>NC_059176.1:33079090-33681590 GCF_019923935.1 Bubalus bubalis | reverse complement strand
TAATTTTTAGCAAGTATTGCCATGCTATCTTTAAAACACAGACTTGGGTAAGAATTAAAAAAAAAAAAAATAAAGCCATGCATTTTTAGGAAGATAGCAAGCAATCAAAGTATAAACTCAAATTCTAGAATAGGTTACCCCATTAATATATTTACACATATTATATACACATATCCCACACAACTTTTCTTCCCACATGTATAAATTAAAGTCACAGTAGAATTTTGTTTCATTACAATTTGTCTATATATAATCATATCATTTTACTGAAAAAAATTAAATTTTCTAGAAACATTTCTTTGGAATGTCAAATATATTTCTCTTGTTCCCCTGATTAAGTTCATTCATATTCAAGAAGTCGACTGAGAGACAATTTTTTTTAACGAGTTAATTTGTTTTTTGTTCTCAGACTTTCTGGTAGAAAATTATTTGTCTGAAATATTGAAATATGTTAAAGTAATACAATTAATTAGAAAGTTAAACCATGAATACATCTTACACCACTTAAGATGAGTTAGAATCATCCTTATAGTTTATTCTGTGCACATAAAATATTAAGAAAATTTACTTTTAAGGATTTACAAATCTGAATGTTAAATATGCTTATATTTTATAAATCATGATTTCTTTTCAAAATTAGAAAATTTTTTGCAATAAAATATTGCTGAAAACACATATACTGACAAACTGAGGTGTTTTAACGCAATCTTTTATGAATAAAAACATATTAATCAACTAAGACTTTCAAAAGTGCTATTTTAAAATTTAATACCACTATTGTTTTACTCAGTGTAATGACTGCCTGCATGATTATAACCCAGGAAGAGACTAATAGCACATGAAAGGTTAATGGAAGCTATCCTACAGACTGTCAGTAAAAAGTAATGACACATATAATTTTACAACATCCACTCTAAAATAAGCTTCTATAAGTTGTGTGAAGATTTTGTTAATTTCTACCACACTGCACACCAGTTACTGCAGCTATAACTTTTTTTTTTTAACTCTAGGATTAATTGATTAGTTCTGTCTTTCTAGAAGAACTTGCAAATGTGTACCCAATACTTACGTTACTTATACAAGCATATTACCTCATCCTTCCTTTAAAATTTTTCCCTTTAATCATTTTTTTCCTTTTAAATATTCAAAAATACTAAAATAATGTATTTTTCAGAAATAGTATGTCAACTTTTGATAAAAATAAACATCTTCCAAAAAAATATATCTTTGTAAATTGAAGAATTACACCACATCATTTATCCTTATTCTAAAGATGTCTTTATGTAGTAAGTACATTTTCTGGATTTTAGTTTAAATTATTAATGTTTGACATAATCTTAAATAAATACTGTCAGCCATATTTGTTATTTTATCAAATACTGATGCAGCTTCCAAATTTTGCTGGTATAACTGATACAACTGATTTTCGTCTACATGTAACTAAAGGTGTGTATGAACAGAAGACAGTAGTGATTGCATATTAATATTTATAATGTAGCATTTATTAACTTTAGATAGTTATAATTTTGCTTACAATGAATGATTTTAGAAATAGAAAATTAAAGAAAATATAAATATAAGTTTATATTAAACTCCAAATTTAATAAAAGTAAATAACTTTGTAGCCTAGCCAATGAATATGACTCAACTTTTATTTTTGACATGACATGAAAAACCTCTATTTTTTCCCTGAAAAATTAAAAGAATACATTCATATTTATTTGCACATTTAGTATTAATCTAAAATTGACAGACAGGAAAGAGACTCTCTGAAAGGGACAAGTTGAGACAAAAAGAAAAACTAATTCATTTGCATTAATATAGTATCTCAGAGATAATAGTGTTCTTTTTTTTTTTTGAGAATTGTGTTCTGTTTCCATTTTATGTGCCAGATTAGAGCCATAAAGAAGTAAACCACAAGTGTGGAAGCTTGAAGATGGTGAGCAACTGAAAAATGGGTAGGGGATGAGAAAAGTAGTGTCAAGAATTATGTGAGACAGCCTACGTGCTTACTTCTTGGACATGGAAATACAACATTTACCTAAAGGAAAATCTGTGTATTGACAGTGTTTACATCCCAAAAGAGAGGACAAATAGTTGATTTTAATTGTATCTATGACTTCATTTTCATTGATGCATTCTGTTATCACACTGACATATACATTCTTATTTCTAAAGAACTGAAAGAAAAAAAAAGTTGTATCTTAGCATAAAATTATTTGGTGTAATGAGTATCAGCCATATCATATATATTCCTGACATTTGCAAATCAGTTTTCCCTTCAGAAATATGACCTATAGTTGCTACCATCCACCCAATCTTTTGTAGAAAGCTTATTAAGTGACCCAGGCCCCGTGTTGGGAGCTAAAGGATATATATACTGTTTCTGCCTTTACGTAACTCTCAAATCAGTTACAGAAAATAGATGTGTAAATGTATCAGTGCTGTCAAGTCCTAAAGTGTGGGTACAAAAATATGTAAAGGGTACAAAGGAGACAGCATAACTGGAAGAAAAAGGGGTAAGAAAATCTTTGAGAGATGATCATATTTCATTTTAGTAGTATTAGTATTGTATTCTTTACTACGTATTCCCTGTCAGGTTGCTGTTATCTCCGTGTCAGAGAGAGTTCCTGTTCAAACCTAAACCTGTCTTAGTAGTGATGATCTGCTTAAATAATGGTACTACTTTTAAAAAAAAAGATTTGTATTTAAATTTTCCTTATTCTTAGATTACAACTGTTATATCAAAGAAACATGAGAAAAGATTAACAATATAATTATACCAATTCCTTGTTTTCAGAAAAACAAGGAATACAGTGACTGTTTATTTGCAACCATAAAAGAAGAACCTCTATGGGAATGCTATGAAAAAGTTAAAAATACCAAATAGGTAGGCTTAAAATTGACATTTTTCTAATTAAAAATAAGCATTAAGAAAAACACATTTACTCCTTTGCCAAATAAGAACTCCAACTCATTATGGTCTTAAAAAAAGAATGAGAGTGTCTGTAGGCATCATATTTCTTATGGAAGGAAAATTACTGAATTATTTCATAAAGCCATACCTTAAAAATGCAAAACAAGTTCAAGTATAGTTTAAGATAGCCCAATTAATAGTATGAACTATTTTATTTAGGGCTTCCATGTTTTATGCTACATATGTACTGCTTTACTTTTTTTATAGCAATTCCTATCAATGGTGGTTATCTATTACCCAATGATTCAGTCAGCTGACATCTCTTTTGACAAGAGACTCCACTTTGCCTTCAGAAAATATTCTCTCATTCTGAGTACCGGTACTTTAGGTAAGGCTGACCACCTTCCAATGCCTTTAGAAGTGGAAACATGACCTAAGCCTGCATATCACACTTCCCACACCTCTTAGCAGGTACTGATTTGGGACTGAGCACGTGACACAGGATGGTCCAGTAAGAGCCTTAAGAATCTGCAAAATTGTTGGGATGGAAATAACCGTGTGATCTAGTAGAACACAAGCTCGATGTTACTAGTGCTATCTTGTCAATATATGGAAGGAGGAAGAAGCTGTCTGAAAATAAAGTTAACTTAGATAAAAAGAGACTTGAGGAATGGAAAGAGAGAGGTTTCTGATAGCATTTTGGCATCTGAATCTAACCATGTTTAAAGCCAGCACGGAATCAATATAACCCCACCTTTTTTGTTTTGTTTTGTTACGTCACTTTGAATTAGATTTCAATAATTTGTAATCAATAAAATATTACCTTTGAAAATGTGTTCTTGTTATATCATGTAGTATTTGCCTTTCCAAAAAAAAAAAAAAAATACTGACATTTTATTGTATCTCTTGATGTTCTAAAAGCCAAGATGTCTTAACTCTGGTAAAGAGAAAGGAGTGTATTAACTAGTATTCTTTTCCTGAGATACACCCTGCATGATCTAAGAGGATAAATCTCCATTTGCCTAGGGTATTACCCTGTGGGCTACTAAGACACCACTTATTAGTGACCATTAAAGATACATGTATCACTTGGGCAGATCCACACTGAACTGCCAAGCAGAGTAACTTGCAAAAAGTGTATTTTTCTTTTGATTATAGATTTTATATAAATAACTGCCTTTCTAAAAAGTACTGCTTTGACAAAAAATGTATGACATAGAAAAAGAATGTCTTTTTCTTCCAAAAAGAATAAAAAAGCAGCTCTTCCAACTCTCTACTAGTCTGTTTAATCTACTTACTTTTGATAACCAAATTCAAGGCAGTACCATTTTTCACAAGCATGTCTCAGTATCTATCATAAAACACCATGCTGTGTCTTTTCTCATATATCCTTACCCCCCACCTACTGCCAACACCAGGTTTTAAACCTGGAAGCCATCTGTGCCTTCTCTTGCTCCCTAGATCTCTACATCCTGTTATGCACTGTTGATTTTTCTCCCCTGTACGGTTCTTGCCAGTCCTACTGTTTAGCCTATCTAAAGTAACGTGTGGTGTAATAAGAAGAATCTAGAATTGGTAGTTAGGACATATGGACCCTCACCCTGGCTCTGCTGTGTGACCTTTGTCAAATCACTTCAGTTTTGTCATCGATAAAAATCAAAGACTGTAGGTGTTTTTATTTTAGCTTTATTAAAAAACTACTCAATAGCCTTCAGTGATTTCACTCCAGTTACCCACTAAATTATCCAGATTCCTCATGTAGACTTTCCAAATTCTCCATACCTTGTCCCCAACTTGTCTTTCCAGTTTAATTTCTATGACTAGTATCCTATGCTGAAGCCAAACTTTACCTGCTAGTTCTTGAATATACTCTATATTAGGTGTTTTTCTAGGTCTCTGCCTTTGTATATTCATTTGTTCCAAATGACTAAAATGTTACCTGTATTCCCCACACTGTTCTTCCCCTTAGACTCACCTATTTTAACTTTGTGAAATCTTAGGTTTTCCAACAGCAGCTCAAATGCAATGAAAATAAATAGATATATATGTAAGAACTAAATAAACTATTTGAAAGATGGCCATGCAGCAGAGAGAAAGAGAAAGAGTGAGTGAGTGAGTGTGTGTGTGTGTGTGTGTGTGTGCGTGTGTAACATATGATACTGGGTTCTTACCAAAAAAAAAAAATAAATAACTTTATCATCTCTAAAATGTAAAATTCAAATTATGTTATAACCATACTGAAATCTACGAAAGATAAATGTACAGATGTTTTAATCTTATAAAATTATTGAAATCAGTAACATATTTGCTATTTAAAAATCCAATAAAATTAAATTAAATATGTACTCTATGCCTTTTTATAATTTTTCATTTATTTATTATTTTTTCATATGTTATTTTGTAACTTCTTACTCATTAAGCTTGTGGCTAGGCTTCTTCAACCATAAAAAAATGTTGTCAGGTTGGTTCTAAAAGTCTAGAATACAAACATTTCAGTGTTTACTTGACTAAGTGATAAACTGGATCAATTAATAAGATGACTCAATCACAGTGTCTACTTCTCCTGACTCATAATCACAATTCCTAACTGGTATAATTACCTCCCACATCTTGCCTTACTTCAAGCAACTGCATTTTTACCTTAAAATAATTGACTTTTAAAAGCTTTGTGGAAACTGTACTTTCATTTTATATCTTCTTCCAAAGGGCCATACTTTACTTTCCCCTCTGGCTGTAAGATACGGTAGAGGATGACAGACAGCATACCTCTTTTTTGTGTCTCTTTGAGATAAGACAGAAAATGAATGATAATCACCACAAAATTTCTTAAGGCAAACAAAGTTTAACTGAACAATTTTTTAAAATTTAATACATTTTTTTTTTTGCTTTTTCAACTGAAGAATTATTCCAAGTCCCCCCCCCCCTCCTTTTGGTGACTGCTGCATGTTTTAAAAATACATACTATAATTTCAGAGAGGGATATACTTAGGAATAAGAAAAACAGGAGAAATATATTCTTTATGGGTTAAGAAAAAAATAAAAGATAGCCCTTGGAACTATGTCTGTTATGTTGAGGGGATAAGCACTCTAGATACATCAAAAAAAGACTACTACTAGAGGTCAAGTGATGATGAAGAAAACATGAGGGTTGTGAATGATAAACTATTATAGAGCAGCTTATTATTTCTAAATGAAAATAATTTGGGGTTTGTCTTCTTATTGCTTACCAAACCAGATTTTACTAAATTGAGGTTAAATTTCTGGAAATCTCATTTGCCATCACCATCCACGTGTCAAATTATTAAAAAGCTCTTTGAAACTATTAGTTTCAAACCTTCTCTTTTTAGCTCAGCTATTTCAGGGTATATATAATAAGTTCAGAGTTCTTAATTCTGATTAATGAAATATATACTTGGGCTTTTAATATGAAAACAAGTATTTTAAACTTGATATTTTAGAGGTTATAACAATAAACTAAAAAAATGAAAAACAGCTATGAACATGAAAGTAGGGGCTGTGTTTACTGAAGCAGATGATGGAAAGGTGTGAAAGATAAGACAGAATCAAAAATTCTATTTTGGATATATCAAATTTGAAATGTGCCACCCATAAGAACATGCCAAGTAGGTGACTGGTTGTGGGTTTGAGAGTTAACATAGCAATAGTATTTAAAGCCAGAGAAATGGACAAGGTAATCTAGTGGAAGGCAAAAGTGAACAGATAATTCATTAAACAGTGAACAGCAAAGGACTGTGCAGGACAAGAAAATATTTAACATCTAAAATAATCAAAGAAATTCCACAAAACAGCAAAATTAATCACATAAAAAGGCAAACTAAATGAAAATAAGGGACAGCCTTAACTATCTTAATCTCTTTCTTTTAACCTCTTTTCTGTGGCAATATATTTTGGAAATCACCTTATGTAACACATTACATTATAAAATGAGCATAATCTTTAACTTAGTTTCTCTCTTTCTGTGATCTATCTGGGAAATAATCCCAAACATGGAAAATGTCATATACACAGAACAGTATAAGACACCATATGAAACTACAAAATAATGTGGAAAATATCTATGCACAATTAAAAAAAATATATAAATGTATATGTAGAATTTGAGTTAAACAGTGTAAAATTATACACAGATAAAACTGAATAAAATAATAGAGGCTGGGTTTCAGATGAGCTTTTTTTCTTACCATATAAAAACTTGTCTTATTTAAAAAGTTTTTAAAAGCACTATAACAAAAGGAAATCGAAAAATTATCCCCAAATTAGGCTACTGAATAAACAAGTCCTGCAAAAGCAGAATGAACAAGTCATTTAAAATTAATTTAGTATATTTCCTATATTCATTGAATAATTATTTACTGAATTCTAGGTACTGTTCCTGGAGATACAGAGTTAAACAGAAAGCATAAGATCTCGCTTTCACGAAGCTTCCAGACATGTGGCATAATAAATACTAATAAACATTTAAATGTGTATTATAAAATGAGCTGGCAGAAAAACAGATTTAAAAAATACCTAAAAATTTTTTTGTTTTTATTTTATTTTTGACCATGCCACCTGGCATGTGGGATCTTTGTTCCCCAATCAGGGATTGAACCTGTGTCCTCTTCACTGGAAGCATGGAATCGTAAGTACTTGATGGCCAGGGAAGTCCCAGAAAATATGTGTAAAATTTTAAAACAAGAAAATGTAAAATCATAGTTTTAAATAAGAATGTAATTATGCTAAATGCCTGTTTAGGAAAACCACTAAAGTTAATCTAGATATATAAAGCCATTTAAAATTCTGAGTATGGGTTGACTCAATACTCTATAATGTAAGCAAACTAATCTGATAAGATATTATTGGAAGTAAATGGTGAACTATGTTTAAAAACTGATCTCTATTTAAACTTAGGTAACTGTGGTAGCTAATTACTAAGAAAACTTTCACAATTTGGATTATTTTGCTTTTACAAATTTTTGATTAAGCCATTTTCACCATTAAAATTAAGTATTATTAATTAATGATAGGTTGATGTGCCATATTTTTAACATGATTTAAAATATTATTGAAATCAAATTACAGTTACTTGTAGGTATTTTATATTTACTAATCAAGCTAATTCAACATTTCTTATATTTTAATTTCACCAAGAGTTTTTCTGAAGGCAATATATGCTTTTTAAAAAATTATAGGTGTCTACATTTCAGTATCTTATTAGTAAAGGGACATTGTTAACTTACTATCACAAATGACTGTCATTGAGAAATGAAAATGTCCTGAATTATTCTCATTATATTAATACTTGGAATATGAAAACATATACCAACTAATAAATGAAAAGCTACAGAAGAATGTCTGCCATTTAAATAAACATATTACTAGTCATAGAACTAAATTCTTTTCCTATGGATGGATTGAAGCAATTCACTTCTAAAATGTTAATGAAACACTAATAAAAATACTTTTATAACTCTTATTTGGCTAAAAGCCTTGTAACGAAACAAACCATTTGTATTTTCAAAAATATTTTTAAAATGTAACTGAAGGACTGTATCACCTAATGGAAGGAAAAAAAAAAAAGCTAAACTAAAGACCAATAAAATAAATTATGAGGTATTAGGTTCAGAAGATGAAAAAGATCAACTGGAATATTCCCAAATCAAAGATTAAAAAATTAGAAATAAAAATGAGAAACAAATTTTTATCCACATTGAACAGATTATCAAACTCTGGCAAAACTACTTTTATCTAAGAGAATATGCAAAAATATTCCTACTTCTAATCATTTTTTAAATAAAACTAAAATGTTGAAAATGTTGATAACTACCCAATTTTCCTATTTTGTGTATTTTCTATTTTATATGGCTTTAATTGAAAGACAAAAAAGTCTGCTGAAGACTAGTGCACATTCTGGAGTAATGAAGCATTAAGTGCTTTGGTTATATAAAGACACATATAATGTTCTGTCTTGAGAACACAGCATCTGCAAGAACTACCAGAGATATGACTTTAAGGAGAATGCTGACGAAACCAACAAACCACCTTTACCTACTAGGTAGCAGTCGAGAAAAACAAAGAATGTTGCCTATCTGCCTACTTAGCAGCTAATACTAGACAAGGCACTCTGTATGTTTATCAGTGCCCACACCACATATAGGATGTAAAATAAAGTACATTTCACATTTCATTAACTCTTTTCCCCTTGGAGTGTACCATTTTCTTCAATCTGAAAACTTCAAAAGCCCTAGGCTTTCCATAAATACAAGTACATCTTCATAAGAAATGAACCTTTAGAAGGGACTTTGGAAGGTCACATAACCTGGTATTCACTAAAAGATATGTTATAATTCTAACCTGAAAATATTAATGGTGTGCTGTTTCCAGCAGAAATTCTTAACTTGCTCTCAGAAAGATCCCCTGATGCCCATCACTGGCTGTGAAGGGCACATCATCTACAGCACGGTACGCTAACGAAGCCAGACGTTTGCAGTGGAACGGGTATGGTTAGGAAGTGCTCATTTAGCCTTTTACCATTATTTTTGGCAAAAATATTGCTAAACAATCTTCGAAAATAGTAACATAATCTGCATATATAAAGATCTCCAAGGTTAGAAAAACTCTAACTGAATTTGGCAATAGTCAAAAAACTATGACTATCTGAAAAGACAATTATCCTTTGTATAATATTTCTTCATAGATTTAAATTGTAATTACTAGTAAACCTCTACTGTTCTCAGTGATAAAACTAACACTTACCCCTCAATTTCTATACAAGTATGTTTTTATTTAATGTTTATCAAATAATATTTGAAGTGTTATTTCATAAAAAAGTCTTTGTAAAGGGAAAGTGCTATGTAATACACAATTATGTAATTATCATTTTTAATAAACTACTGTGCATTTTCATATGGTAAATGGTGTTACCCAAATAAAGACTCCAGGAAATGTTTTACTAACTGTTCAAATACAGATGCATAATCTCATCCTAGATTTATTAAATAAGAATCTCTATTGGTAA
This sequence comes from Bubalus bubalis, assembly GCF_019923935.1. Lineage (NCBI taxonomy): Eukaryota > Metazoa > Chordata > Mammalia > Artiodactyla > Bovidae > Bubalus > Bubalus bubalis. The sequence continues at coordinate 33,671,655 of NC_059176.1, read as the reverse complement.
TTTAGATGAGGCTAGAATTGAGACCTTTTGCTATATTAACAAAAAATAAATAAAAATATTATAAATATTACATAATCATTTAATTTGGCATAACTATGAAACAACTGCCATTTCCTTCGCCACTTAAGTGTGTCTCTTCTAGTCCTGAAGCCTCTCTTGTGACCCTTCTTGAAACTCCTCAAAAAGCATCTGACAACTAGGAAACGAAAGGGCCAAGTAGTCCAAATATATCTAATATCAAAGATGGTCCACTCTTTCTCAATCTTTTGGAGAGTTCCCACTTTAGATTCCTTAAAGCATTACATAACATTGTAACTGAAGCCATTATTTTTTTCCATCTTGTTTTACTTTCCCTTAGTTAGCATTTTGAAACCAAAGCAGAAATATAAAAACTTAATAATGTTCATATTCCTTGTCATCATCTGGATACGCAAACACAAGATATTTTTTGACTATTAAAAAGAAGGCCATATGTTTCTTAGCAACTTAATTATCTTCAGTTAATATTATGAACACTATCCTAGGCCAATTTATGTGGCTCTAATTCATTATTTTTAATAGTGTTACCACATAATAGTCTATAATACCATATTTACTTAGCCACTTTCCTGCTAAAGGTCAGATGGTTTTCCAACTTTTGCTACAATATACATCTTTGTCTCTATATTTCCATGTATTGGTGCATTAAATTTTACTGGGTAGATGCTCAAAAGCTGTAATGATATAGCATTTCTTACATCAACACTGTAAGAGAATGATTATTCCCTATATCCTTGACCACACTTTTAATTTATACACACACACACGTAGGCCCACATAGAGATTAATTTTTGTGTTCCTGATTTATGTGTATTACACATATGCATATAAAATTTTGTCTGTCTGGTGAAAAAATATAATCTTGTGAATGTTGACTGAAAATTTCCTGATACTTGGTAAGGTTAAATACACTTTCAGGTGTTTATTGGACATTTCCATTCCTCTTCTATAAACTGCCTTTTCGTAATCTTGACCTATTTTTTATCCTGGATTTTTATTTTATACTATCAATCTAGGGGCTCTCTTTATAGTAATTCATTGTCATATATGCTAAACATATTTTTTCAAGAATGCTGTCACCTTTTGCTTGTTAATGGTGTATTCCACTATATAAAAATATAAAATATTTGTAAATTTGAATGTTTTAACCTATCCCTTTATGTCTCATATTTCCTTCTTGCTCTAGAAAGTCATCCTCAACTTTATTTCTCACACCATAATTTCATCACATAGTCTTACAGTTTCAATCTTGAATACATTAAGATCTATTTTTATATACTGGACAAGGTAGAGGTCAAATTTATTTTCTTTCAGGTGGATAGTCAAGTATGCCAGTACCATTTATCAAATAAAACATCCTTTTCTAAAATAAATAAAATGACACTTAAATGTTACTCTGGACCAAGCAGAGTTCTCAATGCTTCTCATGCACTGATTCACTCAAGAATCATGACAACCCTGTGAAGCAGGCACTGTTATTATTCATTTTACAAACACACAGCACATGGTGAAGTTAAGGATGTTTTCTCAAGTTAGAATATTAGGAAGCAGCAAAGATTTAATTTGAAGCTAGGAACTATGGCCTAAGAGTACGATTCTCTTAATCTCTAAATTATACTACCTTTCTTAAGGAATGATAGAATATAGTAAGTTCCCATATATAACTTAGGTCTATTTCTGACATCTGTTACATTTCATTGACCAATTATATTTGCTCGTGTTAATGCCAAATATGGTTTACTATTAGAGTTTTATAGTAAGTTTTAATACTGAGTGAAGTACTTAATCTCATGCACATTATTTTGGTAACTATTCTATTAACTGTCTCATGCTAAGTCTCAGGCATTTTTCATATGAATATTAAAATCATTTTGTCTTGCTTCACTTTCCCATAAAACCAGACAAAAAGGGAATATAAGGGAAATTGCAACAGATTTACATTTTACTTTAAAAGAATTAAGGTTTCTATGATATTAAATTTTCCCCTCCAAGGTTACTGTAAGTCTATCTATTTATTAAGGGAATGTTTGATGTTTTTATATGAAAACTCCATGTTCTACTAATATGGATTCAGTTTTGGTTCAATTTATTTCTAAGAATTATTGGAGATTTTGAAATGAATATGATACTCTATGTTGAACCATAAGGAACTGCACTCAAATATCAGCAATTTTATAAGGCTCATCCTAATAGCTCTGAGTACATAAAATCTAATGTGTATAATAAAGTCAGTAAGTTCATTTAAAAAGAATATTTGAATTTCACTATTTTTCTAGGATTTTATTAAACATATTTCTAAAGAATACTATCGTGATATGACATATAACACTGAAGGATATAAAGCTTAATTTTTACATTTTGTTGGAGAATTATGACATATTTGAGGTAAGAGCTTGACTGGTTTCCTCTGCAAAACAAACAAAAAAATATTTTTAAACTGCTCTGAGTACTGGTGAAGTGAAAAAGTTATCTAACAAAGAAGGCTATGTCCCTTTAACTTAATGTCGTTATACAATCAATAGTATTCCTTTTTCTGTTGGCTTACATTTTTAGAGAACTTGTGCGCAAGATTTCATTTGAAGAAAGGATTTTCAAAAATAAAAAATGAGTTTTAAAACCCATATAGACTATAAGCCTATTCTTCTTCTCAATAAATACTTATTGAGAATCTATTAATGTTCCAGGCTAGTGGCTCAGTGGAAAAGAACCCTCCTGCCAATGCAGAAGACCTGAGTTCAATCCCTGGTGAGGAAGATCCTCTGGAGGAGGAAATGGCAACCCACTCCAGTATTCTTGCCTGAAGAATCCCATGGATAGAGGAGCTTGGTGGGCTATAGTCCGTGGGGTCACAAAAGAGTTGGATATGACTTAGGGACTAAGGAACAAATGCTTCTGATATATCAAAGAGTAGAACAAAGACTATTGTTCTCATGTAACTTGATTTTCTAGGACAGTGAGGCTGACAATATATAATTTTTTTAATATGATGATAAGAAAACAGCCAACTGATTGGAAAAGACTCTGATGCTGGGAAAAAAGAGGGTGGCAGAGGATGAGATGGTTGGATGGCATTTCCGACTCAATGGACATGAACTTCGGTAAACTCTAGGAGATAGTGAGGGACAGGGAGACCTGGCATGCTGCAATCTACGGGGTTGCAAACTTAGTGACTGAACAACAGCAAGCAAAGCATGCAGTGTTCTGTGAGGCAAAAGAAAAAAAAAAATACAGCAAGATAAAGGGAATCAGAAGTACTGGGAGAATGGGGAGGCCAAGTTGCAATATCAAATTGGGTGGCTGGATACATCCATCTCAAAAGGGTATTGAGAGGTGAGATTTTGACAAAGACTTGATGACTATGAAGATGTTAGCCAAGTAGATCTCTTTGAGATTGGAGAATTTCGTGTAGAGAGAGGCAAGAACTTGCCTAATGTCTGCAAGGCAACCCAAGCAGGTGGGTTTGCCTAGGGCAGAGTAAGGAGGCAACTGGTATGAAATGAAGTGAAAGTGATAATCTGGCAAGGATCTTATAAATTAATTAGATGTCATTTGGAGGATATTGGCTTTTGCTAAGTTCAATGGAAAACTATCACAGGTGTAAGCAGAGAAATTTTATAAGAAATCATTTGCTCAGTGGAGAACAGATTTTTGGGTGCAAAGGTAGAAAGCCTGGGAAATCTATATAGACACTACTGTAATAATTCAGGCTTGGGCTAGGGTAGCAGTAGATGTAATGAGAAGAGGTCAACATTCTATATGTATTTTAGTGATAGAGTCAACATCGTTTCTTATAGGAACTGGGTTTGGGGTATGAAAGAAAAGAGATGAGAATGAATCCAAGACTTGAGATCTGAGAAAACGGTGCATGGAATTGCTTCAATAGAGATTGTAAGGGCTATAGATAGAGCAGGTTTGGCATAGTTTGTGGACTTCTGAATTAAAGATGTCCATTAGATATGCCTGTGGAAGTGCTGAGTGGAAACTTGGATATAGTCTGTAGTTTCACTCTGATATGTGTATTAGAGATAAATATGAACCCTTGTTATGTGGGACCTGAATCTTTCACAATTTTAGAGGACATCTTTGTCCTCTACATTCAAAATTATAAACAAAATTAGGTAGAGGGCCTTGTAATAAGCCTGCGCAGGTGAGGAATCTTAAGGTTTAAGCTTCACTGCATGCTTGCTCAGTCGCTTCAGTCAAGTCCAACTCTTTGTGACCCCATGGACTGTACCCTGACAGGCTTCTCTGTCCATGGAATTCTCCAGGCAAGGACACTGGAGTGGGTTTCCATGCTCTCCTCCAGGGGATATTCCCAACCCAGGGATCGAACCTGGGTCTCTTGTGTCTTCTGTATTGCAGGCGGATTCTTTACCACTAAGCCACTGGGGTAGCCCTTAAGCTTCATTAGTTCATAGTAAACCTACTTCTCAATGAAAACATAAATTTTGCACATGTCAGAATATAAAAGCCAAGGTGGTATCTGAGGAGGAAGAAAAGTATATATCCAGAAAGAGTTTCAAATATTAAGACCCACTTACTCCAACATTAAGAAGGATGATGGGAGGAACTAGCAAAGGATTTTGAGATGAAGCACATGGCATGATACAGGAGGAAAAAAAAGGGTGTGCAATAATATCCTGGAAGTCAAGTAATAAAAGTACATCAAGCAATGAAAGCACACAAAGGAAGCAAAAGTGACAAATAATAATAAATACTGTGGACAGACTAAGTTCCATGCAGATTGGCAACAGACAACAGAAATTAATGGTGGGGTCATCTCTGATGTCCTAGACAAACAGTTTTAGCAGAATTGTGGAGGAAAAAATCTGACAGGAATGGATTTAAGAAAAAAATGGGAAGACAAAAAATTGCAAAACAGAGAGTAAACACTTTTGTGAGTTTTGCTACAAAGTAGTGTAAGAAATAGAGCATTAGCTGGTGAGGGAAGTGAGATTAAAAGAAGTTTTGTTTTGTCTTTTAAGATGAGAGGAAAAAACAGATATATATATGCTGATGGGAATGTTATAGAGGTAAAAAACTTAACAGATGAGAGAGAGGGGAGAATTAGTGAAGAGATGACCTTGAATAAAGAAAAACTATTGAGCCTTTAATGCGCAACTGAAATTACTTGTTTTAAACAGAAGCAGGGAAAGTTGAGAGGTAGAATATGTGGGTACAGGTGAAGCTGTGATTTTGTGAAAGTTTTTATTGCTTCCATTTTTCTCAGTCAAGTAGGAAGTTAAGGTTATGAGCCTGGAGTGAGGATAGAGCAAGAGACCTCGGCGTGGCACAGACAATTCTTATATGGCTTCATGATCTCTACACCCTTGGTGTTATGCCTTGTATAGTTCCCTCCATTTAAGCATGAGGAGAAATTGTGACCTGATTCTAACCTACAGGATATGGCAAAGGGACGGAATGTCACTACTCTGATTAAATTTTACTGTATGGTAAATGAGAAAGTAATTCTTATGTTTAGGTTCAATAAGACTTCATTATGCTAACATATAATGGGGAGAGATTTTCCAGCTGTCTGCAAGAAGCAAAAAGCCACACTGTGAAATGCCAGTAGAGAGGGTCACACAGCAAGAGACCTGGGTAGCCTCTAGACTCTGAGATCTTCCTCTTGTCAACAGTCAACAAGAAGTTGGGGTCCCCAGTCATACAGCTACAAAAAACTGAATGTTGTCATCAACCTACAAGAACTTAAAATCAGATTAGTCTTCAGTCAGGCCTCCAGATGAAAATAAACCCCAGCTGATAGTTTTGATTGCTGGCTTTTGACTCTGAGCAGAGGACTCAGCTAACAGTGCCTTTGACTTCTGACCCATTGAAAACTGAGGTGATAAATGTGTGCAGTTTAAGCCAATAAATTTGTGGCAGTCAGTTACACACAAAAAAGTAATACAGGTGTTGAAATGAGACAAGGATTTATGAAACAGACATTCAGAGAGTAAAAAAGTGACTGGGCTTATGATTACCTGACAGAATTAGGGGGTCATTTGAGATCTGTGGTCATGAAACTAAGGTGGGACTAGTGACTTCCGTTTGTTTTTTCCTGTAACTACAGCAAGGGTTCTATATATGAGTTACCTACTTATTTGTTTTGTATATTTTGATATATAATTTCAAATTTATTATTACATAAATTCTATAAAGCACACGTTTCTGAAAAAATTCTTTTACTTTCCTTGAAATGTGAGAAGAATCCCAGGAAAGCTAACAATCATGAACCTAAAATTAAGACTGGAATTTAATTTTTGGCACCACTGACTGATAAACAAAACCATTTTGTTGAATCAAAGTGATTTAAAAATGTAGAAAGATAACTTATAATTGGTCAAATCCAACTGATTCTGTTTTTTATCTTTTTAAAGTTTAATCACATGATTAAGACTTTAATTTTATTTCTATCCATATATTTGCTTCTTAAAGTTCCAAAGTGTCAAACTTGCACGTGCAATACACACAGACAAAAATGTGTAAGTTGTAAAAGTATTAGCCCTAACTTTCTTTCTTAATAGGGAAATAATAGAAATCTGATTTATAAGTTAGACAACAAGTAACTTTGTACTCTCACTTGAGAAGAAAACAACTACAGAGCATTTAAAGCTATCTTTAAAAGCTTACATACATGTTGATTATAGAAATATTTTAGTGTTGAAAATGCAGCAACATTAGTATCACAGAATCTTTCTTTAAAGATAAAACTCAGTTTAACTAAGCTGTTTTATGCTGTATTAGTTACCATCTTAAAGACTGGTAACTAATTAGTTATCTTTTTTTTTCATTATCATTTGAAAGAAATTTCAGAAAAAATAAGTAAACACAGCTTACACTTATAAGGTGAGTAGTACATTCTAGTGCCGTTCTAAATATAATGAATTTATTATCTCAATTTCACAGAAGGGGAACCTGAGGTCCAATTTACTCAGCAAACAGCAGAACAAAGATTTGATCATAGGCAGTTAGGCTCCAGTTAACTTTTAATCACCATTCTATAAGGCTTCTTATATGATAATCCTTCAGTTTTCCAGGGGAAATTATTACAGACTCATAACATTGTAGTCTGATCTGTGAAAACAGTCTGACTTGTGGAAATATGAAGGTAGGAAGGTAAAATTCAGTAGGTACTGAAGCATCATAGTCATTTTTAAAAGAACAGAAAAGATTTTTAAACACTGGAAACTACAGATAAAACTTATTTTCAACATACTTTCTGTGCTTTTTATTTTGGGGTTTTCTAAATATTAATAGTCTCTTAGTTCCTTTTATTAGTTTGTAACACAAACCATTTAGTCTAAAGAAAACTCAATCACAACTCACTTAGCCATTATTGATGAAATAGCACAAACAGCTGTCTAAATTGCTTTATATTTGTTTATGAAAATTCACATGGAAAAAGTCTGCAGTGATTTTTTTAACAGCAGAGGATAACAGATTAGCTATAAGACATAAACAATAATTTTAACATAAAACTACAGACATACCTGCTAAATTGCTGGATAAGGTTAAAGTAAACATATCAGAAATGAAAGTCATATTATTATAGGTTTAAACTCTAATTTAAATATGGAGAGTTTAAGATGATCACATTAGAACCCATTTTTCTATCTTGGTTATTACTCTTACACATCTAAGTCAATTTTAGTGAATCTGAATTAATTAGGACTATCCACAAGAAACAACTGTGAGCTATCTAAAGACTGAATGAACAACAAAAACCAATTTATCTTCTCTACTACAACATGCATAGAATCTACTGGGAAATACTGTAGGGAATGAAATAATTACAAACTATTAATAACATAAAGATGAAAGATAACTATAATTCCTTCAGTGAATTTAAGGATTTTGTTTTGTTATTTTATATCTTGCCTGAAGTTATCCAGGAGGTATTATGCTTGTTTGCACAAGAACAGAAGAAAACAAAGTATAAACAAAATACTTTTAATAACTGATGACTGTGGGCAGAGTATAAAACCACACATGACTTTATTTTCCAAATTAGAAAAGTATCTAGAGGTGGATGTGTTAACATATCTAGAGGGTAAAAATATTATATCAGTAAACTTAAAAAAATAAACTTTTTAATAAATCATTTTATAAAAATCATATTTCCACAAAATAAATACAAGAAAATACAAATCTAACTTTAAAGACAAAATTATTGTTGGTTTTTCTTCTAGATCCAGAAATTTTTACTTTTTATGTAAAATCATTTGTTTTTAATGAGTGTTGTACTCATTTGTCTTGTCTTTATTTGGAAGAGAATGAAGCAGAAGAGGAACACTAAATATATAAAGTCAGTTGTTTCACAATAGTTTTCTAATTCATATAATTAAAACTCATTAGAGAAAAAGTCTGAGTGAAAATGTATATACACTTTTCCAACTTCATGCATCAATAATACAAGCTTGCTTCTCACTTCATGTAGCACCATTACCTTTAAAGAAAAGAGATGGGTTTCATCACTAGAGATGTGTACTTTTTAAACCAATTTACTGGGGCTAAAATGTGAGCATTATCAAGGATTTTTGTTTGAAGGGAACGCTACTGCATAAAATAAAAATCAAGCTCCTACTACAAAATAACATTCTAAATGTTAGTTTTCCTTCTAGTTATTTAAAAAATTTTCCTGAGGTTGCAGAAGTATTAGAATCAATAAATGAGCAAAATAATTCTGATAGCCATATCTTAGATCATATGCAAAAGCCACATTTAATATATTTAGCAAATATAGCTCAAAGTTAATTTATTAGTCAACTGCATGAAAAATATATTAAAAAGATAAGGCTTTATATTAGTAAAAATGTGGAAATATTAAAGAAAATAACATTTCTCACCTAAATGAAGCTCAATTCAGACAAAATGAAAATGTGTTTAATCATTTTAATAAATATATTTTCAACATTTCTCATGTTAAAGTACAGTAAGGCTCTGAATTACACAGAATATTTTAGATGATTTCCTTAAATGTGCCAAAAACAGCTACATTTTTGAAGAATGTCCTACAAATATTCAGTACCAAAACAATTATCAAGTCAAAACTAAGATATATTTTTCATTGCAAAGTTTGCAACTCCAGCAAAGAAAATGTATTATTAAATTTTAAGAAAGTACCATTTCTTGAGTTATTAAACAGCATTAAAATTATCACAAATACCAATTTCCAGTTACTCTTAGATTGCTAGAAATGTTTTTCATCAAAAGTTTTAAACTGTTACACAGTAAGGCATATCTGAAATAAAAAACAAAGAAAAATGCATTCACATTTAAAGATATACCTTTGCTCAATAACTCATATTTATACATTCATTTTTTTTACATATATGATATTCTTAACTTATATACCAGGAAGCCTAAGAAGAAACAATAAGGGAAATAATAAACACCAACTCAATAAATAAATAACCCTCAGAGCTCCATAAAGTCAAAATTTTAGGGGGAAAATCCAAAATTCTAGTAGTCTATCATCTGAGTCTATTTTTATTATCTAAAGCTAAAAATGCATATAAATTTTCAGGAATAACTGATATTTCTTTCTGAGGTTATTTGGAATCTGATCATGGTGCACAAATGTGAATGAACGAATACATCCTTAACCCACCAGTATCTTTTTCTCCAGTGTGCAGGCAATCACCCGTGAAAAGTATGGTGTAGATGACAGGATGATACTGTACCTGATTAGCTCTGGAGGTGGTCATGGGGTCAGATGGAGAGGACTTGGTGGTAGTTGGGGAAGATGGCAATGTCTGGGAATAAAGCAGTTCAGGAGCAAATCAACCTTTATAAGCCTTAAACTGATTATTTAAATAAAACAAAATAAAATAAAATGTAATATAACGAGAACAAAATCCTATGAACAAATTTTTCTCCTACTCATTTAAATTTAATGGAATTCAAGATCAATTAAATAATTAATGCATGTAAATACGCATGCATAAGCATGTAAAAATAAATTCATGACTTGAAATCATGATGGTGACTGATAAAAATTCACATGAGTATTAAAGGTATCCTGACCATATTCATGAATAGTAGTCTCTTTTCTTTCCCTTTTGTTTTCTTGGCGGAAAAGAGATCTCAAACAAAAATTCAATAAATTTAATGAGTAAAACTGAAAGTCATTTTCCTATCAATGAATACAGTCGGGGATTGAAAGAAGTGGTGAAATGAAGTTTACTTTGGCATAAAAGTATCCACCTACTTAATATGTTGAACATCACCAACAAGTTGATTCCACATGAATTTAGGGTTCCATACTTAAAAGCAATTAAATTTGCAGTTCTGAGTTCTTAATATCACATTATCTTCTAAAACATTAATTTTTAATAAATTTAGAGCCCGTCTGAAAATGTAAACATTAACCTCATATTAATAAACAAGTAACTAATAGCATTTTAACAAATTGCTGTAATATTTTTTATTATTTGTGCTAAATACTAAAAATTTGTATAGATGAGGTGTATAACATTTTGTAGCATTATCAGCCTGTGTTGAAAATAAGCACAAAAATATTAGGAATCAAATTTATTGTTCATTTTTAAACACATATACATACTATATATAAAACTATATACAAAACATGTCACATGAGACCATAATATTCTTAAGGTATTTTTAAAACTTTTGATGTCTAATAGAGTAACCTTAAAGTGTATGTAAGATGTTTTTATCTTTTTCAAAAGGTATACTTTCACTTGACAAAATGTATCATTTAAGTAGTAGATAAATAATATTTCTTCCCTCAGTAGATAAATAATATTTCTTAATATATGAATTGGGGTAGTTTTATAGTATGGACAAAATTCTATATTCACATTATGAGTTATATTAATATCTACCCTCAAAATTACTCAGACATGAGCAAAAGCATAACTTTAAAAGTTCAGCAGTGTCAGAACAAGCAGATAAAATTACTTAAGTCAGTCATATTTACACATTTAATATTTCATAAGTCCTAACTGGGATAGAAAAAAGTATTTAAGAGTAAAAGAAAGGATAAAAAATTTCACAGGCTCCTGCTTAATTCACTGCTCTCAAGCAACAAACTAAGACTGATTCTAATATTTGATCATGTTTTAAACAGTTCAGGAATTCTTGATTCTTCTTTAAAACCTTGAGGAAAACTAAACAATGCATAGACATACCAAGATTTTTGTTAAATCATATTTTAAAAGGGAAGAAGAGCTGCAAACCTCACGAGAAGAAAAAAAAAAACTTCAAATCCGTTGTTTTCTGTTTTTGCTATTTGTAATAAGTTCACTTTATAAAGTTATTTCTCCAGAGAGAATTTCACTAACAGTCATTAATAATTACCCTACTATTTTACTTTCCATGCAATACTATGCAGAAACATACGCTACTGACTTTGTAAATATTCTATGGACTATGAATTGAAGAGTAAATTTTCCCACCTCTGGTTACAACTGCTACTGTACAGATTTCCTGGGAGTAGTTAACATATATTTTAAAATATGTTCTTTATTAATCTCAGCATAATTATAAGATTGTTGACTAAAAAGATGCGAAATAAATCTAGAGGCCATCTACCCCAACACAGGTTAGAAGCTAAGTTCATTAATCTACAGAAGCATGAAGTATATGTGTTGGGCTCTTCTATTTTCATCAGAGTAAAATCAACTTGAAGGATCACAGGTTCATTATGACAGCCATCTTGCCCTAGACATGAATTCTCTTGAAATACTGCAAAGAAATACGTAGAAAAAGTAGTAATATCAAGTGACTCAGACTTTGTGATCACTAAAATCAATACTATCTTTTTTCAATTTATTTAATACTTTTCTTTTTACTTGGCATATATGTGAAACATTGGGCATGTATTAGTAACTCATGCAACTCATATTCATTGACATTGTCCTTAATAATTCTGAGCATGCTTCCTTCTCACAGGAATAAAAATAGTAATTTTAAACTTCTGGGACAATATTAATGTGTATAAAATCATTAAGGCTTTGGTTATTATAAATTATAATACATTAAAACTTTATATTTTAAATAAAACAGATGATAGTAAGTTTGGGCTTTAAGGGATTAGATTTTGGAAATGTCACAATAGTTTCTAAATTTTTTTTTGTTTAAATTCTTAAAATTATAAACATGTAATGTGGTACTAAACATATGATTAGTTTTACAGTTATCTATTACTTATATAGATATTCTTAAACACAAAAAAATCTCCTTCCTTTACAAATTTAAGCTCTAGCAATGAAGAGAATCCAGAAAGTTTGCATTTTGGTTGATTCTTAAAAATACTAGTTGTAAAAATTGTTCTGATAAACAGATAAATGTAAATATATTAATGTCTGTAAAAGGTTCTAATAATTAGATTAAAAAACAGCTTTGAAAGTTGTTCTCAACCACACAAATAGATCAGAAAAAGTCATAGAAATATTTTCATGTTCAATATGTTTATTTCTCTAATATTTTATAAACACGTTTATTCATCTTCATAATACAGACTTAAAATTTAAACGGTTTGAAGTTTAAAAAAATCCCTTAGTAAAATTTCTGATATACATCTTGAAGATATAACTACTGAATATCCATATAGCAACAATATATTAAAATGTGTTAAGTAATATTTATAATGGGTATATATAGCTAAGAACTCTTTCTAAGTAAAAGTGAAATCATTTCAGTCATGTCTGACTCTTTGCAACCTCATGGACTGTAGCCTGCCAGGCTCCTCCATCCATGGGATTTTCCAGGCAAGAATACTGCAGTGGGTTGCCATTTCCTTCTCCAGGGGATCTTCCCGACCCAGGGATCGAACCTGGGTCCCTGAATTGCAGGCAGACTTTACAGTCTGAGCCTCAAGGGAATCCCTTTTTAAAGTATTTATCAAGCGGTGATTATGAAGGGCACAGGCATTTTTTTAGCACGATTTTATCTTTCAAGTAGAAAAGTATAATATTTTAATTTATAGGACATGAATGTCTTTAAGAATTCTGCTTTAAATGCTGAAGGCTGAATTACTTATTACAAAAAATTTTGAAGTAGTTTATAATTTTAAAATAGTGGATCCTTTGGAATGTAAGTTTCTAAAATTCAAGATTTAATAAGTTATTTAATTAAATGTAGATTTTTCTAGGTTTTTGGGAATAAGAACTAAAAAGTGATTATACATTGTGAAATGCATTCTTGTTAACAAGTGGCAGTTTTGCTGGACCACAGAATATGACTATAAATATAAACTCCATAATAAATAAGCTTAGCTTCAAGCAAATCTATAATAATAGACTGTCAAGGTCTATCACAGGTACAGTGAAAACAGCAATGAACAACAAATTTTAATTTGGAACAGGTCTGTTTTGAGTTCTGTTAAATAAATCTGCATACTACTCCATAAAAAATAATGAATCAGCTATTTAAATATGGAATGGTCATCTTTGATTTTTCATCTTGACACATATCCAGCCTTCTCCCAATATCTGAACTACCTGGAACTACTTAGCCCTAATATAAACTCATGTTGTCTAATTTCAAAAGGTCTTTTACAACTGATTATTAATCCATATCCACATCTTATTTTCCTCATAATCACTATTCTGTACTTTTATCCTTCTCCTCAGCTATTCAGTCCCATGTATCTTATATTCTTTTCAATTGCTAGTTTTTATTACCTGAAAGAGATCATGATTTTCCAGAATGAGCTTCCTTATCTACTACAACTGACTTCATTTCAACCTTTTCAATTTTCCAAACCACTTTCCCCCCATCTTCTCATTCTTTTCATGGTAGACAAAACTGATATCCAAGACTTCCTACTCTTCATGAGCTGTGACCTTAACACCCTATAATCTTTTCACCACTCTTGACTCATTTTGTCCCTTAATAATCTCATCTGTATTTGGCATCCCAATTTATCTTCCTTTTCAAACTTCTTTTTATTCTTTAACATTAGCCATTCACTCTTTAGTAGCAGGGTAGTTATGTGAATCTTTCTGATCTAACTTGTGTTTTTCTCCTTTTATATCCAAACTTTCAAGTCAGCAGTTCCCACACTTCACACCTTTTTTTTTTTTTTTTCTTTTTACCTAACCAGTCTCTTCACCTTTAGGATATACTATTATTAAGAAATAATGACTGTTTTCTCAACATAGAATTGAAACTGACTTAGAATCTCCAATGATTTTCTATTAAAAAAAGTTATTTTTGAACTTTTATTTGGGTATTTGATCCTTTTTAGCACCTTTCCTTATACTTCTCGTATTTTCTCCTTTTTACAGATATAGTGGGTTAATGCAATACCCTTACAGAAGAGGTTACTATTACTTTCCCTATGTTACAGGTAAAGAAGTCAAGGTACACAGAAGTAAAACAGCTTTTTCCAATGTACACAACAGGTAAATTAAAGAGGCAGAATTTGAACCCTGGCAGACCTATTCCAGATCCTATGCACCTAACCATTATACTATAATACTTTTGAGTTACTTTTTTAAAGGAACTGCTTCTCTATCTCATTTTTTTTTTCTTTCTCACCTACAATGAAGGTGTAAGTGAAATTATCACTGATACTGCAATTAAGGATCTATATTTTCAGTTTTAAATCCTCACCTATGCTTCTAATTAAAGACTACTTCAAGGAAAAAAAATATTATGTACAACTTATTCAACCTGCCTGAAACAATCATACAAAAATATTGTCTCAAATAGATGCCTGACTAAAATTCACTAGTTGCTTCCTGGAACTTAACATTTTGCTAGGCTCAAAACCACATATGGTCATTTTTTATTCTTTCCTCATCATTTTTGAACTAGAATCAAATCAGTACCAAACTCTTACAGATTTCACTTTGAAATATATTTTAACTTCAAGCATTTGTCTCAACTTTCACTACCAGAGGAGATTAAGTGCTCATCATCTTGTTCTTAAAATATTGCCTAGTCTCTTCACCCTGATACAAGACTTTCCATTTTGAACAAGGTCCTTTTCCTGCATATGTTTATTCAGGAATCTGAAAAGTCCTAAAAGAGAGAAATCTACTGGATTTGTTTTATCAGTATTATACAAACTTAGAGGCCATATAGATCAGTATTAAGATCAATTACCAGTTACATTTCCTTGGGTAAGTAAATTTCTCTAAACATCAGCTTCTATAACATGGACTCTATACGTGCTTCAGAGGAATTTTGTGTGGATGAATGAGAGGTTTTAATAACTGTTAAGTGCACAGCACAATGGCTAGCACAGAAACAGAGTAAGCACCATATACAACACTATTATCATCATTACTGATTCTTCATTCTTGACCATAAAACATCCTTTTTTCCTGACAAAGATTAATGTCTCCTGGATTTGTATGATGTAAGAGCAGCTTTAAAGAATATTATTTTATAAACCTTCAAGTCTAAGATCTGCATAGTAGATCACTCAGTAATTGTCATAATTATCTTCCTCTCCTACCAATAGCTATTCCTACAAGCACTCTAAGAATCTGTGTGGAGTAGCACAGAAGAAAACAAAGTGTAGAAGTACCTTTTTTTCTTTTTTTCATAACCTTCCAGAGAAATTAAAAGGGAAAGTATTAGAAGAATCCGTAGTCTGTAGCATACCCTTTGGCCAGACATCCATGACTTGCCATTATTTGGTTCCACACAACTTACCGAACATTAATTTCCTCTAAACTAAACACAAATGTCCCACTTCTATCAAGATAATCTCTTTACTATTCAACAATTATGGTATCTTTCTTCTCAAATCCATATTGCTTCATCTGCCTAAAAGAAGCTTTTCTCTTTTTTTCTCCTCTAATCAGGCAATTCCTCTACAGAGTCCAGTTCATGTTTTTACCTCTTTCACAAAACCAAATGTCACTCTAGCCTACATTTCTTTCACACTCTGCCAAACTTTTACGGTGCATTGTTTATATTGTAGTTTTGGTATATAAATGCAGTTTTATATCATTATTAGTTATATTGAGCATTTATGATCTCTCATAAACTAGCTTGAGAGAGCAAGGGTTACAATTTAATATATTCTGCAATTCACTAAGAATGTATTTAATAAATTTATAATTGAATGAATGAATAATGAACAAATTATGAGCTAATCTTGCCAACATTTTATGATGAAAATAAAATTCTTTGTACCAAATGAGATTTTTAGTATCAATTTAATTTTAAAATACAAAATAATTATATAGATGCCTATAACTATTTCTTTCTTAATGCAGTTTTTCTTAAAAATACATTGAGCCAAAAAAAATAAACAAAACCCACTGAAAGTCTGTAATAGACAAAGGAAGTTAATAAATGCCAACTATTTTACTAATCTATCATTTTTACCATGTTTTGGGGTTCACTATATTGACTTATGAGGTATAAATAACCATACTTAAGAGGGGTATTTGAGGGACTTATAACAAGAGGAAATTTTTCAGTAATACTATGAGAAAAAAAAGGTTACAAGTGCAAAATTCAAAACATAAAAAGGTGGAAATGAGAACATGGACATCAAAAACCTGGGCTAAGATATGCATTTAGGAATGAGTTTCTAGGGAAAGTCTAAATTACCTGAAGATCACTGAATGTTTCTGCTATTTGCACATCTTGAAAATAAGAAATAAGAATGTTCTATGTCACAATTAATATGTTTAATTCTGGCTTATTGGTTCCTCCTGTGTATCTGTTTCTCAGTATACTGACTTAAGAAATGAGCATGACAGTATTATGTACTTCATGACAATCTGATTTTAAAGCTATAGAATAGAAACTATATACTTTGATTATTCAATAAATATTATCGTTATTTTGAATATATAAAATATTGGAGTCCCTTACTATCAGCAAATAAATATTTGATTTAAAACAAACAAACAAATAAAGCACATCTGAGAATGAAGAACTAAATAGTTCACATCTAATATCTAAAGTTGGATGTAAGGCTATCAGGCTAGATTTCAAGATTCTTCTGTATGAAAAACTTACGAGATCAGTATGTATTACTTTTCAAAAAACTTATATTTGGCTGAGAATTCATTCAGTGAATAAAGTTTCATTTGGAGAGAATATTCTGGTTCATGCAATTTATTTAGTAACCAACTGTATCTATATCATATAGTTCAGAATATTTTATAAAAGTTATAATAATATATTGTATAAAACTATAACTTTTTTAATTAAAAAAAGTAGATTTTTTATTTTTTATAACAAAAACACATATATTATTTTTGAAATTATTTTCCATTATAGATTATTATATGATATTGACTATAGTTGCCTGAGCTATACAGTAAACCTTTGTTGTTTGTTGCATATCTATTTTTTTTAAATTAGAAATCCAGCATTCTATTCATATGAAGTTAAGTAGAATCAAAATGTCATAAATTTTTTAGTTAGGCAAAAATTCATGTTTTCTAAAATACATATATTATACATATATATATGTATACAAAAGCTTTTCTACTATGTGCTTGACAAAATTATAACTTTTCAAGCAAGATTTATTTGTTTAGAACTGACTTCCTATTTAAAGTCCAAGTTATATATAAATTATACTTCTCTAGTAAACAAAATCTTACATTATCAACCATAAAAAACAATAAATATGTTGCAACAAACATTAGGAAAATATAATTTCATTTTCAATATTAGTTCATTTCTATGAGGAACTATATTTTCTGGCTCCAGCAATTTTTAAAATTCTAATTTTATTCTTTACAAAATCTTAACTAGAAGAAAATGTTTTAAAAATGTTTAAAGAAGTTACATTATAAATTAACTTCAGAGTTGAAATCCAAAGGGAATGTAAATGTTAGTTAGGGGAATGACTATCATTTTAATATATTATTATTATTCTATGTACTCAAAGCTAAAAAAATAGAATTATATAAAATATACTTTTATCTATTCCATTATAAAATAGTTTCTTTTAGATATAATTATTTTATACTGGATTACCAGCATAATTTCTCCAGAAATAAAATCATGGTAATTTAAATTTATTTCTTGTGGTTCAGTCGCTAAGTCATTTCCAATTCTTTTGATTAATTATTTAGACAATCATCCAACAAAAAGTTTCACATTGTAAAATAGGATACCTACCTAGAAAGTTAGAGAATCTCAAATTTAGAGCATAAATAACTGTTGATCTACAATATCGTGGAAATATGCTCAGTCTCTCATCTAGATTTTTTTAGTAAATTTTTCAAATTTTACATTTTTAAGAAACCACTGAAATATTAAATATATTACTTTACTAAATTTAGAGTACTCTTTTAATGAATCTTTTAAAATAATACTTTCACATCACTATTGATTCCATGAAAATATTAAATAATCAATAATAATTTCAATTTCATGAATATCTTATAAGCCTTAGAAATGAATGTAAATATGCAAAATTAAATTAACCACCATTATTTTTTAACCACTTATTTTGAATTTAAATAACATTATCTGAACAAGGCAAGTAAAAATAGAAGTGAACCAAATATTTTAAAATTCTGGCTTTCATAAATCTGTACTGACACTGGACAGATGACAACCTATAAATTTCATTTGCCATAGAGAAAGTTTTAACAATGACTCATAGACCATTATTTGACAGTATTATTATAAAAAAAATAAAAATTCATTCGTATCATTGTGCTGAATAACTGCCAGTCATACAGTACTCAAAGTATATTCACGTTTTACCTTTTTTAAAAAAATCAATATATTCACTGCCTTCCTTAAGTGTTTAAACTTACAGAAACTACAAAAGAAATGTGAGAATTAATAGGCTGGATTAAAGTTGAAAATCAATAGACCCTACATTTTAGTGCCAATTCTGTAAATTCTTAGCCCCAGGTGATTTTAATCCAGAGGTCTTTGAACTCATACTTCTAGAATTTAGATAAATTTAGATTAAGTCAGGGTACTGCTTTCAATGCATCACATTTTAAATTATTCTTTGCATTTACCTAGCATAGATAAAAATTTCAAAACTATAAATGTTTGTGAAGAATAAAAAATATCTACTTATGTTTAGAAGTTTAAAATATTTACCTTCTGCCATGTGTAAATTAAAAGACACTTCCTTGATAAGTTATGAAAGGTTACAAATTGAAACATTTTGATACTAACAAAGAGCATAAAATGAATGATCTTATATGGTGTAAAAGCTACCTACTCATGATCTAAACATGGAAGGATATTTTAAAATAGTATTAAAGGAAAACTGAAACTTGGCCTATAATTTGAAAATATGTAATGATTAATTTCTCTATTTGTATTTGATTAGACACCCTTACATTTATCAATATATTGGCAAAATTATAATAAATTCCTAACACTGGCTAGTATATTTTTTCAACTCAGAAACATGAAATTAATAAGTTTTAGACCTACATTTCAAATGTATTACAATGAAAGTAAATATTCTGTAAATTAAATATTCTGTGAATGAATGAATACATTTCTTTTGAAGGCATAAAATCTATCAATATGATCACAAATTAAGACGCTAATTATAAAAAGGCAAATGCAGAAACAATCATAATAAACATAAAGTATGAAATAATTTTGAAGATTTAAAACAAGGGGAAGAATCTGCCTTATTTTTACATTAAAGAATGTCATTTTTTTCCCCTACATAGTGTCTGTCATTATTCAATCTTAAAAACTAACATTGTTTTTTATCAAGTAATAGTTTTGTTACAGAAAATCCCACACATTAAAAATAAACATTGGCCCTTTATGACATATATATAAATACTGTACAAGTTATACAGAGCATAATAGCTGATTTGTAACAACTGTTTGCTAGGTACAAAAATTTACTTATACATATTTGTTGATTAAAAATACTGAACATGACAATTAAATTGACAAAACAGGAGTTTATATGCATAACTATACTAGAGACTAAAAATACTGAGAATAGGGTATTAAGAATTTTGAGAATATTGTCTCAATTTTTATACTTCATTTTAAAAGTGATAGAATTTTAAATAGGTTAAATTCTTATAAATTAATAAAATTTGTATCTATAATTTTTAAAAGGGCACTATAAAAGAAATGAGCCATAATTGCTCCTCAGTGTAATACTAATAAATGAGTAATTCGATCAATAAATAAACTGATCAATCTAAAGAAGAGGCTCTGATAGTCTTTAAGTAAATAAGTGACAAGTGTTATGTTTTAAGTATTCTTAGGGAAAAACTTTATATGCTAAACCTTTAAGGCTTCTTTTATAAGGAATTCATACTATACTGTGGATATCTATCTGTCTTTGATTTCCCAACTAAACACTCACTTGTTTGATGCGATCTGGGTTAACGGTGGTCTGGGGTTGTAGAATGCTGACTGGTTCTGTCTTGGCCACATTTTGGGGCATTTCTCGAATTTTTTCTGCAATGAATCCATGAACTGCATTCAGTGCTTCAACTGTTCCCTGGATCAAGCATACTCGTTCAGTAGTACCTGTGGACAAAAGATTTCAGTTTCAGAAAACTTCTTCTCTTACTTTGTATGCTTTTCATAAAAAATATAAAAAAGGATAATATACTAATGCCAATAAAATCATGTGAAGTGTAGAACTCTAAATCTCAAAAAGGGCCAGCAGAGCCAGAAACCATAAGTTTTTAATACATCATTCACTGACATAACCAATACTTTCTGAGCATTTCTAAAAGAACTTAGGGTTAGAAACCAGTAACACAAAGATGAGGACTTTGTATATGCTAACAGACATCAAACCAGACAATTAGAAGATACTGTGATATGAAAAAATAATGGAAGTTATCTACATGGATGGCACGCGTGGATGGCTTCCAGTTAAAAAAAAAAAAAGCATTTAAATTAGTGGAGAGAAGGGGTCCTGGAAAGCTTACAAAGTAGGTAAGTTTCTGAATTTTTACCACCTTTTATTCATGGACCCTGTTCTTTTAATCACAGTAATAACACTATCTGACCTTTTCTATTTATTTTTTTTTGTTTCTACTAGAATGCAAGCTCTCAGAGAACAGTTAATTAGTCTGTTTTGCATTGTGCTGTAGCTTCCCCAAAGCCTAGAGGCATCCCTGGCACATGATAGGTACATAACAGATATTTTTTGGACAAATAATCATCCCTGCTTTTATTGATTATACAATTTTAATAAGATAGAATATCTAATTAAAAACAAAATTTTAAACTATTTTTCACTTGAAATTGATGAATAATTGATAAAAGATACCATTAGTTTTATTTGCTTCATATCTAGTGAATAAAATGTAGACATATGATGTGAGACAAGACTAAAATGAAATTGGTTGGGTCTAATGCACAGATCCTATAGACTACTTTATACTATACAGGTATACCTAAAGGCAATAAAGATAAATGATTAGTTTTTCAGACTATTTTGAGCCTCACTGCAGTAGCCTGCTCTTAAACTGTAATCTTCTGCTCAGCAGCTCAACACAGCAAACACATAAACTTACTTCTCAGACATTAGTATTCTTTTACAAAGCAGTTATCAACAAGTAAAAAGAATCTTTTAAAATTTAGAAAATATTTGTTTTTGAGCTAATATGACCTCCCAAGTACTAAATACGTATCTGTTTCTATACCACAGTTTCAAAATTCTATAAAATATTTTAAAGTACATTTTGAAGGGAAAAAATGTGAAATTACACATTTAAAAAATTGCAAGGAGTTTATACTGTTTTAAGGATTGATTACCATATAAACCATTTCCCTAGCGTTTACATTTTTTTTAAAGAACAGTAAAAGATTATCACTCTTACCTTTAGAAAAAAGACTTAGATCACAAGAATTAGGAGCAGGAATAAAAAAATATTATATGTATACACCTAAATTGGGGCTTCCCTCGCAACTCAGTTGGTAAAGAATCTGCCTACAATGCAAGAGACCTGCATTTGATTCCTGGGTTGGGACAATCCCCTGGAGAAGGGAATGGCAACCCACTCCATATTCCTGCCTGGAGAATCCCATGGACAGAAGAGCCTGGTGGGCTACAGTCCTTGGGGTCATAAGAGTCAGACATGACTTAGTGACTACACCACCACCACCACACCTGAACTAGATTATCCTGTTTTAAACCACTAAGATGCAAGTTTATGGAAAGCTACATTTCCTAATTTGTACAATATATTTCAATAGAAAGCAGTATCTTTTAGTTGTGAGGAGGGAGACAATCTGAAACACATTCAGATTCTGAGTTTAAAGGCTTAATATTTCCTGTTTCTCCTAATCAGCTTTTCTCATCTTTGAGTATCTTGATGCATCTCTGTATCTATTCTTGGGTAAAAGGATCTAGTTTATTAGGGATACTCTAGGGAGTCTTTACAAGATTGTATTAATTGCCCAATAAATGACTAGAAAGGATGAGAACTGATCGATGCAGCTCCTGTGAAGTGTTCTCATCTAAGTCAGCAGACAATACAAAACACAGATCGGATTACATTCCTGCTTTTGGAGACAACTAAAGAGTGCTCTTCTGGGGATGCCAAGACAGAAAAGGAAATCAGTCAAGCCTCAACAGAGATTTTTTAAAAATAAAACATGGTACTAAGTAACTAAAGGAACTATATGATTCATGTTGCTTTTAAAGTTCTAATTTAATAGAATACATACTGTGTCAGACAACACAGTAACCCCGATACTCTTCAGACTATACAGTCTAACAAGTAGTAAATGGAAATCACTGAGCCATAAAGAAATATGATTGTCTAAAACTGAATGTCCCATAGCATGCATGAGACAATTTGGCAATAGTTTATAGGTCCAAAGTTGCCATAAATATTCTTTCAAGATTAAATGATATCACTACCATTAGAACTACTACCAAAAAAAAGGGAAAGAAAAAAGGAAATTGCAATTTCCCCAATGGGAACTGCTATAATCCTCAGAAGAGATGCTGTCATATTCTTCCACTGAACTCTAATGGCCTTTTCACTTAGATAACACAAAACTATAATTTTTAGGAGAAAGTCGCAAAGTAGGAAGACTGTCAGGTATATGACCAAACTGTGTAACAAAAATGAGCCTATAAGTAATAAAAGTTGCTGTTTTTCTGTCATTTTACAGGCTTTTATGCTCCATTAGTGTCTAAACTGAACTATGAGTTATTTACCATTTTATTTAACAGTAGCATTTACTTCTCTTTGCAATAGACTAGTAAAATCTGAAAAAATTATCAAAAGTATTTGCTTATATTTATTATAATGTAAAGATACAGGTGTATAAGACACCATTAATTTAAAATTTTTCTTTTAAGGGAAACACTAGATAAACTCTTAGAAGAAGGGACAAACATAGGCAGTGAAATCAGAAAGACTTTTCGTTTCTACTTCACATGCCGTATCATAAACTGAATAGGCATGTTTCTAAAATCAGGTACAATTATAAGTTGCCATAGCAAAATTGTGATTTACATTTAATAAAATATACTCACTTTGTGCTACTATAACCTTGGACAAGTCACTTAAACTGTTCCTGCTCCTACCGAAGGCAATCTATCATCTGTGCAGTGGATCTGATCTCTCTCAACTCCCAAGTCCACTGTTTCTCCTAGTATCATTTTTTCCATCAGACCTTGCCTATCAGCAGAAAAACATGTTATACTTTCTTCCATTTTTAAAGATCCCTCCTTTATGACAGAAAGAGAAAATTAGCCTTTTGTAAAGCAAATGAAATACTGATTTAGGCAAAGATCATAAAACCATAAAATGAAAGGTTAATGGGAAATTTTCAATGGAAACATCTGGAATCACCAACTGACTTCACTGATAAACATTAGCGTAACTAAGAGTGTGAAAATCAAGCACTGACATGATGCAATATGAAGCAGAGGGCACCAACTATAGGGGATGTATCCCCAAACAGCTGAACCTAAATCGAATCAAACATTTAGCCTGACATAACAGTTTACAAATAATACTGAGGGACTTCCCTGGTGGTCCAGTGGTTAAGAATCCATCTGGCACTGCAGGGCATATGGGTTTGATCCCTGTTCAGGGAACTAGGATTCTACATGCTATCAAGCAACTAAGCTTGCGTGCTGCAACTACTGAGGCCACATCTCACAACTAGAGCATCCGTGGGCCACAGTGAAAGATCTCCACATAATGCAACAAAGATCTGACACAGCCAAATAAATAAAGATTAAAAAGTTAATTCTGAAAACAGAGAAACAAATGACACCATAAGAAAGCAAATACACAAATCAACAATGAAAGCTAGTCTTCAGAACAATTAATCTAGTTTCTTCAACATAGGAAAGAAAGTTCTCTAGACATAAAGAATCTTAAAAGACACAATAATCAAATATGAATTAGAATTTGACTGGATCTAAATTCAAACAACTTTTACTTTAAAAATTGTGGCACTCT
Source organism: Bubalus bubalis (assembly GCF_019923935.1). Classification (NCBI taxonomy): domain Eukaryota; kingdom Metazoa; phylum Chordata; class Mammalia; order Artiodactyla; family Bovidae; genus Bubalus; species Bubalus bubalis. The sequence goes on along the minus strand of NC_059176.1, from coordinate 33,647,266 downwards.
CAAAAAACAATATTAAATAGTATCAAAGAATTACTGTTAATTTTAACAGGTGTGATTATGGCATCAGGGTGTTTAAAAAGTTTTCTCTTTCTTTTTAGGTGCATATTGAAGTATATGCCGCTAAAATGACTGAGATTTGCTTCAAAATATTTTTGTAACAGCAAAAAATGTTACTCATACAAAATACATATGCCAAAATCTTAATATTAATGACAAATATGTAGGTTATAAGGAGGTTCATTCTTCTAAGTATATCTGAAATTTTATTATTTTTTTATCTGAAATTTTATAATAAAACACTTTAAAGCCCTCCCTAGCCTTCTAGTTACATGCAGCTCAACTTCTTTATCTCTCAAAATTCCTTGAATGACTTAAATACCTGTATTTACACTTTTTCACCACCCATTCCTTTTTTCTTGACTCTGAGTTACTCCAGTCTGGCTTTTGTCCTACCACTCCACTTAAACCATTCATTACAGCCTTACCTTGGTAAATCTAATCTTCATGTCTTTACATTGGCCCATCAGCTGCATGGGATACCATTGACCACTCTGTTCTTAACACACTTCATTTGTTTTTCAGGATACCATACGGTCCTCATTTAATTCAATTCATTCATTCATTTGGCAAAAATCTATTGATTCTCCACTAAATGTTAAGTACTATACTCAATAAAGCAATGACCAAACAGATAATAAACCTGCTTTCATGGAGTTCTTCTCTAGTTCACGCAGACACTATACAGAAAACAAATAATATAGAGAATATGAAATAAAATTAGTACTACAGAAAAAAGTTGGGAACAATACCAGGATACACAAAGACAAAAATGAAATATAAAAGAGAGCTTGTCTGTCAGGCTCACTGCTGTATCCTCAGTGTACGGAAGAGTGTCTGGCACCGTGGATGCTCAAGAAGAATTTTTCTTTTAATAAATGAAAAACTCCTTGAGTCTAATTTCCTTAGCTATGTATTAAAAACATATGATTGATTTTAAGACCTTTTTGTCTATCGACCTTTTGCTTTATAAAATGTCTAAAAAACCAATAAGCCTCTTTGGGTTTATAAAATGAGTCAATATATGTAAAAATTAGATATATTTTGGGAAATGATTTTAAAAACTACTAATAAATTATAAATTACAATGTCAATAAAAAGAATAGTTGATTTTTAAAAAGCTTTCAGAAAGGTAATAGGAGAAACAATGAATAGTTTAATAGTTTTTTTCCTTTCCAGAATAGAAAGTAGATAAACTTTAAAAATGTAATCTACCTAAAAGAATAAAGTGAGGGAAAAAAGGAACACTTTTTTGCTGTTGTATAAAAGACAGTCTAAAACTTTTTAGATACCTGAGACCTATTTCAACAAGAATGACTCTGGTTTGGAATAACGGGCATATAATAACAACATGATCCACATATTTCCAATTGTCAACTATAACGAAAATCAGCAAACATTTTATTTGGATGTAAGAAAATGCATCAGTTTATACTCCTACTGAAAATATAACTCAGTATCTTGTGATAAGAATGCAAATACATAACTCTTCAGGAAGTATTAGTGCCAGTCTAAACTAAGAAATTTGAATGAATGCCAGTGAAACATCTTAAAATGAAAAATTAATACTCAAAATTTAGTAGAATATTAATAACTCTATGAAAACCTGTAAACAATGTTGTTGGCCTCAAAAAGAACTGAAACAAAGAAAGTGCCAATTAACATTGCTATAGGCAAAAACTGAGGGGTAAAACAAAACGTGGTCCATAATTTTTAGAGTGTGGTAACAGCTACTTATAGCACTGAAAAACTGCCAAATCTGGGTAGCTGATACTCTGAATGGATAGGGTTTCTTTCTTTCAACATAACATTTAGCTTCTACCATTTCTAGAAGTATCTCCCAATTAGTTATATATTTTCAAATACACTTAACATTTCCATAATACCTGGGGAAAACTATATAATTCTGAATAGAAATAAATGTCAAACTTGAGATTTCTTTGGGTATGTCTATTTATCCTTATACAAGTGGTGCTCTGTGACTGGTATTTGTTCCTTTAATTTTCATATTCTTTTCTTTACTATCCCTTATCCCTACATCTGATTCTAGCACACTCTTCTCTTTACTTGTACTTTGTTGCATTTAGTCCTCAATGGCTGGATGAGCTAAGCAAAGTTGTTGAAACTATATAAACTAGCAATAGATAGATTCCTAGTAACAACCATAGGGGACAGTTGACCTCTGTGAAATCTACTCTGGCTTTTTTCCCCTTTATTTCTGAATCTGAGGGGTCAGTATCAATAGCCATAATATTTCTTTAATGCTTTCTTAATGTTTAAAATTGCAGTTCAGTTCAGTCGCTCAGTCATGTCCGACTCTCTGTGACCCCATGGACTGCAGCACGCCAGGCTTATCTGTCCATCACCAACTCCCGGAGCCTAATTAAAACTGCAAGTGGGCATTTTATCTTTAAAACAAAGAGTATCATTTTTAGTGAATAAAGCAATTTACAGTAATTGTTTATTCTTGATCTATAGTCATGGTAATCTAATTATGTGAATATCTTTCTGGCTTTAAAAATAGCATAAACATTAGCTCCTTAGCTTTTCTTTAGTTTAACTATTAAAAGTAAAGTAGTACAGAATATCAATCAATAGCAATAATAGGCATGACAAATTTCAGGTTAGAACAAAATGTAAATTTTTTTAAAAGAGGAGAATAGTATATATATTATATAATTTATAAGACATTTAATATTTTATTAATATGATCATATATTATGCAGCATACTGTATGGAAACTCATTTAATACTCACAATTACCAAGACACATAATATTTTCTTCAACTTACAGGTAGAGAAGTGAAAGCAGTTGGACCAAGGAAACAAAACTAACAAATGTAGAAAGAAGTAAGACTTTGTCAAATATCGTATTTTTTCCATTACAACACATACCTTCTGAAAATGTAATATTAGGCCAGCTATCAAATCACATCCTTTGAAGAAAGTCACATATATTTCAGCCTGATGATGGGAAAATAATTTCTACCCAGGCTTGATAATCTTTTTAAATGCACTGAGTCATATTATTAATATCACTTCGCAGGTTTATTTCAAAACTGGCATAAAATGAAAGAAAAGACTGACCCTTCTTACTGAGAACAGACAACCATAGGAGAAGTGGTTAATAATTGTGTGGCTAATAGCAAATTTTTTAGAATAAATTTTCAGATCAACAAAAGCATTTAGGAAAACTGCCATAAAAAGTAAGTTCAATTTGTAATTGCAGCTTTTATACCATTGTACAGTTTTTGCACATTTGAAAAAGCTTTCTCCTACCCTACAATTACTAAGGGAAAAATATACTATTTGAAGAAGGGGATTCTTTAGAAAAGGAAATCATAGGAATTGACATATCTCATGATACAAAGTAAAAATTGCTTCTCTTCTTCTGGTGATTAACTCTCTACACAATCATGTCTCTACTTCTAAATTGTAAAATTTGTAGGGGGCCATTATAACATGCTTTATTCCCAAATCAATATAGTGAAGCTCAAGTTTCTGTTTACAGAGCATGCTTTAACATTAAAATGTACTCAATTAAGCCAAAGGATGAAAGTATACTTTTCACAAAAATCTAAAAGTACTCATATTCTTCAAAGAACTGATGATGTGAGAATGAATGACAGAGCAGACGTCCAGCTTCTCACTCAATCTCTGTCCCATGCATGCAAAGTGCATACTCATTTCCATTTAGCCACTCCCACAAAGTAACATCAGGAGTTTAGGAGACTTCAAGTTGTGAAGAACTGTGAGGTTTGAAAGCAGACGTATCTAAAAATTCTAAATAACAATTGTAATTTAGCTTCAGTTTTTAACTTCTGAGGTCATGCAAAAGATCCTACCAATAGTTATGATAATGATTAGCTAGTCATTCATCTTTAGCACAGGTTTAGGCTACTTGTGGGCTCCCTGGTGGCTCAGACAGTAAGGAATATGCAAGCAATGTAGGAGACGTGGGTTTCATTCCTGGGTCGGGGAAGATTCCCTGGAGAAGGGAACGGCTACCCACTCCAGTATTCCTGCCAGGAGAATTCCATGGACAGAGGAGCCTGGCAGGCTATACAGTCCATAGGGTCACAAAGAGCTGGACATGACTGAGCAACCAACACTTTCAGTTTTCACATAGGCTACTTTTTGACATGTAGCAATCCTGGGATGGAACAAGATGGCAGAGTAGAAGGACTCTGAGTTCAACTCCTCTCAAGAGCACACCAAAATTACAACTAACTGCTGAATAAGCCTCAACAAATAACCTGGAACATATCAAAAAAGAGATTCTACATTCAAAGACATAAAGAAGAAACTCAACAAGATGGTAGGAGGGGTTGCCGCACTGATAATCTAATTAAATCCAATATCCCACAGGAAGCAACCCACAAGCTGGAGAATAATTATATGGCATAACTCTCCCACATGACCAAGGTTCTGAGCCCTATGTCAGGCTTCCCAGCCTGGGTTTCTGGCAGCAGGAGTCATTGTTCCCAGAGCATTTGGGTTTGAAGGCCAGTGGGGTTCGAGTGCAGGAGCTCCACAGGACTAGGGGAAATAGACTCCACTCTTGGGAGGGCACACACAAGGTCTCATGCATTCTGGTTGTTGTTCAGTTGCTCAGTCCTGTCTGACTCTTTGTGACCCCATGGACTGCAGCATGCCAGGCATCCCTGTTCTTCACCAACTCCTGGAGCTTGCTCAAATTCATGTTCATTGAGTTGGTGATGCCATCCAACCATCTCACCCACTGTCGTCCCTGTCTTCTCTTGCCTTCAATCTTTCTCAGCATCAGGGTTTTTTTCCCAACGAATCAGCTCTTTGCATCAGGTAGCCAAGTACTGGAACTTCATCTTCAGCATCAGTCTTTCCAGGGAATATTCAGGACAAATTTCCTTTAAGAATGACTAGTCTGATCTCCGGAGAAGGCAATGGCACCCCACTCCAGCACTCTTGCCTGGAAAATCCCATGGATGGAGGAGCCTGGTAGGCTGCAGTCCATGGGGTCGCTAAGAGTAGGACACGACTGAGTGACTTCACTTTCACTTTTCACTTTCATGCACTGGAAAAGGAAATGGCAACCCACTCCAGTATTCTTGCCTGGAGAATCCCAGGGATGGGGGAGCCTGGTGGGCTGCCGTCTATGGGGTCGCACAGAGTTGGACACGACTGAAGCGACTTAGCAGCAGCAGCAGTCTGATCTCTTTGCAGTCTCAAGAGTCTTCTCCAACACCACAGTTCAAAAGCATCAATTCTTCGGCGCTCAGCCTTCTTTATGATTCAACTCTCACATCCATACTTGACTACTGGAAAAACCATAGCTTTGATTATATGGATTTTTGCTGGCAAAGTAATGTCTCTGCTTTTTAACATGCTGTCTAGGTTTTCACAGCTTTTCTGTTATGCACACTGGAAACCAGGGCAAAAGCAGTAATTTCCTTGAAGCCTGGGCCAGACCTACCTGGTGGTTGGTCTTGAGGCAGGTCTCCTGAGGAGGTGGGGGGTGGCTGTGGATCACTGTGGGGAAAAGGACACTGGTGGCAGAGGTACTGGGGAGTATTCATCAGCATGAGCTCTCCCAGAAGCCACCATTTTGGCCCCAAGACCTGACTCCATCCAACAGCCGGTAGGCTCCAGTGCTGGGATGTCTCAGCCCAACCAACCAACAGGAAGGAAACACAGTGCCACCCATCAGCAGACAGGCTGCCTAAAGACTTCCTGAACCCAGTCACATCGAGGCACACCCCTTGATACAGCCCTGCCCACCAGAGGGTCAAGACCCGTCTCCACCCACCTATAGGCAGACACTGGCTCCTCCTATCAGGAAGCCTGCACAAGGCTCTAGACCAGCCTCACCCACCAGGGGACAGACACAGAAGCAAGAAAACTTCAATCCAGCAGCTTGTGGAACCAAGTCCCCAAATGCAGATCAAAATCTACCCCGGGACCAGTTGGCCCCTTTCCCTTGAGTGATGAGGGGCGAGTGTACTGCTGGAACTCGTGGGATATCCTCTACAGAGGGCAACTTCTAAATGGTTGAGAAACATAATCAACCTTCCACATACATAAACATACAAATAGAAATTTAGACAAAATGGGGTAGCAGAAGAATATATTCCAGACGAAGGAACAGAATTATAGCAATCTAATTTGGTCAATACTTGTACCCTTTAACTTCCATCATGGATTATAGGAGTATAAAACTGCCATGACTAAATTTTACTTAAAATGTAACTACATTTTTATAAATATATATAAAACAGCCTTCCTGATTTTGCCTCCATTCCCTATCAGTGTCAACATTTTTGACACTAATTTGTACTCTTAAATTTCTGCAGTAAGAAAAATGGCTCTTGGAATTTTTCTAGCTATTCCTTATGGACTAATAGGTATTCACTTGGAGAATTTCATGAATCACACTTGGAAGGTGGGGACACGGCTTGCAGCAAACATGTGATATCAAATCAAGCTCAAAAACTCAAAGTGTGACCAGTGGTGGCATGTATAGCTAATCCAAGTCACTTAAAACTCAGGAGCAAAACATACCTCTGGACACGTAGTAGCACGGTAACCAAATCTGAAGAGTGCTACTGTCAAAAAGTTGCGAACAAAAAGATGAACTTATCTGGTGAGAGCCCCACTCCTGCTGAGAGGGTAACAAGGCAGGAAGGCCAGGGGTCTCCAAATGGAGGAAATAGGCTGCAAGTGTCTCTTAAAATTCTGTGTTGCCATCAGGACACCTGGTTCCTTCTGAATTTAAACTTTCCTCAAACCCTGAGCTAACAAATGCGTTTTTCTTATGTAAATGTTTATCTTAAGCTATGTTAATGAAACTATGTATTTGTTTTGGAATTTGCCCTTCTTCAAAATGGTTCCACCTAAGACTAACTTTTTTCCTTTTCTCAAACCTTGGGCTGATAAAAGCTCAACAAACCAGTATTCATATCAATTGTTTTATGGCTGGGAGATGACACACCTCCTGCCATTGTATCTTAAAATTACATACTGTGGGAGAGGGGCCTGGTGAAACTCCTTCAGCCTTAGGGTCTCTCTTATTTGATTAATAGCTTTCTAACAGACATAAAACAGCTTGCTGAAACTAGCAAGGGGGGGAATTTTCCAATCCCCTTCTGATGTCTATGTCAGAGGCTTTCTCTGTCCCCTTTCTTATTTTATAAAACTCTGCTAAACAAAAACTCTTGAGTGATCAAGCCAGGTCCCTGGTCCCAAAGTTAAAGCTTCTTCAGAGATCACGAATCTAACACCGTTCACCGTAAGCTATCATTACCATATAATATAAGCTATCACCTTCAGAGCCAATATAGATTAATGCATTAGCCAACTTTAAGCAGTGACTTTACTCTGTATTTTTTTTCATGAACCCATAAATCCAATATGAAAGCAAAGCCCACATCTGCATAGATTTTAAGAGAGAATGAATTATCGAGAGAATGAATTATCAATTCAATGAATGATAACAATTGTCATATTATGGATCACATGCATTATGTCAAACAAACACAGAGGAAGCACGAAGCATTGTGACCCATGAAGTTTCTGGGGAAGGAATAAACCATAAAATTAATTACGGCAGTTTCATATATGCTGAGGTAATATAAAATGACAAAATACTTTAAAATTGTAAATTATACATAAAATTTGCCATTCAAATCATTTTTAATCACACAATTCAGTAGCATTAATTATATTCACAAAGTTGTGCAAATGTTATCATTATCTATTTCCAAAATTATTTATCACCCCAATCAGAGTCTGTAACCCTTAAAGGCCTAAATCACCATGTCTTCTTTACATCCCCCAGTAACCTCTAATCTGTTTCTATGAATTTACCTATTCTAGATATGTCATAAAAGGTCCATGCTAAGTTGCTTCAGTTGTGTCTCTTTGTGACCCTATGGACCATAGCCCACCAAGTTCTTCTGTCCATGGGAATCTCCAGGCTAGAACACTGGAGTGGGTTGTTGTGTCCTTCTCCAGGGGATCTTTCTGACCTAGGAATTAAACCTTCGTCTCTTTTGTCTCCAGCACTGGAAGGTGGGTTCTATACCACTAGCACCATCTAGGAAGCCCTCATATAAGGTGACTTTAGGTATCTGGCTTATTTCATTTAGCATAGTATTTTCTTCATCCATGTTGAAGCATACACCAGAACTTCATTCTTTTTTGTCACTAAATATTCCCACTGAGTATATATAAAACATTTGGTTTAATAAAGCAGTACGTCAAGGTTGTATATTGTCACCCTGCTTATTTAACTTATATGCAGAGTACATCTTAAGAAACGCTGGACTGGAAGAAACACAAGCTGGAATCAAGATTGCCGGGAAAAATATCAATAACCTCAGATATGCAGATGACACCACCCTTATGGCAGAAAGTGAAGATGAATTAAAGACCTCTTGATGAAAGTGAAAGTGGAGAGTGAAAAAGTTGGCTTAAAACTCAACATTCAGAAAACGAAGATCATGGCATCCAGTCCCATCACTTCATGGGAAATAGATGGGGAGACAGTGGAAACGGTGGCTGACTTTATTTTTTGGCGCTCCAAAATCACTGCAGATGGTGACTGCAGCCATGAAATTAAAAGACGCTTACTCCTTGGAAGGAAAGTTATGACCAACCTAGATAGCATATTCAAAAGCAGAGACATTACTTTGCCAACAAAGGTCCGTCTAGTCAAGGCTATGGTTTTTCCTGTGGTCATGTATGGATGTGAGAGTTGGACTGTGAAGAAGGCTGAGTGCCGAAGAATTGATGCTTTTGAACTGTGGTGTTGGAGAAGACTCTTGAGGGTCCCTTGGACTGCAAGGAGATCCAATGAGTCCATTCTGAAGGAGATCAGCCCTGGGATTTCTTTGGAGGGAATGATGCTGAAGCTGAAACTCCAGTACTTTGGCCACCTCATGTGAAGAGTGGACTCATTGGAAAAGACTCTGATGCTGGGAGGGATTGGGGGCAGGAGGAGAAGGGGATGACAGAGGATGAGATGGCTGGATGCCATCACTGACTCGATGGACGTGAGTCTGAGTGAACTCCGGGAGCTGGTGATGGACAGGGAGGCCTGGCGTGCTGTGATTAATGGGGTCGCAAAGAGTCGGACACGACTGAGCTACTGAACTGTACTGAACTGAACTGATTCATCTATTTATGGACACTTGTGTTGTTTCTAACTTTTGGATAATATGAACAATGCCACAAAGAACATCAGCATACTAAGTATCTCCTTAGGTCCATCTTTTCAGTTCTTTTGGGCATATATATAGGCATACAGTAAAAAGAAGAGAAGCGAAAAGGAAAAGTAGAAAAGGAAAGATATAAGCATCTGAATGCAGAGTTCCAAAGAACAGCAAGGAAAGATAAGAAAGCCTTCATCAGAGACCAATGCAAAGAAATAGAGGAAAACAACAGAATGGGAAAGACTAGAGATCTCGTCAAGAAAATTAGATATACCAAGGGAACATTTCATGCAAAGATGGGCTCAATAAAGGACAGAAACGGTATGGATGTAACAGAAGCAGAAGATATTAAGAAGAGGTGGCATGAATACACAAAAGAACTGTACAAAAAAGACCTTCATGAAGAAAGTCATGATGTTGTGATCACTCACACTCAGCTAGAGCCAGAGATCTTGGAATGTGAAGTTAAGTGGGCCTTAGGAAAAATCACTATGAACAAAGCTAGTGGAGGTGATGGAATTCCAGTTAGGCTATTTCAAATCCTAAAAGATGATGCTGTGAAAGTGCTGCACTCAATATGCCAGCACATTTGGAAAACTCAGCACTGGCCATAGGACTGGAAAAGGTCAGTTTTCATTCCAATCCCAAAGAAAGGCAATGCCAAAGAATGCTCAAACTACTGCACAGCTGCACTCATCTCACACCATAGTAAAGTAATATGTGAACCGTGAACTTCCAGATGTTCAAGCTGGTTTTAGAAAAGGCAGAGGAACCAGAGATCAAATTGCCAACATCCGATGGATCACTGAAAAAGCAAGAGAGTTCCAGAAAAACATCTATTTCTGCTTTACTGACTATGCCAAAGCCTTTGTGTGGAATACAATAAACTGTGGAAAATTCTGAAAGAGATGGGAATACTAGATCACCTGACCTGCCTCTTGAGAAACCTGTATGCAGGTCAGGAAGCAACAGTTAGAACTGGACATGGAACAACAGACTGGTTCCAAATAGGGAAAGGAGTACGTCAAGGCTGTATATTGTCACTCTGCTTACTTAACTTATATGCAGAGTATATCATGAGGAACGCTGGGCTGGAGGAAGCAAAAGCTGAAATCAAGACTGGCGGGAGAAATATCAATAACCTCAGATATGCAGATGACACCACCCTTATGGCAGAAAGTGAAGAAGAACTAAAGAGTCTCTTGATGAAAGTGAAAGAGCAGAGTGAAAATGCTGGCTCAAAGCTCAACGTTCAGAAAATGAAGATCATGGCATCTGGTCCCATCACTTCATGGGAAATAGATGGGGAAACAGTGTCTGACTATTTTTCTGGGCTCCAAAATCACTGCAGATGGTGACTGCAGCCATGAAATTAAGACACTTACTCCTTAAAAGGAAAGGTTGGTCATAATTATGACCAACCTAGACAGCATATTAAAAAGCAGAGACATTACTTTGCCAATAAAGGTCTGTCTAGTCAAGGCTATGGTTTTTCCAGTGGTCATGTATGGATGTGAGTTGGACTATAAAGTAAGCTGAGTGCCGAAGAACTGATGCTTTTGAACTGTGGTGTTGGAGAAGTCTCTTGAGAGTCCCTTGGACTGCAAGGAGTTCCAAGCAGTCCATCCTAAAGCAGATCAGTCCTGAGTGTTCATTGGAAGGACTGATGGTGAAGCTGAAACTCCAGTATTTTGGCCACCCGATGCGAAGAGCTGACTCATTTGAAAAGACCATGATGCTGGGAAAGATTGAGGTCGGGAGGTGAAGGGGACGACAGAGGATGAGATGGTTGGATGGCTTCACTGACTCAATGGACATGGGACTGGGTGGACTCCGGGAGTTGGTGATGGACAGGGAGGCCTGGCATGCTGTGGTTCATGGGTCGCAAAGAGTCGGACACAACTGAGCCACTGAACTGAACTGATAGGAATAGACTTATTGGGTCATATGGGAATTCTATAGGTAGTTTTCTGAGGAGCAGCTCAACTGTTTTCCACAGTGGAGCTATTGTACCATTTTGCATTCCCACCATCAATTTATGAGAGTTTTAATTTCTCTACTTCTTAAATAACACTAGTTATTATTAATAGTCATTCTAATGACTGTGAGGTGTTATCTCATTGTAGTTTTGATTTGCTTTTCTCTGAAGACTAATGATGTTGGTTATCTTTTCATTGATTATTGGCCATTTGTATATTTTCTTTGGTGAAATGTCTATCAGTCTTATCCCATTATTTCCTTTGGTTGTCTGTCTTTTTGTTGTTGAGTTTTAGAAGTTCTTTATATATTCAAGATACTAAAACCTTATCATAAATATGATTTAAAAGTACCTTCAGATATATGGGTTTATTTTAGACTTTCACTCATAGTCCATAAGTCTATACATCTATCTTTATGTAAGTACTACATTGCTTTGATTACTGTAGCTTTGTATTGTAGTAATTTTTGAAATCAAGAAGTGTAAATCCTGAGATTTGTTCTCTTTCAAGAGTGCTTTAACTATTCAGCACCTCTCCTTTTGTATGGGGCTCCCTGGTAGCTTGCACAGTAAAGCGTCTGCCTACAATGCGGGAGACCCGGGTTCGATCCCTGGATCAGGAAGATCCCCTGGAGAAGAAAATGGCAACCCACTCCAGTATTCATGCCTGGAAAATCCCATGGACTGAGAAGCCTGTGGGCTACAGTCCATGGGTCGCATTTAAGGACTGAGTTTTTCATTTCTGCATAAAAGGTTGTTGGAATTTTAACAGGGATTTAACTGCATCTGTACATTGCTCTTGGAGAAGGCAATGGCACCCCACTCCAGTACTCTTGCCTGGAAAATCCCATGGATGGAGGAGCCTCGTGGGCTGCAGTCCATGGGGTCACTAAGAGTCGGACACGACTGAGCGACTTCACTTTCACTTTTCACTTTCATGCATTGGAGAAGGAAATGGCAATCCACTGCAGTGCTCTTGCCTGGAGAATCCCAGGGACGGAGGAGCCTGGTGGGCTGCCGTCTTTGGGGTCGCACAGAATTGGACACGACTTAGCAGCAGCAGCAGTAGTACATTGCTCTGGATAGTTATGGCATCTTAACAATACTAAGTCTTTTTACCCATGAACATGGGATGCTTTTACATTTATACACATCTTCTTTAGTCTATAAGGAGACAAAATTTACTACTAGGTATTTTTTTAGATGCTATTGCAAATTAAATTGCTTTCTTAACTTCATTTTGGGATTCTTCATTGCTGGCAGATAGATGTACACTGTTTTTTGTATCTTGTACCCTACAACATTTCTAATTTTTTTTATTAGTTCCAGTAGTTTTCTTATAAATTATTTGAGGTTTTCTACATATGGGATTATGTCATCTACAAATAGAGACAGTTTGACTTCTCCTTTTCCAATCTGGATAACCTGTAAAAATTTTCCCTATTCAATTATTCTCTCTAGAACTACTAGCACACTGTTGAACAGCAGTGGAGAAAGCAGGTATTCTTTGTCTTGTTCTTGCTCTTACTATGAATCAAGGCAAATATTCAATCCCAAAGAAAGGTAATGCCTAAGAATGCTCCAACTACCGCCCAACTGCACGCATCTCACACACTAGCAAAGAAATGCTTAAAATTCTCCAAGCCAGGTTTCAAAAGTACATGAACCATGAAATTCCAGATGTTCAAGCTGGATTTAGAGAAGGCAGAGGGACCAGAGATCAATTTGACAACATCCACTGGATCATTGAAAAAGCAAGAGAATTCCAGAAAAATATCTATTTCTGCTTTATTGACTATGCCAAAGCCTTTACCTGTGTGGACCACAACAAACTGTGGAAAATTCCTAAAGAGATGGGAATACCAGACCACTTGACCTGCCTCTTGAGAAATCTGTATGCAGGTCAGAAAGCAACAGTTAGAACTGGACATGGAACAACAGACTGGTTCCAAATAGGAAAAGGAGTACGTCAAGGCTGTATATTGTCACATGCTTACTTAACTTATATGCAGAGTACATCATGAGAAACACTGGTCTGGAGGAAGCACAAGCTGGAATCAAGATTGCCAGGAGAAACATCAATAACCTTAGATATGCAGATGATACCACCCTTATGGCAGAAAGCGAAGAAGAAATAGAGAGCCTCTTGATGAAAGGGAACACGAGTGAAAAAGTTGGCTTAAAACTCAACATTCAGAAAACTAGTATCATGGCATCTGGTCCCATCACTTAATGGCAAATAGATGGGGAAACAGTGGAAACAGTGCCAGACTTTATTTTTTTGTGCTCCAAAATCACTGCAGATCATGACTGCAGTCATGAAATTAAAACATGCTTGCTCCTTGGAAGAAAAGTTATGACCAACCTAGACAGCATATTAAAAAGCAGAGACATTACATTGCCAACAAAGGTCTGTCTAGTCAAAGCTATGGTTTTTCAAATAGTCATGTATGGATGTGACAGTTGGACTATAAAGAAAGCTGAGTGCAGATGAATTATTGCTTTGGAACTTTGGTGTTGGAGAAGACTCTTGAGAGTCCCCTGGACTGCAAGGAGATCAGAGCAGTCCATCCTAAAGGAAATCAGTCCTGAATATTCATCGGAAGGATTGATGGTAAAGCTGAAACTCTAATACTTTGGCCACCTGATGCAAGGAACTGACTCACTGGAAAAGACCCTGATTCGGAGAAACACTGAAGGCAGGAAGAGAAGGGGACAACAGAGAATGAGATGGTTGGATGGCATCACTGACTCAATGGACATGAGTTTAAGTAAACTCTGATAGTTGGCGATGGACAGGGAGGCCTGGCATGTTGCAGTCCATGGCATCGCCAAGAGTCAGACACAACTGAGCAACTGAAATGAACCGAACTGATCTTACTCAGTGGAAAGCTATCAAGTTTTTCATTATTGAGTATGATGTTAGATGTTGTTTCCATAAATGCCCTTTATCACATTGGAAAAAATGGCAATATTTGATCAGGAAAGAATATACAGGGGTTGGAAGATGGCGTCTCCCACGGACAATGGGGAGAGTAAGCAAATCGTTTATTTGTGTAACATCATGGCTCAGTAGCATCAGTAACCATAGAACTCAAATCTCTTGACTTCCAGGGACAGATCTAGAAGCATCTTTGCTAAGTTTTGAAAAACTTGACTGGGCTTCACCAGACCTTTGGCCAGAACAATTACCAGGTGTTGCTGAATTTGCAGCTTCCTTCAAAAGTCCTATTACTAGCTCTCCACCCAAATGGATGGCTGAAATAGAACGTGATGACATCGACATGTTGAAAGAACTGGGGAGCCTCACCACAGCTAACTTGATGGAGAAGGTACGAGGCCTTCAGAACCTGGCCTATCAGTTGGGGCTGGATGAGTCCAGAGAGATGACAAGGGGAAAATTCCTCAACATTCTAGAGAAGCCCAAGAAGTAGCAGCTGCTTGTGGACAGGATGTCCTGGGGCCCAGAACCATGCTTCCTTCCCAGTGCAGCTCTGAAGATGCACACCTCACTGCTTCCTGACCAGAGGCCAGAGACTGCACTCCAGAATTCACCCTCTCCCCTGCTTCTGGCACTCTGCACCTCTGAGGACGTTCGGCAGCAAGAGAAGAATCTGCTCTACCCAAGGATCGGTGCAGTGATTCCATCAGCTTCCAGACTTTGACCGTCTGAACCTCGGATGCTGGTGACACCAGAGAGCATATCATTCTTAAAGGTCAAAGTCCTGCTTTCTCATTTCCAGAAGTGATTCAGGAGCTCCAGGATCTTACAGTTGATTTGATTCAGTGATGGTAAAGTCAGTTGAGACATGTTGATTGGACGAGTTCCTTTGAATTGTACTTCATCTCTTAGGAAGTATTTATGATACTAGGAGACCAGAGGCCAATTAGATTCTGGACCAGTTAGATTCAGGTCAGGGTACAGTTTGACCTGCAAACCCACCAATGTATACTAGGTTCCAGGAATCCCCAGCTAGAGAAATGCTTTTGAAATTCTACACCTCTCATGATAGTCGCATCCCCCAATGCATTCTGTTCCCTACCTCCAAGGGCCCCCCATGTGTCTGACTCCAGAGAGCGGAATCCCTGTGTACCAAGTCCCTCCTGGGATTAGCTTGTACAGTGAAAGGCGCATGCAGGGTTGCATTGGGTTCTAGATATCAAGACTAGCTTAAAGATGATGGAAAGGACTTTTGAGTTCTGCTTAATCTGTTACAGATTCAAGTGAGAAAGTAGGTATGGCCTGAAAGATAGGAGAAGGGGATTGAGTGCAGGAGTTCCCATTTAATTAAAAACTAGAAATTGTAATTGACCTTAAGGGAATGTGCTGTGGAATGGTGGCAGTATTTTGCTTGCCCCGCTATTCCATCTCATAGCACAGATTAGATAGTTCACTCATATAACAGAAATACACACACACACACACACACACAGAAGAGAAAGAATTTCTTGACTCTACAATTCTTATGGAGCTCTTTGTCCATCATCTATGTTACGACCTGAAAATCTAGCCCATGTTTAAAATTGATTATAAGTATTCTCCTTATTTTGTCTTGTAAGTTAGCTGCCAGCTTCTGTTATTTTGAGAAGTTCATGGGGTTTCCTAAACTTTATGAAAAGAAGATCCATGTGGCAGTAGTGTGTTAGTGTTTAGACACTAGGGATGTTGTGGTCAAGGTCTTGATGCTGAGTGTCTGGCTAGGGTACCACACTGCTCAGTTTAATAGCTGGTCTGTTAGCCATTTTCTGACACTTCTGCCTTGTTTCCCGTGCTAGAAGTAAGGCTGGGTTTTTCTTTCATGGGTTTTGCTTCCTTTGACCATCCATGCAATTTTACTTATTGATCAGGGTGCGTGGAATTTAACACAAGACATTAAAAGAGAGTATGAGAAGGCAAACATTCTGTTTGGATGCGATATATAAGGTTAGGCTAGAGAGGTTTTGATTTTAAGTAAAGCTTATCATTGACATTCCTTTATCTTAAATACGGTTAAAGAATGTAAAAGATGGGGAGAGAGAAGGAAGGAGGGCTGTGCAAAAAAATAATGCCGCAATGTCAGATTCTAACTTTGCTCTGTTTTTTGAGAATTGATGGTGTCAGGCACTTCTAAGTGCTTGGGGATATTGAGAAATAGATGGAGAACTTTGGGATACCTCCCTCAAACCAACTCCAGTCTGTAACCTGGTTTTGGGGTCTGCTTTGGCCTCTTCCTTTTACTGTCATCTTATCCACCAGCACTTAATATACATAGATGTTTTAGAATTTCAGTATTTATTGGTTTTGTATTTGCTGTCCTTAGAAATGTTACTGATGTATTTTTATATTAATATAAATTTATGTACAATGTGTGCATGTATGTATTTTAGGATGTTAGAGGATTGTACTTTGTGTATGGTGGTTTCTGTGTCGTCATAATAAATACTTACGTTTTATTTAAAAAAAAAAGAATATACAAAGCACAAATATGTCTACACTCTTCCTGCACATTATAGTCTTCCTTCCTATGACCATGATACTGAGAATAAGCAACAATATATCTTAAACAAATAGCTTCAGCATGCCACAATATACTTAGACAGAAATGTAACTTTGAGGATAAAGGTGAGGCTCAGAAGTTCTTCAAAGTTCTCCAGCTCACTTGTCAAACGTTATTTTTGTATTCTCTGATGTGAACCGAGTATTATCACTTTGTTTTTTTCCAATATCAAGTATCAGAAAATTATAAAGAATATCAGAATATATTAAAGGGGCTAAAGGTGATATATGAAAATAGATAATATGTATAACACCACTTCAATGCAGCTTAAAGCTGGTAGCTACTGTTCAGATGAGTTTCTGTGATATCACAAACTAAATTTAATTGATTTAACCTATTATACTCAGGTTTAAAAACATGTAAGAAAATGGCAAAACTGTTTCTATATTAAATTTTATAATTCTTATTTCATATAACTGCTCTTACTTTTTCTGTTCTGAATTATTAAAATATTATGGATAATATCTGTCAAATGGAAGCACCCCAGACTAGATGTTGCCTTTAAGATGGTAATTGTCAGATATACTCATGTCCTCTTATAGTAATACATAACTTTCCATTGGTTTAAACCTCCTGACTCTCTGGCTAGTCCTCTTGACTTATAATGCACTTGAAGACAGATTCTTGGACTGTTGGCCACCCACTGACCTCTGATCCATGTGAAGACATATGATTGGCTCTCTGTCATCCTCTGGCCTCCTTTCCTTTAGAGAGAATCTCTGAGTCTTTGGTTTCCTGTCCACTCTCTGGCCTCCTGCCCATACTCATTAACCTACCGATGGCAATAAGTCCTTGAGTATCCTTCTTAGTTCATTTGAGTCAACTGTTCCCCTAACCAGTGGCTACCACATCTCAGTATCTCACTTCCTCTGCTCCTCCTCCATCAAAGACCACTGCATTATTTTTAGGAATAGAAAAGAAACATCAGTGGTATCACACCTTTAAAACAGTACACTGTACCATAACTTTAAATGTCCATCATCCTAAAAGAGACTACCACTCCTCATATCCCTGTGTATCTAAGTTGCCAGCAAAAGTCTAAACCTCTCCTGTCACCATAACCAGATCTCTATGCTTACTGTCTTCTCTGTATCTCTGAATATGACCCGATTCCCCATCCTCTGTCCTTTTAGACCTCTTCAGTGTGCCCTCTGTTACCTCAGTTTCAAAAGAGGCTCCATATCCAAAACACCTGTTCTGAATGTTTCTTATAGTCTCATCCGCTGATAAAATCTTGCTGTTCCCTACCTCTTTATGTCCCATGGAGCCCTCTCAACTGGGGCAGTTTTTTTCTCTCTCAAATCTCAGGTTACCTGGGCGACAAACAGTTTAGATATTTTCCTTGTTCCATTTTGCCACTCCCTCGCTTCCTTTACCATCATTTTCTTTCAAAGTTTTTAGGAACAAAGGCCGAACAGGAGTACAGACATAGAGGTAGACAGTGAGTCAGATGGCAAAGTTTTCAGTGAATATGAATGATAAGGATGTTGGTAAACTTCCAGCAATCAAAAAAATCGCAAGCGGTATACTATTATGGCCTTTTCCCTTTCCTCTCCACACAGCAGCCTCAGTTGATCATTTCCTCCTTATGGAAACACTTTCTTCCTTTGGCTTTTTTGTTGCTATTCTCTTCCTTGGATAAGGAATCTGGTCCATGGTTGTAAACACCATAATAACATAATGTGAACTAATTCACTCTCTTTCTACTGACACCTCCTACTCCAAGTTACCATCATCTCTAAGCAGGACCATTACAATAGCCTGCCTCACCTCTTGTGCCTCTATAATCCATTCCTTGTTCAAAGTGATTTCTTAAACACACCAATCACATATAATTTACCTGTTTAAAAACAATGTACTGTATTCTCATTTTAAATTCTTTACACTGGCTTTCAAAACCCATCACATTCTGGCCTCTGTTTAGTTCTCAGTCCTCATCTCATATTACTCTCCCTTTCTTTTTCTTCACTCTAGGAAGATGGGTCTTTTTTAGTTCTTGGAAAATGCCAAGCTTGTTCTTACTTAGGCCTTTTTTTCCTACTGATGTCTATACTAGGAACACTTTTCCTCTGGCTTTTCTCAAAGCAGCCCCTTTTTCATTTATGAAGCCCTTGGTTCAGTGATACAGCATCAGAGAAGTATTCCTTAACAACTGAGAAATAAATAGCTTGCTCTCAATTACTATGTGTCATTTTATGTTCCTCTACTTTCTCCATGATTCAATCACTTTCTGAAATAAAAGTTTGTTGTAACTTGTTTACTTCATTGTTTATCTTCCCCACTGGAACAAAGAGTCCAAGAGGGCAGAAACTTTTGACTATTTTGTTCACAGCTGTATCCCCAACCCAGTATGTCACAAATTTCAATAAAAATTATTAATTTAAAGAATTAAAACTATGGCGCTGGATGAGAAACATTACAATAAGATTTTATTAATCCAGATCAACTACACTAAAATTTATTTTAAACAACAAAAGAAGAGGAAAAATATATACCAAGGGAAGTATAAAACAGGACTATCAATGATATCAGGTAAACCAGGGACCATTATTACACTATTTTGCTTTACTCAGGATCATCATTACATGTTTCCTAAAGAAATCTACTAATGAATGTATATACCATACATTTCTATTTCAAAGTATTATCTTCCTTCTACTAATCCTTTTAGAAACACCCAGGAAAGGAAGCTCAGTTCAATACCCTCCTGTCCAATTATCTACTGGATATTCCTTTGAAGGTACACCCATAGAATACTTTTACAAAGGTTTTACTGGGGAAAAAAAGCAAACAGTTCCCCACTTTAGAGTAAGGAGTACAGATGAAACTTCATAATTAAACTTAATCACTGTAATCATAAAATAGAAAATCCTGACCACAAATAAGAATTTCTTACCAAATAAATAAATAAATAAAAGACTTTCTTACAATACAGCTGCATATCAAAGCCTGACATTTTAGCTTTGGCATCTACTAAATGCCAGCAACTACACACTCTTAAGGGAAAAAATGCCTTTATCAATTAAGTTATTTGACCAAATTCTGTTATATTACATCAGAACTAAATCAAAATTTTAATATATTGATCATAACCATGTCTATGTAAAAATTATAAACTATGTAACTTTAGATAGACTTTACCTCTATTTAATTGATGAAAAAGAAACTGCTATTACAGAATATATATGAGACCATGAAACATTATTTACTCAACAAGTCTTTAATAGGCCCAAAGGCACCGTGATTTGATAAACTTCTATTATCAACTAAGATATTCTGAAAATGAAACAATTGGCACTTATTACTATAATAGCAAAATAATTTTAAATAGAGTAAATCTATTCCTAGCCTTTTCCCACTGTTAAGTCAAGATTTCAGACATTTTCATATATTGTAAGAGGGTATAGTATATTATGTAACAGGCTGAAATATCACAGAAACATAAATGAACAAAACACAAATTTGATATTAAGAATAAGTTAGTCAGAAAACTTTACAAAGAATTTTATTTGTGAATAAGACCTTTAAAAGGGCCCTGGAAGATTGACCTTGGGAATATTATAAAATAATTTGTTAATTTATTTAAAAGGATTAAATATTTTGGGAATTTAACCTCCAGTTTTCTTATTAATAATTTGAGCATATTTAAAATTAGAGCCCAACAATCTAAAACTATACATAAAGCAATCTGAATGTGTAAAACACAGCAAATTGATTTTTATTCCCTAATTTCTAAAAATGAAGGGGAGAAAACTTCTATTGACAGAAAACTTTTCACCTATAGACTACTATGTATTTGTAACTCTAAAATGGAAAATAAAGTAATACAGAAATTCCATGGATAGGATTAGTATGGAGCCTATTAAAAAGTTTACAAGGGCTTTGACTACTTTTAGTCTGGAGAAGACATACATGAACTTTAAGTATTTCTGTGTTCCTAAGATATCATGATAGCCAAAGATGTATACACAATTAACCTATTTCAAGCTTGCTGAAAATATACTTTTTTGGAAATCCAGGTAGGGCTTCCTTTCTATTATATATTAAATGGCTACGGCGTGGAGAAACCACCTCAATATATGTTACTTACAGTGTTACAAAGAGCAGAATACCATCTTATTAGCCTCAGTAAATTCCAACATGGTCTCAAAGTTCAGACCTATAATCCCCAAAGCCATTGCATTTGGTAATACTACAGTGCTATGGTAATACTATGTAATTACTTACCACATAATTATCAATGTCTGCTTGACTATTTCCCCTAGTAATTCCATCTATTTTCATGTAAGTCCATCTCTGTTTTTAACTATTTTCTTAGCTGCTCTAACTGCATTCATCCTTCCACCTTAGTAACTCCTGTTTATCTTTCAAATCTCTGGCCAGGCATAAGTTTCCCAGAATTTTACCTGGTTTTTTTTTATCTCTTCCTATGTGTATCCACAGCACCCTGTACTTCCTGGGAATAGCAATTATCAGGGATTATTCAGTTCAGTTCAGTTCAGTCGCTCAGTCGTGTCCGACACTTTGCGCCCCATGAATCGCAGCACGCCAGGCCTCCCTGTCCATCACCAACTCCCAGAGTTCACTCAGACTCATGTCCATCGAGTCAGTGATGCCATCCAGCCATCGCATCCTCTGTCGTCCCCTTCTTCTCCTGCCCCCAATCCCTCCCAGTATCAGAGTCTTTTCCAATGAGTCAACTCTTCGCATGAGGTGGCCAAAGTACTGGAGTTTCAGCTTTAGCATCATTCCTTCCAAAGAAATCCCAGGGCTGATCTCCTTCAGAATGGACTGGTTGGATCTCCTTGCAGTCCAAGGGACTCTCAAGAGTCTTCTCCAACACCACACTTCAAAAGCATCAATTCTTCGGCACTCAGCCTTCTTCACAGTCAACTCTCACATCCATATATGACCACTGGAAAAACCATAGCCTTGCCTAGATGAACCTTTGTTGGCGAAGTAATGTCTCTGCTTTTCAATATGCTATCTAGATTGGCCATAACTTTTCTTCCAAGGAGTAAGTGTCTTTTAATTTCATGGCTGTAGTCACCGTCTGCAGTGATTTTGGAGCCCAGAAAAATAAAGTCTGACACTGTTCCCACTGTTTCCCCATCTATTTCCCATGAAGTGATGGGAGCAGATGCCATGACCTGCATTTTCTGAATGTTAGTTGTCCATTTACTAGCCTATCCAGTCCTCAAGAATATGAGCTCTTTTTTCATATTTACACTGTTCATCCTTACACTTATAGCATCCTGACATATATGTGTGCCAAATACTTAATAAATATTCATGAACAACCAACATAAATTAATAACTACATATACGGATGGCAAATATTAGCTCAATAAAGCTTTAGAGAATGGGTTACACTACATCTTGACTTTTAAATCATAAGAAGCAAGTATTCATCAGCAGATGTGGAGTAAGAAAGAGACATTTCAGGAAGAGAAAACTACATGTATAAAAGTAAGGAAGCTTGAGAAAACAAGGTCTGTCAGAATCATGATGCTGCATGTAGACAGATCAACATTGTTGGGAAAAAACTTCAAGGCAAACATGGAAAGAAATGATGAAAAAATAGGAAGAACCCAGATAATACAAAGTATAATAAGAAAATAGATATTATTATTATGAGTTAAATAATATGACCATATTGGTAGTAATTTTGAAGTTGCAACATCAAGAAAATTTAGGAATTGAGAGAATATTTTTAAAAGAAAAACCATGATTGTTATACAATCACCCTGTTTTAAGATAAGCTGAAGAAAAAGATGTGAAAAATTTTTTTAAGTATTAAAACCCCCAAATGCTAGTCTAGCACTTCTGTAAGTATGTTTTATGTAACACTTGCCCTACAATATGCTTCACAAAAAAAAAAAGGAATCTCTGGTCAAATACTTATAAGGGGAAATACTGCACATAATATCTTCCTTTCTGAATGATTCACAATATGTACTGGCATAGTGAAAATATAACGTCCTATAATAAAGAAACATCATTTAACATTTTCTATAAATAAATTTATAAAAAAAAATACCCTGGTGGCTCAGCAGTAAAGAAGTTGCCTTCAATGCAGGAGCCACAGGTTTGATCCCTGGGTTGGGAAGAGTCCCTGGAGAAAATGGCAACCCACTCTAGTATTCTTGCCTGGAGAATTCCATGGAGAGAGGAGCCTGGTGGGCTACAGGGGGTCACATGGAGTCCATGGGGTCACAAAGAGTCAGACATGACTGAAGCGACTTAGCACATAGCACATCAGTTCTGTTCAGTTCAGTCACTCAGTCTTGTCCAACTCTTTGCAACCCCATGAATCGCAGCACACCAGGCCTCCCTGTCCATCACCAACTCCCAAAGTTCACCCAAACTCATGTGCATCGAGTCAGTGATGCCATCCAGCCATCTCATCCTCTGTTGTCCCCTTTTCCTCCTGCCCCCAATCCCTCCCAGCATCAGGGTCTTTTCCAATGAGTCAACTCTTCACATGAGGTGGCCAAAGTATTGGAGTTTCAGCCTCAGCATCAGTCCTTCCAATGAATATTCAGGACTGATCTCCTTTAGGATGGACTGGTTGGATCTCCTTGCAGTCCAAGGGACTCTCAAGAGTCTTCTCCAACACCACACTTCAAAAGCATCAGTTCTTCGGTACTCAGCTTTCTTCACAGTCCAACTCTCACATCCATACATGACCAATGGAAAAACCATAGCCTTGACTAGATGGACCTTTGTTGGCAAAGTAATGTCTCTAAATTTAATTACTCATGATGCTTTTGCATGTAAAACCTATCAGTATCCTGCCCAAGCAAAACATCCTCTCCAAAACTAAAATGCCACAAATCAAATTCATATTTAAATTACTTACCTTACCATTCTAAAAAGGTAGTAAATTCACTGTTATCTGCAGAACATAAAGCCAAGATATAATACCTTAAGGTTGAAAACAATCTCTATTACCATTGCCTTGAGACTAAGATAGTATCATTCTTACTTTGCTAGTATATTTTTGGTCAGAGAAGATAAAGAGGCTGTATAATGATATACAGTTGTACATAGTGCTAAGGATGGGGTGCTAGATGTGGATTTAAATGTGTATGAATGGATATACAAATTCCAAATGCAAATACATGTAGGCATACAACACTCAACATTAAAGGTTGATGCGTGTCAACTATTATGATTGTCTTTTTAAAGATCAATTCACTGGAAGTATGCTTAACTAAAAACAACCAACAGATGTGATTTGAATTTAGACATAATTCTTTAGTACAGTTAAAGAACGGTTGGTTATTCTAGTTTCTTATTATTTACAACACAGCTGGGAAGTTAAGAAGTCAACTTTTAATTGTTATTTTACTAAGAAAAAGATACAGGTATTACTGGCAAAGAATCAAGGTACTACCCTTTTTGCACTGAGAGCTCTTCATTCTCAGCATCAGCAAACTTCCAGCAGAACTGAAATTATATTTGATTGTAAAGTTTAATATAATTATTTGATCATAATAAAATATTCATTAAGATTATTAAGCTATTAAAATAATCAAACCTTTATTGAAGTGCCCACTTACTACGAAATCAAAGTATTCAGTCACTCTTTTCTCATGTTTCTGGTTCATGAAAATGAAAATAAAGGACTTCTTATAGCTTATACATTTGTATTATTGTTATAAGAGAAATAGTTTCAGCAAGGGCTGAAAAATATGTGAAAATATTTCAGATTAAAACACAATGAGAAGTTCAGAATAATTACATTAGCAGCTCGGAGACACAGAAACAACTAAATTTCTTCAACTGCTAATATGATGAAAATGGTTTGTTTTTACCCCTGTTCAGCTTTAACAGAAACCAACTAGTTCCTTTTTCCTTTTTTTCTCTTTCTTCACTTTGCACCTCCTTTACAGAGCCTGATGTTGGACTGAATTTTAATCGCTTTGTTAGTCATGGATATTACATGGATTGTGTTCCATCTTAGAACATGAGCCATTCTATATTTGTAAGTTTCTTGATAACATGTCAGGGAACGTAAAACCTATGGGACTTTGGGACCTTAATTTAAGCCTGTGGTGCTAAAGATGATGCAGTTGTTCATTTGCAAGTAATCATCCTAGTTATTAAAGCCACAGTGAAATAAAAATATTAAATCCTTTTTCTACTGTTTTTCATTGTTTCTAAGTATACAACAGTCAGAATTTCATAGTATTAGACTTTTTTACTTACTAACAACATATTTTTTAAGAGAACAGGTTATTTAGAATATACCATGCATGAAAATATAAATTTTAATACAGGTTACACACATAACTGACTTTAAATATAATATGTTTCCAGAAATTAAAAAAGAAAAAAACACTTGGTAGTTAAACTACTCTACAGAAACAGGAGAGTTGCGGATCTGCTGGATTCTCTTCAAAATTTATCATGTCACAAACTTCAAATATTAACAATTACATAAGTTAAATAGTTCTGAGAACTATAACTTGCCTAGTAAACTTTTAAAAAAACGTTATATATAACCTTACTTGAAACGATATGTACAATGATAACAATGTCTTCAAGCTTTGGGTTACAGTTATTATGATGACATTTTGGAATTACAAGAAAAATCATTTAGCTCTCTATGAAGTGTGATGTTAAACAATGTTCTTTCTAGCTGTTTTTCCTATAAAACCAGTCTATTATAAAGGAAATCAGTCCTGAATATTCACTGGAAGGACTGATGCTGAAGCTGAAGCTCCAATATTTTGGCCACCTGATGCAACGAACTGACTCATTGGAAAAGACCCTGTTGCTGGGAAAGACTGAAGGCAGGAGGAGGAGGGGACGCCAGAGGATGAGATGGTTGAATGGTATCACTGATTCGATGGACCTGAGTTTGAGCAAGCTCCAGAAGTTGGTGATGGACAGGGAGGCCTGGCATGCTGCAGTCCACAGGGTCGCAAAGAGTCAAGACACTACTGAGCCATTGAACTGAACTGAGGATGAATCAAGGATTTAAGTCACATTTTTTGTCATGTCTGCTTAGTCTCCCCTAGTTTCTCATCAACAATGTATACTTTTATAAAAGTCCCTGTTTCCATACAGGTGTTTCAAAACAGAGTTTAACTCACATACAATTTATTACTTCTATACATACAAAGCAAAGTTAGAAGGCTAAGATCAAACTGGGAGAATCTGCAGTACTGCAAACTGCTAGATTGATAGCTAGTACTTATTCCATACGATATGAAGAAGGGTTCTTAAAAACCCTTAAGAAAAACCAAACATCAACCAGAAAAAAAATGAGCAAGGTATGTAAATGGCTTTTTCACTCACTCACTTGTTTGCACATATACCCTCCGGTGCACACTACATATTCTTGTGTTATGATCACACCCAAGAAAGAAAGAAAAGCCAAAGGAAGGGAAAGAGTGAAGAAAGAATGACTTAATCAAATAGAAAAATATTCCAATTCACTATATTCAAAAAAGTAAATCAAACAACAATCATATATCACTACAAAGCTCAGACTGGCAAATACGTCTAAAGCTTTGGTACAGATATGTAGAAATGGATGAAGTGAAGTGAAGTGAAAGCTGCTCAGTCATGTCTGACTCTTTGTGACCCCATGAACTCTACAGTCCATGGAATTCTCCAGGCCACAATACTGGAGTGGGTAGCCTTTCCTGTCTCCAGAGGATCCCAACCCAGGGATCGAACACAGGTCTCCCAGACGGCAGGCCGATTCTTTACCAGGTGAGCCACAAGTAGAAATGGATACTGTAGTATAATCTTGCTCTAATTATGGCCTGGCACATTCTTTCTGGAGGGCCATCTAGCAACAAGTAACAAGTATTATGACCCAGCAATCTAGTTTTTTAAAAAAGAAAACTTGATGAACAATTGGAAAAGCATACAGATACAAATAATAAGTCATTCACCAAAGTATTTTTTTAATGGTAAAAAAATTAAATCAAACTTAAGGTTTAACAAGAATAGGTTGGTTAAATAAACTGTGATTATGACAAATCATAATTAAATGGCTGATGAAGATCTTTATTTACTGATATGGAAAGAGTCTTGATAAATGAAGAAAAAAATCAGGTAACAGAGTAATAGGGACAAAGCAAAACATGAGGTCCCTTGAGCATATTTGGTACCTCTTTAATAACGTATTTTAAATAGTTGTTCAGTGTGTAGTGAAGGTAAATATCTCTTTATATTCAAATTAAAGAACTATAAAGCATGAAATTTTCTGAGCCAGAACTTCCTAGAAGGCATATAACCATTTGAAGTCTGGGTAAAAGTATAAGTTACTCATTACTTAAAAGCAGTATTTTACCATGTACTACTCACTCGTAGAATTTTAGTTGACTTTCCTAATGTTCAACTGATTTTTCTTACAACAGGTGAATGCCAATCACCTACCTAATGGTCCACAACACAGGCTACAAACTATAGCACTTAGCTTACATGTGGACATTATAAAAGTATTTTACAGACTTTAATCCATTAAATAGGTATTTATTTTAATGGTAATGGAACTGCCTTCAATTTTTATACACTTTATACACACATGAAAATGTGAGTTAACAAGAAACATATTTCCAATTTTTTCAGTGATGCTTTCATGTTTAACACAGGTAGACATAGCTCAAGATAAGAGGGGCATTTCAATGTCGGTCTTTGTCTTAAAATCTTAGAAAGCTATCTCACTGACAGAGAAGGCGATGGCACCCCACTCCAGTACTCTTGCCTGGAAAATCCCATGGACGGAGGAGCCTGGAAGGCTGCAGTCCATGGGGTCGCTGAGGGTCAGACACGACTGAGTGACTTCACTTTCACTTTTCACTTTCATGCACTGGAGAAGGAAATGGCAACCCACTCCAGTGTTCTCGCCTGCAGAATCCCAGGGATGGGGGAGCCTGGTGGGCTGCCATCTATGGGGTCGCACAGAGTTGGACACAACTGAAGTGACTTAGCATAGCATAGCATAGCATCTTACTGAACCGGAGTTTATGAAACATTCCTGAATAAGGAAGATGGCCATTCTTACTCAACCGGGTCCTTTCCATCATCACAACCCCTGTACACTAGTACTACACCGTGCTTTTGTGAAATCTTATGGATGCTATTCATTATTTGTTCAATTCTTTCTTGTCCATAGTGTCAGTGAACTTTATGACTTTTTATTGCTGTATTCCCAGTGCTTTAAAGCATGCCCTATGCACATCTGTCCAATAAATAACAGCTGAATGAACAAATGGCAATGAATGGAACAAAAAAATTATAATAAAGCCCCAAACTCACAGAAAACAGAGGCTAGCTCAAACTCTTAAGCAGTAACAGAATTTAAGTACAGGATGCTAGAGGAAAAGACAGGGTAGTTCTTTGAAACATGTGCAGGAAGGGAAAAGTGAGTTAATCCCTTGCATGCCTTGCATATTTCCTCCCTCCGCTTATCTAAATAGGAGAAAAATGGGATTCTCATCCCAGGTGGTAGCACTGACTGCAAAATCTTTGGCTTGAGAGTCAGGAAGTGCTTGATTAGACACACTCAGGTAAAACAGATAACTACAGACATACTAAAGAGGCTCTTGATGAAAGAGAGTGAAAAAGTTAAGCTTAAAACTCAGCATTCACAAACTAAGATTACGGCATCCAGTCCCATCACTTCATAGCAAATATATGGGGAAAAAATGGAAACAGTGACAGATTTAATTTTGGGGGCTCCAAAAATCACGGCAGACAGTGACTGCAGCCATGAAATTAAAAGACGCTTGTTCCTTGGAAGAAAAGCTATGGCAAACGTAGACAATGTATTAAAAAGCAGAGACACCACTTTGCCGACAAAGGTCAGTATATGCACAACTATGGTTTTTCCCAGTAGTCATGTATGGATGTGAGAGCTGGACCATACAAAAGGCTGAGCACTGAAGAATTGATGCTTTTGAACTGTGGTGTTGGAGTCCCTTGGACTGCAACAGATCAAACCAGTCAAGGTGATGCTGAAGTTGAAACACCAATACTTTGGCCACTTGATGCAGAGTCCACTCATTGGAAAAGATCCTGATGCTGGGAAAGATTGAGGGCAGAAGGAGAAGGGGGTGACAGAGGATTAGATGGTTGGATGGCATCACTGACTCAACGGACAAGAATTTGAGCAAATTCCAGGAGAAAGTAAAGGACAGGGAAGCCTGGCTAGCTGCAGTTCATAGGATTGCAAAGTGTTGGACACAACTGAGTGACTGAAGAACAACAACCACAGACACACTGAAGAAAGGCTTATAGGAAATTCTACTTAGGCAAACAGGTAGCTTACAAATAAAATAAGTACAGAACCAAGACATCACTATGCATTTGAGGAAAAATTACAACAGCTGAAAAGTGTTGAAACTGTACATAATTTATGAATTAGATGAACAGTAAACTAGTTTTCTTTAATTCACTTTTACCAAGCACAATCTCATTTTATTACAAAATATATATAAAATATACACATATAGGCATGAAAAAACTAGGAAATAATTTATTATATACCAAATTTTAAAAGTAATTTATCTCTGAACAGTATGATTTGGTCTAATTTTTATTTTTGCTCAACTGCATTTTTAAATGTTTTCATCATATTCAAGTGCTCTTGAAACTCAATACATATTAAAAATAAAATGACACCACTGTAAATAATTAAAATAGAGTGTTTTGAATATTTTATAATTTAAAAAATAAGACAAGTTTAAAGAGCTTTTTAAAAAAAATCTCCTTTTGGGACTTCCCTGGTGGTCAAGAGGCTAAGATTCCACACTCCCAATAAATATATTTTAAAATCTCATTTCATTTGTATTAAAAAATTTAATAACATTAAAAATTAATCATTCAATGAAGTTAAAAAATTAAAAAAAAATTGTACATAAAAATACATGTCCATCTAAAACTTATTGCCCTGAGTAATTGAAGAATGTTAGTAAATATTATAACCAATTGTATATCAGAAAAAAATGTGTTCAATTAGATACAATATTTACAATACAGCAATTATAGTCCTCTAATGCCAAATTCAGACTTAAATTGAAGAAAGTAGGGAAAACCACTAGACCATTCAGGTATGACCTAAATCAAATCCCTTATGATTATACAGTGGAAGTGAGAAATAGATTTAAGGGACTAGATCTGATAGATAGAGTGCCTGATGAACTATGGACTGAGGTTCATGACATTGTACAGGAGACAGGGATCAAGACCATCCCCATGGAAAAGAAATGCAAAAAAGGCAAACTAACTGACTGGGGAGGCCTTACAAATAGCTCTGAAATGAAGAGAGGCTAAAAGCAAAGGAGAAAAAGAAAGATATAAGCATCTGAATATAGAGTTCCAAAGAATAGCAAGGAGAGATAAGAAAGCCTTCCTCAGCGATCAGTGCAAAGAAATAGAGGAAAACAATAGAATGGGACAGACTAGAGATCTCTTCAAGAAAATGAGAGATACCAAGGGAACATTTCATGCAAAAATGGGCTCGATAAAAGACAGAAAAGGTGTGGGCTGAACAGAAGCAGAAGATATTAAGAAGAGGTGTCAAGAATACACAGAAGAACTGTACAAAAAAGATCTTCACGACCCAGATAATCACGATGGTGTGATCACTCACCTCGAGCCAGACATCCTGGAATGTGAAGTCAAGTGGGCCTTAGGAAGCATCACTATGAACAAAGCTAGTGGAGGTGATGGAATTCCAGTTGAGCTATTTCAAATCCTGAAAGATGATGCTGTGAAAGTGCTG
This sequence comes from Bubalus bubalis, assembly GCF_019923935.1. Lineage (NCBI taxonomy): Eukaryota > Metazoa > Chordata > Mammalia > Artiodactyla > Bovidae > Bubalus > Bubalus bubalis. The sequence goes on along the minus strand of NC_059176.1, from coordinate 33,616,756 downwards.
AACTCAATATGCCAGCACATTTGGAAAACTCAGCAGTGGTCACAGGACTGGAAAAGGTCAGTTTTCATTCCAATCCCAAAGAAAGGCAATGCCAAAAATGCTCAAACTACCGCACAATTGCACTCATCTCACACGCTAGTAAAGTAATGCTCAAAATTCTCCAAGCCAGGCTTCAGCAATACGTGAACCGTGAATTTCCAGATGTTCAAGCTGGTTTTAGGAAAGGCAGAGGAACCAGAGATCAAATTGCCAACATCTGCTGGATCATGGAAAAAGCAAGGGAGTTCCAGAAAAACATCTATTTCTGCTTTATTGACTATGCCAAAGCCTTTGATTGTGTGGATCACAATAAACTGTGGAAAATTCTTCAAGAGATGGGAATACCAGACCACCTAACCTGCCTCTTGAGAAACCGGTATGCAGGTCAGGAAGCAACAGTTAAAACTGGACATGGAACAACAGACTGGTTCCAAATAGGAAAAGGAGGACATCAAGGCTGTATATTGTCACCCTGCTTATTTAACTTATATGCAGAGTACATCATGAGAAAGGCTGGGCTGGAAGAAGCACAAGCTGGAATCAAGACTGCAGGGAGAAATATCAATAACCTCAGATACACAGATAACACCGGCCTTAAGGCAGAAAGTGAAGAGGAACTAAAAAGCCTCTTGATGAAGGTGAAAGTGGAGAGTGAAAAAGTTGGCTTAAAGTTCAACATTCAGAAGACTAAGATCATGGCATCTGGTCCCATCACTTCATGGGAAATAGATGGGTAAACAGTGGACACAGTGTCAGACTTTATGAAATTGAAAGATGCTTACTCCTTGGAAGGAAAGTTATGACCAACCTAGACAGCATATTCATATAAGGACTTCCCTGGTGGCTCAGACTGTAAAGCGTCTGTCAACAATGTGGGAGACCTGGGTTCGATCCCTGGGTCGGGAAGATCCTCTTGAGAAGGAAATGGCAATCCACTCCAGTACTATTGCCTTGAAAATCCCATGGACAGAGGAGCCTCGTAGGATACAGTTCATGGGGTTGCAAAGAGTCAGACATGACTGAGCGACTTCACTCACTTACTTCACTTACTTAGATAGCATATTCAAAAGCAGAGACATTACTTTGCCAACAAAGGTCCCTCTAGTCAAGGCTATGGTTTTTCCAGTGGTCATGTATGGACGTGAGAGTTGGACTGTGAAGAAAGCTGAGCGCCAAAGAATTGATGCTTTTGAACTGTGGTGTTGGAGAAGTCTCTTGAGAGTCCCTTGGACTGCAAGGAGATCCAACTAGTCCATTCTAAAGGAGATCAGTCCTGGGTGTTTTCGGAAGCACTGATGGTAAAGCTGAAACTCCAATACGTTGGCCACCTCATGCGAAGTTGACTCATCAGAAAAGACTCTGATGCTGGGAGGGATTGAAGGCAGGAGGAGAAGGGGACGACAGAGGATGAGACGGCTGGATGGCATCACTGACTCAATGGACATGAGTGTGAGTGAACTCTGGAAGTTGGTGATGGATAGGGAGGCCTGGCGTGCTGCAATTCATGGGGTCTCAAAGAGTCGCACACAAGTGAGCGACTGAACTGAATAAATGCCAAGTTATTTATCATTTCTGAGAAAAAAAAATCTCATTCTTAGAAATCTCATTCTCAGGCCAATGATGTTACCAGTAGTTGCATAAATTACTCTTTCTTTAGTCCTAACGTTTTTCCAGGTTACATAGACTTTTTGAATTAGGCTAGATAATCTTTCAGAGCATAAAATCTACTTTTAGTAGATTATTAAAAAATAGTTTTATGTGGGGTTCATAACAGGAAGGAAATTCAACATTATAAGACAGAATCAGGGAATAAATATACTTTAAGAAGTCCAAGAATTTTTCTTGCTTAAGCAAAATCAGGCCACATTGCTGGATTTAATCACAGTTCTCTTCATTCTTCATGAGTCTTCTAGTCCTCAGTGATAAAGAAAATCTTGACCAGTGCTGACCCTGAACAGAATGGCCTCTGCAGACAAGGAGGTAAATAACTGTCGTTTAAGGGCTGTCAACACATCATAATTGGTTATCAGATATTTGATACAAAATAAAATTAAAGTCTGGAATTATTTTATTTAATTATTCAACAGTATCTGAAGTTTCCTGAATTTCACTTCTGTACTAAATCAAACAAGTTAAATAATTCATATAAAAAGATTACTTGACATGTTACAGAGAGCTCATTTGTATATAGTAGAGATTTCAGATGCCTCAGAGTTCCAAGTTAATGTGATAAATCTACAAACTAGCAGTTTACAATTTCTTCACTGAAGAGCATTCTGGTTGCTGTGCTCTGCAGTGAACAGAGTGAGAGATGTGAAATTCCTTCAGTATTCTTGCCTGGAAAATCCCATGGATGGAGGAATCTGGTAGGCTACAGTCCATGGGTCGCAAAGAGTTGGACACGACTGAGTGACTTCACTCACTCACTCACTCACTTCACTTCAGTATTGATTTATCATTACATTAGTTTCATGTTATAAATAAATGCTTAGCACAATTTACACACTTTAAGAAAATTATGTAATTAAACTCAGGTAAAGGGCACATCGACTTAATTAAGATGATAGCAAAAATTACCTCTGTGGAATACATTTTATTAACTTGGAAAAAATAGATTAATGTCAAAACTAGACTCTAAATGGCATGCCTGAAGATTTCTGCAAATCTTGTCAGAGTGGTTAACAGATCTGAATTGATACCTGAAGCATGTTTCCTACTACTTATCCTTTTGTTCATGTGAGACTGCTACTTTCTTGGCATTATGGCTAAAGAAAGCCAACTCCCCTTGATTCAAAACTGTAAAGAGCGCTTTTTACAAGCTGTCCAAAATAAATTCTGAAAGAAATAAGTAAAAGAAGAGATACTCAAAACATGTTTGCTTAATTAATATGTTTCGGTATTTCTGCTTAATGTCCTGAATCCTATCCTTTGGAAACAGACATTTTTCCTAGATTCATTTCATACTAAAATCACTATGTTCTTCGTTTTGTCAGATCAAATCAGTATTTAAATAATCATGCAGCAGATCAGTAAGAGTATGTTTTCTGCTGTTTTTCCCATTATACTACAGCCAGCCATATGTTCATCATGCTAATAACTTCTACACTAGAAAAATCCAGACACAACCAAAACATAGATGTGTACTACTTTATAATGATTACCAATTTATACCTTAAAAATTCCACACAAAATCACTGTGATGAAAATCCATTCCTTTGAAGAATAAGGCTATTGAAAGGAATAAAATTCTGTCCTAAACAAGACAAACTTTTCACCAAAAAAAGAGTTCATCAAATAAGAGAAGGAAAGAAAAGTCTAGTAATGTAAGTGCTCATTAACATTTTCTGTTACTCATGTGGAACTATGTATTATATTTGGGAATGCATATGCTTTTCAGTAAACACAGTTATAGCCGTTGTTCACATTAATGTAATCAATCACTAATTAGTCAATAGCTAATATGGCACTGACTGAAAGAGACAAGTCATTTCTTCATTTCTCTCATAAAGATGAATATCACACTTTTATTAACCTTTTTTTTCTAAAAGTAGTATTTTAACTTCTATTGATCATCAAGTGAAATGCTCGAGGACTTAGTATATTTAATTTTCCTAAGCAGTTTTTAAAAGCAATCTTTTCTTTCTTTCGTTCACTCAGAGAGTGAATACGTTCTTGAATCCAGGGACCTTATAAAGGAATAAAAGGAACTTGGGGTAAATTCATCAGTTTCCATTAATGCTTGTAACAATTTGAAAAAATTTATAGTTAGTAAGGCTCTAATTGATGATTTGATCTAAGAACAGAAAAATTCTATATCCTACTTGGGTTTGATGAGCATGAAGATTCAATCAACAAGAATTTCTTATAATACACACAATTTATCAACTCACACATAAAAACCCACTTATTTCTACCTTACCTGTTTACTATATATAATTAAGCATATTTCACACTATAAATATTATAAATTATGGACACTTAAGGAAACAAATACATTTAATATGATGGAATTAATGCCATAAAGATGATAAAAATTATAAGGCAGCAAAAGATTAATAGGCTATTCAGTCACTAAAAATCATTTGTATGTGCATACTTAGTTGTTCAGTTGTGTCCGACTCTTGGTGGCCCCATGGACTGTAGTTTGCCAGGCTCTTTCTGTCCATGGGAGTCTCCAGGCAAGAATGCTGGAGTGGGTTGCCATTCTCTTCTTCAGGGGATCTTCCCAACCCAGGGGTTAAACCTGGGTTTCCTGCATTGCTGGCAGATTTGTGTATTATACCCAAAATAGAGAAAATTCTAAGGATGGAATTTAATGAACAAATGAAAGGAATGGCTTGGATGGTTTTTTAATAATAATATTAAATTTAAAAAAAATGAATCTTAAAATTTAAAATAAAAGAGGAAGAGTTATAGGCATATACATGTTTAAATATATAAAAGCTCTCTAGATTAGCAAAGTAAGCCAATCTAGAAAAGTATAAATTGGGAACTGGTATTAAAGTGAGCAAAGCTAGTATTAAATTGAATGTGTGACAAATAATAATGATGATTTTACTTAAAAGTGGTTCTAATTTTATTTAAGGAAAATGTATCAAATTGTTATAACAATGCCATGGAGAAAATTTTTCTCTTTCTTTCAAATGTCCAAAAATATTTACTGAATACTTACTATGTCTAAGGCATTGTGTTTGAAGCTATGATGAAATAAACACAGTAGTTTGTCTTGAAAGAAGATGACAAAGGATAGGATATCTCAAGAAAGGTGTCATACAGAATATAGCACTTAATTAGGCAGAATCTTAAAAATCGAGTAAGTCTCAATACTCATTGATATGTCTTTAGAGAATAATAGGCAGAGAGTCTCAAATACTACATTAAAGATTCTGAATTTAGTAGTAGACAATGCAAAAACAAATATTTAAGCAGGAGAATGGAGCAGTGATTGTTAAACTTGCATAAGATACACTGAGAGAAGTGAGACTGCTTATAGAGAGATTAAGAAATTATTCAACAATTCAGGTAAGAGTCAATGAAAATTATAGTTCTAATGAGATTGAACTGGGCTGACAAAGTCTGTATACTCAAAGCTATGATTTTTCTGGTAGTCACATATGGATGTGAGAGCTGGACCATAAAGAAGGCTGAGAGCTGAAGAATTGATGCTTTCAAACTGTAGTGTTGGAGAAGACTCTTCAGAGTCCCTTGGACATCAAGGAGATCAAAGCAGTCAATCCTAAAGGAGATCAATCCTGAATATCCATTGGAAAGACTGATGCTGAAGCTGAAGCTCTAATACCTCTGCCATCTGATGCGATGAGTCGACTCATCGGAAAAGACCCAACTCACTGGAAAAGACCCTGATGCTGGGAAAGATTGAAGGCAAGAGGAGAAGGGGTTGACAAAGGACCAGATGGTTGGATGGCATCACCGACTCAATGGACAGGAGTTCGAGCAAACTTCGAGACATGGTGAAGGACAGGGAAGCCTCGCCTACTGTGGTCTATGGGGTCACAAACAGACACAACTGAGCGACTAAACAATAACAATGAGATTGAACAGATGCAAAATAATTTTAGAGATAAAATTGTCAAAATTGGATATTATAAGCAATGGGAAAAAAACAATTAAAAATTAAACTCAAAGTTCTACATCTTCGTGATGAGGATGATGGTAACGCTACTGACAGAATAAGGCATAAGAAAGAAGAGAGAACTTAAATGGAGAAATGAAGTTTTTGGGTACTGTGAACTGATACACTCTCTAGATGTGAAGATTAAAGATAGTACAGTTTTAGTACTAGTGGTTTTAGTACTACCTGCAGGTCTTTAGTAAGAGCATACGATACAGACAGAAGAGGAGAGGATGAAAGCTAAATCTTTAGGAAACAGGGACAGACAGAAAACCCAGAAGAAAATAGGTAAAGAGATAAAATGGTTAGAATTGGGAGTTCTAGGAATAATCACTGAAAGCGGGAAAATCACTGAAAACAGAAAAAAGAGCTACTGTTTTGGTTTCATGTTTGATTCATTGAATATTGTTTTATTAACTTCCTACTCTGGACCACATGAAAAGAAATATAATCTAAGTACATAATGGCCTCTGCCCTCAAATAGCTCATAATCCACTTATGATCTAGTTAACTTCCCTCAGTAGTCTTGGTTGCTGTTTTTAGAATAAGATGAACAGTTAAACAATAAAAGATAATAAGATTATCCACAGTTTCCAGACTACTTTCTGGATACAAAAAATCTTCTGAAGGTTCTCCATTAACACTATGAAATGATATATGTAAACAAAAGTTAAGATTAAAATGAAATAACTGATAGAATAAAATTAAAAAATCAGACTAAAGACACATTTTCTCTTATAAAGCTTCCATGTACTTGGCAGGAAGCAATTAAAAAACATTGTGGAAGGTGGGTAGTATTTTAACAGTACAGATTAAGAATAAAGTGAAAACAAATCTAAATCAAGAGTCAGCATGCAGGAATGATTCACTGATTTACCTAACATGAACAACAAACTAATGGCAAATGTGGAAATAAAGGTTTTAAATGCACTTCATTAAAAACCTGTTTCTTACTGCTCACTCAAATATAAAATAGATGATTTGTCACAGTTATTATAGATTTACAATTGATCTGAACACCATGGGGGTCAGAGGCACTGACCCACGACACAGTCGAAAATTTGAATATAATTTGACTCTCAGTCCTCCCTATCACATCCATGGATTCAGCCAACTGTGGATCCTATAGTACTATAGCACTTATTTACTGAAAAAAATCCTCATATATGTGGGCTATATTTTACACTTACTTAATAAGACTGTAGACACTTTTGATACACTAACATTTTAAAAATGAACATCATTTCAAATAGCAATTCACATTAATATATAATTATGAATAGAACAAAGGCTGGTTATCACTGATTCAAAAATTCATTAAACATACTATACATGGAAATACCATTTTCAGAATTAAAAAACTAAAAAAAATCATGCTAAGCTGCGAATGTTCATTTAATTAACTTCACAGTACCATCCCTAAGATCAAAGTCCCATGAAACTAGCATCTAGTACACTGGCTGGTATATCTGAGATGCTGAAATCATATTGTTGAATATTAATAAATCAATGAATAAAGAAAACTTCTCATTAGAATCTCTTTTTATCTAACAAAACGGTTAACACCTAGGATTCTGGGCAATACATACAGCTAAGCTGCCCAGATGTACAGAAAAGTATGCTAAATTAATACTTATTCCTCAAAAAATGAGGTACTTTAAAGACTGATGAAGTAGTGGAAATTATACTTCGGGAAAAACCATATCAATGTGTATACTTTGTTGGTCACCTGAAATTTAATCAGTAACTAAAACACATAATGCATCTATTCTGATTACACCTCAAGTACTTCTTAGATATTAATGGTGTTGCTCTTTAGTTGCTAAGTCATGTCCAACTCTTTTGGGACTTCACTGGACTGTAGCCCAGCAGGCTCTCTGTCCATGGGATTTCCCAGCCAAGAATACTGGAGCAGGCTGCCATTTCCTTTTCAAGGGGATCTTCCCTGGCCCAGGGATTGAACTCGTGTTTTCTGCATTGGCAGATGGATTCTTTATCACTGAGCCACCAAGGAAGCCCAGATATTAATACAGTCAACCCAAGTTTATAGATGGGATATTCATTTAAGTAAATTTCGCAAGTATTCTGATAGGCTTTTTTTTTTTTTTTTTTTTAAAAGAGAGTGAAGAAGAGGGAAAAGAGGGGAGGAAGGAAGGAGGAGAAAGCCTTTTCTGAGGGAAGATTTCACAGTCAAGTTGACTATTAAGTACAGGAAACAAAGGTATAAATATCATTATACAGAATTGTTTACTGGCTATCTGAAAATTTAGTTCAATAATGCACACCATGAATTATGGTGAAATGAAATAAATCCAGCATTTTTCAAACTTGCTTAATTAACTGTAGAACACCTTTTCCTTGAAAGATCTCATTCTGTTCTAACAACAACTGTTCCAAAGACTATGTCCTGGGAAATACTGTTATATACTGTAAAGATACTTTTAAAAAGAACATACCAAAGCTTAAATCTGAACATGCACTTTACTTCAAATCTATCTCACTAGGAGGCTATTTATTCCACTTATAATGCTGTCATTATAATATGCTATATTATATATGTATATATATATATTATATATAATATGCTATAATATAATGCTGTCATTATAATGCAATCCATTAATGATATTGTGATTGCAGCTCATATTCATAATTGACAGAAATCCTAAATTTCAGAGAGAAATTAGGGAAATAAAGATCTAATCTTTCACAGACCAGGGATTAAGAACCTTTGCTTTAAAGGATTGTGAAGGGATGAATGACACTATTAATTAGGATATCAGAAAGAGCATGGAAAATGTAAAGTTACAAACTAAATATAGCTATACTTTTAATAAATAAAAAAATTAAAGATTTTGAATTAAGTATTTTTCATACAATTCATGAGATAATCCACAGCCATTAGCATAAATTCTAAGAATCTTTAACCAAAGTATCACTTGTACTGATTTCCTAAATAAAGCTAATTTTTCTATTCAACAATTAGTTGATTATTCCAATAGCAAATGACTAATTTTTGCTCAGAAGTCATGAAAGAGGTGCTGAAATCAATGCAAATTTTGTTTGTCACCATAACTCATTTGCCATAACTATTAGACATGCAAAATAAATACAGGTGATTAGTATACTGTGAAATATAGCATATAAGGATTATGAATGTTTATAAAGATGGTATATATTACATAGATAATACAACTTTTTAAAGTAAAATAGCATGTATTAGGAAATAATTAAATTATCAAATTTCCAATGTTTAAAAGTATGTAATATTAACTGCATAAAAGACATTACAATCAAACTTCACCATACTGCTTAATATCCATACTAAAGGCTTTAAATATGATAAAGAGCTTTGGAAAGAACACAATGAATATGACATAATAACAAAAGAATTTACATAATACCAAAGTTCTTAAAATTGTGGTTTTACTTTTTCCAAACATGTTATGATTTATGATGCAGAAAAATATGTGTATGTAGCTCTTAAAAGTGGATTTTATTTGAAGAGGCATCCAATACACTACTTTGAGTTTACATATTACACAGAAGATATACAAGTGTGTTTTAAAATGTTATCATCTCCGTTAGATACAAAAAGTTGACATTTTCTCCTTTCAAGTCACTTTTATCTACTACATCTAATTTTCAAGTGTATAAAAGATACTTTTAAAATGACTGATACTTAACGTAATGGCTACTGGCCAGTAATGTTTAGTGGTTTCAACATCTACAAAAGTGTATACAAAGGCTAAATGATACAGGCAAGCCTAATCTTTTTATCTGTAAAATCAATAAAGGACTTTAGGAAGTTTATATAATTCTTTGCTGCACTTTGCCTTTTATATTTTAACAACAGAAAACGATCCACTGATGCTCTTTAGGATAGTGATTTAACGTTTAGCAACTAGGAAATTTCATTTTTGTTTTAAAACATAACTGGTTCAAACTTCTCCTGGTAAAGTCTAATGAAGGATATTCAATTTCAAGATTTTATTTAAGCAATTTTTTAGAAAAACTACACAAATTAATTTTCTAAAAATAAGGTAGCATTTTAAAGTCTTAAATGCTACAATAGGCACTAAATTTAATTATTTGAAATGAAGCAGGGACATAATTAACTAACAAATTGGCAGTACTTTAAAAAAATTATTAACATATTAAAGTAGGAATCTGATTTTCTGGACACATCATGGGAAAGCCTGTCATCATGGAAACAGCAAGTATAAATGGCAATAATCCAGAAGAAAATGTCAGCGCTTCTGAACAATTAAAAAAACACAAAAAGCTATTTGTGAAATAAAACAACACAATGTTGTTTAAAATACTTTATAATTTTCAATTCCTTTTCATAAATTTTACTTAGTAAAAATAATGATAATATAATATTATTGCATTGTTTTTAGCCAAAATATTCTAAAAATTTATTAATGTAATATTTGAAACAGAATTAGTGTGTAAAAAGACTGCTCGCAAATAATTACTGTCAATCATTTATTTTAAAATACCTAAATAAAATACTTTTAAATTTTAAAATTCATGGGCTTGGGATCAAACATTAACTCCTAATCCAATTATATAATACCAAAATATTAGAGCAAAAATATCATGCCATGAGTTTAAGTATAGGCAACAATGTACATACCTGACCCTCACATCACCTATGGTTTGACAATTTTAAAAAATAAATAAAACCTTCATATATTCTCTATTAAACAGTTTTCAAGCATAATATCCATGAGGAAAAACTGACTGTCATGTTCACAGTGATGGTAAACATATATTCTCATAGATTAATGTTTTATATATTTGCAACAAAATATTTGGGTTAAATAAAGGAATATAATTCTCCAACATACAAACATTAGCAATGTGGGAGACTCAGGTTCAATCCCTGGGTCGAGAAGGGAATAGAAACCAACTCCAGTACTCTTGCCTAGAGAATCTCATGGACAGAGGAGCCTGGTGTGCTACAAATCCATGGCATCACAGAGATTTGGACATGACTAAGTGACTAACACTTTCACTATCAAGGAGTTAAAATGTTTTAAAAGTTGAAACTATAAAATTGGAAGGACTGATGCTGAAGCTCCAATACTGTGGCCACCTGATGCAAAGAGTCAACTCAATGGAATAGACTCTGATGCTGGGAAAGATTGAGGCAAAGAGGAGAAGGGGATGACAGAGGATAAGATGGTTGGATGGCATCACCAACTCAATGGACGTGAGTTTGAGCAAAATCTGGAGGATAGTGAAAAACAGGTAAGTCTGGCATGCTGCAGTTCATGGGGTCACAAAGAGTTCGACACAGTTTAGCCACTGAACAATTTATAAAATAGGTAATATTTAAGATTCATTCTTTCTTTAAGAATAAAGGAATGTGTGCAGTTCTCGTGTCACCTGTCCTTGCCTTTTTCTCTCAAAGAATATCAAATCAAACTCAAAGCTTCCACAAGAATAAACAGGTTTTATACTAGTATGTCCTTGTTACATAAAAACTGTTTTTTTACCAGTTTAAATTAAATATTTCTAAGAGCTTTGGCTAAAGAAAAATCTATTATACAAAAATAAATATGAATTGGGACAAGGACACTAAATACTATCCAAATTTCCCTTAAGTATCATTCCCCTATCACATTTGCCCACATCCTCAAAAGCAAATCTACATCCTGACATTGTCTTTCTTTCATTTTCTTATTATACCATTCTACCTTAATTATATTAATATGCTATCTCATTACTATTTTCATGTTTCTAATCTTTCTACTCATATCTAACAATGTTCCCTCTTTTTTCTTACTAATTATCTACTTGTCTTTATAATGTCTCTATAAACTTTCAAACAGTATTTCAAAAATGGGCAATAAAAATAAAAATGGACAATATTTGTTACCTTAAAGCTATGGAAATAATCTCTAGAGAAGTTCTTATTTCATTCCTTATGTTCTTGGTAAGTCTACCACTTTTGAAAACTGGCCGGTTTCCATGGCTTTTGCTTAAAGTTCTAGTTCACGTAGATTATGAAGTGCTACCAGGAATTATGCAGTATGATTGCTCCAAGCTTATATTTAAAGGAAAAACTGTCCAGTTTTAAATCACTAAACTCAGGTGATGCTACTCCAGAAATCTTGACACACTGATTATAGAATTTTCTTATTATATGTTCATCACTCAAAATTGATTAAGTACACAATATAAACTTTACTTTCTCTTATTGTTAGAAGCACTCAGTTTGCCAGGCACAAAATACATACTCAATTATTATTCATAATTTGTTCAATGAAACAGAGATCCCATGTAAGTTATCTAACAAATGACCAGGCTCAAAGATTTGCAGGCAAACTTTCAGAGTTATTAATCTCTATAAAATTTAGTTTTCAGTATATATTGCATATATTTCTATCATTTTTATTTTATATTTATAGAAAAATATGACTTCCCAGATATGCAGCTTTTTTCTATTAAAAAGCATGATAAAGAATAAATGATAAAAGGAAAAACATATATTATTTATTTTTCCATAACAATTACTGCAACACTTCATCTGTAAAGAAAAACAAATCATGGCCATTTCTTGAAACATTTTACAAAAGCTGTAAATTTCCCTTCTCACATTCACAAGTTTCAACAAATTATATTACTTGCTATTTTTAACACTTACTGATATATATATGTGTATACACACACACACACACACAGATGTACATAAAGTAAAAAATCAGAAGTATATGTTAAATCTTCAAAGATATCCATGTAGTGAGGCCCCAGATCATGAATAAGAGCATTAAAAGAAGCAGTCTCTCTGTGCCCCCTTCCCGCACTGCCTGCTCTCCCCAAGACTAAGTACTATCCTGACTTCTAATATCAGAGATTAGTTCTGTTTACTTAAAGCGATATATATATAGAATTATACAGCATTTTTTCTTTTATGACTGTTTTTTTTTTGGTCTCAATATTACATTTATAAGATTCAGTCATTCTATTTGTTGGTTAACTCATTCCTGTTCCCATTGTGTAAGTATGGGCATACTAACTTGCTTCAGTCGTGTGTGACTCTATGACCCTATGGATTGTAGCTCACCAGGCTCCTCTCTCCATGGGATTTCCCAGGCAAGAATACTGGAGTGGGTTGCCATGCCCCCCTCCAGGGCATCTTCCCAACCCAGGGATCGAATCCAAGCATCCTGTGTCTCCTGCTTTGGCAGGTGGGTTCTTTACCACTAGCACCACCTGGGAAGCCTTCTGTGAGTTTAGCACTGATTTATTTTACATTCTAGTGTTGATGAGTGTTCGAGTGCTTTTCAGTTGGGTCTATTGCTAATAGTGCTGCTGTGAACATCCTTGTATATGTGTTTTGGTGAATACAGGTTCTCATTTCTGCTGTTATGTTGTAGGAGTAGCACTGCTAGCCCATATGGGAAGAGTGAGGAGCCTGGCATGCTACAGTCCATCAGGTCGCAAAGAGTAGGACCTGACTGAGCAACTAAGCACAGCACACGTGGGAAGTGTATATTCAGCTTGATGATGTGCTCCCTATGATTTTCCAACATTTTGTACCAATTTATACTTTTTATAGCAGTGTAAAAAAAGTTAATCTACATTCATGGACTGTCAGTCATTTTTACTTTAGTCATTCTAGTGGGCTTAGAATGGTATGATATTATGGTTTTAATTGGCACTTCCTTGAAAACCAATGGATTTGTCATTTTTTAAGGAATTCATTGGCCACATCTTTGTGAAATTCCTATTCCATTGTTTGGCCCATGTTTTACTGGGCTGTAACTTCCCTATTGATCTTAAAAGCATACACTGCATATTCTGAATATAAGTTCTTATCAGATATATACATATACACACACACATATATATACGTATATATGGAACTTCCCTGGTGGCTCAGATGGTAAAGCGTCTGCCTGCAATGCGGAAAACCTGGGTTCAATCCCTGGTTCGGGAAGATCCCCTGGAGAAGGAAATGGCAACCCACTCTGGTACTTTTGCCTGGAAAATCCCATGGATGGAGTAGCCTGGTAGGCTACAATCCATGGGGTTGCAAAGAGTCGGACACGACTGAGCGACTTCACTTTCTTTCTTTTCCAAACACACACACACACACACACACACACACACACACGTGTGTGTGTGTGTGTATACAAACATACATGTATAGCAAATACATGTGCTCACTTTATGGCCTATTTACTCTGTTAATGGAGTCTGATGAAGAGAGTTCTTAAATAATGATTCAATTTATAATTTTTTCCTTTATGCTTAGAGCTTACATCTCACCTTACACTCATTTGAAAAGACCCTGATGCTGGGAAAGACTGAGGGCAGGAGGAGAAGGGGACGACGGAGGATGAGATGGTTGGATGGCATCACCAACTCGGTGGACATGGGTTTCAATGGACATGGGTTTGGGTAAACTCCGGGAGTTGGTGATGGACAGGGAGGCCTGGCATGCTGTGGTTCATGGGGTCGCAAAGAGTCGGACACGACTGAGCAACTGAACTGAACTGAACCTACTTTAAGGTCTTTATAAAGATATTCTTCTATGTTTTTTTCCCCAACACTTTAATAATTTTCTTACCACTGATATTCGTATCTGCAATCTGTTATTTATTGTTTCACAATGGTGTGACCAAGGGTGAAGATACGCAATTTTTCCCATTTGGCTACTCAATTAACCCAGATTATATTTTCACAACAGTACTAGAGTCATCTTTGTCATTAATAAACTGGATAAGTTTGGGTTCATACCTGGTCTCTTTACTGAAGAACTTTTTCTATTCCACTGTTCTACACTGTTCTACAGTATCACTTTCTCTCAGTGGGTACCTGGTGATGTACCTGGGTACCTGGTGATGTAACACAACATCTAGCTGTATTTGTGTTTATGTTTTGAAAAAAATGAAGACAAGATCATTTTCATGGTCAAAGTTCTGGTGCGTTTAGAGTAAAATCCAAACTCTTTACTGTGTTTTACAATGTCCTTCATGTTCTGGCCAGTGCCTACTTTGCTGACTTTCTCTCTTAAAACCTATTCCTTGCTCTGTTTGCTGCAGCCATATTTGCCTTCTAGAAATACCCTAGCTCTCTCTGCTAGAATGCTCTTTCCCCAACTCCCACCATGTTTGCATGGCTTATTTCTTCATAAGTATCACTCCTTAGACAGGTCTTTCTTGATCAGGTCTGCCTACATACAATGCTTCCTTCTCCTGTTGAAATAACATTAGTAATTTAGTTTCTTAGTTTTCTTGGCTATGAGAATGTAAGCTTCATAGGAGCAGGAATTTTTGCAGGTCCTGTTTTATTGTTTTATTTCAGGTACCAGGGCATATAAGCACTCGTTACCTATCTATAACCTAAGTAAGAATTAAGGGAAGCAGTATAACACAGTTGAAAGAACATAAAATTTTAAGCTGAAAAGACCAAATGAAATAAGTACCTAGGAATGCTAAGATAATTTAACAATTAAATTAATTTTGTTATAAATACCAATTTTACTGTTTGCCACTTCCCAACTAAAACTGAAACACTGACTTCAGAAACAACATATGTTTTAAAAATGTACTCATAAATAGGTTACATATGTGATACAATAGTATAGTAGCATATAAATCACTAGTCCATCTCAACAGGGATATCCTTTGAACTCTAAGACACTGACAAATTCCTCAGTTTCCTGTTCCTCAATTTCAAAATAGATAGTATGTCATTTTTAATTTTTAAGAAATATTTGTTGAAAAAAGTACACAAAATCTGTGCTGGGAACAGGACTGAAAAACTCTAACTTCTAATGAAATGTCAACTGTAAACTGTACTCCCAAATTTAAACTCTTATCATAAACATGGTATAAATTCATTACTGTGATTTATATCAAATAGTTTATTTCAAAGGGACAATAAATCATACTGTTATTTTGTAATAAAATATCCTTAAATTGCTTGCTCTGAAATGAAGAAAAATTTTATGTAATGATGTTAACTCTATTTCTGAAAAAAATATGTTATTCAGTGGACCATTTCAGTCATAGTGAAAAGAAAAAAATATTTAATCCCTATATACTATTCATTTAAATACATGTGGATATTTATAAAATCTTAATACTATCATCATAAATAATTATTAGCTTCCTACATATCAAATATTAAGAATCATTAATAACATTTTCTAAAATGAGGAAAATAAACATTGCTTTCTTTAAATATTTTTATGATAAAAATTGAGTAACTGGATTTTTCTTTGCAATTCCACATCCTAACTGGAAAATATACTCTAAAAGTTTTAAAATCTAAATATCTAATTTCCAAATTCACAAGTATTAACTGAAAATAAACTTTAGAAATAAGCTAAACATGTTAAACAGTTCTTCAAATATAAATTTCTATAAGCAATGATCAGCTTAGAATCTACAGGGAAAGATAAACTATAACATATAATACTTCATTGTTATCCCTAAAAGGAAAACTAAATTCATTCCCAATTACACTGAATCAAAAAATTAAAAAATAATTCCTACAGGGGTTGATATTAGAGGTTGAAAAGTTGACTTCAGTGCTCATTTGGAAATCAAACATAATTTTTTATTTTTGAAAAAGGACAAGATGAGTACGCACATTAAACTACCAATTCTAAATCTATAATAATTAGAATATTTTAGTATTTCTCCACCACCACACCAAAGGCAAAAATGGATCACCCGGAAGAAACAAGGTTTGAAACATATTTTGGAAATAAAAGAATCATGTATGTGACAAGGTATTAAAAACAACTGGGAACTGAAATTATTCTTGTCAAAATGAAACTGAGAAAGCAATTTTCAAAAGAAAAAAAAGGATTTCCTGCTTATACCAAATACTACCTTCTAGGTGTATCTCTTTAGAGTTAAAGGTTTACCTTTTTAGAA
The DNA here is from genome assembly GCF_019923935.1 of Bubalus bubalis. Classification (NCBI taxonomy): domain Eukaryota; kingdom Metazoa; phylum Chordata; class Mammalia; order Artiodactyla; family Bovidae; genus Bubalus; species Bubalus bubalis. The sequence continues at coordinate 33,600,178 of NC_059176.1, read as the reverse complement.
AGCAATTTTGCAATACAAGTTAGGAGCTTTAACTTTTCATATTATTTGCAAACTAATCTCTCTCTTAGGAATCCATACAAAGAAATATTCAGATGCAAGTATTTATAGATGAAGGAGTTTACAAACATTGTAAGAAAAATTATCTGACCAGCTAATTTTTAGCAAGCAGTGATTAATAAAATGTTTGACATTACACAGCTTATGACATGTGAATGAAAAAATGATCAATTCCTATGAGAATCACAATTGTTTATACAGAGAAAGGAAGAAAAAGAAAGCTTCTTATTAAGAAGAGAGTTAAAACTTTGCCAGTATTTGCGTTGGGATCATGGGGGCTTTTTGTTTTCCTTTCTATAGTTCTTTAGGTTGTCCAAATTTTGAATAAATAAGTGGACTTATAAACTACAATAATCATGGTGAAAGTCTTTTAAAAGAAAAGAATTTCCACTATCTTTATATATTAGATAGCAGATGTGAGCTTATTTTAGAGAGTTCTCATTTATGAATAACTACCTCTTTTACAACTTTTGTGATAAATTGAAACCACCATATTTCCTAGTTTGGAATAAACATATAGGTATAAAAGATTAAATTTTAAAACTTTCATTTGGAAATAAAGAATTATTGCTAAGAGTTCCAATTTGTAAGTACTAGATTACATTCTTTTTCAAGTTTGTTTGAAATTAAACATTCTATAGTCTGTGCAGTTGTTTATGAAAGTACATTCAATACTGAAGTAATTTTTATCAAAATTTTATAATGGATAAACTAACATACAAGAAAACATTTTCTCCCTGTAGGATAGTGCTTTCTTTTAACTTTACATGATGAACTCAAGTCTTTTCATGTAAAATTAGTATTTTTTTTGCCACTTTATTTTTTAACTGAAGGATAACTGCTTTACAGAATTTCGTTGTTTCAAGTAAAATTAATATTTTAAAAATATATTTAGAGAGACCTCCCTGGTGGTCCAGTGGTTTAGACACCACACTTCCAATGCAGGGGGCCCGGGTTCAATCCCTGGTTGGGGAACTGGATTCCATATGCCACAACTAAAAGTTTGCATGCCACAACTAAAGGTCTTGTGTGCTTCTGTCCGACTCTGCGACCCCACGGACTGTAGCCTATCAGGCTCCTCCGTCTATGGGATTTTCCAGGCAAGAGGGCGGGAGTGGATTGCCATTTCCTTCTCCAGGGGATCTTCCCGACCTAGGAATTGAACTCAGGTCTCCCGCATTGCAGGCAGACTCTTTACCGTCTGAGCCACCAGGGAAGCCCAATTAAGGCCCAGCTCAGTCAAATAAATATATAAATATAAAATACATATGTGTATACACACATATGTATTTAGAATATACTATATTTCATCTAACATAACTATAAATTGTAAAATTTTATAAAGTTAAAGATACTGTCAATACTGAAGTAATCAGGTAAGAACTTTTCAGTTATGTTTACAAATGAAGCAATCATATTACAATTTGTGAACTAAATTCCAAGTTAGATTCTGGAGGATATCAGGAGACAGCATGAGCAAAAGCAGATGTGAGTGCCTACAGAGCAAGTGAGGAGGAGCAGTGAGATCACAGTAGTAGCAAATAATGTGCATTAGAGAATAAATATGAGAGACCAAGTATAAGTCAAATAGGGCCAGTTTATAAAGGTCTTTGAATTTAAATACACAAAATTTTGGATCTGGTGTATCAGTTCCTAGATAAGTGATGTCATTCAAGTTTGATTTAGAAAAATTATAGACTCTTAACACGTATGCAAAAGTATGAGGGAAAGCAAGGTCAAATAATTGGAGAATGAGGCTTCATGTAAGTAACTCCTAAAATGATGAATTACAATAAAATGTGTCTTCCTGATATGTTGTTTTCCTAGTAATGCTAATGGATTTGCATGACTCAATTCCTGTCCCCCTGGATTCCTTGTGAATAATGAAAGGTACTGGTAAAAAACTACAGTCAGAGAATCATCCTTTGGGAAAAACAAAAGCTATGTGACCTTGAGAGGAGAACCAGGTAATTAGCAGGAAAATACCATAGGAAAACTTATTTTCTAAAACAAGTAACAGACTAAGAAATGTTGTTCTTAATTTATATCCCATTGGTAAAACCTTTTTTTTTAACTTTGATTTTATTTTTTAATTGAAGGATAACTGCTTTACAGAGTTTTGTTTTCTGCCAAATATCAACATGAATCTTAAAAAGAAAATTATAGTAAATAATCCATGAATTGAGGAAGAATGGGTAAAATTTCTCTTGATATATACAGGTAATCAATTCACAGCATTTGTTGCAGTTATGGTCTACACCATATGGTCAAGGGACTTCCCTTGTGGCTCAGACGGTAAAGAATCTGCCTGCAGTGCGGGAGAACAGAGTTCAATCCCTGGGTTGGGAAGATCCTCTATACAAGGGAATTCCAGAATACTGGAATACTCCAGTATTCTTGCCTGAAGAATTCTATGGACAGAGGAGCCTGGCGAGCTACAGTCCATGGTGTCACAAAGAGTCAGACATGACTGAGCAACTGACGCACACACACACACACACACACACACGGTCTACACAGTAACTTGAGATACTCAGTTAATGAACACTGAATTAGAACTCCCAGGGCAAATACAGGTTTAGGTTCCTATGAGCCTCTGGTCAGAACATCTTCATCAATCTTGAACATTTAACTTGGTTTCACTGCGTTTCTGTTTAGGGACACCTTATTTAGTACATATTGTTGAATCGTTAACACTGAACTCATGGCCAATGGTCCTATATGTCATTCCTGAATAAAGACTACCTATCATTTGTATTTTCTCTGTAAAGCACATCACAGTCTTCCTGTACTTATGAATATAAGACAATGTAAGCAGCATTTCAGCACTACACCTGTAGGCTGTTTCAAACAATGAAATCATCAACAAAATGCACAAAAATGTGAAAAGTATGGCACTAAACTGTGAAAGTACACTAGCTTAGAGTATGAGAGCTAAAACAAAGCACAACATAGCCTTGTCTGAACCAGGTTGTGGATGTGAGTGCCAGGTGACCCAAATTTTTCACCACTCCACCCAAGTCTTTGAACGGTAATGAAAGTCCAGTGAGTACAGATACTCGGCTTACAAATACGACTTTAGTGGGTGAGCAAATCTGCAAATAAAGAAACCATGAATAAAGAGAGCTGACTCTATTTAATGCAAATACTTGTATGATCTTAATTTAATTCCTACTCTCTAAATAATCAGATACACAACCAGGAGCAGGCCACGAATTTTCTTATCTGAAAAACTGAAAGGCTCTCCAAGTTTATTGATTCTTTCAGCTAAAACACTGTATAATTCCATTATGGACAGCTTACAATTTCCTGTAATGACACTTTCAAATGTGCTCTGACAAAAGTTAATGTTCGAGCTCTCTGGTACAGAACTCTAAAGTCTAACGTTATATTTGGTAAAGTTTATGCATATCAAAAAATAAACCAACTAAACAAAATTTGGTCCCAAAGTAGTTCTGAAAGAAGTAGTCAGAAATACTAATTTTCCAAAGAATAGGATTTGAAAATTACTGCGCATCTGAGATAGTTCAGCATCAATATTTTAGGTCACAAGCTGAAAAATGTGCAAAGAAAAAGAGAGATTTGTCTTCTAAGTTTGCTAGCAATAAAAGTAGATTCAAAACTGCCAAGTTTGTAAACAAGCATACCTCAGAGGTACTGTAGATTTGGTTCTAGACCACTGCAGTAAAACAAGTATATCAATAAAGCAAGTCACTAATTTTTTGGTTTCCTAGTGCATGTAAAAATTATATGCAATAGCATGACATCTAAAAGAAAAATGCACATACTCTAAGTAAAAAATACTTCATTGCTGAAAATGGTAACCATCATCTAAGTCTTCAGCTAGCTGTAATGTTTTTGCAATAGTAACATCAAAAATCACACACGACACTTATCACAGATTACCATAATAAATAAAATAATAATGTAAAAGTTTGAAATACTGCGAGAATTACCAAAATGTGATACAGAGACAGGAAGTGTGCAAATGGTGTTGGCAAAATCGCACCAACAGACTTTCTCAATATAGTTTGCTACAAACTTTCAATTTGTTTTAAAAAAAAGGCAGTATCTGCAAAGCACAATAAAACGTGGCATGCCTGTCTGTACATTCACAGTTGCCAGGGCATCATGCTGGAGCTGTTCCCCTACAATTTGAACCCCTAATCCCAATCTTTCATGTATTCCAACAACAGATCTCAGGAGCACAACCGATTCATCAGATATTTTACTTGTCTTCATAGTGGCTTGGATCAAATATGACTCCCAGTAGGGTAATCAGATGCACTTGGGACAGACAGCCAAGCTCTTCAGCCAAAGTCAAACCTCTTAAATATGTCATTAACCCAAGTGCAGCAAGAGGTGTTGGCAAACTCACACGACCCATTTTGACTGGCCAGCAGGAAGTACAGAGCAATGTGATTTTTCATCACCTCTCAGCTTAAAGAGTTCAGAATCATTGGCTATAATCTGAAAAACAAGCAAAAGAGTCTATCTTCCCTTAAGCAGCAGAGGGAGACCACAGGGTACCGAAGGTTAAACAGAATTAAACTAAACAGGTCAGTCAGAAGTTTCTGAGAATTAGACTAAGATTCTTCAGTGGTTAACAGTTGAGTTGAAAGTGATGGCTATAGTTTGGCTTACATTGGCCATATGCTCTGTGGACAAGAGCTAAGAGATGAATATTTCCTCTCTATACTCCTAGCTTGCTCGTGTCTAAGGTGTTCTCGCTTCCACAGCCAAGGTTGTGGCTTACCATCCATAGCCGCATGATTCAATCTCTGCAGCATGATCAGTCTTTGTAATAATCACTTTACACTTTTCTGTCCTTCCCCTATCTTACCCATATAATATGGTTTAGATTCAACCCTAGCTGACTCACCAGAAAGGTGTCTAATCACCAATGCTCAGCAGTATCCTCCAGAGGAGGGAAGAAAGCCTATATATATAGTCTATTCAGTAGGATTAGACAGGTCTGGTATCCCTAGCTAGGTGCCCTAAGTCCCCGTTTTCACCTGGTTGTGAATCTGGCTGATTGGACATATTTGCCGAGACTTCCTTGGTCTGATGTGCTAGAATCACTAGGCTTTTTTTTTGACTCTGGACAATGGTGTACTTAGGTGGCTGTGGTGACTTACCTGGGCAGTGCAAGTCTGATCAGCTTGTTGATTCTATTGATGTTCATCCTCAAAGGGTCCTTTCCCATCCATGGGCTTCCACGTACCTAATGAATAGGAAGTGTGCATCCTGTACAATCTGCAGCCATAGTGTTAATTTCCACAGAGACTGGGACTTGATCATCTAATTACTGCACTGCCAGGCCCCAGAATCACTGAAAATGTAACAAACTTAGTGAGTATTTTTTCTAGCCTAAGGACCACAGCTCATGACTACCCAATGAACAGAAGTCCCTTTTTCATGCATTGAGGGTTCGATCCCTGGGTCCAAAAGATTTCCTGGAGGAGGAAATGGCAACCCACTCCAGTATTCTAGCTTGAAAAATTCCACGGATAAAGGAGCCTGGTGGGCTACAGTCCACAGGGTCACAAAGAGTTAGACATGACTGAGCATGCATGCATGCGAAAATGACAAGTTACTTTTTAGTTCTGTTCCTCTGTATTCTAAATTCAAGATAAATCATAAACATACAATTTCACCATCCAATATTAGTTTCAGATACAATGTAGCTCAATACAAAGGAATGTAAGAGCAACTCTTTACATGGTTCATTTGTCAGTAAACCAAGTGAGTAAGCACATATATATGTATATATTATTTCTAATACTATAACAAATTTAAATACTTTTTCATTTCTTTAAGAATTTTCTAAACAGTTCCAGAGCTTTTAAATAAATATATGTATTTTTGGTCTAGTTTTACAATTATCTCACTTAAAAATTATGCGAAGATTTTTTTTTTTATTTCTTCCTTTGGAGAAGACATTAAGTGTTTATACAGGTTTCTAAGCAACACCAGCTTTGAAACTGTAAGAGTGTTTGAATACAAAAGCAACTGATCCAAAGTTGTTATACTTTTGGAATTTAGTAACTGATGAAAAACAGAACCATGTTAGTCATCAATAACCCCACCCAGTTTGCAGAGTTAAAAATACAATCTCATATTTAACATCTCTCAAATTTGAGTTTTTACTGAGCATATTTGGGTTGATTTCTCAATTAATACTGTCAAAAAACATTAATCCTGTCAAAAAACATTAATCTCGCATGTTAGCATATTATGAGGATTTCCACTGGGTAAATAATTAGCCAGCAAGCAATTTTTAAAAACTGATAAAAGACAAACAACAAGAAAAGGAAGAACTGTCTAATATTTCCAATACATAACTTAATGCAAACTAAAACTTCCAGATGAAAAGAACCTTGTCTTAACAATGTAAACTTCTTTAATCCTGGTGTACTGCAATCCATGGGGTCACAAAGAGTCAGACACGATGAGTGACTGAACTGAACTGAGTAACACTTTGGATCTCAGAATCTCAAGTTAAAGAATCTCAAATAAAGTATGTGTTTATAATACTACCATATTCAAATGAATCCTGAGCAAGTACCCCTTTCCCCAAAGAAATATATTAACATTTTTCTCTGTAGAATAGAGAGCAGAATAAGAGTAAAGACAAAAAGGCTAGAGAATTGAGGGAAGCAGATTTAGAAGATGAGAAGGCTGAGAGACTTAAGAGGATCATATTACAACGACCTCAAGAGAGCAAGCTTTAGACCACTTCAATATCAGAAGCTGCCTAGTGCATATTAATCCAGTAATAAAAATACAAAATTACTCACATGGAAGCCATGGAACTATATTTTTAACAATAAATCTCCTTGTTTTGAATATACTTTCCCATTATTGACATGTGTTGGTGTCTATGAGACAGTTTTCACAAATTAGCTGTCATTCCCATTATTGACTTGTGTTGATATCTATGAAACACACAATTTCATGAATTAGCCATCCCAGGTGATTGTTAATTAGCCATTCATTTACTGATAAATGCAAACAGTTAAGGAAGTGTGAGAAGGAGAACGTGTGGACTTAGTATAAGCAAGAGTGATAATAAAATGGGAGAATGTGATTTCATTTTCTAATAACTTCACAGATAACTTTCAGACATGTTACTGTTATATGAAGTCATAATCATTTAGGGTGTGATAAGACAGAAATGTTTTATAAAGACTGTCATCCATCGTTTCCTGAATCTTGTTTTCCTTTTCTTCATTGTCAATATAGTAATGGGTCATTTGAATCTTTAAATAATAAGATACCGAATGCCTAAAGAAACTTCCTTTTTATATGGGAAATAGAAGAAGTTAGCAAAGTTATTTGTTGACTATAGAAAAAAACTCCTGTAGGAATTGGTCACATCTGTTTTATGGTTTGCAGCTGAGACATTGAACAAAAAATAAGTTGGCTGGTAATAAAAGTACAATAATTGTTAATGTAAAACAGACATGTTTTTCTCATTACACAGCACCAGACAGATGTATTTTGCTAAGAGTTGAAACTTTTAACAAAATTAAGCTGGTCTTAGTCCTCAGAATTTGAATGTGTTACTTTGAAATCAAGTATGTGTTAACTCATACAAATACTTTTTCCCTCCTAAAATGTGTATGTTAAATGATTTTCTGTTGTTATTTTTGCATTATACTTTCAAGGACACATGCAACTAACTGTAGTTAATGACATTAGGGGTAAAATACTTCTGATAAAATTACTAATGTACTCTTCAGTTTGTAATACCCTCTTCTACAGAGTAAAATATTTATAATGCTTCTTTGCTTTATGGGTTTTTAAAATACTTCCTCTAACATTCAAATTTTCACCTTTTGTGGAATGATTACTTGAATTATGTTCTTAGGTGTCTTCTTGGCTCTACCATATATGCAAAACCAAAGAAAATATTTTCACTTCATTGATCCCTTCACATTTTACATGGGAAGAAAAAGTGTCCCAAGTACATCTTGAAGAACTTACTTGGTATTTTGGGACATCATTATTATTCCAGAAGATGACCTATGACTGCTAGGTCATGTTGGCTGCTTTCGTAAATTAATTGAAAAAGGTCCTATATTTGACAGGAAGCACTGTGTTATTATTAAGCAATAACATCATAGCTGGGCCAAAAGAAAACTACCAGATTATACATGCATCATAATATTCCCATCAAACAAGAAGGAAATGGTCAGAAAAACCTGAAATATCTTATTCGAAAAGACAAAAATGAAATGCAGGTGTCACCAAAGTAAGCTTCTGTGTAGCTCGTTTGTTAGTCAAAGAAGAAAAGCATTTGACAATGAAGAGTAAATTAAAACTTGTCCAGAGAAAGCCAACTTTTAACCAAGGAGTTAATGCCAGTTGTTGTTTATCAAGGAAGTAATGTGGTTGATGGATAAGCTTCTATTAACAGTTGTGTGAGAAACTACAAGCAAGAATATTTTCAAAAAAGTTGTGAAATCATGAATTGATAACTTGCAGTACAATCTGGTTAGATGATTTACCACTGATAGTGGTAAAAATATGTGTGTGAGACCAAAAGAAACTTAGTAGCACAGATTTACAAAGCTTGTAAAGATATTAAGGCACTGAAAAACCTATGATTATTCATTATATTATTAAATCAGCAAATACCTCGTAAAATATACTTGAATCTATCATGTGTTACTAAACCAGTAGCTTCACGAGTAAAACTTCATTCACTCTGATAGACTTAATCATTGCCAATTCTATGAATTTTTATCAGAAATAAAAGATGAACATCCTGATTTGCCCTACCACATAACAGTTCAATAATTTAGCAGTGATAAAGTTTATTGGGATTTATTGAACTCCAGCCAGGATGGAATTTTTTCTGAATGAGAACAACGTCTGTGACTTTCAACCACTGTTACTGACACCAAATAGCTTTGAAAATTAGTTTTTGCTGCAGACTTTGAAATGCTTGTAATGAATTCAATTCAAGATAGAGGGCAAAACAATACTTATATGCAAAACTTAAACTGCAGTCAAGTCATTTATACAACTAAGTTTCTGAATCACAAGTATATATTTCCCATGTTATCAACAATTAAAATGAGAAGTGAGAACTCAACCCCACATACATTGGCAGCAGGTGTATTTTCTGAGTTTAAACTACAGTTTCTGCAACATTTTTGTACTTCAATGCAGTGCAAAAAAGATATCTATTTCAAAGTCTAATTAACTGTACATTTGAGGAGCTTCCACCTAATCTTCAGTTGGCAATGATTAATGTAATATAATGACATACTAAAAGCAAATTTTAAGGAAATAATGTGTTGAAATTCTATAAATGCCTCAGAAAAAATAGATATGCCCCCAAATTATCATATGCACCTAGATTCACATCAGTGTTTGGCACAACCTATCTGTGTGAAGAGATTTCATTTTCAAGAATGAAATATGTAAAATCTCATTCAAAATTAGCATGTACAGGTGGAAATTTACAACTGATTTGATAGGAATGCAGACTTTGAACCCTAAATAAGGAAAACATTATTCCCCCAAAATTCTTTTCTTTAGATCTCTCTGTTGTTCTCCACTGCCACTGGTGTTGTTATTACTAGTAGTATTGTTTTAGACTGAATTTTGTCAACAAAAAATTGTGGAAATGTTTTCTGTTTTGTTGTATAATATCTATATAATATCCCTGATTTTACCTCTAGGTCTGCAAAGCCTAAAATATTAGCTTCCAACCCATTACAGAAAAAGTTTGCCAATTCCTGCTCTAATATGCCTACTTTCACTTAACAGGTTTTTCAATAAATATTTCCATATGACATCTTTATTTATATTTTATAAAAAAGAAAAGTTAAAGGGAAAAGAAAACTCATTGTTTTTAAAGAATGAAATATTTACATAGACACGGATTACTTAAAACCAAAACAAAACAAATACAAGTCTAATATACAGAGAAAAGCACCAGTTTACTATTTTCTCATGCCATGTAATGCAATAAAAAAAAAAAAAGCTTAGCTCAAACCAAAAAAACAAAAACATATTTTTTGAGATGTAGTTCATGAGTCTGCTTTGTTTTTATTTCATAAGAGCAATTGGTTAAATAGTGATAAAAAGTCCTTAGAACTATATATAATTTTTAATGTTTAATATACTTTAACATTAACACTAATTTTGCTAAAACGTTGAGTTTATTGGTAATTTATAATTTTCATATATGTTAGGATAACACGTCTAGTAAACTGATTTTAATAAGGCAAGCAATAAGTACATCATTAGGCAGAAAAAAACAATCAACTTAAAAATATGACCACTATGTGGAATATGTAATAGAATCCAGAAGTTTTTCATCTAAATATCATCCTCTCCAAACTTCTGCAAAGCAAGAGCTCTGAATATAACAACAGCATTAGCAATAACCATAAAATCCAACCATATTTACTAATATTTTATGCCTGACAAGTACCATGATATCTATATGTACAAATTCATTTGCGAATGTTACCAATTTTTATTAAATACCACCTCTAACAGGAAATTCATTAATTTACAAAGAAGCTTTTCAAATTTTGTATGGGTATAGAAGCTAGAAATGATTTCTTATATAAACAAATACCAAATCTATCTTTAATTCCAAAAAAAAATCTCTTTTCGACTTCTCTTCTCTTAATCTCTTTTAGACTTCTCTTAATTAAATATTTAATTTAAATTTAACTTAAATTTGTTTCATACCACAGTCAAGAATTAACTCAAGATGCATCATAAACCTAACTGCTAGGAGATAAAACAGTAGAAAACTAGACATTTGCAAAAGTTACTTAAGACACAAAAAGCAAAAGGCATAAAATAAAACATTTATTAATTGGACTTCTTAAAAATTAAAATTTTCTGCTCCTTAAAGGACACAAATAGGTAAATAAAAAGGCAATCCATAACATGGAAGAACATCTGACAAAGGACTTGTATCCAGAATATGTAAAAAGAACTGCTGTAACTTAAAAAGAAGAAAGCAAACAACCCAATATAAATGAGCAAAGGATGTGAAGATAGTTCACAAAAGAAAATACAGCAATGGTCAATAAGCACAAGAAAACCCGTTAGGAATACTCAAGTTAAAACTACAATGAGATAAACTACACACAAATTACAATGGCTAAAATTTTTAAAGACTGACATCACCAAGTACTGGTAAGTATGTAGACCAACTATAATGCTAATGCATTGGTGGAAAAATAGTCTGGCAGTTTCTTACAAAGTTTAATATTCCACCTGATCTAGATATTCTATTCCTAAGTATTTAGTCACGAGAAATGAAACATATACCTGTAGATAGACTTGAACTTGGATGTTCATAGCAATCTTATTCCTTTCAAAATCTGAGAACAATTTAAGCATCTGTCAAGGTGAATGAATTTTTTTTTAAAAAAACTATATATACAGACAATGACCACTCCTCAACAACGCAAAGTAATAAATTACTTATACATGTAACAACAAGGATGAAAATATTATACAGGGCAAAAGAAACCTACACACTTGGCTACATATTTTGATTCCATTTAAATAAAACTCTAAAAAGTCTAATTGATTCTACTGTAATAGAAAACAGAGCAGTGATTGTCAGTGGCAAGAGAGAATGAAGAAGGAACATTGTGGGTGGGGGTGGGGTAGTCTGGCAAGTATTACTTGGCGGTCCGGGGAAGTATTATTTGGCGTTCCGGGGAAGTATTAGTATGAAATTTTTGGCATGAGGAAAATATATAGGCCCATGTGATGGTACTTACATGGGCTTACATAACTCACGTATGTAAGGCAACTGAATAGATACTTTGAAATCACCCTTATAAAACATCTTACAAGACTTTCAGATCTTTTGAGTGCAGAAGATATTTCATTTTGATATCCATACATCTTATGTGCTTGGTATACATTTGCTGAGAAATTTCTTCAAACAAATTTCAAACAAGATGTTTAAACTCCCACATTAATTTTTTTAATTTCACTTTTCCACTAAAGATTTACTTAAAAATATTACTAAATAAAATATGATCTTTTAGATCACCATTCATGCTATATGGTTCAGAAATCTTAATAGAATGCCTATTTCTTCTCTCCTGGATAACTACCAGGTACATACTGTAGTAGATAACCTTGGTTTCGAACAAACAAACTATCATTTGCATATTGATTTGCCTATTCCAGCCTTTCACATTATGACAACCTGTCTAGAATACACTGCTGCTGCTGCTACGTCACTTCAGTCGTGTCCGACTCTCTGCGACCCCATAGACGGCAGCCCAACAGGCTCCCCCATCCCTGGGATTCTCCAGGCAAGAACACTGGAGTGGGTTGCCATTTCCTTCTCCAATGCATGAAAGTGAAAAGTGAAAGTGAAGTCGCTCAGTCGTGTCCAACTCCTAGCAACCCCATGGACTGCAGCCTTCCAGGCTCCTCTGTCCATGGAAATTTCCAGGCAAGAGTACTGGAGTGGGTTGCCATTGCCTTCTCCAGAATACACTAAAGCATTTCAAATGAAATCAGAGCTTATTTTTATGAAATAAAGTTAAAGCAAACATTTCAACCCCAAATACACTTGACAAAAGCTGGGAGTTGTCTTAACTTTTCCCTCAGCTACTATTGGGTTGGCGAGAAAGTCCATTTGGGTTTCTGTAACAGAATATAGGAAATCCGAACAAACTTCATGGCCAACCCAGTGCATTCAACCAGTGAACAAGTCTTTGGTGATTCTACTTTATTAGCATATTTTAATCTATATTCCTTTCTTCTTTTCAATTTCTACTTCTATCTCTAGTTTAGGAGGCACTTACGTCTCTTTTGTATTAATGCAATGACCAACCTGTTTCTAACTGCCTTCAGTAAAGTCCTCCACACTACCATCTGACTAATCTTTTAAAAATACAAATCTGGTGATGATAAAATTCAAGAACATCTAGAATATCTACAACAGCTTCTAATATGCTAAGTCACTTCAGTAGTATCTAACTCTTTGCGATCCTATGGACCAGTCTTCCAGATTCCTCTGTCCATGGGATTCTCTAGGCAAGAACACTGGAGTGGGTTGCCATTTCCTTCTCCACAGCTTCTAATATCTACCCATTATTTCTTCCTGGCCAGACCTAAATTCTAGCTGTAATTTTCTACTTAAAAGTCTCTCAAATCTTCCCATATTCCATTTTTATGCCTTGGTTTCTGCTGCCTATATTCATGATTAATGATGAAATTCTTATCAGAAGTTCTGCTTGACTGTTAATTTCTTCTTGTCTATTTCTTCTGTCTTGCTTCTAGCAAGATTAACTTTCTTTTTAGTACTATATGCTCATTGAGACTAAGAATCCTATATTCTTTATTTTTGTATTTACAGTACACCTAGCATAATGCTTAAGACATAGTAAGTATGGAACAATGTTCCTTTAAAATCTTCATGGAAAGGAAAACTTGCCTGTGACAATGTAAATTTTCAAAACTGATTCAAAAATTAATTAAACAAAGAAATTTAAAAATCTGTCAAAACTATATTCAAATAAACTTTGAGGGCAGATTGTTTGTGCAGTCTTTCAAACGTAAAATGAAGAGACAATTATCAAGCTATAATAACTATTTTAGCCTAAAGAAAAAAATACAATACCTTTAAATTCATTTTATTAGCTAGCATATCTCTGATATCTCAAATGGAAAAGGAAGCTATACACAAAGGATAATACACAAAAAATGAAACATATTTACTAATGTTAATATTTCAAAAATCATAAATAAAGGACTGGTAAATTAGTCCAGCAATGTGTTGAAAAACTGATACACTATGGTCAAATAGAATTTAATCCAAAATACAAATGAGGGTTAATATTTGGTTGTAAATAAATATAACACAAATATGTCAAATGAGAGGAAATAATGAACAAATCACTTCCCAGGATTAGAAAAAAATACCTATCCTAAACTATGAGCAAATATGATAAATAAAATGAAAATATTTGGGGCATCTGTATTAAAAACTAAAAGCAGTAAAAAGGCAGAAGTAGAAACAAGAGGTATAAAAGTTACCAGTATAAAACACAGAAAAAGTTCTGATTATTTTATCAGTTTTATGACTATCTAGGAAATAAATGAAATACAACTACACTTAATACAGTTGTTGAATAATATGTGAAAAAGCAAAATAGTACAGAAAATCAAGAATTTTCTTATATGTGATAGAGTGAATTACTGCCTCCTGAAAAGTACCCACATTATAATCTCTAGAACTACAAATGTCCTTCTAAACTTGTATATGTTATTAAAGATCTTGAGATGAGCTGAGTATCCTAGATTACCTAGATGGTCCTCAAATATAATCAAAGGGTTCTCATAAGAAAGAGATAATGTTAAAGGAGGATGAAGATGTGATGACAGAAGCAAGATATTGGCTTGATTCAAGGAGGAGAGCACACAGCCTCCAGAAATTAGAAAAGGGAAGAAAAGGGGTTCTCCTCTACAGCCTCCATAGGAACCAATCAATATTTTGACTTAGCCCAGTGAAATTTATTTTGGACTTTTGGCCTCCAGAACTGTAAGAGAATAAATGAATCTGTGTTTTTTTAAGACAGAAAATTTGTGGTAATTGTTCTAGTGACCCCAGAAAACCAAGAACTAAAATAATCACTTAAATATATAAATGAAAACAAATTCTGAAAAAGCAACTAGGAATGACTTTAAATCAAATAAACATCTAGGAATGACTTTAAATGAAATGTACTGGACATCTTAACAGAAAAAAAAAAAAAAGCTTTGCTAAGACAGAAAAGAAAACTGATCTGACTTCATATATGTAATTCTAGATATTATAATACCTTATATAAATAATGTAATAATTTTAACAAAATTTCACGAGAAGAAAAAACAAGAATGGTATATTTGAGAAGGCTACTTGGCAAAATGATTCTAAGTTCATGAGAAAAATAATCATAACAAAAACCAGGATAGTTTTAAAAATAAGAGATAGCAAAATCAGATAATTATTACTCTAGTAGATAATGCAAAATAAAGAAATGTTATAAATCAATATTATATAAAACAAGAATTAATGTAACAATGGACTAGAATAAAAAAATCTTTCTCCCAAAACCCTGGAATATATAAAAATTTAGCATGAAACTAGAAAATACCATTACTCTAAAATGATATGGCTGGCATAACTAAAGAAAATACAGTGAGAACTTTTCCTACAAAATACTTTAAAATAAGTTTGATATAAATAAGAGTTGGAACTATCAAAATTTACATTAAATATAAGTGACCATATATACAACCTCAGTAGGAGAAAAGTTATTTAAACACAGACATGAAGGATAAAGGAAAGGTTGACAGAGATGACCATATGACAACAATATGATAATCATTTTATACACTTTAGGGAGAGGGCACAGAAGGAAAGAGACAGGCCAGGATTTTAAGAGCACACAGTTACAGGGAACTGGAAAATACCATGAGAAACAGACAAGGCGTAAATTAATACTAGGGCTGGTACATGATTTCAATTTCCTGAGTTATAATTTAGCAGTGAATATTCAAATATCTTTGGATAAGGAAATGGCAACCCACTCTAGTATTCTTGCTTGGAGAATCCCACGGACAGAGGAGCCCTGCGGGCCATAGTCCACAGGGGTTGCAAAGAGTTGGACACAACTGAGCACAATACATTCAAATATCTTAAACTATCATACATACTGCCATGATGCACTACTCTGTGTTCAGTAATTTATCATAACGGAACAATCATAATTTTTATTTTTGTGTGAACACAAAACTTAAACAGTAATATTAACTATGTCTATATTTAAAAAAAAAAGTATATAATATATTTACAGATGCCTAAGATGGGATATTCTGTAGACATTAAAAAGATTATATTTGTGAAAAATTAAGAATATATATCATCTAGATATGCACATGGCACAATATCAACTGAAAAATGATAAAAAGCTCTCTATACAGTATGGCCTCTGTTTTATAAATAAATGTGTATTAAGACTAGAAGAAAGCACATACATTTATAAGAACTAGTTTTATCTTTAAACCTTTCCTTAATTCATAAAAATAAATGACAAATTTATATTCATAAACATATCAGAATACAGGAAAATGGAAGAGCTCAAGACGAAGAAGCTGTTCCTTTTCTTCTAAAAGTAATGAAAATGTCCTATAGGAAAAATGCTTCATTGGAACCTCCCTAGTGGTGCAATGGCTAAGACTCAGCTCTCCGCATATAGGGGGCCTGGGTGTGACCCCTGGTCAGGGAACTAGATCCCACACGCCACAACTGCAAGTCTGCATGCCACAGCTCAAGATTCCCATGCTGCAACTAAAGATCCTGCATGCTGCAAGAGGACTGAAGATCTCTCATGCCACACCTAAGTCCTGGTGCTGTCAAATAAATAAATGCTTTTGTAAAAAAGAAAAATGCTTCACTGATGTGACTCCATGAAAATATAAAATTCTTTAGAAAAATACGCCATAAACGAAGAAGACAACTTACAAAAGGGAAAAACACAAAAGACTGATATCCTTATACTATCCATTCAACAAATATACTAATTTGGTCTGACAATATTCTATCCCTGAGGGTACAGCAGTAAGCAAATCAGAGTAGGTACCTGCCCCCATTGTTCTTTCATTCTCATTGGAAAGGACAGGCAATAAGTAATGAATAACTTCAGACAGTGATAAATGTTACAAAGACCATAAAAGATTGCGGAAACACACAAACAAACAAAAAACCCAGAGGCAATAACATGATGGTATATGAAAGGGGAAAGAGGGAAGCTACAATAGAAAGCTGAGAACAGTTCCTCTAAGGAGCTGACATCTGAGCTAAAACATGAATGATGAGACACAGTCAACCGCATAAAGATTTGAGGAAGAGGGATCCAGAAAATGGATAACCACAAGTGCAAAGGCCATGAGGCAAGACAAAGATTAGCCTGTTTGAGAAGTGGCTGAAGTGTCTTGAACATAAAGGGTAGTGGGGAGACTGAAACACAATGTAATCAAGAAATATCAAGGCTAAATCATGTTGGGACCTTTAAATCATTATAGGAAGTTAACACGGTGCTTCTAAACAATAAGAAAGATATTAACATCCCCGAACAAACAAGGCTAGAAACAATTCACAACTGAAAAAATACAACTGATCAATCAATACACACATTAAAATGTCAATCTCGCTAGTAATCAAAGTTAAGTAAATTAAAATAGCAACATACAATTATTTACCTTTCACACTGCCAAGCCATCACAAATCATTTTTAATATATAATGGCAGTGAGGTGAGAAAACGACAAGATTGTTATGTATGCTAGCAAAAACAAGGGAAAAAAACTAATCAAAAACAGAGGTGTAATCTAAATAAATTATGGTACATTTCTGTCATGGAAAAGTGTGTCCATTAAATTACAATTTCACAGAATATTTAATATTTATGTCTGATACTGTTGATTGCTGCTGCTGCTGCTGCTTAGTCACTTCAGTCGTGTCTGACTCTGTGCCATCCCATAGGCAGCAGCCCACCAGGCTCCCCCGTCCCTGGGATTCTCCAGGCAAGAACACTGGAGTGGGTTGCCATTTCCTTCTCCAATGCATGAAAGTGAAAAGTGAAAGTGAAGTCGCTCAGTCGTGTCCAACTCCTGGAGACCCCATGGACTGCAGCCTACCAGGCTCCTCAGTCCATGGAATTTTCCAGACGAGAGTACTGGAGTTGGGGTGCCATTGCCTTCTCCGGATACCGTTGATTACACTATTTCTAATCCATTCACAGATTCTAACAGTGCTCCTCTAAAACGTCATTTCTACAGCAAAAAGCCTTAAGCCACCATAAGTTCAGAGACTACTGCAATGACTTCCTAATAATTACTTCTTTCTAGCCCCTCATCCCCTCCCTTGTTAATCTATACAGCAGGTGATTTCCTCAGTGCTAATCATCATAACACATTCACATTTTATATTCACATTTTAACTATAAAGAAATTCTCATTACAGTGGCCCATGTGAGCTGGCTCCTGTGTTATAAACATCACCTTTTGCCTCTAACAATGTTCAACACACACAGCATTTGTCTCTGTGCTCTGAACCTGCCAAAACACATTCAGATTCAAAGATTTCTGTCCTTGCTATTCCTGATATCTAGAATGTGATTTTCTTCCTCCTAATTATTTAGTGAAAGTCACTTGGTCATGTTTGACTCTGTGACCCCAACCCCATTGACTGTATAGTACAAGGAATTCTCCAGGCCAGAATACCAGAATGGTGTCATTCCCTTCTACAGGGGATCTTCCCAACCGAGGCATCAAACCCAGGACCCAGGTACTGCAGGCGAATTCTTTACCATCTGAGCCACCAGGGAAGCCCAAGAATACTGGACTGGGTTGCCTATCCCTTCTCCAGGGGATCTTCCTGACCCAGGAATCCAACCAGGGTCTCCTGCATTGCAGGTGGATTCTTTACCAGCTGAGAGCTCAATTTAAATACCCCTTCTTTTAGTACAACCACTACGGAGAACAGTGTGGAGATTCCTTAAAAAAACTGAAAACAGAACTGCCATACAACCCAGAAATCCCACTGCTGGGCATACACACCGAGGGAACCAGAATTGAAAGAGACATATGTACCCCAATGTTCATCGCAGCACTGTTTACAATAGCCAGAACATAGAAGCAACCTAGATGTCCATTGGCAGACGAATGGTACATATACACAATGGAATATTACTCAGCCATTAAAAAGAATGCATTTGAATCAGTTCTAATGAGGTGGATGAAACTGGAGCCTATTATACAGAGTGAAGTAAGTCAGAAAGAAAAATATCAATACAGTATATTAATGCATATATATGGAATTTAGAAAGATGGTAACAATGACCCTATATTCAAGACAGCAAAAGAGACACAGATGTAAAGAAGAGACTTTTGGACTCTGTGGGAGAAGGCGAGGGTGGGATGATTTGAGAGAATGGCACTGAAACATGTATATTATCATATGTGAAATAGATCACCAGTCCAGGTTTGATGCATGAGACAGGGTGCTCAGGGCTGGTTCACTGGGATGACCCAGAGGGATGGGATGCCGAGGGAGGTGGGAGGGGGGTTCAGGATGGGGAACACATGTACACCCATGGCTGATTCATGTCAATGTATGGCAAAAACCACTACAATATTGTAAAGTAATTAGCCTCTAATTAAGAATAAATAAATAAATATCCCTTCTTTGACGAGGTCTCCTCTTGCTATCCTAGGTAAAGTATATTCCCGCTCAACACTTCTTATCACACGCACTTAGTTCCTTCGGAGTACGTGTGCATGTGTGCCCAGTCGTTTCAGTCATGTCCAAATTTTTGCAGCCTCCATGGACTGCAGCCCACCAGGCTCCTCAGTCTGTGGGATTCTCCAGGCAAGAATATTGGAGTAGTCGGTTGCCATGCCTTCCTCCAGGAGATTTTTCTGACCTACAGATTGAACCGATGTTTCTTACATCTCCTACATTGGCAGGCAGGTTCTTTACACAGTAAGCCACTCAGGAAGCCCTCCTTCATAGTATTTAAGCCTATCTGAAATTATGTATTTATTTGGAGTTACATGTCTTCTACTTTATTTAGAAGAATATAAGCTCCACTAGAGCAGAGACTTTATGTATTCCCAGCATACAGGACAGTGTCAAGAGGACAGGACTACAAAATAAACATTTATCGAATAAAAGAATGAAGATGAGAATAGAATATTGTATGTGCTGTGTGTGTGCTAAGTCGCTTCAGTCGTGTCCAACTCTTTGTGACCCTGTGGACTGCAGCCTGCCAGGCTCCTCTGTCGATAGGATTCTCCAGGCAAAAATACTAGAATGGGTTGCCATTTCCTTCTCCAGGGGATCTTCCAAACCCAGGGATCAAACCCACATCTCTATATTTCCTGCATTGGCAGGCAGGTTCTTTACCACTAGCGCCACATAATATTATATAAATAACAGAATATTAGTTATATTAAGCTTACTAAGTGACACGTACGTGTGTGCTCAGTCGCTTCAGTCATGTCCAACTCTTTGCGACACCATGGACTGTAGCCCACCAGGCTCCTCTGTCCATGGGATTCTCCAGGCAAGAATACTGTAGTGGGTTGCCATGCCTACCTCCAGGGGATCTTCCCAACCCCAGGGATTGAACCCATGTCTCCTGTGACTCCTGCATTGCAGGTGAATTCTTTACCACTGAGACACTGGGAAAGTCCCAGTAAGTTAGACACAAACCATCAATAGGTATCATAAAATATGTAGGATATAAAAGCAACATGTGTGTGTAAATAAGGATACAGTGTTAGTTGCTCAGTCATGTCCAACTCTTAGAGTCCCCATGGACTGTAGCCCACCAGACTCCTGTGTCCATGGGATTCTCCAGGCAAGAATACTGCAGGGTGTTGCCATTCCCATCTCCAGAGGATCTTCCAGACCCAGGGATCGAAACTGGGTCTCCTGTATTTCAGGCAGATTCTTTACCACCTGAGCCACTACATATATCAATGTTAATAAAAACATGGGTGAAACTGGAAAATAGATTATGAAACATATATAAACTTCAAATTTTATTTTATATAAGCCAAAAAAATAAACTACTTTGAAAATTTATCATATCCAAAGAAATAACTGAGAAACTGAAATATTAAAAGCAAATTTATAAAATTAAGAGCTCATGTATATACGTATGTTTGTGTGTAGACAGATAGCAGACGTATGTAAAGATATACACCCATACTACTAAAAGAAAGAGGAAAAGAATGAGAAAAGAGGATTATATTAATCAAAATATTCAATACTATAGACTGAATATTTTTAAGATAAGAGGTCATCTTATTTCTATATAACACTAACATTCATTTGAAAATTTTTATGATACTCTAAAAAACCAGAAAAGGCCCATAATTCAAATTCAATCTAACCTGAAATGACAGTACCTTCATAATGAAAACTTTCATAAACTAGTGATTATCTTCAAAGACTGTAAGAAGAAAAAGCAAAGGGGGAAAAATAAGCTATCTATAAAGCTCTAGTACAGGAAGTACAAAAATAATTTTTGAAGTTCTAAAAATGCCTTTTATCTAAAAAATGCCAAAAATAAAAAATGAGAAATGACTATACATTATAATCTAAAAAATGAATATTATCAATGACCAAGATAAATAATGGCTGCCAAAATAGTGAAAATATTCTCAATTTAAATACAGAAAAAGGGAACATTCAATTGCCTCCTAGAGAACAATGGACTTTCTACAAAGCCTCCACTGAAAAATATGATGTGAAATTATTTCTACTCTTTTTTCCTATTAAAATCTTCCAATTCAGTTTTCCTTTACTGATTCAATTTCCTGGTACTTAGGACAAGGCTGCTTTTTGGTTTTGTTTTCTATACATGTGTGATTGCTTATCTGCCTAGAATAGTCCTGAGTTACTTCATTTGATTGTATCACAGATCTGGCAGGAGCTTCACATTTGGCATGTAGATGTCCACAGGTGATGTGGAAACAGGCTGAAAAGGCATATGGTAAGCAATCCATGCATGTTCTTGGGTATCACTCTTCTTAGGAGGTCACTGTATTTTACTAGAATAAATCAGATCCACAGTGGAACTGGGAATTGAGTTGACTTTTGTAAGATTTCAAAAGAAGACTGCTTCCCATTTGTATTACGTATGTCTAAAAGAAGGACTAATGTAAAATGACATTACGTATGTCAAAAAAAGGGACTAATGTAAGAAAAGAACTCACGTATTAGTTGCTTTCCACTAAAAATATTTTCTCAAATTGCACGTGACTCTTTATTTTTTAATTGGGATCAAAGAAAAAAACGCAATTTAGTGTACAGGCTGTAACAGGAGTTTACAAACTAGCACATATATTAGCATATGGCCAGGGAAATTTGTTTTCACATAATTAGTACCAGGGGATTTCTTCAGTGGCTCAGGGTAAAGAATCTGCCTTCAATGCAAGAGACGCAAGTTCCACCCCTGGGTTAGGAAGACCAGGAGGAGGGCATGGCAACCCACTCCAGTATTCTTGCCTGGAAAATCTCCTAGACAGAGGAGCCTGGAGGGCTACAGTCCATAGGGTTGCAGAGTCAGAGATGACTGAAGCAACTGAACACACAAACAATTAGTACCAAGTCAAGTGTTCTTTCTAGATTATTGTTTAGAATTCATTTAAGGTACTTTCCTGGTACTATTAACACTAATAGGAAGGAATTTCACATAGTTGAAATAATGTGTGACTGATTTGAAATGTGGGACTGACCTATGTTTCAGTGATCCATTCAACATTTTTAAGAGTTAAAAATCAAGAATCAACCATCTCACAATAAATTGAGTGAGTTCAGAAAGAATTTACTGAGAATATTCTCTATGGAAATCACAAATGTTCATAATATGTGGCGTCTACTCTCAAAGAAAACATAATAGAAAGATAAAACTAGTAAACAAATCTTAGTAAGTGGTAACTAATGAACTGGAGTTTTATCAATAAATATAGAATGAAATATATTGATTCAAGGCATCTTAAAAGCAAACAATGAGAATTTGGAAATAAGTAGGATGATATTCAAATCAAAGGAGAGGAGGGCAGTAATATTTTGACCCTGGATCATAGGTTTACTGTGAAGCATAGCAAGAATGATTGAGGTCACGAGGCAGAATTGATAACGCAGAACTGAAGATTTGGTTTGGTTTCAGACATGCTGAATATGTAATAACCTGCACACTATAGGAAAATACGGAGTCAAAATTTCAAAAAAGAAATATAAAAAGTAACTATCAATTAATGGCCACTTTTCTTATTATTTGCATTTACATTCATAACATGAGTAAGGTATTATGTATTAGATTAGATCACTATCTGAGTTTAGGGATAAAATAAAGAGGTAACTTTCTAATGAATTTTAAAGTTCATTGTTTTTCAATTTTTAACATTTTACTTGACCCACTAAAACAGAGTTTCTATATTAAAGTCCTATACAATATCACAATCAAAAAATAGAGCCACTTAAAAGGGAAAATAAACCAAAATGACAAATTTTTTAAAAAGTATGTTTTAGATAGTATATTTCAAAAAACTATACTATATTTCTAAGTATTGATTTTCCTATTTGATGACTGGTGGCTATATATACCAGATACTTCCTAAAAATTTCCCTAAATTTTACTTTTCCCAAGTATGTTCACAAAAACTTACAAAAACAGAAATTTGTTCTTTCTAGTATCAAACTTCCATCATACAGCAATATTCACCTCAGCTAAGTAAAAAATACAAAATAATTTTAATAATTTTGTTAAGTAGAATGTTTAAATTACTTCAATGGTTGGGAAAAGAGTAAATTAGCAGGAAAAGCTTCTTGGTACCTAAAACTAAGATGCAATCAGTCACATTTTATAGTTTGTTCCCTCTTATGAAGCACAAATACACAAGTTTATTGGTATAAGAAATATGATAATTGTATAAGAAATATGATAATGGTATAAGAAATAAGAAAATTCATACAAGTAATCCCATGTACTATAGTTTCTTGCATCAATACTGCTTGAAATTCAACTGATTATGAGATTTGTCATATTTACCATTTCAGCTAACATAAAGGTTAGAATGTCCATTCACCAAGATTCCTAGGTTAGGAAGTGTTAACTGATAAAAGTCAGAAATTAAAAGTTAAAGTGTCATCAGTTATATTGGTGAAAGTTAGTAAATAAGATAAAAATTTTTGAAATTTTCAATGAGATAATCCATATGTAATAGCAATGTGGAAATAAGGAGCAAAAAATTACTGGGATATTTTATTGATAATTGATTTAACTTCTCTCAAACTCTTATGATCTGATTTGAAGAGAACACATTTTTTTTCTCTCTCTTTTACTTTTTTAGTATACTATCTACATTTATTTGGGAGATTCCAGGAAAAATATTTTTTTAAACATATAAGGAATTTTTCAATTATTTGTACTTACAATGCCATTTTGACTTCTCACTTCTCTAATTATCACCTGACCATATGATAATAATATGTACCTGACCATACATATTAAAGAATCCTACTTTTAGCTAAATTTCAGCAATAAAGATTGCATTAAATTATTATGGTAAGGAATAGCAGAAATTCAATGTTACATCTCAAGCTGTTTAAGTCAACTTTTGTATAGTAATCACTCAAAATAATAATCCATTAAAGTATGATTGAAATAGCACTTTACTCTCAAAAATACAGCTTCAATTTAATTTTCTGTTATAGGTGTACTACTCTCATAACCAAAGCTCTTGGAGACCGATAGTTTGATTTTTCACCATTTCTGACCATATTTTTGATACAATCTGAAAACTTGAGGAATTTAAAATAAGAAAAGAAAATAATAGAAAGAATTTTCTTTCAATCTGAACCCACTTGGATATCCTTATTTAATCACCACTGACCCCATCAACTGTAATAAAACAAGAAAGAAAAATAAAGAAATGCAAGGAAACTGGAAGAAGATCAACTGAGCCAAAACAGAACTAAATCTAAAATGCACTTGCCTAAGAGTGAATAAAAGGCAATACCACTAGCTTAAAAAAATTAGAGGCATAAAAATAATTCTTGCACCCTCAAATATTTTTGGATCAAGGATATAAATGAACAAATAAAAATATTAGTATGAATTACTCAATAATAGTATTATAAACTCTGATCTCAATGCTCAGAAGAGATTCATAAATTCAGCAAATAATACACTGAATATATTATAGACAGAAAGTAAGAGATTTACCAAGAAAGAAGTCAGTGGCTGTCTCAAAAATGCTCACACTCTAGTAGGAAGATAGACATTTTTATAGGCAATACACTAATATCATAAACAAAGTACGAGTGAGAGCAAAGAACACACTAGAGAAAAGCACTTATTCTAACTGCCAAGAGCAGTAAAGACTTCACCTAAATTGGGCATCGAAGACCAAGTAAGATTCCACCAGAAGGAAAAGGTAAAAAGAATACCCCAAAGTCACAAAATAGCTTAAGACAAGGCATGGAATAACAGACATGGATGAACATTCATAGATATGCCAGCTGCTCACAAGGGCCTCAGTGTAGGTAATTTAAAAGGATGTTAAAATGTGAGTTTTTCTGTGTTTTCACTTTCAGCTAAGGATCCAAAGCTGAGAACAATAGGTTCCAAGTACAAGAGCGGAGGTGACGCATCACCTACGCAACACTTGGAAAGACGGGGGCCATAAACTGCTCATGTATCCCTTAGTCTATCATTCACATTAAAAAATAAAAGCATCTATTGGAGAAGGGGAGTTAATAAATTGTTTGAGGAAGAAACAGAACTATGATTCACTCAGATTTTGCCCTATGCCCTTTAGAATACAGGACACTTAATGAATGGAACAGGAACTGGAATTAGGGCTGAAACAAAATCTAAAGGCAAGAGGGCAAGATGATCTCACTCTGGGCTACCACCTCAGAAATGGCCCAGAGTTCCATTCCAGAGTTTATGGACTCAAGAAACATTTTCCCATAGGATAAATAAGGATACTGGGAAAGAAACTAGTCCTGAGCCATTTTTAAACAAAGTCTACCCAAAGGACTACAAAAGGAACAAGATAATACCAGAAGTAGAGGCTAGTGGTAGACCAGAAAGTCAGAGACTAAGGAAGGTAGTCAAACAAAGTATTGAATTCTAACCGGGTTATCCTCAGGCAGCAGGAATCCTTGATAAACCCCTCAAAACCAAGAGAAAGATCCCATTCAGATTTCCAACATACCTTTACTAGCAATTAGTAATTCTCTATTTCTGATGTTCAAACTTTGGAAGACCCAGGACCTGCACAGTGAGTAGGGAGGAAAAATAAGAAAAAAGAAATTGAGAGCTGCTGAGAAGTTGCTGTGTAGCACAGGGAGCTCTGTGGTGACCTGGAGGGATGGGATGCAGAGAGGGATGGAATATAGGTATAATTATGGCGGATTTGCATTGTTGTATGGCAGAAACCAATACAACATTGGAAAAAAATAGAAAAGAAAGTCTATCAGTTGACATGTCCTGTTCCCCTTTCCCACTCAGATTTTTAAGCCTGCTTTGAGTAAGGTTGATATAAGGGAGAAATTTTACATAGGATGAGAGTTTGGAGAAGGAAATGGCAACCCACTCCAGTGTTCTTGCCTGGAGAATCCCAGAGACGGGGGAGCCTGATGGGCTGCCGTCTTTGGGGTCGCACAGAGTCGGACACGACTGAAGCAACTTAGCAGCAGCAGCAGCAGCAGCAGCCTGTTTTTATATTGCCTGAACATTAAGACTACTTCGCAATGCCAAAGAGTGAGAAAAGAAGTAATAAAAGGAGAAAAAAATAAAAGGAGAGAGAGAGAAGTGCAAGAGGAAGAGAAAGGAAGAAGAGCAAATGCATGGCAGAACAAAGATAGGTTCTTGAAAAGCATTAAGATATGGAAAAAATAATATTCAGAGTTCAAATTTTATATTCAGTGACAGAAAAGAATAAAGTAACTTTCTGCTTGCACCCTGATGAGTTCATCTCTTTTAATAAACCCATAGAGAGTGGCAAATGGTGGGCAAAGTAGTCTGATTATAAGGTTCAAATTTTGATTTAATTATTGTGAAGTCTGAAATCTATAAATATAGACAACTTTAAGTTATTTTTTAAAGTCATACAATCATCTAAGCATATATATACTGTGAATCTGTTTAGGGAGAACCTACATTTATTTATAAAATGTTCACTCACACTCTGAGTTGCAGAAACTCGTCAGTATTAGGGAAAAGAAGTTAAAGGCAAATTCCATCTTCATGAGTTTACAGAAAATGAAAGGGGTTAGTCACTCCGTCATATCCAACTCTCTGAGACCCCATGGACTGTAGCCCGCCAGGCTCCTCTGTCCATGGGATTTCCCAGACAAGAAAACTGGAATGGGCTGCCACTTCCTTCTCCAAGAGGTCTTCCTGACCCAGGGATCGAACCTAGGTCTCCTGCATTGCAGGCAGATTCTTTACCAACTGAGCTAGCAGAGAAGCCACACAGAGGAAACAGACAAGTACACGTATTACCTTACACATAATAACTGCTAGAACAGGAAGAAGCAAAGCCTACAGGATTATATACAAGGGTAATACAATGAAAGTATAAAGGATGAAGAAGTAGGAAATACCTCAGTTAAGGAGAAATTCAAGTTATGTCCATAGGATTAGGTTGAGTTACATAGCTGATGGGAGCCTAGGATAAAGGGGTATGTGAGTGGCTGGAAACAATGTTGCAGGCAGGCAAAGGCACAATGAAAGCATGGCATATTCTGGGAATTATAAGAAGTTCAGTATCAATCAAGCAAGCAATCAGTACATGCAGGAAGAAATAAAGTTGAGCCAGTTCACATGCCTGGACAGGGAATTTGGATTTTATCTAAAGAACAATGGAGGCCACTGAAAGGTTTTAGTAACACTCATTTTTCATATACTGCACATCTAGTATACACTAAGAACTCTTTCACATGCTTGTTTTTTCCTCACAACAACCCTGTGAGGTAGGTGTAATGATTTTCCATTAACAGGTTGCGGGGGGAACCCTTAAATTTCTTAAGCAAGTTACACTTGAATAAATAACTACAAAGTGGTGATCAGTATTCCAACCACACTTCAGAAAATACATTAGAAATACATGGATACACACACACAAACATGCATACACATACACACATCACAAGTTTTACCCACAACACATTGAAATTTCAGAGTTAAAATTTTTTTAAAACAAGAAGGCTTGTTAAATTCTGCATTAAAACCTGTGGCATAAATAGTTCTTCAAGCAAACTTAAACATTTAAAATTTTCAACCAATTCAATTTATACTGATAAATACCTGCAGAATTCATAAAATAGGCAAGAATTTATATAAAATAAGATATAGCAAAGCTTGAGGTCATTCTATGCGAATTTTATCTCCATATATTTGCCAGAGATTATCTGGGGAAAAGATCTTTTCTCATTTATTTCTAAAATATGTACATTCAAACTGCATGTATTTTTCTAGGAACATAATTATATTTTAGATGACAGAAAATAAATGATGTATGAATACAAAAGTTTATTAAATGAAGTAACACAAATTTAAACCATTTAGAATAAAAAGAACTGTTCACCTAATGTTAAATTACAAAATCATCTCCCCATTGTTTACAATAAAACATTTGAAAGTTTTTTATCTCCCTATAGCATCACAAAAGTTTGGTAAGTCAAATAACTTATAAAAAATATGTTTGGGATGGATCTAAAAATATCTCTAATCCAAAATATAGACTATGTACTTTGTAAAACTGAGGAGACTACCTGAGAAACTAAAATATGTATTGAAACTATTTTAAAATGTGTTTTTAAAAATTAGTTTAAATATCAAATATCATTTTGATATTTGGCAAAACTAATACAATTATGTAAAATTTAAAAATAAAATAAAATTAAAAAAATAAAATAAAAATTAGTTTAAGTTAAAATCCACACTCAAAGTATACTTCTGGGTAGCTTATTTTCTCACCAATTTCACTTATTTCTTCAGCTAGTCTTAATATTTCTTTTTAAAATCTCTAATTGAAAACTAGATATTGTCAGAACATTACTGCTGGAGGTCTAAGTACATACAATTATTTAGAAATTCCTATTATCTATGAATTTGATTTATTTTTCCTATTTCAAACAGAAAAGTATAATGGAGGATGAAAAAATAAAGGTTTCATTAAGATTAACTGCTCTTGATTTAGTATTTATTTCTGAATTCCAAAATTATGAAGAGAATATAGATTAATATGCCTGACCACAATTCAGAATATGATAATAAGCTCCCCTTTGGAAAATAAAAAGTAAAATAGAGATATTAGGCATCTATAAGATACTTTATGCAATGAGAATAATTTCTAAATAAACTAATGTTTCAAATGTACAACTGAACTTAAAACACCAACATTATTTTTTATTGCACAAGCAGTACATGTTCATTAAATTCAAATAGTACACAAGCATATTAAATAAAAATGAAAATTTCCATATAATTCCTTTTTTCCAAATACCATACACTGGGAGTATATTAAAGTATACATTTTATATAAATCTAATTAAATTTCATCAGCCACAGAATATATAAAATATAACAATTAAATATCCTGTATAACTGAAAAATATTTATTCAAATATACACCACAGGTATAGTTCATTCCTTTTCACTAACACATTAAAATAATATATATTTATAAAACATATGGTTTATTCTGTCAAGTATGAGTACTTCAGTTAATAAGATGAATAGGATTAATACTTACACTGTATGTAGAAAATGCAAAGGAACCAATTATAGCAAAGCAAATATTTCACATACTGATAAAATACACTCTTGCTAGAGAAACACAAGTATATTATGTCTAAAACTATATTTTTTTAAAATACTGATGTTTACTTTTTTAATGTTTTGACTACTGAGTGAAGTATTAAGTGTATGCAAATAAGGGTTAAAATCTCCTTAAAAAGTTAGTGTTTTGGCAATATTTAAATACATTATTCTCTGAATGTAAATGAAGTTTAGCTTTTCCTAATATACTTGATGTTTCCTGACGGAAATCAGGCTGTATTTATTCTCAAAAAAAATTTATTCCAAAACATTGGGAGTAACTCCACTACAAAATTAGAGACAGTCAAGTCTGTAGGAAATTAGACCTCCTATTTGATTTTAAAATAGCACCACTTGGTATTTAATTAGTACAAATAATATTCTAACTAGAACAAAATCACTTGAACCAAAATATCTTGGTTACATAACGTAAGGTACAATTTTGAATACATTGAATTCTACTATTTAGTGGAACAGAAAACACTTAAAGAAATGGTCTCTAGAAAATAATTTTTTCCACCCACCTCATTTTACAAGTAAACAAACTGTGGCCCAGAGAGGTTTTTATCTGCTTTCATTGAGAATCTACAGGTTTAGAGATGTACACAAATATCATTTAAGTTATCACACATATGTTAAAGTTACCTAAAACAAAAGACACTATGTTTTATAAGATTAAGACTTTCTAAAGACTAAAAGAGTCTAATTCTTGCCATATAAATGTTTATAGATACACCCATACTCAACATACACACAAATATAACTAGTAAGTCATACTATTTGACTAAAAAAACAAAATGAAATATAACAATCCATATCATATTGTTTAAAATGACACAGTGGTTCTTAATGTTATTTTCCTATCCTATAAAGCATAACTATGCCAAACTTACAAAAGCAGCACTCTTGTAAAATTGCTTTTACAAAAGGAAAAAAGGGATATTACTAAATAATTAAATGGGAGAGAGCAACTAAAATATGCTAAGTGGAAGTTCAAATACTTATTGTTTATTTTCTCCCATGCTTTCTTTCAATATGGTAAAAATTTTAAACAATGTTTCTAAAACAAAAAATCAAAACTACATTCATAAAAAACTGGTTTTGCTGCAAAACTTTCACAAAAAGAGTGAAAGTATTAAATTAAGACTAAGGCATAGATAACTGCAAGCAAAACTAATTAGGATATTTTATTGAATTATAAGTTGATTTGTTACTTTAAGAATATAGCTCTAAAATCTTATATAATATTGATTTGGTCATTTGAAAATTATTTAATAGATTCACAAGTTTCATTAAAAGTGAAGTACTTATAAAAGCATTTTAGTTACATTTGCTTTTAGAATAAAATAATTTCCAATGAGTGCATCCACTTATTTGCTATGTAATCAGTACCAATCACAAATTAGATGACCTTAAAAAATTTAGAGCCAGGGAGAGCAGCACTAAGCTTAACTGACCTCAATACATTTTTCAATGATGCTTCCCAGTTTTGTGTTATTCTCTCGT
The DNA here is from genome assembly GCF_019923935.1 of Bubalus bubalis. Classification (NCBI taxonomy): domain Eukaryota; kingdom Metazoa; phylum Chordata; class Mammalia; order Artiodactyla; family Bovidae; genus Bubalus; species Bubalus bubalis. The sequence continues at coordinate 33,569,211 of NC_059176.1, read as the reverse complement.
TTTGGGTTTTCCAGTCTAGGGCGGGTACACAAGAAACTTACAGTCTATGTAGTACTCCTAGTCAGTTTCACTCTGCAGATGGCACAGTGGAGAAATACCTTCTGTACAGGACCATGTACAATTTCTTCTACAGCTGTCAGCACCTAGGGGAAAGTGCGCTGTTAAACAGTTGCTGCGTTCCACTTCAGAAGTGGCTGCAATTCGGTGGTGGGTGAAGTGACTCCTGTACATATATACAGGGATGAAAAGTACTATAGAAAATGAAAACATTTAACAACAAAAGTGGCTGTCTGAAAACTGTGCCACAGCAAAGCAGAATACATCGTTTAGTTACAAGAGCCTTACACAGACAGGCTGCTATTTAATTAAAAATTGAATGTTAAGAATGAGACAGTAAAAATAAAAATACAGTTATTCAATTCACAATATAACTAAGTATCATTACTGAAACATATGTCAAAAAATTAAACCCAAACATTGTTTAATGACTTATAGCATTATTTCTATAGTAATTTTCCTAAAACCAGGTAAATGTATACAGTAAGATTCTTTACTCTGTTCGGCCAATTTATTTGCTTTAGATAACAATTCAAGGAGTAAAAAACAAAATAGGTGAGATATCAAAACTGAAACATAAGTAACATGAAAATATCTAAAAAGAACTGTAAAGAAAAACATTCTGAAATTCTTAATTACTTTATGTTAAACATTTTATAAAAAAAAAAAAAACAGTCCTCAAAAACTATAAAGGGCTATTTTTCATATAATGGAGCTTTAAAAGTGACCTAATTAGAAAATGACAACTTCTCTTCGTCAAAGTGACAATGAATTAGAATCTAAATACATCTTCTTCCTTTGCTCATATAAACAATGAATTCACCAATTATATGATAATTTCAGCTTATCAATACATAAAATAATTACTATATCCTACTTCTACTACAGAAACAACACCCATTCTATATGATTTATCTTTGATGGAATCAGAAGATAAAAATCCAGAAACTGTTCTCTAAGAAGTATCACCCAATCACTAGGCGGGGAGGTATTTTCTAATCTTCTATCTCTAGGCACAGCTACTATATTTATGCTAATCTGAAGAGGTAACTGACTACATATTTCAAAATAGCACATTTAGGTTCCTGAAACAGATTGAGAATGCTTTGATGCAAAGCCCAACAAATCAGACCATTAAAAAGTGTTCTTTCATCAAACTTATATGAATCTCAACTGTCATAACAGATTTATTTTGGTATATATTCAGTGAGGTCAGAGATAGCTTACAATTTCCTTTCAGCTTTCTTAAACTCTTTCTATAATAAGTCATAATGTAAAGGAATATTATTTCCTTTAAGTGACAAGAGGTTGCAAAGGAAGAAAATGTGCAGAATTCCCCAGTCTCTTTATTAAAAGAAGACATAGATAAGGGATTCCCAATTCAGGGTCTACATATGGGAATTAGGAAAACTAGGAATTCTGCAAAATTGCAGGCTAAAGACGTACTATACAGGTGCATAAGTATGTTTTTTTTCCCTGGGGAAATGGGATTTTGTCAGGTTTTCAAAAGGCTCTGTGATTTTCCAAAAAAGTTTAAGGAACTACTGGTAAATAATGTGAAGACATTCAACTGAATAAGGAACAGTAATCACTTAAATCAAATCCCTAAATCTGAGCAGCTCATAATGTAAAGTGAAGAACAGACACAAGGAAGTTCCAACCATTAAATGAAATAACTCACAGAAAGCACCTAACATTGACCTATTATTATCAGTAATAGCAGTAACCCTTCAAAAGAGCTGTGTCAAACAAAACTTCCTTATAGGGTCCCATCTTTGTTTACTGCTACATAACTTCATAATATATTACTTTTAGCTAGCTGTGTCTTCTATGTTTATTTAGGTGTGTCTTCTAAAAGAGATCAACATCACAAGCTACACATTTCTGCATTAGTTTAGATACAAAAATGCTAAATACAAGTTTTGGAACACTGTTACATACTCCTAGAGTCTACATTTTCCCAAAAGCCACACTGGTCCCTTCTGTGACACAGTACTTACTTGGAAAAGATTCAGACATGAAAAAAAAAATTGGCTTCAATTGTTTATATAAAGTTATTTCACTTTCTTTATCAGTCTGGCCTTTCAAACAACAACAAAAAAATCTAAATTGGAAGAATCTATCAAGGAAACACATTTTCTGAAAAGGTTATACAAATACTTTTACTTTCATATACCATTTTCTTAGTTTAATTTTCTGAGGTAAGATATACAACAAATATTCATACATACGCATCCTTTAAAAAGAAGCTTTAGAGTTACAATATGTAGATAAACCTTACCTTTAAAATGAATTCACAATTATTACAAATAGAATTACAAAATAGTGTGCATGGTGCTCTTAAGGGTTTTGGTAACTTTTAAATACCCATTAAAAATTGACAAATAAACTGTTACCATGTATTAAGATGCTCAGTGAAGGAATAAGCTTGCAAATATATCTGAAATAATGGCATACAGTGCAACTATGTAGTTTGTTCCCAATCATTTCAAATGTAAAGTACTTTTCCTTGAGTCTTCTCATTATAGGTGTTATATTTCATGTATTCACACACCAATAACATATATAGCGGTAAGAACAAACAGTAGAGGCTTTAAGGAAAGGCACAGAAGTAGGAGAGAGAAGCATATTAAGCATTCAGAGTACTACAGTGAAAAGGATAAGCACAGAATATAGAGCACATGGAAGGGCCAGTGAAGAGAAGGACAAGATGGACAGGTCCAATTATGCTAAGGAATTTTTCAATATTTTATTCCAGATAAGTGGCATTTTGAGAAGTATTATTATAAAAACCATTTCCAGCAGCAGCATGGGAGATGAACTAGAGGTGCAGATGGTTCAACTGGGATGTTAACAATGGGAATATACAGTTAAGAATGATAAAAGATCTGTAAAAAAAAATTTAAAGCATACTACTTTGTAAAACAAAAAGAGGGTAAAAATTATAAGACAAATCAAAGCTACTTCTAAAGTTTGAGTACAGAAAGTAGCATGCATTCATTCATTCACTCAACAACAAAAAAGTTGATTTTCTCATATGGGTCAGGTCCCATTTTAGCCACTGGGCAAAGCACTGAACAAAGGAGCCAGTGATTTGTCCTTTGATGATATGCTAATCGAACAGACAGACATTAAACAAACCATTAAATATATAATAAAATGTAAGAAAATGATTCACCAATGTACTAAAACTAAAGCAAGCTATGAGAAAAGAGTGACGAATACACTATTTTAAGAGTGTATAAAGAAAACCCAAGGAAGCAGCTTTATATGAGTAAAGAATGAAGTGGCAGGAGTCCACAGACTGACGATCTGGGGTAAGAATACTGCAGACAGATGGACTAGCAAGAGCAAAGACCTGAGACAAGAACAAATGATGAGATAATGTAGGGCCTTGGAGGCCAAATGATCAAGTTTTAACATGGGATAATATAAGGACTTCAGATTTTTAACTCTTAGAGAAAGCCACTGCAGTAATTTGACTAGGAGATATAACCTGTTCAATTTTTTAAAAGGCTCACACTAGCTGCTGTGGTGGAACTGATGAGAGACAGCAAGAATGAAGTATCAGCAAGACTTTGAGAAAATTTACCTAACAGACTATCAGGTGGGACTTCTCCCACAGACAGAAATTGGCATTACAATCCACGACTATGAACAAAAAAATCACCACTCAAGTGTTTCACATTTAAAAGACAGTCTAAACAAGTTTAGTTTCTCTTTACTCCAAACTGCCTACCCCTGCCCATCTTGAGTGAGTCAATCATCAGAGTCTGCTTCACTGACTTAATGTAGTTTGACAGCGCAATTTCCAAGAGCCCAAATAATATCAGAGTGGGCCGAAAGATGGGCATGAATGGAAAACTGGTTACCTCATCACTCAGCTGGACTTTTGCTTATGTTTAGACTTGCTTATCATCCCATGCCCATACCCCCTTAGCCATGCCTATATGAGGACGTGGGAAAACAGAGGTAGAATGGAAAACAGGTAGAGAGAACTGAAGTCACTATTTAAAACAGCAAAGAGTGAGGCTATCAAAGTAGTTGGATTTATGCCTCTAGACAACGGGGATCCCATTGGGGCTGGGTGCATACTGGAGAAGCAGAAACTGCGAAGGAGTGGAAAAAGACAAACCGGATAGTGTGACATTTCAAAAATATCTCATCCCCCCAAAAAAGTTTAACACACATGACACATCAAGAGTAGTATTGCCTCTTTCCCTACAGAAGGCATGAGGGTTTTTCAGATGATCAGAAATAGAGAAAATAAAGATGCACCACTTAATTAGGGGCATCTTTCCCCTTTTGCCTCTCTCCTCCAAGCACCAACACTCAGGAGGACAAACAAGAGCAGATCACTCTCTATTCACTGGAATGAGCAGCCTGAATGACTGACTAGATTCAACCCCTTCCACACTAGAGTCTCTCAGAATAGCCTAAGCAGCACCGAGTAGAAGGGGAAAAGCCATTTTAAATTTTGCTATAAAGGTAATCAGAGAAGGCAACGGCAACCCACTCCAGTACTCTTGCCTGGAAAATCCCATGCATCGAGGAGCCTGGTGGCCTACAGTCCATGGGGTCACTAAGAGTCGGATAAGACTGAGCGTCTTCACTTTCACTTACTGGAGAAGGAAATGGCAACCCACTCCAGTGTTCTTGCCTGGAGAATCCCAGGGATGGGGGAGCCTAGTGGGCTGCCATCTATGGGGTCACACAGAGTTGGACACGACTGAAGCGACTTAGCAGCAGCAGCAGCAGCAGCATAAAGGTAATCAAACTAAGTCAGATTAAACTGACTTTACTAAAGTCAGACTAAATTGATTTTTTGACGTGTCCAGAAAGCTTTAACATTTCCCTGGAGTGAAGAAACAAACAAAAACTGATTTGACCAATCATAAACAAAGGTCAGATTGGAGAAAAATAAAAAACTTCATGTTTGCATTCCCACTTAACTCTCCATCCCCGTCATCACAAGCCATACTGTATTATGAAATGGTTAACACCAATGAGCTAGTAAATGATTTATTTGCTTTTCTTCTCTCTAAAATATTCAAGCTGAATACTTGTATAATCATATTACTTCTTATTCTTAAGAAGAAGTAATTTATTCTTCTTAAGAACTAGTAACTATATGACTACGAGTATTTCATTAAGTAATTCTTTAGGTTTCCTTGTGTATAAAAGTTAAATATTTTGAACATTTGTAAATAATACTGTCTTAATATAAAGACTTACAAATATAAATATTATATACATTTGTAGAGAATACTAGGTTGTATAGAAACTAAAAAGCAAAATCCCATAAATCAGATACTAAACTTAGAAGCTTGAAGACAAAAAGGATCCACAGAAGGAAAAAGTAAAAAAGAAAAGAAAACAAGAGTTTAAAATGTTTGTTTTAAAGGAACATTTTTGATATTCATATTGGAGTAACCTGAAACACAATTTTAAAGAATATTCTGCCTTGATTTATATCTTAATAACTTGGGCTGTCCTCTAAATTTTCCATTTATTTAATATTCAAATTAAAATTTAATAGGAATTCTCTGAAAACAGGTATATCTTTTAAAATAAATAAAGGTATCAGGATTTTACATGACTAAATAATACATAATAATTCTGTTTAAATGTCACACTTTTAGAGAATATAGGATCCTATTACACTGATGTTTATAACTTCTTGTGTAATAATCCTATTCATTTTACAATCACTTATCCTAAATTATGCCTGGTACATAACATATTTTATCAGTTAGTTCTCAGAGATACAACATAAAGTAAGTAATATGACTCAAAGTTACAAAACTAAGTTCTATAATTATACCTTTTTTCTAGTCTAGTTTTTCACAGGATATAAGAATAAGTATTATCATTTATAAGTACATTGAAAAGTATAAAGAAAATCACTTAAACTCAAGTATTCAAACTTACATGTTAATTCACTGTTAGTAATTAATGTCAGCCAGACTGTCAACACGATATTGAAGGAGAAGAACAAAGCTGGAAGATTGACTCTATCAGACTTTAAGACTTAGTACATGGAGAAGGAAATGGCAACCCACACCAGTATTCTCGCCTGGAAAATCCCATGGATAGAGGAACCTGGCAGGCTACACAGTCCATGGGATCATAAAGAGTCAGATACGACTGAGCAACTGAGCACACACACATAGTAACTACATAAAACCTAAAAGGTCCAGATAGTGAAAATGCCATTTGGAGGTCTCACATACAAGATTGTCTTTTTGTTTATTTTTGTTACACATCTTCTAGGATCTTTTGCATAAAGTGACATATGAATATTTTATTATTAAACATTCTAATCACTGGTGTAAAAGAAAAAGACTTACTATAAAGTAACAGTATTCAAGACTGTTTGATATCAGTCAAAGAACAGAAAAACTGATCAATGGAAGAGAATAAAGAGCCCGAAAAAAACTCATACAAATATAGTCAACTGATCCTGGACAAAGAAGCAAATAAAAGTCAGTGAAGAAAGAATAACCTTTTCAACAAATGATGCTGGTTTAACTGGACATCCGTATCAAAAAAAAAAAAAAATCTAGATGCAGAAAATAAAACTTTTATTAAAAATGAGCTCAAAACAGAAAAAAGACAAAGCTATAAACCTCCTAGAATATAACATAGGAGAAAAATCTAGGTGACCTTGGAATTGACAATAACTTTTCAGATACAATACCAAAAGCACAATCCATAAAAGAAAATAATTCATCAATTGGTCTTCATTAAAATTAAAAACTTTTGCTTGGCGAAAAGAAAGAAGCCCGTTAAGAGAATGAAAAAACAAGCTACAGATAGGGAGACATTATTTAGAAAACACATATATGATAAAGGACTAGTAATCTACAAAGACAAAAAACTCAAACTCAACAACTAGAAAATGAATTCAATTTAAAAAATGGGCCAAAGGTCTGAAAAGACACCTTACCAAAACAATAAAGTGATGACCTATGAGCATGTGAAAAGATGCAGAACATCAATCAAATGTGTATTAGTTTGTCAGGGCTGCCATAACTGGAGGACTTAAATAACAGAAATTAATCATCTCACAGTTTGGGAGGCCAGAGTCTGAAATCAAGGTGTTGGCAGGGCTGTGACGGGAGGATCAGATTCCAGGCCTCAATCATTGGCTTACAGATGGCAGTCTTCACATTCCCATGGCATACCCCCTGTATGCATATCTGTGTTCAAATTTCCCCTTTTTTATAAGAACACCAGTCATACTGGATTAGGACTCACTGTAATAACCTCACTTTAACTTGATTAACTCTAAAAAGATCCTCCTAACTCCATATAAAGGTGTAAGGTCATGAAGTACTAGATGATTAGAAATTCAAGATATAGATTTGATGGGGATATAACAGTAAGTCATTAGGGAACTGCAAACTAAAACCACCATGCGACACCACTACACACCTATTAGAATGGCTAAAACCCAAAACACTGACAACACCAAATGTTACTGAAGATGTAGAGCAACAGGAACGTTCACGCACTGCTAGTGGAATGGAAAACAGTACAGCCAATTTGGAAAACAGTCTGGCAGTTTCGTTCAAACTAAACATCCTCTTACCATATGATTCAGCAATCACACTCCTTGGCATTTACGCAAATGAGCTACAACTCATATCTACAAAAAAACCTACACACAAATGTTTATAGCAGCTTTTTCATAATTGTCAAAACCTGGAAGCAGTCATGGTGTTCAACTAGGTGAATGAATAAACAAACTGTGGTATATCCTTATTATATAAAACGAAATGAGGTATCATACCACAAAAAAAGACATAAGGACAGCTTAAATGCATATTACAAGATGAAAAAAAGCCAATCTGAAGAAGGCTACATAGTCTATGATTTCAAGCATATGACATTCTGGAAAAGGCAAAACTATACATACAGTGAAAAGATTAATGGCTGCCAGAGATGCATGGGGGGGCTCCTCGGTGGCTCAGGGGTAAAGAATCCACCTGCAATGCAGGAGCCACAGGAAATGCGGATCCAACCCCTGGGCTGGGAAGATCCTCTGAGGGGAACAGCAACCCACTCCAGTATTCTTGTCTGGAGAATCCTATGGAAAGAGGCGGCTGGTGGGCTACAGTCCATGGGGTTGCAGAGTAGGACAGGACTGAAATGATTTACCACACGTGCACGAGACACATGGGCAAGAAAAGCGGGATGAGGTAGAACACAGGTGATGTTTTGGACAGTGACGCTGTTATGTATGACACTGCAGTGATGGATACATATCATTATACATTTGTAAAGACACTAAAATTTTAATGTATCATACTAATGTAAGATGTTAATAAGAAAAAACTGTGTGCAGGGTGGGGTGGGGTGGGGGGCAGAAGTATGGACAATAAAAAAAGTAGAGTCAACCCTCAGTGTCCATGGGAAATTAGCCCCGGATTCCTGCAGATACCAAAATCCAAGGATGCTCAAGTGCCTTATATAAAATTGTACAGTACTGGCACATACTCTATGCAATCCTCCCATAAACATTAAATATCTCTGTATTAGTTATAATACTTGTGTGCTCAGTCGCTTGGTTGTGTCCGACTCTTTGTGACCCCATTGACTGGAGCCTGCCAGGCTACTCTGTCCATGGGATTTTTCAGACAAGAATACTGGAACTGACCGCCATTTCCACCCCCAGGGGATCTTGCTGACCCAGGGATCAAACCTGTGTCTGCTGTGTCTCCTGAACAGTGTATGTGCTGTGCTCAGTCGCTCAGTCATGTCTGACTCTTTGTGATCCCATGGTCTGTAGCCTGCCAGGCTCCTCTGTCCATGGGGATTCTCCAGGCAAGAATACTGGAGTGGGTAGCCTTTCCCTTCTCCAGGGGATCTTCCTAACCCAGGGATCAAACCCAGGCCTCCTGCATTGCAGGCAGATTCTTTACCAGCTGAGCCACAAGGGAAGCCCAAGAATACTGGAGTGGGTACCCTATCCCTTCTCCAGGAGATCTTCCTGGCCCAGGAGTTGAACCAGAGTCTCTTGCATTGTAAATTGGTTCCATATTGGGAAAGGAGTACATCAAGGCTGTATATTATCACCCTGCTTATTTAACTTATATGCAGAGTATATCATGTGAAATGCCAGGCTGGATGAAGCACAAGCTGGAATCAAGATTGCCAGGAGAAACATCAATAACTTCACATATACAGAGGACACCACCCTTATAGCAGAAAGTGCAGAACTAAAGAGCCTCTTGATGAAAGTAAAAGAGAAGAGTGAAAAAGTTGGCTTAAAAGTCAACATTCAGAAAACTAAGATCATGGCATCCAGTCCCATCACTTCATGGCAAATAGATGGGGAAACAATGGAAACAGTGACAGACTTCATTTTGGGGGGCTCCAAAATCACTGCAGATGGTGACTGCAGCCATGAAATTAAAAGACACTTGCTCCTCAGAAGAAAAGCTATGACCAACCTAGACAGCATATTAAAAAACAGAAACATTACTTTGCCAGTAGAGGTCCATATAGTCAAAGCTATGGTTTTTCCACTAGTCCTGTATGGATATGAGAATTGGACTGTGAAGAAAGCTAAGTACCAAAGAACTGATGCTTTTGAACTGTGGTGTTGGAGAAGACTCTTGAGAGTCCTTTGGACAACAAGGAGATCCAACCAGTCAATCCTAAAAGAAATCAGTCCTGAATATTCACTGGAAGGACTGATGCTGAAGCACCAATACTTTGGCCACCTGATGTGACGAACTGACTCATTGGAAAAGACCCTGATTCTGGGAAAGACTGAAGGCAGGAGAAGGGGACGACAAAGGATAAGATGGTTGGATGGTATCACCTACTCAATGGCCATGAGTTTGAGCAAGCTCTGGGATTTGGTGATAGACAGGGAAGCCTGGCGTGCTGCAGTCCATGGGGTAGGGTAGCAAAGAGTCGAACATGACTGAGCGACTGAACCGAATGCCCGCATTACAGACATTCTTTACCAGCTGAGCTACGAGAGGATTCTTTATGTCTTTATCTGCTAAGCCATCAGCCTCAGTACTTCTAACACCTAATACAATGTAAATTCTATGTAACTATTTGCCAGCACACAACAAATTTGAATTTTTCCTTTTTGGAACTTTCTGGATTTTTTTTCCCAAAATATTTTCAATCCTTGGTTGTTTGAATCCAAGGCTTTAGAACCTGTGGGGATGAAGTGCTTAGTTGTGTGTGTGCTCAGTTGTGTCCGACTCTTTGCGACCCCATGGACTACAGCTCACCAGGCTCCCCTGTCCATGGAATTTTCCAGGCAAGATAACTGGAGTGGGCTGCCATTTCCTATTTCAGGGAATCTTCCTGACTCAGGGATCTAACCCACATCTCTGGCATCTCCTACATTGACAGACGAATTTTTTTTTACCAACTGTGTCACCTGGGACACCAGTAGCCAATATGAAGGGTCAACTGCATATGGCACCTCCCTTGGACTTTCTACTAAATTTTTCCATAAGACTAAAACTGCTCTGGGTTTCCCTGGTGGCTCAGCCAGTAAAGAATCCATCTGCAGCGCAGGAGAACTGGGTTCAATCCGTGTGTAGAGAAAAACCCCTTGAGAAGGAAATGGCAACCCCCTCCAGTATTCCTGGAGAATTTCTGAGACAGAGGAGCCTGGCAGGCTACGGTTCATGAAGTTGTAAGAGATGGACATGACTTAGCAACTGAACCACCGCTACCGCCAAAATTGCTCTAAGAAATGCAGACTATTATTTTTTAAAAAGTAGATGTTCTATTAATGAGGTCAACAAGTAAAAAAGTTTAGGATAATTACCTGGAAACAGAAATAGCTCCCCAAAATCTAAGTGCAAATGGTGACACATTTTTTCTGCAATGGCCATGAAAGTAAATTTGAAAGTAAATTATAAAAAAGATATTATATGATTTTTAAATATGGTGATTTAGGTGCAATGCAGATAGAGAAACAATGGTAACACTGTTACAATGGCTGATATGAAATGATTTTATCAAGGTAAGATTTTTTTGATTTTCATTTTTCCAATGACATTTTTCTGTAAAGCTATTTTTATAGCTTTACCAAAAACAAAAACACATTTTCAATGTAAAGCTTCTTTTTCAGGCTACCTGCACTTGAAATGGAATACAGTGACAGAGCCTAAGAAGAATTCCATACATTCAAAATTAGAAATAAATCTAAACACACAGCTACCCAAACTTGCTGTCATCACATGCAAGTAATATTTTAAGTTTCTAGGATCACAGGGCATATTAGTTTATAAAGGCAATTCATGCCATAAAGCTCAATAAAATTATAATCTAAATATAGGAAAGTTGTAAGTAGGTAACAAGTTTTAAATAGGCCAAGATATTTTGTTAAGTTTAACAATGTGCTATTTTAATTTCAGGAACCCAGATAAAGCCATAGATATAACAGTATTAAGAGTTTAACATTATTATTCTTTTTAGTATTTGTGATATACTTACTTTAGTCATCCTAAAATTCCCCAGCTTACCTGATGATGTTAGCATGGAACCAAGTAATATTGTTTCAGCAAACTGAAATAGAAAACTTTTGACTGAAAGAATTCAAGGATAAGTTTTCCCTCCCTACCTACACAGCATGCAAATTACTTAGATGCAATGGAAAATGTATAGAAATAGGGAAATTCTAAATTAACTATGAGATGATTTTCACAAGAGAAGGAAATAGTTTCCTACCCTTTATAGTTAAAATAAAAGTGGCTGATTTTCTAAAGTGTGTAGATCTATCCATACTCCTAAAGGATACTGAATGTCCATTTTTTAAAATACAAGATAACTATAAATTTTAATATCATTTTTATATGAGTAGACAGGTTTTTATTTGAGACTATCTTATTATGAACTGTTCTTAGCATTTCCAAATTTAAATATCTAAGAATGATATTTAAGAGAGATCATATACCAAATTTATGCCTTATAATGACACTAAAAATATATATAGACTTTGTCATGACTCTAAGACCATCTCCACTTTGAGGTTGACAAAAATGTACATGAATTTCTCAGAGCTCCTTATGATGTCTAGAATATAATTTGTCATTTTTATAATACATGTCCTTAATAATTTCATCAAATGTAAAAAGAATGAGCATTATAATTTCTTCTACCACCAAGCTATAGAAATTTAATACTGAAATCATTGTGATAATTTAGTAAAATCAAAACTTTATTGGATAAGGAAATAGAAATTTGCTATCTATGCCATGAAGAGATGCAGGGTAGAGATTGTCCAACAAAGTGGTGTTCTATGATACAAGCTCCTGAGATGTTTTGGAAATGAAAATTATGTTTAACACTAGTCCTTTCTCAATTCATGGAAAAATTAGACTAAAGGATAAAATTGACAGATTTTGAGATTTTTCACCTGATTTTTAATATTTGCTAATTCCTACAAGTTGCCCATATGAGACTATTCTATTAGTACAACACAATAGCTAATTGGGCAGACCTTGGGAGCAGACTAAGCAAATCCTATCCCTGCCTCTAATTTTATAGAAAAAATATATTTACATGGCTTTGTGTGTATATAAACACACACACATATACATAAGTGTATAGCTATACATAGGCATGTATACATGTATGCATATGCATTCATACATATACACACTTACATGCATGTATATGCTTATATACACATGACTACATATACTATACATACCTGCATGCTACATACATACATGCTGTCAGCAAATCATTTAATCTTTTGTGCTGTCTTTTCTTCACAGAATTATTGTGTGAACTAATTCAGTATGTGGAAAGCATGTAGAGACAAAGCTGTCTCTGGCTCATATTAAGTTCCATATTACAATCAGCTATTAGTAGCATTATCAATGCTGCTACTATTATTATTAAGTTTAATATACCAATATTCCCAGTGTCCTAAACAGCATCATTTCCACACGCTCTATGACTTGAATAAGTGGAATAAATTTGATGACTACTTCCACTGAAACAGACATAAAAGTATGGAATTTGGAAATACACTTGGGATTTTTAGAGGGCGTAGAGAAAGAACCAAGAGCAGGGAGTATCTTTTGTCACAAAATACTTTGAACTCTGCTGAATTAAAATCTATTTGCATGTCATATGAGATTTGTGAGTACAGATAACAGAAATGCATCCTATCCCAAACTTTCTTTATTCTTTAACAGCAGCAGCTGACACAGGAGAATAATTTCCTGCTTCACTGTGCTGACAGTACATCGCCTAGATTCAGAAATTATATTCTCAGCAGGAAGGCAATAGGTTTCTGTCTACACTGAAGAAACAGAAAGATAGAAAAATTACACAAAACAGAAATGATTTATTATTATTGTAAAAGAAAAAACCAAACTGTATCAAAGAAGATCTATTTTTAATTGGTGACACTCAAAGTAGAACTGTTTATTTTAAATTTCATGTGTTTGGCCACAGTATTTTTTAAAGAAACAAAAATTTTATTTATTTGTAATCTTGCAAACAAATCTTGTATTTCTATTCTTCCTAAAATTTTTAAACAAAAATTTTAATCAGATCAACTAAAATTTATCAGTCCTCTGATTTGATTTAATTATACTTAATGTGTAGAACACTGTGCCCTAGTTCAGACAGTAAATAGCATTTAAAACATTTACTTAGGAGAATGGCATTATGTGGTAACTAATAGCTTAAAGTTTTGTATTACCAAAAAATTATTCTTCATATAAGTAATAAGTAGTGATTTCTATGTGTGGCCTGTGGGGTGTATATGTGTATACATATTTATATGATACGAGGTTTTCTTCTAATTTAGATATATGAAAATCTAGTTATTTGTCTTATGTAAAGTGAGTTTTAAGCTGTATGTTAAAGTAACCCTAGAGGTGATGGAGACATATTGTAGACTTCTAGTTTATAATGATGAAGTATCAACCTCAGGTTCTAGAAAGTAAGTCTGTAGATTCATATCTGTTGTTTATTAATCATGTGCTATTGGGCAACTTATCATTTTGTTCCTTTATCTGTAAAATGAGGATACTAGCAGTGTCTTTCTAATGGGATTTGTTTGAAGATTAAAACAAAATCAATATTAAAATATATAGAGCAAGTCTTATTATTACCATTATTGTTATGGTTAAGTATGGCAAATTAAGGATGCTTCCTTCTGAAATTCCATTAAGATAACAAAAAAAGTACAAAACTGAAGGACAAAGAGAATGGGAGAGAAGACAACAACAAATACAAAGTTTTGGAAAATGAAAAACTCAGGCAGAAGACTAGTGATTGATTCAGCACAGCAAGGATCCAGAAAGCTAAGTGGCAGAAAAGGAGGAGAATATAAGAAGATAATTTGCCTAATGAAACCTCAGGCTGGAGTATGTAAGAACTGAATACTGAGGGATTCTCTAGAAGGCTGGATAGACAACATTTCTACACATAGGTTAACCACCTCATTCCACATGTCCGCTTCGGCGTCTAGAAGATCTTCTAGAGGGTATCTTGAAATAGAGATCTTCCTGACTTGGAACTGCCAAATATAATGTAGACAGGAGTGAAAGGACAAGGTTCAGCTGGACCTGAACTGGTTTTTAATTGCTGGCAGACAGATGTAAACTGTCCAAGAAAGAATACCTGAAAATTCACCGAGAACCTTTAAGACCCCAAAAATGAGATGTAGATACCACAACCTCAGATCTCCCAAGATTAATGTTGGCTGTTTGCTTGATTACTCTAATGAAGCCATCCACAAAACAATTCCTGCCTCTAGACACACAGCTACCAACTCAATCTGTAGCACCTCATTAAGTCTAGGCTTTCAGAAAAGTCTCCAACGTGAAAGACTAAAACCAAAGTAAACAAACAAGAAAAAAGTACTTAGAGGAAATACAAAGAGCTGAAGAGACCTTAAAAAATTATTACCATCCTCAGACATAATAAAGGATAATTACAGCCAAAAAATAAGAAGAATGTACTGTGTAAAAAAATTGAATAATTAGAGAAACAGTAAGAACTTTTAGATAATAAAATTTGCTGAAACAAAACATTCAGTGAAAGAGAACACCTAGAAAATTTCCTAGTAAGTAGAATATAAAGACAAAATTTTAAAAGAAGAGGAAACACAAGAAAACTGGCATACAAATCCAGACGAACACATGTCCTATGACTAGAGATAGAGAACAAAAAAATGAGAGAAGGGAGCAATACTTTCACAATTCTGAGGAAAAGTTAAAGTCTACAATTACACACATAAGCTAATACTCAACCAAATGTGAGGATGGAATGAAGATATTTTCAAGACAGCAAACTTTTATGACCTCTTTATCAGGAAGCATCTGAAAATATACCTCTATAAAGTAAAGGAGGAAAAAGGGTAAGGAAAGGGTGGGACTCAGGATATAAAGGATCTAACACAGAACAGCCAGGGGAAGTCCCAACACGTCCTCTAGGCACTGGGTGTAGCAAGCAACCAATCTAGATTGTAGAATAGATCATGATGGAAAGTATTCCCCCAATAAAACCAAATTTGATAAGAGTCTGAAACCATGTTTGAGCACTCAAAAAGTACTGATATGCATGTTACAGGTCTGTTGAAGCATTTAGGGAAAAAACAGTAGTACACAAAAAGTGAGCAAATAGAAATAAGGTTATTACTAACTCTCCCTCAAAAGAAAAAGTTATAGGAGAAAGGAAACAATCATAATACATCACTTTGCTCAGAAAGAAACAATATTTAGTGATTTAATGCAACATACTTATTGGATAAGTATCAAGGCTTCTAATACTACGTTTTTTAAAATTCAGTATGTATATTATTTAAGTTACAAGAATCAATTTAAGAAAGTAAATAAATTCATTTCTAACTTACAATGCAAAATAACACATTGATATATAAAACAGTAATAGACTAACATCAACTTCCAAATTTTAACAATGAAGCAGGGCAAAGACTAATAGAGTTTTGCCAAGAAAATGCACTGGTCGTAACAAACACCCTCTTCCAACAACACAAGAGAAGACTCTACACATGGACATCACCAGATGGTCAACACCGAAATCAGATTGATTATATTCTTTGCAGCAAAGATGGAGAAGCTCTATACAGTCAGCAAAAACAAGACCAGGAGCTGACTGTGGCTCAGACCATGAACTCCTTATTGCCAAATTCAAACTTAAATTGAAGAAAGTAGGGAAAACCACTAGACCATTCAGGTAAGACCTAAATCAAATCCCTTATGATTATACAGTGGAAGTGAGAAATAGATTTAAAGGCCTAGATCTGATAGATAGAGTGCCCGATGAACTATGGAATGAGGTTCGTGACATTGTACAGGAGACAGGCATCAAGACCATCCCCATGGAAAAGAAATGCAAAAAAGCAAAATGGCTGTCTGGGGAGGCCTTACAAATAGCTGTGAAAAGAAGAGAAGTGAAAAGCAAAGGAGAAAAGGAAAGATATAAACATCTGAATGCAGAGTTCCAAAGAATAGCAAGAAGAGATAAGAAAGCCTTCTTCAGCGATCAATGCAAAGAAATAGAGGAAATCAACAGAATGGGAAAGACTAGAGATCTCTTCAAGAAAATTGGAGATACCAAAGGAACATTTCATGCAAAGATGGGCTCGATAAAGGACAGAAATGGTATGGACCTAACAGAAGCAGAAGATATTAAGAAGAGATGGCAAGAATACATAGAAGAACAGTACAAAAAAGATCTTCACGACCCAGATAATCACGATGGTGTGATCACTGACCTAGAGCCAGACATCCTGGAATGTGAAGTCAAGTGGGCCTTAGAAAGCATCACTACGAACAAAGCTAGTGGAGCTGATAGAATTCCAGTTGAGCTATTCCAAATCCTGAAAGATGATGCTGTGAAAGTGCTGCACTCAATATGCCAGCACATTTGGAAAACTCAGCAGTGGCCACAGGACTGGAAAAGGTCAGTTTTCATTCCAATCCCAAAGAAAGGCAATGCCAAAGAATGCTCAAACTACCACACAATTGCACTCATCTCACACACTAGTAAAGTAATGCTCAAAATTCTCCAAGCCAGGCTTTAGCAATATGTGAACCGTGAACTTCCTGATGTTCAAGCTGGTTTTAGAAAAGGCAGAAGAACCAGAGATCAAATTGTCAACATCCGCTGGATCATGGAAAAAGCAAGAGAGTTCCAGAAAAACATCTATTTCTGCTTTATCAACTATGCCAAAGCCTTTGACTGTGTGGATCACAATAAACTGTAGAAAATTCTGAAAGAGATGGGAATACCAGACCACCTGATCTGCCTCTTGAGAAATTTGTATGCAGGTCAGGAAGCAACAGTTAGAACGGACATGGAACAACAGACTGGTTCCAAATAGGAAAAGGAGTACCTAAAGGCTGTATATTGTCACCCTGCTTATTGAACTTCTATGCAGAGTACATCACGAGAAGCGCTGGACTGGAAGAAGCACAAGCTGGAATCAAGATTGCCGGGAGAAATACATCAATGACCTCAGATATGCAGATGACACCACCCTTAGGGCAGAAAGTGAAGAGGAACTCAAAAGCCTCTTGATGAAAGTGAAAGTGGAAAGTGAAAATTTTGGCTTAAAGCTCAACATTCAGAAAACGAAGATCATGGCATCCGGTCCCATCACTTCATGGGAAACAGTGGAAACAGTGTCAGACTTTATTTTTCTGGGCTCCAAAATCACTACAGATGGGACTGCAGCCATGAAATTAAAAGACGCTTACTCCTTGGAAGGAAAGTTATGACCAACCTAGATAGCATACTCAAAAGCAGAGACATTACTTTGCCAACAAAGGTTCATCTAGTCAAGGCTATGGTTTTTCCTGTGGTCATGTATGGATGTGAGAATTGGACTGTGAAGAAGGCTGAGCGTCAAAGAATTGATGCTTTTGAACTGTGGTGTTGGAGAAGACTCTTGAGAGTCCCTTGGACTGCAAGGAGATCCAACCAGTCCATTCTGAAGGAGATCAGCCCTGGGATTTCTTTGGAAGGAATGACGCTAAAGCTGAAACTCCAGTACTTCGGCCACCTCATGCAAAGAGTGGACTCATTGGAAAAGACTCTGATGCTGGGAGGGATTGAGGGCAGGAGGCGAAGGGGACGACAGAGGATGAGATGGCTGGATGGCATCAATGACTCGATGGACCTGAGTCTGCGTGAACTCTGGGAGTTGGTGACGGACAGGGAGGCCTGGCGTGCTGTGATTAATGGGGTCGCAAAGAGTCGGACACGACTGAGCGACTAATCTGATCTGATCTGAGTATCATACTTATTGGATAAGTATGTTGAGTAAATGGAGTAAGTACTGTATAAGCACATTGAAACAATGAGATGATAAATATAAGAATAGTAAATTCCCAATTAATAACAGGAAGTAAATTGATAAGAAAAAAATCAATAAAGAACAGCTTAAAAGTGTTACTTAAAAACATGCAAATGCCACAAGGAACAGCTCCAAGAATGCAAAGTAACTGCCTCTGCAGACTACTGTGGAAGGTGGGAAGCTTGCAACAGGGGGTTGTTTTACTTAGCTTCAAGGCTTCTAATACTACGTTTTTTAAAATTCTGTATGTATATTATTTAAGTTACAAGAATCAATTTAAGAAAGTAAATAAATTCATTTCTAACTTATAATGCAAAATAACACATTGATATATAAAACAGTAATAGACTAACATCAACTTCCAAATTTTAACATAGTAATATCTCAATTATCCAAACCAGCATAGTTTCATATAAGAAAATATGGAGATGAATTGAAGTTTTATACCTTCAAGTGATAAAACTTTTCTTTCTCATTATTAAAAGATTTTTTAACTTACCACATATTCTTGAATTAGTACCATTCCTTAACCTTTTGACAATTATATTGTTATTATTATAGATATTCATTATCATATTCACATTAGGACCTCTGGGGTATACAGACTGTTCTCTATATTATGTTAAATGGCCCCAGGTCTGTCTGTCTTTATAATCTTAAAAGAGTAAAAAAAAAATAGAAAGATCTGGTTTACTAAGGATTCTAGTTAATAAAACTGATCAGAACTATAAAAAACACTTAGAATGCAATAATAAAATTAATATAAAAAAGAGCAAACACATTGTGCTTACTATGTGTCACTATTCTAAGCACTTTTTATACACATTTCAACTCTGTAAGGTAGGAGCTATTTATTTCCCCATTTTATAGATGAGAAAACAAAGGCACAGAGAGGCAAAGTAACTTGATGGGATTAGTAAGTGACTGAATTAAGATTTTAAAGACAGGCAATTTGACTTCAGAGCCTGTCATTTTTTTTTTTTTTAAACTTCAAAATCTTTGCTTATTTTTTATTTGAA
Source organism: Bubalus bubalis (assembly GCF_019923935.1). NCBI lineage: Eukaryota > Metazoa > Chordata > Mammalia > Artiodactyla > Bovidae > Bubalus > Bubalus bubalis. The sequence continues at coordinate 33,549,804 of NC_059176.1, read as the reverse complement.
GGATAATTCCTTTACAGAATTTTGTTGTTTTCTGCCAAGTATCAATATGAATCAGCCATAGGTATATGTATGCTCCCTCCCTCTAGAACCTCCCTCCCTATCCCACCCCATTGTTACAGAGCTCCCAGAGCCTGTTATTTTTACTGCTATGTGCTACTACTGAACACAATATATTGTCTTTGATAATCTGGAAAACACTTTAGAATTCTGCAGGATCTAAAGTACATAACTAAAAACTACTATTATTAATGCATTAGAAATGTATGCAAATACGCTCAAAATTAACAAAAGGCTAGACATCAAAAGATACCTTATAAATTTCAAAATAGAAAGCTTTCCCACAAAAAATACAAATTGGTAAAACAACATATAAAGCTCATGTCAATTAAGTATTTTCATGCACAGTTTGGTATAGTTCTATTTTTCCCCTAAACACAGTACCACTATCATATCTACGAATTTACGAAGTCAATTAAATATAAGCACTATACTATAGAGGAACAAGTTAAACACCTTTTAAATGAATCACTATATGAAAAGCTTATTAACCTTATGGACCCAATAACAATATTATATCGCATCGATTCTAAGACACACATTCCTCCATTTTTCCCCCCTTTGGTACAGAAAGTGACAGTGTATCTTACAAACTCTGGTACTCCAGGATTAATGGCATATGGTAACAGTTTCACAGCATTTACAGTGTATCAAGCACTATTTCACTTGCTTTATACATATTTACTAATTTAGTCCTAACAATTCAGTGAAGTAGGTACTATTACTATCCCTATTTTACAAGAGAAAACTTTTGAAACAGATTAAATAAATTGCTGGGACTCATATGAGTGAAAAGTGAGGATTCCAACTTCAGCATGAAGTCTAGATCCAGATATGCAGCTCTTAAATATAATACAGGACAGATACATCAGTATACAATCTGTCCCTTTCTCTGAGACCTGCTAACTCCTTGTGATTTTTTTCTTCTCTGAAGCTGCAACTGCTTTTAACTAGAACACTTTCTGTAAACAAAACCTACTGCTTCTTTGGTTGTATAAGAATAGAGAATAAAATTAAAAGTAGAGCTGCTTGGTTGCCAGTGAATAAGCAGCATAAATGGGACAATTAGTCAGCATTCATTCTTCAATTCCCTGCTCAGCTGCTTCTCACCCCTTCTCTTGTAAACCCTTGGGACATAAAACCTCAAAATACTTTCAGTTCTGATAAAAGATGTTTAAGCCGTAAACTGGCACATATGTGATATGGAATAATTCTTCCCTAAAAACAGAGAAGCAAAGGTTCCCACTACATAGACAATTTCAAATTCATGCCTAAAGAAATTATGCACAATGAAACTTTAATGAAGAAATGTTAAACAATTTTCTACAATTACCTTTAGTAATAATTTCTTATGTGAATCTAAGTCATTCTTCTTTGGTAAATAAGGAGAACCTCAAACACCACTAAATAAGGTAAAAGTCAAGAACACATTGCTTAAATAATTCCATAATCACCCTTTGTTTTGCACTGAAACACCACCATTGAGGGCTTAGTCTCTATACTGTATGCTTAGTCTGTATTTTACACACACTATCCCTCATGATAGCCCCTTGAGATATAGGTATTATCGTATCCATGTTTATAATGAACAACTGTTAAAAAGAGAGATCCTACCATGATATATAAACCACATGGTAAAGGACTTTTAATTATAAAAATATGTCTAGCAGGTGTATCTGATTTAGTGTTTTTGTGAGATAAAAATGTTAAATCTTTTGTATATAAATAATGATCTATGTCAATTATGGGCTTCCCTGATGGCTCAGACAAGAAAGAATCCACCTGGAATGTGGGAGACCTGGGTTTGATCCCTGGGTTGGGAAGATCTTCTGGAGGAAGGCATGGCAAGCCACTCCAGTATTCTTGCCTGGAGAATCCCCATGGACAGAGGAGCCTGAGGGGCTACAGTCCACGGGGTCGTAAAGAGTAGGACACGACTGAGTGACTAAGCACAGCATACCGTCAGTTATACCGCAACAAAAAACTACATTACTGTGCAATTTGTATTTATGTAAGATGAATTAAACCCTTTTGGAAAAAGTTATTTAAAGTCATAATATGACATAAGGTCTTTAAAAAGCTTCACAATGAAATTCGCTTGAAGGCGCCTGCATAACATGAAATATTTAAGCTGATTTAATGGCACCCCACGCCAGTACTTTTGCCTGGAAAATCCCATGGATGGAGGAGCCTGGAAGGCTGCAGTCCATGGGGTCGCAGTCGGATACGACTGAGCGACTTCACTTTCACTTTTCACTTTCATGCATTGGAGAAGGAAATGGCAACCCACTCGTGTTCTTGCCTCAAGAATCCCAGGGATGGGGGAGCCTGGTGGGCTGCCGTCTATGGGGTCACACACAGTCGGACACGACTGAAGTGACTTAGCAGCAGCAGCAAGGCAGACTGGCAGAGAAGGCGATGGCACCCCACTCCGGTACTCTTGCCTGGAAAATCCCATGGACGGAGGAGCCTGGTAGGCTGCAGTCCATGGGGTCACTAAGAGTCCGACACGACTGAGCGACTTCACTTTCACTTTTAACTTTCCTGCATTGGAGAAGGAAATGGCAACCCACTCCAGTGTTCTTGCCTGGAGAATCCCAGGGACAGGGGAGCCTGGTGGGCTGCCATCTATGGGGTCGCACAGAGTCAGACATGACTGAAGCGACTTAGCAGCAGCAGCAAGGCAGACTGGACTGTTTTTTTCACAACACAGTGTTTTTTTTTTACTTAAACCTTTAGGTACTGTACCTGGGTTTTATCAATAAATAGAACACTGGAAAACTTTCTAAAGTGTACAACACATATTCCTAACTTCTTAAAATGTAATGAGTACAATTTAAACATTTTTTAATGACTAGTGTCATCACCATGGGCATCAGTAATAACACTATGTGGCAAGGCAGCTGAAGGTGTAGATACATACGAGCATACACATGAAGAAATAAAACTTAAGAGGTACCAAAAGCTGTGGAAGTTTGGAAACTTTGTTAAAGAAGTCCATGATGATTAAACTAATTTCTGTTAACATTGTCTTAGGCTTCCCAGGTGGCTAGGCGGTTAAAAAAAAAAAAAAATCTGCCTGCCAATGCAGGAGACACAAGAGACGCAAGTTCGATCCCTGGATCAGGAAGATCCCTTGGAGCAGGACATGGAAACTCACTCCAGTATTCTTGCCTGGAAATTCCATGACAGAAGAGTCTGGTAGGCTACAGTCCATGGGGTCACAAAGAGTCAGACATGACTGAGCATGAACACATACGTCTAGCTGTTTGACTTTTGTTCTCCACCTAAAGTCACTGAATCTAGACTTGTGCTCTTTTCTAAAGACAAAATGTTACCCTTTTTAATATCTAGGTAGCTATCTGACTTCTTCTCTATCCCCAAACTAGCAAAACTATTCTATGACTGGCGGTTTTTTGTTTTTACTATTTTACATTGCTGCCTTTTCTTAAGAAGCTTTCCTACCCTTGAAGATGACAAAAACATTCTATTTCTTCATTGACTTCTTTCTGTTCTACTGTACTTGCTGTTATTCTAGCAGAATAGTGCTTCCATGCCTGCTTCCAAAGTCCACCACTCTCTTCTCTGACTTTTCCCCTTCTTGTCTATCTAGTCCCTTATTATTTCTTGACTTCCATGTATATAAGACCAAAAATTCAGTGTGACATGAGGCCAGGAAATGGTAAGAGACTGGATAGACAAGAAAAAAAAAAGGAGACCATGGCTCCTAAACGTTTCTATAACCTAGCATTGAGCACAGTTTCACAGTAAGGACCAAATACTGTGTGGAGCTGAACTACACAGTATGAGCAAATCATCAACAAATGAGATGTACTTGAAACAAGAGCCATTATATTCTCTCATTTACTGGAAATTTTTAAAATTTCCTTTTAATTTTCTTTAAACCTTGATTGGTGTGAAAAATGTGAACAGCAGGAAAAAAGAGCATGAAAATGTAAACTGAAGGTAGAGTTCTTTAAAAAGACATTAAAAAACAGGCTTTCATAGAGAGAAAAATACAATAACTGAGAATAATTATTTATGATAGTTCTAAGGGAATTTAAATGAGAAGAAATGAAAACATGATAAAATTTTTCAGAAAGACAGAAAAACATGCTGCATGGTGAAAAAAGACACAAACAAAAGTATAATTTGGAAAATAAAACTATATGAATTACATAAATGATGAAACACTCTTTCTGGGTTATTGTAAAATAAAAGACTAAGAATGGCCATTAAGAATGTATAACAAAACACCTTTAGCAAAATCTTCAAAACAATTAAAAGAATTTAAGCAGCACTTGGAGAAGGAAATGGCAACCCACTCCAGTATTCTTGCCTGGAAAGAATGGGGTTGCAAAGAGTCGGACACGACTGAGCAACTTCACTTCAGTTTCACTAAGGTTACTTAGAGATATGGTATATAATAACATCTACAATTCCTAAGAAAGTATCATATCTACTTTGATGGCTGTTACCACAGCTATATTACATTATCACAAGCTGCAAATTCCAAGTCTAATTCACTGACACCAATATAACAGTTACTGTTAAAAATTAGCTATATGCATAGTGCCACAGACATGTACTTTCCAGTCTTGCCCAATGGTTACAACCAAGTACCAAGGGAAAGTGATTTAACTTTTTGGGGCTTTGGTGTTGTGTTTCTAAAAAGAGATCCTCCTTACTAAGTTATTGGGCAGACGCAATAATATATACATACTGTAGTGAACATGGCCTTGCAAATAGTAAATGCTTAATAAAAGTTATTATCATTAATATGCTATACTGTTTCACTCATCATTTATTGTCTCATGCGTGCTCAGTCGCATCCAACTCTTTGCAACCCCATGAACTGTAGCCCACCAGGCTCCTCTCTGTCCATGGATTCTTCCAGGCAAGAATACTACAGCAGGCTATTTCCTACTCCAGGGGATCTCCCTGACCTAGGGATCAAACCCGTGTTTCTTGAATTTCCTGCACTGGCAGGTGGATTCTTTACCACTGTGCCACCTGGGAATCCCATCTATTATCTTAGCTAATAAGGAAATTAATCCCATAATACAACCAGAAAGGCTATGGCAGAAAAAATCGTAATAATGGAGATAAAATAAGAAGTGCTGAGAAACAGGACTTCTTTCTTCTTTCTTACTTGGTATTTCTTACTGACACTGGCAATTTCTGTCATCAACAAAAATTATGAGAAAACAGAAGTCATCATAACAAGAGAAGTATGACTTAGTATATTAGAGCAAAGCAAACAGAATAAATAAATACTTTATAAAAATCTTTCCAAAGAGACCAATCTTAGACAAATGTTTTCTTTTTCTTCTCCCTTTCCCAAAACAAGAACCTGGGGATATATTTTCAACAGCACTTAGAAGTACCTCTCAAATAGGATGAGCTCAATAAATATCTGTAAAATGGGAAAAAAAAATCAATCCATTTCATTATCTATAAAAACACTTGCTTTCAATTCATTTTTCCTCAATGAACTTCTTCAAAAAAGATGCCATGTTACAATCCCCAAACCAATACATTATGGTCTATATATTTTTGGTTTGAATTTTAAAATATTATTTAGATATAAAATACGTTACAACCAATTTTGAAAGTAATTTATGAAGACTGCTTTCAGAAAAATTTATGTATAATTTCTCTCATTTGTCCTATCCTTAAACATCTGTATGTCTTACTTAATTTACATAGTTTGGTAGTGGTTAGAGTAACTCAATTTGGAGAACTGTTAATAAGATCACTTCTGTTTTGTCTGGCTATTCTATACCTGCTTCATTTCCACTCTTCTGTTTCATTTACTTTTTGTTTTCTCAGATATTAAATCTGAAGTAGTTATCTCAAAATGCAAAACATCTCATAACATTTTGGGGTTTTTTTCCCTTGCTCAAGATGAACTAGTTGTGCTTTTAATAGTTTTCCATTTGGTAATCAATAAAGTTCTCTGTACTTGTATATCATTATGGAGTAAAGCATAATAAATATTATGTTTATTGCTGCCTGCATCTGAAACACCCAAAGAGTTCTAATATTTACTATGTAATACATCTCCACTCAAAATACTGATCAGATGGCTAAAGGAGAAAGTTAAGGAAAAAGTGCAGTAAAGAAGGAACTGCTGGGATTTGAAAACAATAGGGAGATAATATCAAGGTAAAAGGAAAGATTTAGGGAAAACAGAAATAGTACTGTTTTTTTAGAAAATCACCTTGGCATTTGCTACCTGTTTTTGACACCTATTGCTATTTAGTATTCACAATGTAGTAACTGTTATTACATCTTCTTTCTCAAAAGTCCTTGTAGGCAATAATTCAGGATTCCATTTCTTTATATCTACTATTATTAATCAACAAAATAAATATTATTTACAACAAGTATTTGTAGATGAAGAATCTGAACCCATATGGAGGCAGTGATGTACAGTGCAGAGTACAGACTCCAGAGTAAAAACCAATCTTCTGCAATTACCAGATACATGATTTTGGTCAGGTCACCTCACTTCTGAAACAGTTATCCCTCCTCAAAACATAAACATTCTGATTAAACGTTTATGTGCATGGAATTTTCCAGGCAAGAATACTGGAGTAGGTAGCCATTCCCTTCTCCAGGGGATCTTCCCAACCCAAGGATCAAACCCAGGACTCTTGTATTGCAGGCACATTCTTTACCATATGAGTCACCAGAGAAGCTCTGATTAAATGAGGAGCAGCAAATATGCCTTAGCCTAATTATATTATACATTTGTGTGCAGGTTATTAAATTGTATTTCTTAACAACAAACCAGACAATTAAGGTATTAACAAAGGCAGAGAACTGGGTAAGAGTGATGTATCTGAATGTTAAAAAACACTTCCAATATAATTTTTAAAAATAACATGTTCCCTGTCATCTTATTTGCCTTCTTTGATTTATCTAGAAGGTTCTGTTTATCGAGGAAATCAACTGAATAAGCCTCAGATCTAGACATACAAATTATCAAAAACTTCAAAGTAGCAAAACTGAAGATGTAAAAATTGCCCATTATTGACAAATATTAATAATTATCACACCCAATTTCATCTGTAGTAAACTTAAGAGTATAGCCTAAAGCAATTTTCTAAGTGAAAAGAATTAATCTCAGATTGTTCTAACCTTAACTTCTTCCTCAGTAAATTATTTCTTCATGTTGATCTTTCCTTATGGTATCATAAATGAAACAAGCCTAGATAATTCTGAATTTGTGATTTAATATACAATTATATAAGAATCCAATGTTTTTGCTATTTAATGATGCCTCTATACCTTCCATTCCTGGTTCTTAAAAGAATCTACAGAAATCAATGTCAGAAAGAATAACAGAATGAAACCATTTTCTCCTTCATTCAAATAAAGATACAAATTATTACATAATTTTTAGAAATTGAATTAACATAAGTAGTCCATCCTCAATCCCTGTGGCTACAGCACTGAGATTCTATCACTGGCAAAACTCACATTGTCAAGATGAACCTCTCATTAAAATAGATTAAAAAACAAGTGCTATCAATTATGTATGTAATACATTTGTGTTATACATAACACATATATAATACATATGTGCATATACTTAAAACCAACAGACAGACGTTCCAGAGACATTTTGTTCCTAAAACAATGCATAAAAATAAACTACTCTATATGTCTATCATCTCCTGAATCACCACTTTCAATTGTTCAGGAAGCATTGTTATTATACAGTAATGTGCTAAAACAGAATCTTGTGTAAGTTTTATATAATACTATGTGGACATTTCATCTTTTAAAGTATTCCAAACCAGTCTTTATTAAGTTCAATGTATTATAATTTATATTCTCCTTTGTTTAATTGTCCCAAATTCTATGAACTGTTTCTTTTCAAAGATTATAAATATGTCTAACAAAATTATTTTTGCTGGCTTAATCTGCTATACCCATATATGCAGAACTGGATGAGTTCCAAAGTTTGTTCTCTCTCTTCCTCTCTATCAACCTACAGACTCAACTTACAGACTGTCTTTTGGGAGTACTCCTCCTTTGTGTTACTACAATAAAAGAGATGATCTCTACACACTGAGGGTACTGAACAAGAGAAGACTGCCTTCACACTCCTGGCTGAGATGAATTCTTAAGATATCATACTATGCCCAAGTGGCTAGAACACAGAGGGCCCAGAAAGAGAGTTCACTAAGGATATCTTATCACCACAGGTTAACTGTGCAATAGGGACCCCAGGAGAGCCCTTCACAGATGCAAAACATGTGCTCCATGAGAAAGCTACCATTTGGACACCTGCCACAAAGAACAAGGCATTAATAGCCAGTCAGTATAAACTGCAGAGGTAGCAAAAAATCAACAGACTATTGCAATCATAACCCTTGTGAAGTTAAAGTTTTGCCCATCTCTTTCCAACTAAACCCTAATCTAAATGTACCAAAACCAGAAATGGGGGAGGGGAGTGGTATCTCAGAATCAATCTATGGCTCTACTGAAGTCTAAAGAGAGAAAGACAGAATCAGAAATAACAGACCTTACCAACTTCGAGTTCCTAGGGCCAAAGTCTGACTAGTACTAGGGCAGAAGAAATTGAAGTCAGATATGAGATTCAAATTTCGTATTATACTAGCTTAGAGGTTTGTTTTTAATGACCAAAGAAGATTGGGATGTTAGGAAATATTCCAGTTAAGGTCTTCTACAACCCCAGTAGAATCTATACACACCATGGTTGCAGATTAAACAGCTTATCATGCAGAAAAACAGCAAGAACATAAAGAGGAAGACTAATTCAGGATACAATTCACTGGGTACAACAGACAGAATGGCAAAAATTAGAGAGAAAAGAAGAGGAAAATAAAAACGAGAAGAAAATCAATGATGATTAATTTTTTTTTTTTTTTTAGGTTAGGTAAATTGAAAATCACTAGTACCAGTAACTAAAACAGAACACAAGAAGGTAGAGTTACAAATTATAAAAATAAACAGATTGTGATATTCTGAGTTCTTCTTCCACTCACCTGTTCATAAATGCAAATGCTATATATTGTAAACCTACCATGTAAAAGACCTTAAAGGCAGTGGCACCCCACTCCAGTACTCTTGCCAGGAAAATCCCATGGATGCAGGAACCTGATAGGCTGCAGTCCATGGGGTCGCTCAGAGTTGGGCATGACTGAGCGACTTCACTTTCACTTTTCACTTTCATGCATTGGAGAAGGAAATGGCAACCCACTCCAGTGTTCTTGCCTGGAGAATCCCAGGGACAGAGGAGCCTGGTGGGCTGCCGTCTATGGGGTCGCACAGAGTCGGACACGACTGAAGTGACTTAGCACAGCAGCAGCAGCAGGGATACACTGTCATAGAGCTAGTAGCCTACAGTGTTAAGACAAAATTTGCAATTGGAATAAGCATGAGAAGTACGGAATGCTTCCCCAAGCACAAAAAAGGGTTATCATAACTAGATTTAGATAGTCAGAAAAGATTTCCTAAATCATGAAATATATAAGTTGAAACCTTAATGATAGATGGGAATGGTGAGAGGATGTGTGTTTCTGTGTGCGCACACGCACACATGCATGTGTGTATATATTCAAGAAGGTTTAATATAGAAAGACAACCAAATATCTCTAGAAAGAAAACGAAATATCTCTAGAAAGAGAACAGGCCAAATTACATAAATCAGATAATTTATATAAAGATTTTTAATAAGGTTTAAATAATCAGATTTGTTTTGAAATACATGAAACATATCTATGATGAAATGCACACAAATAAAATTTCAAAACAGTTTTGAACTGTACATAAGGACTTAAGAATGATCTGAATAAAGGTAATAACTCAGGGGAAACTATAGGGGCAAGGACAGAATTACTACTACATTTATGGAATGATTAAAAAAGAGAGAAAAATCAACAAAATGCTTGAGAAAATACAGTTACACAGACAATAAGAGAGAATCTTATGATGTCAAGAATGTCAAAGGAAGGAAAGTACCAAGAGAAAAGAGTGGTTATCAACATGGAATGCTACAGTAAAGTAAAAAGGAGGTGATGACTATATGACTGAAAAGTTAGTTCAGTGAGTTAAGGAACTAAGAGGATTCCAATCAACTTTAAAGGAGCTAGATAACTTCAAGAGTAGCAAAATGCTGAAAAAATAGAAAATAAAGTGTACAGATTATCCTCTGAAGAAATGAGATGGTTATGGAAAGTAGAGAGAGGCAGAAACCATAAGGTTATTATCATTATCAAAGAAAGGATTCAGTCTTTTGTAATTTAAGATAAATAAGAAAGATATATATTTCTAAAGCAAGGAGAAACTACTGAAAAAATCAAAAGATTGGAAAAAAAGATGATAAAACAAGAGTCTTAAAAAGGAAAAAAGAAACAAGATAAATGATAGCCTCAAAAGAGGAAGAGGAAATTCCCTCTCTAGAGATCTAGGCAATGGCTCAGAGGGTAAAGCGTCTGTCTGCAATGCAGGAGACCCGGGTTTGATTCCTGGGTCAGGAAGATCCCCCCTGGAGAAGGAAATGGCAACCCACTCCAGTTCTATTGCCTGGAAAACCCATGGACGGAGGAGCCTGGTAGGCTACAGTCCATGGGGTCACAAAGAGTTGGACACGACTGAGCAACTTCACCTTTCACTTTCAAAGTTGAAATTACAGAATAATCTGAAGTATGAAAGAAGTTGATAGAGGTCCTTGAATAAGATCTAAGTAAACTAGGAAGCACAATCACTTAAGAAAGTATGAAGGTATTGAGTGAGTTTCTAGGTTGACAATGACCAAAAAAAAAAAAGTTAAAAAAGTAGGCACAGGATAAAAAACTAAATAGAGATAAACAAAAGGATAATAACAATAAGAGCTGGTTCAATTTGGAAATATATGTTAAACTGAGTAGCAAAATTAGCTGGCCCAATTTTAGTCTTTTATCTAGGGATATTCAGCAAGCCCAGAGCAAAAGTATTAATACATAAAGTGGATGATAATAAAAGCAAGAGATCTGAACTATATCAGATCTTACATTTATATTTTAAATACTGACAGTTCGAGAAAACAAAGATAACACAGTTTTAAAGTCTTTCAAAAACAGAAATTGCTATCATAAAATTGGAAAAAGTACAACTCTAAAGATATGATTAATGTATAACAGAACAGACTGTCATTTATTCTTAATTTAAAATCATTTAATTCTATTTGTTTCAGCATGTATCCTTCTCTTTAACAGGGTCTCAATGTAAACAATGGTACAGCGAACAGCTTTGGTTTCCAGCTTTGAACAGAGCCACATAAATTAGTAAATTAGTAGTCATTTAAACTAAAACCAAAAAATATTTTGAGAAAATAGTTACTTTAATAACTTCAAATTTTAAAACTACTCCAAACATAATGGCTTTTTGTATTTAAAAATCTTAACTATATTGTCAAATCTGTTCTAGGTAAATTAATAATTCTCTAAAAGCTGTATACATCCACTATCATGTAGGAGTTTTGGTCACTGATATAGGTGTGAATATGTAGTAACAGGAGATTTAGAAACTCCTTTAAACATGTTGTATATAATACAATTTTAAGATAAAAATCCAATTTACTTGACAGACTAAATGGCCCTACACAACCAAGCTTTCACCTAAATCTCCAAATTTATACCTTATCATTAAGAAGAGCTTTGACCTTAAATATATTTGTATCCTCTGTACACAGTAAAATGCCAAGTATATAATCCGTCTTTAATAAATACTTGCTAATTACATACATGGGTAACTATGTATTTGCAAAACTGGAGATCCTTACCTTACTTAACACTAAACTTAAAGAAAAACATGAAAAATTACTCATCAAGAAACATGTTAAAATTCCAGTTTGTGTTTCTTACTTATATATAACTTTTATTAAATATGACCATAGTCTAAATATGTTTTAACTGCTTATGTAGATAAATCTTAAAGCTATAAGAATGAAGATTAAAAGCATAATTTGAGCATGCTGAAATCAAACCCATAATAACATTTTCAAAATAAAACTTCAATACAAGAGGCTTTAAAAATACGCCAGATATGGGAAAAATACCTTCATTCAAAGGAATTTTTTTTGTCATAATATTATATGGTAAAAAGACTATGGGCTCTGGAGTCAGATAAACCTGTATAAAATCTGTCCATCAGCCATGTGTAAACAGTACAATACAGATTCTTCCAAAATAATATGTATGAATGATATGGAAACCCAAATCTCACATAAATGAGCACTAATAAAAAGGGATGATTTAATATTAAGCAGATCAGAGTAAAATATTTTAAGTCACAAACTTTAAGCCATAATCTTGAACCAGAAAATTAAATTTAAATGTTAAACTTTAAAATGAAACCAAATACAAATCCACATATTCTTATCCCCGTAATCCAGGAAACCACAACTACCACAATTTTCCCTTTTTACACCACAGTGACTAAACAAACTTCCTCTACTGTATCATTTATATATTGAGATATATAGAGCTTTATTTTGTCTTGTTCTCATAGATTATTTCCAGAGATGGTCTGTCAGTAAGACATACTAATAAAATGCGTGACTAGAAAGGAAGTCAAATTATTATTATGTAATTATTTGATTAAAAACATTATATTGGCTCTATAAAAACTCAATTATTTTATTGTTAAATAATACAATTTCCATTAATAACTGAGTATAGAATAAAAGGAAAATAGTAAAAATTAACTCCGTCTAGTCAAGGCTATGGCTTTTCTAGTGGTCATGTATGGATGTGAGAGTTGGACTATAAAGAAAACTGAGCGCCAAAGAAATGATGCTTTTGAACTGTGGTGTTGGAGAAGACTCTTGAGAGTCCCCTGGACTGCAAGGAGATCCAACCAGTCCATCCTAAGGGAAATTGGTCCTGGGTGTTCATTGGAAGGACTGATGTTAAAGCTGAAACTCCAGTATTTTGGCCACCTGATGCAAAGAGTGGACTCATTTGAAAAGACCCTGATGCTGGGAAAGATTGAAGGCAGGAGGAGAAGGGAGCAACAGAGGATGAGATGGTTAGATGGCATCACCAGCTCGATGGACATGAGTTTGGGTAAACTCCGGGAGTTGGTGATGGGCAGGGAGGCCTGGTGTGCTGCGGTTCATGCGGTTGCAGAGTCGGATATGACTGAGCAACTGAACTGAACTGAATTGATTTAGAGAAATGAAATTCACTAACTAGAGTAAGTTTTCATGGACTATAAAATTGAGAAGATTCATAGTTGATAAGTATAAAAGCATCTCAAAATATTTTATAGGAAAGTATTTACCACTTGGATAATTTTGAGGTATGCAATTTCTTTAATGCATAGTCCTTGAAAAAGATGAAGTCTTGATTTAACAAAATTTTCCAAATTGGTCAGTGTATATATATTTATCATTTATGTGTACATACCACCTAACATGATTTACATTTTAAGCTAATTGTGTCCTCAAGGATAAATGGATTTCATTTTGGTATAACCCAATGAACCAGTATTATTTAAAATTTTATTAACCTTACTGCTTTATATTTATTCTTTAAAAATCAATTCTTGCAGGTACAAAAATATTTATCCTACTCTAATGAATACACTGATATTCCTTAGGGTACAGACTGCTTGCTACAAGAATTCCCTATAACATAAAATTAAACATGAATCTAGCTTTCCCAGTGCTTTACCTTTTGAAATTATAACTTGGGGGCTCAACCTGGTCAGTACAGTAACTAGGACAGAGTACTTTCTGCCATTTTCCAGAAAGAGTTTTAACATACTGAATTCATAGCCAACCACCTTTAGTTAATTCTTTTCTTGACTAAGCAGAGCAAAATGAACGGATGCAACATTTACTTTTGCTTTCAATATTTGTTTTCAGCTTTCATTTAAGGTGCATATCTTATACACAATCAGAATCATGACAAATTAGATGTAAAATCTGACTGAAAAGAGAGAAGGTAAGGATGCCTTCAAGATTTCTGGCCTTACAAAACTGGAAGGATGAAGCTGTAATTAAAATGAAGACTGTGTGAGAAGTAGATTTTGAGACCAGAAACATCAGAATATATAAAATCATATCTAATTCTAACATACTTATTAGACATACATGTGATATGAAGTGGGAAGGTGCATCATTAGTCTAGAGTCCAGATGAAAGGTCCAGATTGGATATAAATATTTGGTAGTCATCAAAGAACATATGGTTATTTGAAATCATGACACTGACTAAGATCACCAAGGGAGTAACAATGTAAAGAAAAAAGGAAAGAGTGGTCCGAGGACTGAGTTCAGAGAAATGAGAAGACACCAACAAAGGAAACTCAAGGCTGCAATCGCTAGGTAGATGTAAAATGGATGAACAAAGAAGTTTTTCAAAGCCGCAGTGATCACTATGTCAAATGCTACATACAGATTGTATATAAAGATAAGAACTGAGAATTGACCACTAAATTATCATCATTAAAGTCACCAGTAACCCTGACAACAACAGTTTTCCTGGAAGGATTGGGTCAAAATCCTAATTAAAATAGTTTTTAAAGAAAAATGGGAGGAGAGAAACTGGAGACAGCACAACTATGGACAGGTAGTTTGAAGCATTTTACTGTTAATGGCCTGGTAACCGGAACAGGCAGTGTGATTAAGAGAATATGCCCTTTTTTTAACACTGGAGAAATAATAGTATGTTTGTAGGTTGAGAAAAAAGAATAGACTAGGAGAGGGGAACTGATAACCCAAGAAAGAAGAAAGAATCTCTAAAAAATGTCTTGAGTACCCCAGAAGGCATGGAATCTAGAATAAAAGTAAAGGATTGGCCTTTCCTAGGGGCAGGGACAGTTTATCAGAATAAAAGAAAATATAGACCATATAGGTACTGAAGTAGTTAGGTTGCTAGATCTAATGGTGGAAGCTTGTGAAATTTTGTTTAGTTACTTTTTTCATCAGTGAAATAGGAGGGTAAAATCATCAATCTAGTATGACAGGATATTCTGTAACTGATACTTAAATTCATCATATATTGTGGGGCCTCTTGCCTTAGTTACCAAAAAAAACGTTACACGAAAGAAGGAAGTTGGGGTTATTTCCAGCATTCACAGCCTATTTCAAATTGCTCTATTTCTCAAAACCATACCCTAATATAAACAGAGATAACCCTTAGTGATCTCTATCCTAGGCAAATACACATTCCTCTTTTGTAAACTGTCAATTTTCAATATTACTCTCATTTCAATTTGACGACTTCATTATCATTGTACACATTCTAAGTATCCTAAATAAACATACGGCTCTAAAGATTTGGCCCATAATATTCAATAATTCTGGAATTAAAATTACCTTTTGCAAAAAGTTTCTCATTTTTTACTATAGCATTTAGTATTTTTATATATTCAAAGGTGTAACATTCTAAATACAAAACTGAATTTACTCAATACCATAACAAATATTCACTAATATTTTATATTTTCTATAAAGCAATCCCCAAATCAATATGATTTATTTATTGTCCTCAAAGGAGCATTCACACAAAACAAAATCATATATATTGTTGTTTTTGTTTTCATAGTATTAGATAAACTTAAAATATTTAATATGTATATAATATTTAAGATGTAAGGATACTGAATACAGCATTAAGCTTATACACTAGTTATAATAAAATATAGGCAAATAATAAAAAAGAATTTTACCATAATGCCAATGAAGAATTTTTGTGATGACTCACAGAAAATATGAATACTTGTTAAGAAATGTAAAGCAATAAATTGTGACCCCTAAAAGACACTCTTCTTAACACTACATCAGTAAATTTTCTTAGATCTTTCATGGAAGTTGCATGAACTAAAATTCTTAAGGTCTTCACAGAAGCAATTGAAAATTTAAGCTAAAAAACAAGCCTTATGAATCACCATGTATCTCATTAAATATCTAGTTTTATCCTTCTATACACTATGACTTTTTTTCTGACTAATAGGAAAAGAATTTTCAGAAATCTTAGTATCCTAAAAAAGATCATGAAAGCAAGTATTAAATATCCTACATACCACCTGATTTATTCCTATTGAAGCTCTGATCAATATTTTTAATGTACAATGAAGAAAGAGGGACTAACCAATTACGTTAACTTTTAAGAGTCTTAATACAAATAAGCCCACATGCTGCAGATGAGATTTAATCTAATTAAATATTATAAAATCATGCCCCTAGTTTTTATCCCAACTATATGGGTGAAAAACAAACAAAGCTCTGCATATATTCAGGGGTATGACAGAACATATTTTTAGGCTATGCAAGTAAAACTATCCACATAGGTGAGACTGGAAGGCCACCGTAGAAACTTCATAAATCCATTAACCAAAAGAAGCAATTTGTTGAAAACTTATTTCAAATTATAACAACAAATATCATTTGTAATTATCTACTAAAAATATGAACCTATATAAAAAGGCATTTGTAAAATCTGAAAGAATACATACCAATTTATATTAATTATCCTAAAAGATGAGGAGAGGCTAACTAGCTTTCTTTGTATTACCTGCATTTTTATAACAATTAGTTATTAAGAGAAAAAAATAATTTTGAAAAAATCCTTAGAGCAAGCTTTCCTTTTTTTTACTACCCTATTAATATAATTTGCTTTACATTAGAGTCTCTGCTTTAAACATAGTATTATTAAATGTAACAAATATGAGAAGAAGGAGATGAAAAAAGATAAGTCATAAAATGCTTATTATATGTCAGGTATTATGTAAAATGGTTTTATATTTTTCCCTTTGTGATATCTACAGTAATATCTTATATCTATACAAGAGGAACTAATCACACACAGATGAGAAAATCAGAGGTCCAAGAAGATTAAAAGATTTGACCAAAATCATACTAGTTAAGTGGCAGAGCTTGGATTCAAATTCTGCTCTGTCTGACATCACATGTTGTCTAGGAGTCTTGTATTCCATCTTATATCCCCAGAAAACACTAAAAAGTACTGATATGGCTTGACAATTCCTTAGTAAACTCTACTCTATAATATCAAAGCATATTATCTTCATAAAAACTTTGATTATAGTAAGCACTATCATAGGGATTTGACTAGACCTTACTAACCATAAGACTACAGTTTAACAAATCTCTAGAGCAGTGGTTATATATGATCTAAAATCCGAAAGGCAAATCTTACAATGCTGAACAGAACAACCGAATGATTTCATGTAAATAACTTCATAGACAAAGCAAAAATTCAAACTCTTTTAATGTCTAACATCAATATAAAGATGGGAAACATACAGACGACATCAAGGGTTCTATGTTTACAGAGGTCTGGTCAGAACAGAAAACGTGTTTTATGTCTCTATTTTGCTTAATTATTACAGTTGTGCTTTCAATTGTAAAACTGAAATCTGAAGGATTTCCAGATGAAGAAGGGGAATTACCAATCCATAAAAAATATCTATTTCTCAGTGCTGGGTCAAATGTGGCAATTTGGTAAACCTTACCTAAATTTTGAATACTATGTTTTTGAACTCAAATTAATAAGCAGTCTGATGCAGAGTGTTATAGAATAACAGTAAACAAATAGGTTCATCATTTTTAACTTTCTATATGACAAATCATTTTAACCTTCACTATCTTATTTTCCTCAACTATAAAACAGATATAAAAAATTCCTGGCTACACTGATATTTAAGTATAGTGATGTAACATCTAATTATGTCATGATTAGTAAACTACTTTTATGTACTACTTACTTATAATAAGTTTTAGTTATACAGTTTTAGACTTTTAAAAACAGGACTATGACTTTTCCCAGTAATGGTCACAGAGCTAGTTTAAATACGTACATAAAAGAATTCACTTTACAATATTGTATATTGTAAAGTTAAAAAAAAAAAAAAAGAATTCAGAGCCTGGCTCTTTAAAAGATACTGAAATCACTAAATGTTATTTGAAACAATTCCTAAACATAAAATATCTTCAAAATTTTCCTCAAACAGAATTGTATTTGTTCTGCATATTTTTAGTCAAAAAATGTACACAGTCCTTATTTATTTATCCCTTTCATTTACCTAAATTATCTCCCTCACATTATAGAGTTTCTACTTATTTTCAATGCAGTCTGCTGAAGCATTTGAAAGGTTTTCAGAAATTTTTTGATAAAAGCAGTATTTTTAAAAATTCAAAAATAATTGTTCAAGAAACCTGAAATATGATTTTACAGTTGAGTATTTTATCATAAAAGAGCAATGTGTATTGAAGTTCTCTTTAAATGGTTTTATAAATGATATACAGACATAGAAGCTCCATGCTTTTTCTATTAATATCTATACATTTCCTAAAAATAAAAATACCATTTTCAGTTCTTAATTATTTATTTTACTAAATCAGTTTTGGCTATATCAAATATATTAGCATTATTATTCCTTAACAAAAATACAATATATGTAACTACTATTCACATTCATAGTCATCTGTCAAACTGTATGCTGCTTACTTGCAGATCTCATTAATTTTCACAAACTCCAGAGAATAAGTTAGCTACTAAGAGAGATCCCAAGTAGATCATTTTAATGGCGAAAAGATTTTTTGCAACGGCTGAAAACAAGAATTTACAAAATAAAGGGTCTGTCAGCATTCTAAGCCCACCAGCGAAAGACTGTAAAATAAAAGTAGCAGTCTTCCACTGTAAAATTACTAATCTTAGTAATACAGTACATTAAACATGCCATTTGAGATATATGCCAACGTAAACTGCCACATATGGCATATCTAGCTTATTATCACAGTTTGTGTTTTCACATCTAGAGTCATTCTAGTTTTTAAACAAGATGTCAAATATACCAGTGTAGCTAAAAATATGATAAAGCTTTCAAAGGAACATACCTTTCTTTAAACAGAATAGGTACATACTTCAGAAGAAAGAATGTCAAACATTACTGTAATGAAACATGGCTGGAAATTTTCTTTGAAAATATACATGTAAATGTAAAATAGAGGATCATCTTAAAGGCAGAATTCATGAGATATTAAATTTAATGTCACAATTCACATACCCAAAGTTTCTTCACAAACTTTCTGAGAGAATTGCATTGATTCTGCAATGTATACAGTCATCTTTCCTACATTATCTATCCCTTAAAGAACAAGTTATGTTACCATATCATGATATGTATATCAATTTGAAGGCAATGAGACACTGCTTATGCTTCCTTTTTATACTGAAATCAATCTTGAGTTACACAACTGGTATTATTGAATTATGAACAGCACTTAAATAAAGATTACACAGTGAATATTTTTGTTTCAAATTCCCATCTGGTGCTTAATGTCACTTCAGCTGTTCAATTTTTTAATGTTTCTCTACACAACTAGCCAATAATTCCACAAATAAGTATAAATGCTAGAGAAATTTTAATCCCATTTTCCAAATGTAAAACAGTGCCATATTTTTCACAATCACTTTTTAAACTCATCTGGAGTTGATAGATTATCAATTAAGACTGATTCTTATATGAAATAAACATTTATCAATGATGGAGAATCCTGCTGAATCTCAATAATCAATTGAAATTCCAAACAAAATAATTACACAACAGAGAATCAACTAACAATGAGTAAGGAGCTTCAATTTTTTCACTGACATAACACACACCAATGTCTATCACATACCAAAACTTCAGTGTTTGAACACTACCAAAAAATTAAAATTCGCACATTAAAAATGCATACGTTGTACAAATCACTAATTTTCATCAAATTAAAAATAAATGTTCATATACAAAGAGAGCTAGAAACTAGGCCTACATATTCATATAATTTAAGGAAGGTGAAAATTTTTATCAGCTATATGATTCTAAATAGCTATTAATCAAAGGCAAACTAGTAAAAAAAAAAACCACTTGAGTCACTAACTTTAAATGCACCTGTGTAGCCAACAGGTTACATAAATGTGAATGAATGTGAAAAACCAATTTCTATCTCCAGAGCTATCCTGAATACAGCAAAACATTCCTCACTGACATTTTTCATTCACTGGGTCACACACCTTTTTCTTCTACCCTCAGAGCACATAGTTGCTTAACAAAAGATAGCTTCTGTATTTCCTAAATTTCTTTTCTGTATCACTAGTTGCCTCACCCTTCCCTTACTCCTTTTAGTCTTCTCTTTAATTCTACGTATAAAGCTGAGGAAGCCTCTCTAGTCTACTACCCTGCTTTCAGATAACTAAGGCAATCCTTCCGCCACCATGCAAATATCACTATTCACATTTATAGAAATATTATATTTTAATTATACTACTGTCATTCATTTTAAAAACGTAATAGATGTATTTTTTCTTTCAAATATTTCTTGCTAATGAATGTCCCCAAAATGAATATTCTTCAATCACACTTTTCTCTTTTATATTTGTAATACATTTTTTATCTGTACAATTAATGACAGTATCTCCCTACTCCCACTCTTTCCCCACAGCAATATCTACTTTTTATCCCAGTAATATCAAATAACTTTTGGATCCCTGAATATATGAGGGGTATTTTTCATAATTTCGTCACTATGTATACAGTCTCTGCTTCAAGTGACCTTCCACCCCTGTCTACCAGGCAAATTAAAATTCAACCTTCAAAACTTTGTCAGCTCCTATTTGAAGTCTTTTTTGAAGTATACCCTCTTCTCTCAAGATCTTGCCACTGACAGAGGCAGTTTCCACTTCCAGACATAATTCTATCATTATACAATTATCAATTTTCATTATAACCAGATATTTATCTTTATTGTTTCTTATCACCCCCCTGCTTGAGAGTAAGATCTTCGGAGAATTGTGTATTTAGTCCCAACCCCAGAGGGAACACATAAATGTCCACCAGAAAGTTAAAATTTGGCCATAGTGGCAGACAATGCAGGGGAAGCAGTCAAATAAAGAAACACTTAAGAGTTATTTTAATCCATTACTCTTCATGAATTTTTTTAAAATAAACTGAATTTATAAATACGTGGGAAGATCCCCTGGAGGAAGGCATGGCAACCCACTCCAGTATTCTTGCCTGGAGAATCCCATGCACAGAGGAGCCTGGTAGGTTCTAGTCCACAGGGTTGTGAAGAGTCATACACAACTGAAGCAACTTAGCACACACACATGCAATGGGCTAAGCATGAAACGAAATATATTTATCTATTAAATCTTAGAAGTTTCACTGGTTTACTGTAGTAAAAATGAAACAATCTATTATTATGAGATGAACACTAATACTTCATACCTCTCTAAATTGTGTTTAAGAAAGCATTTAAAAGACTTTGAAGAAAACCATATTTAATAACTTTCCTAAAATTTTAATTTCAAATAAAGTATACAAGTTAGTCAAACTCAAAACATATAAATTCCAATCTACTACAACAGTTGGTATGCTTTTCTCATGAGTAAAAATTTTAGTCCAGCTTCTAAAAGCTGTAATATATTTATACCTTTACTTCTCCACTACAGGGGGGGAAGAGATATTAAAATATATTAAAAACAAAAATTTACTAATCTTACTTTTTATAATGTAATCTTAATTTAGTGGTTAGTAATCTTTGATTTTCAAGGTATCTTAAGAAAAGTGATCAGTAGATTATTCCTTACTACATAGGCAGCCATGTGGCAAAGTATGATGTAATATAACTCTGACATCTTGTACACAGGTACTTTTTATTATTTTATTAATAAATAAATGTTAGTTAAGCTCGTGTTTCTTAAGACAGTATTTTAAAATTAATCTTCATATGAGAGATGGCTCTGAAGTACTGTAATATTGGCTTTCACTTTTCTTTACAGAAGACAACATGCTAAATAGAAAATGAAATTCTACTCTTCTTTCTTGAGACCCAGTCCATATTTATCTTAACATGTCTATAGCCATTTCTTAACTGATTGATTTTTAAACTCATTTCTTATCCAACATCAGATTTTTCTCACATACAAACTCATTACTTATCCAAAATCAGATTTTTCTCACACAGATACTCACCCCTAAGAAACTAGAAATACAATAAACAACTGAAAATGAACTGCCTTCTACATCCATTGTATTGATACTATCCCATTAAACTAGAAATATAATGAAAAACTGAAGGTTGCTTCTACATCCACAACACTCACAGATGAAGCCGCAGACTGGTTACTCATTCAATCACACATTCATTTATATTTCAAATGCCACAGATGTTTAAAGCACTGAGTTACATGCTGAACATATAGCAAGCATGTAGGATGACAAATTTTTTCATATCAATGAAGCTTAATGCTGCTGCTGCTGCTGCTACATCGTTTTAGTCGTGTCTGACTCTGTGCGACCCTATAGACGGGCCCACCAGGCTTCCCGTCCCTGGGATTCTCCAGGCAAGAACACTGGAGTGGGTTGCCATTTCCTTCTCCAATGCATGAAAGTGAAAAGTGAAAGTGAAGTCGCTCAGTCATGTCCGACTCTAGCGACCCCATGGACTGCAGCCTACCAGGCTCCTCCGTCCATGGGATTTTCCAGGCAAGAGTACTGGAGTGGGGTGCCATTGCCTTCTCCAAGCTTAATGCTGGTAGTCTACTAAAGTAAGTAAAGACTATGACAAAATTTTTTGTTTTAATTTAAATCCATGAAGGAAAAATACCTTCAAAATCACATTAAGTAACTTCTATGATTATGTTAGAAAGTAGTGCTTAAGCCTATAATGAAATGCAAAGAGCATCAGAATTCTAATTAACCAAGAAGTGGACCAATTTAATGAAATGGGTACACACAAAAAAATAATAATTATGTTTTAAAATTAATAACTACTTTATTATGTATCTTACTTTCACTTAGATTACCTTAAAATTAGCCTCATGTTTATTTCTTAATCGTAATACTCTGTCCTTTTAAAACCAACTGTTATGACTACCTAGCCAAATATGCAATATTGAAGGACATTTTGTAAGTCAAAAATATGGAAAATATATACATATCCTTGAAAGCAAAATCTGACTTAAAAAGTCTATATTTTTTTTAGCAAAGCCAATACTCAGTTTAACCAAAAGTGAAGAAATTAAAAAGTTGAGCTGAGGAACAAAGGAAGGGGGAAAATAATAAGAAAAGAAGGAAAAGAAAGGACTTTGCAAATGAAGGAAAGTAACAAAAGTTGTAGAAATCAAATCACCCCGAATACTGTCACTTTCAAGCAATACAATTTTGAAAATACAGAAAATGACCAGTTTATATTCCAGGCAATATAATCTATCAGATCATTTGTTTTTTAATATATGGTAAAGAGGACCTGTCTTTGGCCTTAGAGTATACCAAATCAAAATCAACAACAATTACTGTAAAATAACTACTGTGCTTTCAACTTAGTATAAAAAAGTGGGAGTGGGGAGTGTATTTATTTTAAAACTAGGTGAGAGAAATGATGACATATCCTCAGAGAGTCATATTCAAAAAGAGGAGGGAAAAAAACGGGGGAAAGCAAAATGAGAATAAACTACCTACTAAAACTGTACCACAAATTCAAAATCGCATTTAAAAGTTGAGGACAATTATTGGCCTATATCACTCTTTGTATCTTGGTTTTCTCAACTGTTAAATGAAGATTCTGGAAAAGATCACACTTAAGTGCCATTTCTTTCATCTAGTTTCACAATTCTATAATTTTTCCAATTCCTTTAAATGAAAAAATAAAAAGCCTCTTGGATACTCCTAAGCCCCTTCAATACTCACTAAGTCACTGCCAGAAGATGCCATATAATATTAAAAAAAAAAAAAAAGTAAACAAAACCTAAGGAGACAGTAACAATTAAGAACAAC
This sequence comes from Bubalus bubalis, assembly GCF_019923935.1. Lineage (NCBI taxonomy): Eukaryota > Metazoa > Chordata > Mammalia > Artiodactyla > Bovidae > Bubalus > Bubalus bubalis. The sequence continues at coordinate 33,525,940 of NC_059176.1, read as the reverse complement.
ATTTTAGGATGATGCAAAACATACCCATAGTCCTTTACAAAGAAAAGATGCTTTGTAATAATTTTAATTCATAATAACCAAAGGACACCTGGACTCCTAGGAAGTATCTATAAATACATACAATAATTAATAAGAGAAAAACTTCTGGACAGATTTCATAGTGAAGAATGAAACTAGACTTTTTTAAAAAGTACTTTCCTGGCTTAAAAAATTAACTAGTCTTAGAAAAATAAAAACACAGGATTTATACAAAGAATAAAACTATGTGTGTAAGTGAACAGTCTCCAAGTATAGGCTCAATTGTGCCCAACACTTACTCCTTCAAAAACAGGTATTTCAAAAATGAACATAACCAAAATTGAAAAGCTGCAGTTGTTCAAAAACATTTAGCAACATAAAAATATATACCAAATTCTCTCCTATTCTGTGTTAATAAAGTGCACTACCCCATTCCTTCTATTCTATCTTTCTAATTACTAAACACTGCCCTATCTAAGTAAATTATTAACAATTTAAATGAAGGTAACTTTCTTCAACAATGATTTCCAAAAATTCAATCAACACAGTATTATTTATTATATCTTAGAAGAAACGCAGGATTTGAAGTCTTATTTAATTAATAAGTTCATTATGTGAAAATTTATCCTACAAATGAACTATGGGCCCTTCAATGCATAACTGTTTTCAAAAATCGTTAAAAAAGAAAAGTTACTCTTCAAAGTTTCAAAAAGTATGCCAAGCATCACAAGAAAAGTAAGAAACACTACAGTCTGAAACTTAAACATTACTGAGTTCAGAATAAAGTTAACTGGATATTGAAAATATACTGAACATCAGTAAGACATAAAACAGGACTTGAAATAAGAAAAATATTAATTTTAAAAGTATCAATTATTAAATGAGTATAAGAATAATTTAAAAAATTTTTATTTTCCACACCAAATAATCTTACCTGAATCATTTTGCTGTTAAAAAACTCAAGATACTGATTTCATTTTTCATCTGGTCCTGTCAACGATGCTATGACAGGCCCTGCAGGAAGCAGCAAAAGATGAATGATGGAGTGTAGATATTATGTGTTTTCATGATCAAGTATGTCATGGAAAAGGATATCCATATCATGGTTTGAAACTTAGCAATGTTGAAAATATCTCAAAATGTTTGTTTGTGTACATAATATTCTTTTTTTCTACTTTGTAGTCTTAAAACGTTTATTCTTATTAAATATCAAAACATCTTACATGTGAAATTTTAAAGAATTATTGATGAGAATTAATAAAATAACATTCCACAATATAAAAAATAAAAAATCTTGATTAAAAAGTAAAATATGTTTAAAAGTGGAAGAATGATACTCTCCAATTCTAGAGACTATTATTTTAATCATATTTCCCACAATTACTATAATTACTAATAAATTACCAATTATTCATAACCAAATTAAGATAAAATTTTAAAGTTCTTTTTTCTTACAGACAGTAACTTCAAAATCAAATAGTTACTGGCCACTCTTGTAAAAATTCCTTCAAGAAAAGTAAAGGGGTTCCAAAAATCTGCAAACTCCAAAACTTAATTACTCTTGAGTAATTGACAAGTTAAGAGCCAATGGATACCAAAAAATTTAACTTAGTGAGACTAACAAAAAGTCAAAATAATGAAACTGCTTCACAAAGAATCCAAATGACATTTCAAAATTCTGAATTATTTTAAAATGGTATAGCACTTTGCCAGATTTAAGAACTGTTTTCTGTGCAAAGGCCAACTGATAAACAGGACTGTGATGAAATATCTAACTAATGCAAATACTATTAGAACATACAGGAAACTTTTGTATGTGTCATAGAAGCATACTGTCAATATTTCAAATAGATCAAGAAATTGAAAACAAAAGAAATGAATGACAGACTTTTAAAAAGTTTTTATTATAATCAACTTTTAATTTACTTATAATAAATTGTGGTCAAAAACCATTTCAACAGCACTCCTATGTTAAGCTAAAGCATCCTAAAAACATTTTTAACATACTATTCCTGTCTTGTTTATTGGAGCACATCAAAACACTCAGCAAAGTCTGTTTGTCAAAGTCCCTAACATGCTAAAAAGATACTACTTAATTTTAAATAGGTTCTTCCTCTTATAAAATAAACAAATGTTAATTTAGGATAATAATTTTAAAAGAACTCCAATGTACTTCCACTTACTTCCATTCACTTATGATTTGAAAATACACCTGTGGAACAAGTAACTTTAAATAAATTTTAACTTAAGGTTATTTGATTTTTATTTCTACACCTAAAGTCCCCCTCTCCTTTTTATGTAGATTCTATCAGATTCATGGAAATCATTTTAGCTGCAAATATATCCATATAAAAAATGGAAAAGTTGATAACATATCTTTAAAGAACAGGATGAAGAAATTTCACCAACCCAAGCATCAAAAGCACTGCTTCATTTCTTGCATGTTACGGTTTATACCATGCCACTTCAGTCTCTGAGGGTCAGGTTAATTAAGCTCCACAGCAGCTGCAGTGCAATGTGAGACACACACTGCAGCAGTTCCCACCAGTCCAGTCCAATTACCTGTAGTATTCCAGCACTGGACAAGTGACAACCAACCTCTTCTCTCTAGTCACTTGCTCCCACTGGTCTACTGATAAATGTTAGAACAAACTAACCTCTTTTTGGAAAAGACTGCAAAGCTGAATGCACCTGCTGCAGGCTGCAATGATGAGTCCCAGAGAGATGTTTGTCAGTCAGATCTCTGCAGATGTTGTTTAACTTTATGCTAGAGCTGCATCCAAAGATGGAAATGAGATGGCAATCAAGCACAAGTCTCCCACCCTCATCCCCCCAATTTTATTCTGAAAAGCTGCACTTGCTCATAAAAGTTATCCTTTAAAATACAGCTCCACTAAACTGGAAATAACTGAGACTAAACTCTGTGGCAAAAACATATATGTACAATAAATGGCGCTGGGAAAACTGGACAGCTACATGTAAAAGAATGAAATTAGAACACTTCCTAACACCATACGCAAAGATAAACTCAAAATGAATTAAAGACCTAAATGTAAGACCAGAAATTATAAAACTCTTAGAGGCAGAACACTCAATGACATAAACCAAAGCAAGATCCTCTATGACCCACCTCCTAGAGTAAGGGAAATAAAAACAAAAGTTTAAACAAGTGGGACCTGATTAAACTTAAATATATACATATATATATATATGTGTGTATATATATATATAGTACGGAATTTTAGTTAACAAGTGGCATAACTGTGTTCAGCAAATGTTACTTATAATATTTAAGAGGAAAATTAATTCTTTTAAGCCAGAGCAAAACAAAAGAACAGAACTATAAAAAGACATGTTTCTAACTGGTGGTTTATAGTTTGGTTTTTAGTGATACCACACACTCCTTAGAATTCCCAAGACACAGATCGTTTTTCCTCATTGTATATTACATGAAACATCTTCAATACACAAATATTGAACTATTTTACCAATTGTGTTCATTATTTTTAGACTATTTTGAAATCCTTGGGGGTGATATTTGCAAGGCAATTTTGCTAGATGTACTGTATCACTTTACAATGTCAAAAATTTTAAATGAACTATTTTTCCAAAATCTAGAAGGCTTCAAATAGCAAAATTCAAAGTGACATTGTGCTATAATAATTCATGAAAACAATGACTCTATAAATTAATGATGTTCTATAACCTACTAAATCGATAATAGTCTTCCATAATAACATCAGGGTGAAATTTTAAAAAGAATCAAATTAAATGAACAGCTAACATTTTTAATGCTGATTCAATCTTTCTAAAAAATTTCATACCACAAAACATTTGCTTTCATGAGTTAAGTATAAAAATTATATCTTTCAGAAACTACAATTTTAATACAGATGTGCTATGCCACTAACATTCCTTTATATGTTGTTTTCCTATTACTTAAAATGAGAAATAACATCTTAAAAATACAACAAATTTTCAGACAGATATTAACGTATAAGTGAAAGCTTATGGTTCCTCCTACAACTGAGGATATAGAGGTAAAATATAAAAAATCCACAACAATAAGTAGTATGACAAATACAAATACCACAACTTTAAAGAAAAAAACGTTATGTGTTAGCAACTCTTTGACAATACTAAAACCAAAACAGCACAATGTAATTGACAGCTATCATTATTAAATTCAACAATACTGCAAATTATACTTTATTTTCTTCTTATATTTACCTGCTAATTTTGCCTTAAAACATATGCCAATAAATTTCTAAGATGCTTTGCATCTTAGATCAAAGAAAAGAGTACAGACTGCAACTTTCAGAGGCTATAACAAAAGTATTCATTCACCTTGTACTACTAATACGATAATACTCTTCCTTCAACAATGTAAACAAAATAAGTGATCTATTTTAAACTCCACAAACTCCTCTTATTTCTAAAAGAATGATCATTCTTACACAATCCCAGTCCTAAAGGTTAAATTGGCCAGTGAATGTTCCCCCTGTCAAAATTAAGGCAATGTGGGGTTATTTCCTTCACTAAAAGAAAATTTCACTTACATTCTGCTTTTTCTTGATTTTTAAAGATTTTACATATAAATGGTTTGTGATGTTTTAAATAAGCACCACCCAAGTTGGACTGAGATAAAATTACGATGCAATAAAATCTAGGGATAATGAGTTCAAGTTTTAAAGGACCAAAAAGTAAGTAATTTATATTAAAGGTGATCCAGTTTTATAACCACATTTATGAAAACAGTTTAAAACACACACACAAACACACACAAATATATGCTAAGATTATAAGAGAATTCCTGTTTGATATAATGAATATCTCGGGTCATAAAATAGAATAAGTAAACTATGAAGTATTGTAAAATCTTGAAAATGTTTATTTTACATACTCTATATTATTCCCAAAGAATAATGTATTTAATAAACTTTTCCAATTATCTGCCTGAATCATTCATTAAATAATTTTAGCTGATAAAATCAATCTACTTATTAACAAAATCTAAACAATCACATCTTCAGATGTCAAATAAAGGAATAAAATAATACCATCCTATGACCATCCTGAAAATGCATACAGTAATTTATTTCCCAAAATGAGAAAGCTGTTTTTTATTCAAAGGTAGTAACTTTGAGTAACCTAATTATAAAAAGGATATATAAATAAGTCAAATTAGGTTGCTTTAAACAAGTAAGAATAAAAGATATATTCACAAATCACAGGTTATAAGTTAGTATTTTGTAAGATTTAGATTTTTAGAAATAGATAAATGAATTGCACAGCACTGCAAAAAGTCAAATGAATCTTTTTTCCGATTACAGTAACTGATAAATGTACTTTACAATTCTTATCATACAATTCCCCCAAATATTTAATATATGTGCATGCTAAAATACACAATGCAATATACGGTTCTATAAATTCCAAATTCATACCAATTAAAGTACAAAAATGTTTTCTTCATCTCAACTATAAATATAAAAAAATCAAAATCAAAAAACAAGGTTGCTTAAGATATTTTAAAGATATAACCAGAGGGCGAAAGAAAGTAAAACAAATATGATAAATATAAGATTGTACTGGCTATAGTAAAAACAATGCACATATCATTTGAGTTGAAATTTAATAAAACATCACCAAAGTGTGTCTGTACCCGGCAATATACACCCTGAAGAAAGTTATTCTCAAATGCACCAGTATTCCGACTAAACCTTCCAAAAACAATTACGTTGTTTTAAAACTTAGGTAATCTGAGAAAATTCATTAAGTTACACAACTGAAGCATACTTTTCCCCAAATACTCTGTCTTACAAATAAGAAACAGAAAAATGCTCCATGAAATAAACATTAGGCACATTCATTCTAATGGAATGTAGAGTCATACGTACATATATGAAACACACAAAAAAGGGCATCTCATAAATCATAGTTTTATAATTTAGTTCATTTGAGAAGAGTAAGCTAAGTATCCACGAAGTATATCTGAGTAACAGAAGTTGAAAGTAGCTCAGAGGCTGCTATGTTGAAGAATACTAGGACTTTATATAATTCCACAGGCTTATGGTCAAGTATGAACAGAAAGACTACTAAAATTAAAGTCTATCAGAAAAAGAGAGATGTATCTATCTGTGCAGGTAATAACCTAGTTAAAACCATATTTAAATACAAAGTGCTCAGAATTATGAAAACTTCTTATAAATTACAGGGTTTTATTTTATCCTTAAAATTGTTCCCATAGTTTGTGATTGGTTTCCACCTGTTACAGGCAGAATATAAGCCTTCTTTTATCCAGACATTTCAACTCACATTTGATCAGGTTACGTCACTACACACACAGAATTTTCTTTAACACATTCCAGTTTTCCATTTTTTCCAATGGATATTCTTGCTCTATATAAATAACATGCCTCAGAACTATAAATGATATAAGCAGTTTCAATGTAATAAGAAAAAATGCACAACTATGTGGACTAAAAACAAAAGATCTAATTCCAGTTGTACCCTTCCCAACCCACTAAAAATAAACTATATTCAAATGAAAAGGCATTTAATTTACTATTTGGAATATCCTTGATAAACACCAATTTTCTGTAACATCTCTGCACATCTGATACCACCTCATGTATAATGCAAAAAAAGCTATTTCATTTTCATCTATTGACAGTGAATTTAATTTACTATTGCAGCTCTTTTCCTAGAACTATAACGTTATTAATTCCGCAATCAAGCTCTTTTGAATGCTTTTATTTGTACCAAGGATTTTCACAATTCCACATTGATTTTTTCCATCATAACATACCTTTTAAACATAAGAATGTGAATATGTTAGCAAACTTTCCTAATGCATAAGGAAAGTTTCAGAGACAAGGAAAGCCATCTACAAAACTACACTCACAGAAAATAAACTTTTGAGGGACATCATATCTAAGAGACTACACCTTAGTTTAGCAAGTGTAATGTTTACCAAATATAGTACATTTAATTTAAATAACTAAAGGATAGTTCCAACCAATCTAAAACCTTCTTATACAGTATAATGGTCCATTTTCTACAACCAAGCGATTGGCCTCCAAATGTTTTGCTTACATTCATGCCAGATGTCTTTGCTGTACTAAAGAACTCTTACTGAATTAGATCACTGAAAGCAAATCAGCTTTTATTTCCCACCAAGAAAAAAAAAAATAAGCAGCACCGGTCCCCTCAGCACTGAACAAATATTTTTATGGTCATAAAGATGAAATAATCAAAAAACATGGCAGAAACTGCATGAAGGTAAACACAAATAATGTTTTATCTAGGAGATAACTATTCAATTACGGAGATTTTCCAATTAAACTTAAAATCCATATGTTAAGTAGAAAATGACTTTTAAAAAGATAAATACTCAGAACTCTGTAACAGTTGAAATTTTAAAAAACACACTGAAAAGTACAAAAAAAAATTATACCACCTAGGAAACTTGCCATATTCCACTAGGTTACAGTACCTACAGTACCACACAAACTGTTAACATATTTTGATCAAACACAGCTTTTAAATAACACAAATTTTGAAGCATGGTTCTACTTCTCACATAATAATATATTTCCTTGTCACAATTAAATAAAAACACAATATTTTAAAAATCTGAAGAGGAAGCACTTGTCCTCTTTACTCCAGGGCCAACAAACAAAGCAATGAAGCAGAAAGAGGTACATAATGGATTTAGAAAGTAAATGGTCCATTCTTTTAAGAAGCCTTTCTATCCCCTCTTCTGAATTCACTCTAGACTAATTGTCATTACAATTATGTCTGAAAACTCCAGAAGAACCCTATTTCCTGATGCCAGCTGTCCAGGTTTCTATCTTTAAATTTTAGTTTCTTTTTTTTTTTTTCTAATCAGAAAGAAGTAGTTAGAAATAGCCAGGAAGATTCATCTCGAAATTGGTCTACATCAGAGACAGAATATCGATTATAGAAACCAAAGGTAATCAAGAATGAAAATATTTCTAAAATTATTCCACAAATACTCTAATACATCAAATATCTAAATAAAGTCTACACTATTAAGAATTCTTTCAATACAGCACACAACACAGGTAGATCTTTTTTTTTCCTTTCCTTGGGGATTTATCAAACAATCTCTTCATCATTGCACCTACCTGGGTAAAAATCTTTGGACTTAGACAGCTTGATGGTGGCTCCAGTTTCTTTTTGCAATTGAACAATCGTCTGTCCTCCCTTTCCAATTATAGATCCAGCAGCATAACTAGGTATGAGAACCTTTAGAAAATATTGGCCGTCTTCTGAAAAATGCAAAGAAATACACTCCGTTAAAACAATAATTTTAAACTTTGTACCCTCCCTCCACCCTCAAGAGAGAAAACAGCGATTAAACCCCTGGGCATATAGCTGCAGGAAATATGGGGTTAAATTGTTTTTATAAAGAAAAAAAAATAAGCCAATTACACTGAAAAATAAATAAGTACGAAATGTTTCCCATTCTGTAGAATTTATACTTTTTCTAACTTGGAATTAAAATCTAAACATGTTCTATTATTTTGCAACACTGTAGAAACTGATGACTAAATTCCAGTTGTTATTCCAAACATGGAAGTCTTCCAATTCTATCTGTGGTTACTATGGTAAAACAAAACGAACTGACCCTTCAACAAAACTTCAGAGATTTATACCATGACAAACCTTCACTTAACATATTGCAAAATAAATAAATAAAAGGACGGTAAATAGTGATGAGCTATATATATTTGACAGGAGCAAACACACAAGCACTACAATTAGCCATTGCCTGTATCCTACTTAAAGTATGCAAAACAACCATTCTCCTACCAAATAATCCACCCAAACTGTAGGGTGTATTCCAAGCCTTCAATAAGTGCCAGGAAATAACTCAAAGTGATGTGGACTGGTAAATCTAACTAATCCTGGAGTATTTCTTTAGCACTCCTGAGTCTACTATGATCTCGTTTAAGCTCATTAATTAAAGGACCTTAAGAAGAATTTTGCCAATACTAAAAAGCTTAGGAGTCATTTACATCAAATACACTTAAAAGTGACCAGATAATGTTCCTTCTCCAAATGAATCACAATCATTAAAACGGAGGGGGTGGATGAACCAAAAAAGACTGAAATGAAATGTTTTAGAAAATAAAGCCAACTCCCTAAACTTTAATTTCCGTCAAACTGGTGGTGTCTTAAATAGGAAACACCCCGGTAAATCCAGCTTCCTTATGTGAACATGAACGTTCCAAATTTTTCGGGTGTGCCATTCGCAAGACCCCCATCCGGCTCTAAAGTACATGCTGTAGATAAATTCACCTCTGCCTCGATGCATTGGGTGCATTGTTAAGATGACTCCAGTGCCAATGAAGAAGCGGTACCGGTCCCGTTATAACTCATCTTCCCGGGAAGCGCAGGATGTTAACTAACAAGTCACAGTACGAGACACCCCCACCCTCGTATGCACACCCCTGAAGACAAATCAAAGAGATTTTTGCACCGACAGTATAAGTGCGGTAAGAGCATGCACTCTTCAAGATTTTGCATACTACTTGTGGCCCAAACCAAGGGGATGAAGAGAGCAAAACTCTCCTGTGCCCCAGTCATTCGCTCTCCGCTACCCAAGTGCCATTTATTTATTTATTTTATCCGACTGTTAAATGCAGCGCGCATCTTCGGGCGGCCATCACCTCGCTCGGGGTCATCCACTTCCTCCTTAACGGACCCCCTTGCCCAGGTCTAGGATATTTAAACGGTCAGCCTTTCGACCGATTAAAGGGAAAGATAGGTCTATTCCGAAAAAAACGGTCGCCATTTTGATGAATGATAAAACACAGAAATGGAAATGTATCGGGACCGGCGAGGTGCGGGGCAGGTGCAGGGGAGGGGGCGCGAGGCAGGGCGCGGGAGCCGCCGGGTTCGGGCTGGAGGTGTCCGGGCCGCGGGAGGGAGGGAGGGCGGCGGGAGGCAGGGAAGCAGGGGCGGGCGGCGGGGGATGGGGCCAGCGGGGAGGTGGAAGCGATACCCACCGCCCGTATTGGTCCTCTTGGTGCTGCCGGCTTCAGGGGGGGCTTCCAGCGGCCTTTTCCGCGAGTCCGGCGGGTCCAGGTCTATGGGAACCCCAGTGTGGGTCCCGTTCTGCTGGATGGGAGCTGCCGCCATCATGTTTGCAGTTCCTGCCGCTTCTACGGGGAGAAGGTTCTCCCTTTTGTTTTGGCTTTTTCTTTTTTTTTTTTTTTTTTTGCTTTTTTCTTTTTTTTTGCTTTTGGGGTTTCTTAAGGTTGTTTTGTTTTTGTTTTTGTTTTTTTTAATCGGATCAATAGAAATCTCTTTAAGAAAAAAAAAGCAATGTTGCTGGTTTGTTCTCACTGGGGAGGGGGCAGGGCTGAAGAGCAGCTGCAGTGCAGTGTCAGAAAGGAGACAGGGGAATGGAGGGGGTGTGAGAGACGGAGGGAGAAAGAAGGAGAAGAAAGGAGAGAGGGGGAGAGAGTGGAGAAAGGAGAGGGGCGAGTGAATGAGCGGGAGGAGGGGAGCGGGGAGGACGGGCTGAGGGAGTGGGAGAGCGAGAGGGCTGGCGGGGCGCGGGGAGAAGCCGAGGAGGAGGGGAGAGCGAGGGAAAGAGTGAATGAGCAGGAGGAGGGGAAGGAGGTGGATGAGGAGAGAGGAGCGAGCGGCGGAGGAGGGCAAGAGCCGGGAAGGAGCGCGGCGGTCCCGGCGCCGCGCTAGCGCTGCGCTCGCTCCCGCTGCTGGTGCTGCCGCCGCCGCCGCTGCCGGAGCGGTTCTGCCGTTGCCTGGGCTGCTCGGCGCTGCTGCTGCTGCTGCTGCTGCTGCTGCTGCCGCCCGGTCTCGCTCATTATTTCTCCCGCTTGTGGGGGGGGGGGGAGGGGGAGGCTGGCGGGGAGGGAGGGGGATGGCTGAGAGGGGAGGGTAGTGAGGGGTTGAGTTCGCAGACTCCCACACACTTCGCGCTCCGGTCCCTGCCTCTCAGCAGCGCCGCCGCCGCCGCCTCCCTACGCCGAAGCCTCAGCCTGCGGGGGCGGGGTGGGGGGGGGGCGCCTGAGGGGGAAAGAGTGTGCGTGTCTGCGCGGGAGTGAGAGCGCGCGCCGGCTGAGAGCGTGCGCGGGGGCGCGCGCCGGCGGCGGGGGCGGGGCCGGGGGCCGGGGCGCTCCTGTGGGAAGGGAGGGGTGAAAGGTCGCGGGTCCTCGGCAACACGGCTCAGGCAAACGTAAGCCGCTTGTCGCAGAAACCGAGGGGGTCCAAGAAACGCGCTAGGCTGGAAGGCGGGAAGCAGACGTTACTGACAGCCGTGCCAGCCAGTAGTATGGAAACCTGAGAAAGGCTCTTCAGGCCCCTTCCCAATCAGGAAACTTGGGTATGAGAGGGAGTGAAGGGGTGGGGTGGGATCTCGGTCCAGCCGGGACTGGAGAGGCGACAATTTTGGCTAGACTGAGAAGGGCATTCGAGTGACCGTTCATAACGGGTCGGACAGCGTTAAGGCTGAGGGAGGAACCTTAGCCGTATGCTTCCAGGACTTCTAGCTAGGTACATCCGTTTTTCAGAGTTAGGTGAAAGACAGTAGTTAGCCTCTTACTTAAGGGTGGTTCTACGGAGTGATTTCATCAAGAGTATTACTCGCACTGTGTGACTTCGTTAGGGAACTCGAAGTGTCTCACTCGCTGCCTTAAATCCTTTCGGAAACAAGCCAGGATACAAATAAATAAAGCTAGGTAGGAGTATCCCCTTCATGAGGCGCCGAGAGGCGGACTAAACACAGGCAACAGCTGGGTGTGTATCCAAAACTAATTCTGAACGAAAAAGGAATATACGAGTATAATTCAGCGCAATGTGCACAGCTTATGATTACACAGATCTCGGATATATAACGAACTTAAAGCTCAACCAGAACACTACAGACAAGAAAATATATATTTGGAGTAGACGCTAAATGTCGGAAAAGATTCCGTTTACAGATGAGTAAACTGACCCAGTAAAGTATTTTGCTCAAGGTCATCCATCAAATTAGTAATTAAATCAGTGTACTAGGAAGCAGTGATAGTGGAAAAGCATGGGCTTTGGAGTTCAGAAATCTTGGTTTCAAGTTCTTGGCGGGCATATTCTAAAAGTGTATCCTCAGACAGTCCCTTAACATGTTGCTGTATGTATTAAGTGCTTTTACCATGTGCCAAGCAACCAACTTCACATGTGCTCTTTACATGCGGTGTATCATGTAATTATTACTGTCTCCGTTTAATGAGGCAGTTTGGGTTTAAGAGATATTAATAATTTTACCTAAGTTACAGTGGTGTAAACACAGTAGTAATAATTCAAACTAAAGTCGTCTTGATTCCAGAGTCTGTCCACTTGAATACTGCAGTACACTGGAGCCTCGGGTTCCCTCCCGCAAAATAATGGGTCTTTACCTCCTGGAATTCTTGAGTCAAATGAGATAATATTCGTGGCAATGCATTGTAAGATGTAAGAACATATGAACATATTCACTAGATTTCTAGAACAAAGATGCTCCTTTCCTATAGGTTTCGAGAACAGCACTTGAACGTGAAAACGGCTTTAGTATCAAGCTAGCTCAGAAAGAACTTAACTCTGATTGACCAAGAATACTTGCATAGATGAGGCAATAACGGAATAGAATAAAATTTGATTTCTGGTTGATAGAGAAGGGAATGGAAAGAATACTAACCCTACTTTTAGCATCCTTTATTGGAAGGAGTAACTAGGAGGCGTTGGGATTTCTGGTACTTTTAAGTAATAAAAGACGACACTGCTGAATGAGGAAGAGAATAACGTTTAGTTCAAGAATAAAAGTTCATCTGGAATATGAAAAATATGTTTGCCTTAAGTCAGGGAAGAAGATGCGCTGAGAGCTGAAAGGGAAAGCAGGTAAGTTAGTACATACTGGTAAAGCTCTGTGAACCAAAGTCCAGAATTTCGATCTGATGCATGATGTTATAGGAAACCACAATATAGTCTTCATGACCGAAAATAAAGAGTATTTACACAGAGAACTGGATTCTTTTTTTTAACAAAAGGGAAGCTGTGATGAGAGAAAAAAAATGTGGTTTGGAATAAGTTTGTGGTGGTCAAGATAGAAAAAAGGCTGATGCCAGATATTATACAAAGTATTCTGTGAAAAACATGCAAAGACATTTTTCATAAATTGAAAGATGTAGTTTTCATAAATTAAAAAGTAGAAAAGGGATTTGCAACTAGATTATTTCAAAACAGTAAAAGATGAGGGACAAAGATAATTCAAAGATATTTCAAAGCTATATTACATTAAAGTCTGGGCAAAGTGTTCAGTAGAATGTAGTTTTAAATTGGGGAAAGACTTAAGTTTTAGAACTGGAAAACTTGGGGTTGACAAATTTCAAAAAATAAATAAAATATTTCTAAAATAGTTTGAAAAATATTTGTCATTGCTGTGTGTTAGATTCAAAATGAGCCTTTTAAGTTAAATTGCCTTATAGACATAAGCTTACTGAATGGCACTGTATTCTTATGGTATTTATTTGCCCCTTCACTTATTCATCTTTAGATTTAATATTTAAATACTATCGATCACTACATGGGGCCCAGAAGCAGAAGATATGGTTTTTAATATGGATATGTGTGTGTGTGTGTGTGCACACGCACACACATGTGCATACTCAGTCTCAGTCATGTCTTACAGTCCGACTCTGTGACCCCATGAACCGTAACCTGGCAGGCTCCTCTGTCCATGGGATTTTCCAGGCAAGAATACTGAAGTGGGTTGCCATTTCCTACTCCAGGGGATCTTTAGGATATCTAATAGTAAGCAAGCTATGTTATGCCAGGAATTAGACACTCTCCTAAGTCTCTGACCTGGTCAAACATCTAAGGATCAGTCAGCTCTGAGCTGATTTGATCAATGAAGTTTATCAGAGTGTACATTCTAATTAAGCCTCTATCCGCTAGTTTAGTATATTTTGTTGTCTTTTTTAAAAAATTATACTTCATTTCTTACTGCATATACCTCTACCATTCTGATCAGATAGACAAACATTTTACCTGTTGTATTCTGCATTTTGTCCCAGCTAATAAAATTGAAGAAATAAAAAGGTAAAGTGACTCCCAGTTTATTATTAAGCTGCTGCACAGCATTCTATATTATTATACAGCATGCTATACATCTTATGCTGCAAATAAACTGTTTGAACTTTCCAAAAATATAATAGAAGCACTTGACCTTTTAATTCTCTGAAAAGAAATAGTTTATTTTTTTAATTTACCAGGCAATTGGCACCACAAATTTAATAATGTTTTTCCAATCTTAAGACACAATAGAATTTGTGTGCTTTTCATTGTTAACTACTTGATGACTTATGAACATAAGAAACTATGGTAGAAAATAATATTAATCTGAAGAACAAAATCCCCAATCTTTATTGACTTTCATTGGGTATCCTTTTCCTTCCTAAATTTCAGTCTGAGTAACAAAAGATAATATATTTTTGGTAATAATGATTGGCTTTGTAAAGAAATCACAGATAATTGATATCCACAAGTATACCCAAGCCCATTTCTTTGTCTCCGTGTTCCTGTCTTTCCTACAATCAGTTCTGTTACTAAAGAACATAAATACTGAGTATTTCTCTGCAGCCTAGGCTTTGGGAAAATATTTTCTGAGTTTATGGTCTACTAAAAGCAGATCCTGAGTTAAGGATTCAAGTGCAAGTAGTTTATTTTGGAAGTGATTTCAGGAAACAGTAGGATCCTGGGGAAGTGAGACAGGGAATGGAAGGGAGGCAATGAAGGGTGTGAATTCCCCAGCAAATTATCACTGTGAGCAAACAATCTCAGGGGATTTCCTGAAAAATCATTGAAATGGTAACCTCAGAATTATCCCGCTGAAAGCCTGAAAAAACAGATATATATGCACCAACTCTCTTCAGTCATTGGTCAGGGTCTATATACAGGGTGCATTTATTCAACGCATGCTTGCCAATCTTCCAACTACCAGAGCAGCATCTTGTTTTGAGGACTTTCTATGGAGTCTGGAGGCTGTTCTGTCCTTACATAGGCTGAAAATGCTGTGGAATATCCCCCACCATTTTGGAAAATCAGGCCAATGTGCTCTGAATGATAGACAAGGAGATATGGGTAGGGCAGTATCAGTTTATTACTAGTAAAATGAAATTAGGAAAAGGGAAAACAAGAAGCCTGTTCTTGCAAACTGTTGGAGGGAAAGATCAAATAAATATGAAAGTATGAAAAAATTTGGAAAGCTTAAAGTACTAAAAGAAGTTTTACAATTTTCACAATCCAAATATTGTAACCAAGCAGAGATTGTCAATAGCCCAACTGATTTTCTTTGTTTTTAAAAAATACATTTTTAATTTTTTAGAGAGACTTAGTGTACCTGTTTTGATTATTTTTTCAGTCAATCCAGCACAAAGAAAATAGGAGAAAATATCTGCCAAAAGAGTATATCACCTAATCCCACATCACAGGGATTTAAGTTTATAGAAGTTATATATATATAGCCTATAGTTATATATATAGTTATATATATAGAGAGAGAGAAGTTAAGTTATATGTTTATAGAAGTTCTATAACCAAACATTGAAGAAATATTTTTCCAAGATTGCATATGTTGCTGCTGCTGCTGCTAAGTCACTTCAGTCGTGTCCAACTGTGTGACCCCATAGACGGCAGCCCATCAGGCTCCCAGTGCCTGGGATTCTCCAGGCCAAGAATACTGGAGAGGGTTGCCATTTCCTTCTCCAATGCATGAAAGTGAAAAGTGAAAGTGAAGTCGCTCAGTCATGCCCTACTCTTAGTGACCCCATGGACTGCAGCCTACCAGGCTCCTCCGTCCATGGGATTTTCCAGGCAAGAGTACTGGAGTGGGGGTGCCATTGCCTTCTCCATTGCACATCTTAGAAAGTAATTTATTGGAATTTTTCATCTTATAGATTCAAACAGCCTTTATGTTTACACAGTTAATAATACAAATCTACTGTTGGTGATACGTTTATGAAACAGTCTATAAAAGCTCACACTAATTTATACAGAGATATAAATGTTATTAGCATTCTTCCAAAAAATCCCCAAACTTTCATATTCCAGTTGCAAATGTGTCATCCTAATAGGTATTGAGATATGTTAATATTATAAGAAAATCCTTAACTCTTTAGCACTGAAAATATTTTATGAAATACATATATAGACAGTAAATAACTAACCATTTCTACAGTGCAATAAAAAGAGCCTTGTGATAACTAGGCTGTGTAAAAAGTTAACCTTAGGGGAAACTGGGGAAAGTATTGGGGAGCTTCTATTTTTGCAACTCTTCTTTAAGACTGAACTTATTTCAAGGTAAAAAGTTAAAAACAAACAAAAAGAATCTTGAACTAATGATCTGTTTTTGACTCTTATACTTAACTTTGTTAGCTTATTGTTGTTCAGTCACTAAGTCATGTCCAACTTTTTGACCCCATGGACTGCAGCACACCAGGCTCCACTGTCCTCCACTATCTCCTAGAATTTGCTCAAGTTCATCTCCACTGAGTGGGTGATGTTATCTAACTGTCCCACCTCTGCCACCCCTTCTCCTTTTGCCTTCAATCTTTCCTAGGTAACTTTGTTACCTGCAGTCATCATTTCCCTGCTCTGAGTTTCAGTTTTGTCATCTATAAAATAGACGAATTAGAAAATGCTCTATAAATCTTCAAAACAAATTTCTGTATCAGTATGTTTGCTATCATTCATAGAATCATACAAAGAAAATTATCAGAATCAAAGTACGTATTGTATGCCTTCACATGCACTTTAAAAATCAGTTAATAACACATGTTTTGGAGATGTATTTTAAGTGCAAAGCAAAACAATTTACCAAGGAAAAGAATTTTGATATTGTAAAGAATATATTTAATACATTTATTCCCAAAATTTTTGCACTTTTAAAATAATAATTCACTATAATCTATAGTTGAAAATATTTTCTTGAAAGCATAATTCAAATTGTGAATTTCCATATTTTAAGTCATTTGGATGTGAAAAAATACTGGGGTGGAAAAAGTAAATGATAAAGTTGTTAAGATAGAGTAAAAAAAAAAAGAAAAAGAACTATAAAAGTAAACTAGAGAAGCAAGAGTTGAATAGTATTAATATGTTTTACCAACTAATTTAAATCACTTATTAAATCGCTGTTGCTTCCATAAAATAAATTCAACTATGCATACTCTATTCTGATAATGCCTAGAGTGATCCTGAGTCTTCATTTGACCAAGATGTTCTTGGCTTGTGCTAGATGTCCTAGAGCAATTATCAATTACTCTCAGAGTTTTCCCAGTTTGGGACAATAAATTACATAGTCCCCCTAATAATACTCAAGAGCTTCTCCTTTTTTTAACCCTGCCAATTAGAAAGCATAAAATCTTTTTTCTTCATCAAATTCCTTTAAATGGCAACTTCCCCATGTGTAATAATAGACATGTTTATCATAGTTCAATCATTATTTTACATTGTATAATAAATTATCAATTCTCGCATCCTCTCCCCTCCATGATGTTTTATTTATCTATATTTTTATTTTTATGAGTGTGTTCAGTCACTAAATCATGTCCGACTCTGCAAACCCCATGGATTGTAGTCCACCAGGTTCCTTTGTCCATGGGATTTCCCAGGCAAGAATACAGTAGTGGGTTGCTATTTATTTGTCCAGGGGATCTTCACAACCCAGTCAAACCTGCATCTCTTGTGTCTCCTGCATTGCAAGCAGATTCCTTATCACTGAGCCACCTAGGAAGCCTATACTTTTATTAGCTAGAGCTAAGACCAAAGATTAAGAACAGATGTAGAAAGCAGTAGAATTTTAAAATGTATCTTTTCACATTTGAACATGGAAACTATCAGTTTGATAGGATTATTCCTTCATTAGACAGTACTGTATGTAGTAAGATGAAGTGAGTTGAAGAAATAATAAATGTGATCATAAATATAATAAAATACAACTTCAAATGATAAATCACTGGACCCACAGATAGCATCAGGGAATTGCTTACATTATAGACTGTTCATATTCCCTCTGTTTACTTCTTGTTGCTCAAATAAGCCATAATCCTTGACTTCCAGATATACTTCAGTGTTTCTGGAAAGCCTTCTTTCTACCAGCTATTACCACTGTTTGTTAAATGTCAAATAATTAAAAGTTCTGTTTGTCTTATAACAGTGTTACTTGTGCTTATAAGTACAAAAATTTAAACATACATATATGCTAAAAAATTATATTACCATACTCATCCAGAGATTCTGCCTTGGTATTTAATCTGTTGGTTTAACTATGTAAGCATTTCTGTGGTAGGTCAGAGGTGTTTAATTGACATCATGTAATTCTAAATTCTTTTATCCCTGTGTCATTTCATATAACTAAGAGTATACAGAGCTTACTTATTAAAACCTAAGTTTTATATATGGATGTTTATGTGCCTATGGTATAGAAAGAGGGTATGTGAGTGAGTGAGTGAGTATGTGTGTACATGTGATTGAAAAAGGGAGACAAGAAGAGGCTAGATATTACAGTTCTACCTAATGTCTGTAGTTGGGTTTAAAAATTAGTAAATGCAAAATTTGCCTTTTACTTAGCCTTTCTTTCTCAAGATTAAGTATTTGTGAGATTTTAATTTTTTCATTTTACCTTCTTACTATGAGAATTTGAAATGTATACAAAAGGAGGTAAAATATAATGAATCCCATATACTATCATTTACCTTCAAAACTATAAATTAGTGACCAATATTGTTTCATTTATAACTTCGCTTTTGGGAATGTGAAGCAAACTCTACATTTCATACCATTTTTATTCTGCAAATAGTATATATAGGCTTTTAAATATATCTGTAATATCATCATTACATTGAAAATAATTGACACAAACTTCTTAATATTGTCAAATATCTGGTCTGTGTCTAAATTTCCTTAATAGTCTTAAAAAGTTTTTAATACCTTGTTCAAACCTAACCCAAATTAATACATTGCTATTGGTTCATGGCTCTCAAATCTCTTTTAATTTGTATCAGTCAGATTTCCATCAGAATAGCAGACCAGTAGGATATATTTTAAGTTTACACACACACACACACATGGGTATATATACATGCACACACATATTGGACACAACTGAGCATCTGAGCACAGCAGAACAGATATATAGTGACAGTATATATAAGCAAGCCCAAACCCACTGATGGGCAGTCAGGAAGGAAAGATACAGGGGGAAGATAGAACAATTTCAGGCCTAACTATGCTTGGAGTCTCAGATTTTCAGAGACCTAATTGCTTTGATGACTGCCACCTGATTAAGAGAGGCCCACCCAGGATAATCTCCCTTTTGATTAACTTAAAATGGAAACTTTTTAATTGCATTTCAAAATTCCATGACAGCAGAACCTGACTGTTTGTTTAAATAAGTAGGAGAGGGTGTATGTTTGCTACAAAATGTCTGCTGGCTCCCTTTGGTCCTCCAACTCTCACAAGAGAATATTCCTTGTAGACCACTCTGCTGCTGCTGCTGCTGCTAAGTCGCTTCAGTTGTGTCCGACTCTGTGTGACCCCATAGATGGCAGCCCACCAGGCTCCCCCGTCCCTGGGATTCTCCAGGCAAGAACACTGGAGTGGGTTGCCATTTCCTTCTCCAACGCATGAAAGTGAAACGTGAAAGTGAAGTCGCTCAGTCGTGTCCGACTCTTCACGACCCCACGGACTGCAGCCCATCAGGCTCCTCCATCCACGGGATCCTCCAGGCAAGAGTACTGAAGAGCTAGAGACATAACTGAGTGATGTCATATCACAAAGCCATCACAGCCCACTCTCTGTCAACATGGAACCCATAAACATATCTTTAAATCATATTTAAGCATCAAATAAAGACAATAGCAAAATAATACTTCTAACATAAAGAACTTAATAACAACAGAATGAACTATCCCACATAAAAAGTAAAAAATGTTAAAAGTGTTAATCCTTTACCTAGGCAAAGGTACAGAATCTTTGGGTGATGTTCACATTTCTCCTGTGATACTCTATAGATCATTTTTTGTTCATTTTTAAAATTGGTTCACAATATTAATGTTTATTCTCAAATATGCATAACAAAAATGTACCATTTTAATCATTTCAGATGCATGGTTCAGTGTCACTGTGTACCTTTGCATTGTTGTGCAACCCTCACCACTGTCCATATTTGGAACTTTTTAATCTGATCAAACTGAAATTCTGTAACCATTGAACAGTAACTCCCCATTCTCCTCTCTTCACCCCTCAGCCCCAGAAAACTATATACATGCTAACATATAATGTTAATTGTTATTAACATGTTACATAAGAGGTGGACAAAGGTAATAAAAATATTTATTACATATACAAATGTTCACTTGAAAGTAATACTCATAATGATTATTGTGTTCTTTTCTGCAAATGGTCACATCATCATGGATGATATTTGTTCCACTACTTTCTTTCATTTCCTTCTTCCACTGCCCTTTCCATATTCCCTTTGCCCTCACCAAGCTCCTCAGCTGGTTGTGGTAAGATGACCTAAACCTTAATTCCTAAAGGATCTGGGCTATTAGAAATCCTACTTGAATGGAGTTGTCATAGTTTTCCCCCTGATTTTTAATCAAAATACATAGGAATACAAAGAGATACCTTAGGGGATCTCCTGTTTATTTTAGACTGAATCCTCTTTACCCTCATTGTGCAATAGGAGCATATTTTCCTTGATCACCAGGATTGATCACTGCAGCCAGCATAGTAACTCCTTTCTTTTTTCTGTTGCTTCAGAGGCTTGAAGAGCCCAAAGTGGCAAATGGCAGCCACTCCCAGTTCAATGGAATCTTTATTGTGTCCCCGATGGATACATTCCTTGTTTCGAAATTAAAACCTCTAGGCAAACATACAGAGAAGGCAATGGCAACCCACTCCAGTACTCTTGCCTGGGAAATCCCATGGATGGAGGAGCCTGGTAGGCTACAGTCCATGGGGTCTTGAAGAGTCAGACACGACTGAGCGACTTCACTTTCACTTTTCACTTTCATGCATTGGAGAAGGAAATGGCAACACACTCCAGTATTCTTGCCTGGAGAATCCCAAGGATGGGGGAGCCTGGTGGGCTGCCATCCATGGGGTTGCACAGAGTCAGACACAACTGATGTGACTTAGCAACAGCAGCAGCAGACCAACATACCCTAAAGTCAAGGGAATGGGAAAGAAACATTTTGCTACTCAAGATCACTTGAGGCAATGTGAGAGGAACTACTCTCATTCCTATCTCTTGGATTTGCATGTGTGCTGTACTTAGTCACTCAGTCATGTCCAACTCTTTGCAACCGCATGGACTGCAGCCCATTAGGTTCCTCTGTCCAAAGTGATTCTCCAGGCAAGAGTACTGGAGTTGGTTGCATGCCTTCCTCTAGGGGATCTGCTCAACCCAGGGATTGAACCCAGGTCTCCCACATTGCAGATGGATTCTTTATCATCTGAGCCACTGGGAAGTCCAAAAATACTGGAGTGGATAGCCTATCCCTTCTCCAGGGGATCTTCCCAACCAGCAATTGAACCAGCGTCTCCTGCATTGCAGGAGGCTTCCTTACCAGCTGAGCTACCAGGGAAGCCCAGATTTCAGTGCAAGGATCTGTAAATCCTGGTGATGGAAGAAACAGCACCACATGTTTGAGGCTGATTTTAGGCATTGACCACATATATCCTGGGGGACACTGTCTCAATCGCATAAGGTATTGCCACCTAGCTGGCACCATAACAGAGTCATTATAAGGGCAATCTATGGTCCTATTAAGCCAGCAATTTCAGAATGATAAGACCAGGGAATACCATGAGTAGGAGCACATTGTCACAAAATATAAAATGTTGATAATATAGCAGGGTCCTTTCTCTCCAGGTCCCCTTCTTGGATTTACATTAATAAATTGATTCAGAATTCATCATTTGATTCAGGAGCTATGACTCTATTTTGGAGATTTGGGTCAAAATTCTGGTTACTAAACTTAGAATTTTCCACTTCTACATATTAAGTAAAACTTGAGGAGACGTCCCATCTCAGGTGTTGAAGTTTTCATCTCTGAAAGTTAATTTTGCATCTTTTTTGGTATCTTGTAAGAATCCACTTACTATGTGGAATAAACCCTATAGATTCTTGAATATATGGAAGATAGTTATAATTATTTTAATATCTTTATTGACTCTATCCTTTGCCATTTCTGATGTGGTTCTGGTTGTTTGGTTTTTCTCTTCAATATGAATCATATTGTCCCCTTTCTAATAGTCTGCTTACTTTTATGGTATTTCAGGCATTGTTCATTTTACCTTGTATGCTGGATATTTTTTGTTTTTCTACACATATTCTTGACCTTTGTTCTTAAATGTAGTTTTTGGAAACTGTTATTTGGCAGTCTTGCTTTTCAGCTTTATGAGATGAGGTGAGATCACCATATAATCCAGGGCTAATCTTGCCCCACAACTGAGGCAAAACCTTCTTGGTACTCTGAAAGTGAAAGTCACTTAGTCATGTCCAGCTCTTTGTGAGGCAATGGACTATACAGTCCATGGAATTCTCCTGTCCAGAATACTGGAGTGGGTAGCCTTTCCCTTCTCCAGGGGATCTTCCCAACCCAGGGATCAAAGCCAGGTCTCCCGCATTACAGGCAGATTCTTTACCAGCTGAGCCACAAGGGAAGCCCAAGAATACTGGAGTGGGTAGCCTATCCCTTCTCCAAAGGATCTTCCCAACCCAGGAATTGAACCGAGGTCTCCTGCATTGCAGGTGGATTCTTCACCAACTGAGCTATCAGGGATATCCTTTAGCTGAGTGAATTATGAGGTTTTTAATTTTGAGTAGATGGAACAGGAAATATTTTCATCTCTGAGTGAGCACCAAGCACTATTACCTCTAATCTTTAGGTAGTTTCCTCTAATACATGTGCTGATTATTACTAAGATGAAGACCCATGGGGACTGTTTGAGATTTCCAAAGTTTTATCTCTGTGGACCTCTTATCATTTGGCAGTGTGCCACCCTATGAACTTCAGCCACTCTGTTTATGGTGTTTCTCAAAAAGATAAATATAGAATGTCTATATAACCTAGGAATTTCACCCACAGGTTATATTGTTATGCAAAAGAACTGGAAATAGCTTTCAAACAAATATTTTTATTTTTTCAATTTTTATTGGAGTATAGTTTATTTCCTCTAAGGGATTTTTGCCCACAGTATTAGATATAATGATCATCTGGATTAAATCTGCTGATTCCCATACAATTCAGTTCACTGATTCCTAAGATGTTGATGTTCAATCTTGCCATCTCCTGCTTGATCACATCCAGTGTACCTTGATTAATGGACCTAACATTCCAGGTCCCTTTGCAATATTGCTCTTTGAACCTCGGACTTTACTTTCTCCAACAGACACATCCCCACAGCTAAGCATCATTTCTGCTTTGGCCCAGCCAGTTTCTTAATAGAGCTATTATAATATTAATTGCTCTCCACTCAACCTCAGTAGCATATCGGACATGTACTGACCTAGGGGGTGCTCATCTTCTGACCATTGTATCTACTACTGTGGGCAAGAATCCCTTAGAAGAAATGGAGTAGACCTCATAGTCAACAAAGGCATCCAAAATGCAGTCATTCAGCTGCTCAGTCATTCATGCTTCAGTTGCTCAGTCATGTCCGACTCAATGCGGATCCATGGACTACAGCACCCCAGGCTTCCCTATCCTTCACCATGTCCCAGAGTATGCTCAGACTCATGTCCATTGAGTCAGTGATGCCATCCAACCATCTCATCCTCTATCGTCCCCTTCTTGTCTTACCTTCAATCTTTCCCAGCATCAGGGCCTTTCCTCTGAGTCAGCTCTTTGCATCAGGTGGCCAAAGTGTTGGAGCTTCAGCTTCAGCATCAGTCTTTCCAATGAATATTCAGGGTTGATTTCCCTTGGATTCACTGGTTTGATCTCCTTTCTGTCCAAGGGACTCTCCAGAACCACAGTTCAAAGGCATCAGTTCTTCAGCGTTCAGCCTTTTTTATTGTCCAAATGTCACATCCACACATGACTACTGGAAAAACCATAGCTTTGACTATACAGACCTTTGTAGGCAAAGTAATGTCTCTGTTTTTTAATACACTGTCTAGGTTTGTCATTGCTTTTCTTCCAAGGAGAATGCATCTTTTGATTTCATAGCGGCAATCACCATCTACAATGATTTTGGAGCACAAGAAAATAAAATGTCACTGTTTCCATTGTTTACCCATTTATTTGCCATGAATTGATGGACAGGATGCCATGATCTTCATTTTTTGAATATTGATTTTTAAGCCAGCTTTTTTCCTCTCCTCTTTCACTTTCATCAAGAGTCTCTTTAGTTCCTCTTTGTTTTCTACCGTAAGGGTGGTGTCATCTGCATATCTGAGGTTATTGATATTTCTCCCAGCAATCTTGATTCCAGCTTGTGCTCCATCCAGCCCAACATGTCGCATGATGTACTCTGCATGTATGTTAAATAAGCACGGTGACAATATACAGCCTTGGTGTACTCTTTTCCCAATTATGAACCAATCCATTGTTCCATACTTGGTTCTAACTGTTGCTTCTTGACCCGAATACAGGTTTTGCAGGAGGCAGGTAAGGTGGTTGGGTATTCCCATCTCTAAGAATTTTCCACAGTTTGTTAAGATCTACACAGTTAAAGGCTTTAGTGGTATCAATGAAGCAGAACCAGATATTTTTCTGGAATTCTCTACTAGTACCAAAATGCAGTGTGTGTGATAGTTGCTCAGTCGTGTTTGACTCTTTCTTTGCAACCCCAACGACTATAGCCTGCCAGGCTCCTCTGTCCATGGAATTCTCCAGGCAAGAATACTGGAGTGGGTTGCCATTTCCTTCTCCACCAAAATGCAGTATTGAGTTCAATCTCAGAAATGGCAGAATGATCTCAGTTTGTTTCCAAGGCAAATCATTCAACATCATAGTAATCCAAGTATATGCCCCCAAGCACTAATGCTGAAGAAGCTGAAGTTGACCAGTTCTGTGAAGACTTGTAACACCTTCTAGCACTAATACCAAAAAATATGTCCTTTTCATCATAGGAGATTGGAATGAAAAATTAGGAAGTCAAGAGATACTTGGAGCAACATGCAAATTTGGTCTTGGAGTACAAAGTGAAGCAGGACTAAGGCTAACAGAGTTTTGTCAACAGAAAGTGCTAGTCATAATAAATACCCTCTTCCAACAACCCAAGGGACAGCGTGGACCCAATGTGCGTGGACATCACCAGATGGTCAATACTGAAATCAGATTGATTATGTTATTTGTAGTCAAAGATGGAAAAGCTCTGTACCATCAGTAAAAATAAGACATGGAGCTGACTGTGGCTCAGATCATGAGCTCTGTACTGCAAAATCCAGGCTTAAAGTGAAGAAAGTAAGGGAAACCACTAGGCCATTCAGGTATGACCTAAATCAAATCTCTTATGATTATATAGTAGTGGTGATAGATTCCAAGGATTAGATCTAATAGACTGAGTGCCAGAAGAACTATGGATGGAGGACCATAACATTGTATAGGAGGCAGGGACCAAAACCATACCAAAGAAAAAGAAATGCAAAAAAGCAAGTGGTTGTCTGAGGAGGTTTTATAAATAGGTGAAATAAGAGAAGTAAAAGACAATGAGAGAGGGAAAGATATATCCAACCGAATGCAGAATTCCAGAGAATAAAAAGGAGGCTGTCTTATGTGAACAATACAAAAAAATAGAGGAAAACAATAGAATAGAAAAGATTAGAGATCTTTTAAGAAAATTGGAGATACCAAGGGAATATTTCATGCAAGGGTGGGCATAATAAAGGACAGAAGCAGTATGAACCTAACAGAAGCAGTAGATATTAAGAAGAGGTGGCAAGAATACACAGAACTATACAAAAAGATTTTAATGACTCAGATAACCACGATGGTGTGATCACTCACCTAGAGCCAGACATCCTGAGTGTGAAGTCAAGTGGGCCTTAGGAAGCATCACTATGAACAAAGCTAGTGGAGATGATGGAATTCCAACTGAGCTATTTCAAATCCTATAAGATAATGCTGTTAAAGTGCTTCATTCAGTATGTCAACGAATTTGGAAAACTCAGCAGTGGTTATAGGACTGAAAAAGTCAGTTTTCATTCTAATCCTAAGGAAGTGAAAGTGAAGTTGCTCAGTCGCGTCCAACTCTTTGCGACCCTTGGACTGTAGCCCACCAAACTCCTCTGTCCATGGGATTCTCCAGGCAAGAATACTGGAGTGGGTTGCCATTTCCTTCTCCAAATCCCAAGGAAAGGCAATGCCCAAAATGATCAAACCAAGATACAGCTGTGCTCATTTCACATGTGAGCAAGGTTATGCTTAATATCCTTCAAGCTAAGCTTCAGCAGTATGTGAACCAAGAACTTCTAGATGTACCAGCTAGATGTTTCAAGAAGAGGCAGAGAAACCAGAGATCAAAGTGCCAACATTTGTTGGATCATGGAGAAAGCCAGGGAGTTCCAAAAGAAAATGAAAGAAAAAGAAAGTGAAGTCGCTCAGTCGTGTCCGACTCTTTGCGATCCCATGGACTGTGGCCTACCAGGCTCCTCTGTCCATGGGATTCTCCAGGCAAGAGTACTGGAGTGGGTTGCCATTCCCTTCAGGGGATCTATCCAACCCAGGGATCATACCCAAGTCCCCCCAAAAAGCATCTAATTACGCCTTTTGACTGTGTGGATAACAATAAACTGGAGAAAATTCTTAAAGAGATGGTAGTACCAGACCACCTTACTTGTCTCCTGAGAAACCTTATATGTGGGTCAAAAAGCAACAGTTAAAACCAGGTCTGGAACAAGTAACTGGTTCAAAATTGGGAAAGGAATACATTAAGGCTGTATATTGTCACCCTGTGTATTTATCTTATATACAAAGTACATTATGTGAAATGCTGGGTAGGATGAATCACAAGGTGGAATCAAGATTGCTGGGGAAAATATCAACAACCTCAAATATGCAGATGATACCACTCTAATAGCAGAAAGCAAAGAGGAACTAAAGAACCTCTTGATGAAGGTGAAGTAGGAGGCTGAAAAAGCTGGCTTAAAAATCAACAGTCAAAAAACAATGATCATGGCAACTAGTCCCATCACTTCATAGCAAATAGGAGGGGGAAAAATGGAAGCAGGGACAGATTTTATTTTCTTGGGCTCCAAAATCAGTGCAGATGATGACTTGAGCCGTGAAATTAGAAGATGCTTTCTCCTTGGAAAGAAAGCTATGACAAACCTAGACAGAGTATTAAAAAGCAAAGACATCATACCAACAAAGATCCGTATAGTCAAAGCTATGGTTTTTCCAGTAGTCGTGTACAGAAGCAAAAGTCTGTCCATAAAGAAGGCAGAGAGCCAAAGAACTGATGCTTTTGAATTATGGTGCTGGAGAAGACTGATGAGGGGTCCCTTGGACTACAAAGTGATCAAATCAGTGAACCCCTAAGGAAATCAACACTGATTATTCTTTGGAAGGACTGTTGCTACAACTGAAACTCCAATACTTTGGCCACGTGATGCAAAGAGCTGACTTGGAGAAGACCCTGATGCTGGAAAGATCGAAGGCAACAGGAGAAGGGGGCAGCAGAGGATGAGATGATTAGATAACATCACTGACTCAATGGACATGAATTTGAGCAAACTCCAGGAGATAGTGGACAACAGAGGAGCCTGACATGCTACAGTCCGTGGGGTTGCAAAGAGTCAAACATAGCAACAAAAACAATAGTTTATTTACAATATTGTGCTACTTTCAGGCATACAAAAAAGGAAATCAGTTATACATATACATATATCCACTGTTTTTAGATTATTTTCCCATAGAGGTCATTTCAAAGTATGAGTACTGTTCCCCTCATTTTATAGTAGGTCATTAGTTAGCTAAAATGTGTATATGTCAATCCCAAATTCCAAATTTATCCTTCCCCCTTGGTAACCATAAGTTCAAAGAAATACTTTTACATGCTAATTGCGGAATTATTCATAGTAGCCAAATACTGGAAGCAACTCAGATCTCCATCAATTGATGAAGGAATAAAAAATATTGTATAATCATACAATGGAATATTATTTAACCACAAAAAGAATTGAAGTATTTTTACATGCTACAATGCAGATGAATCTCAAAAAGATTATACTAAAATATAATAAATATATTATCATTTAACATAAAGTATATAGCCTGTATTTTTTATGAGAACATGTTTATTGTATTTGGGTATTCTACAATGATAGAAGAAAGAATACACACTCATACACCACATACACACACACACTACATACAGTACCCTTCTATATAGCTTTAATTCCTATCAAAAATGTTATTTAAGAAAAATTTATTATAGTTCCTTTCAGAAATTATATATTCAACACTGGTTGTAGATTCTATAATCTTTGAAAAAAGTGTATAGTCAAGTTCTTTGCCCATTTTTAAATTTGGCTATCTTTTTATTGTTGAGTAGTAGATGCTCTTTATATATTCTGGATACAAGTCCTTTATCAGACACATGATTACCAAATATTTTCTCCCACTTTGTAACTTGTCTTCATCTTTTGACACTGTCCTTTGACACAAAAAGTTTTTAATTTGATGAATTCCAACTTGTCTATTTTTCTTGTTTCTTCTTTAGGTGTCATTTCTGAAAATTCATTGCAAAATTTAAAGTTGTGCAGATTTA
Organism: Bubalus bubalis; assembly: GCF_019923935.1. Lineage (NCBI taxonomy): Eukaryota > Metazoa > Chordata > Mammalia > Artiodactyla > Bovidae > Bubalus > Bubalus bubalis. The sequence continues at coordinate 33,497,128 of NC_059176.1, read as the reverse complement.
CTCCTATGTTTTAGGAGTTTTATGATTTTAGCTCTTATATTTAGGCCATTGATCCCTTTTGAGTTAATTTTGTATTTGGTGTAAGATAGGATTCCAACTTCATTCTTTTTTGTATGTGGAAATCCAGTGTTCTAGCACAATGTTAATTATGCTTGTTATGTATCATGGAAGGCTATCAGAAGCCAGAGGGTTATAATTATAACTTCCCAATGACCTAAATATTTTGTTGTTGTTGTTTATTTGCTAAATTTTGTCCAACTCTTTGCAACCCCATGAACCTCTATCCATGGGATTTCTCAGGCAAGAATACTGGAATGGGATACCATTTCCTTCTCCACGGGATCTTCCCAACCTAAGGATCGAACCCACATCTGCTGCAAAGGCAGGTGGATTTTAACCACTGAGCCACTGGGAAGCCCGACCTAAATATTAGCAATACTCTTTTCTGTGTTAAAATTTAGGTAAGTCTGTTGTTATCTGAGAAGGAGTTAAAGAAGGAGGACAAACATAAGGAAGGAGATGATAAGATTCTCTTTTAGATTGAATATAATTATTAATATCCCTATCAATAATATGTTACAGAGCCTCCAAAATTCCTAAGATTAGGATATATAATTTTATATACTCTCTATATCCTCCTTTCTCCAGAAATCCTATTACCCCTATGACAAAACAACCTGTGGTGCTGCTGCTGCTGCTGCTAAGTCGCTTCAGTTGTGTTCGACTCTGTGTGACTCCATAGACGGCAGCCCACCAGGCTCCCCTGTCCCTGGGATTCTCCAGTTAAGAACACTGGAGTGGGTTGCCATTTCCTTCTCCAATGCGTGAAAGGGAAAAGTGAAAGTGAAGTTGCTCAGTGTCCGGCTCTTAGCAACTCCACGGACTGCAGCCCACTAGGCTCCTCTGTCCATGGGATCCTCCAGGCAAGAGTACTGGAGTGGGTTGCCATTGCCTTCTCCACCTCTAATGCTAAGGGGTAAATATTTCAACTGTTCTAAATTCTCTCATTATTCATTTTCACTCCTCCGTTCCACTAACTCTTCTTATAAGGCTAAGTTAAGATGAATGGAACTCTCACCATGCTAAGCTTCATGAACACTCAGATTTCCTTTATGGTTTGGCATTGATCAAACAAAATATTTTGTCTGTTAAACTGAGGAAAAATTGGATTGTTTTTAATAAAGCTTATTTGGAAACTAAGAAAAGAAAAACAAAAAAACAGGAAACATAGAAAAAATAAAAGTTTAATCCAATCCCTGAAACTTACGGAAACTTTCCATAAATTTGTTTAATTAGTATAAAGTTATGGAATACCAAGTCTTGCTTCTCTTTTTCTTATTTCAAATATCCCAAGGTGGCATGTTTATCCAGGTATTGTTAGCTGCAGATAGATTTGGGATATCTCCACAGCTAGGTAATACATTTCTCAGTTTCATTTACAGGTTTATTTTCAGTTTTTAAACTCCAGTTCCAAGCTATAACGTTTATGCTTTAACCAGCCATGTGAGTTAAGACATGGACCAATAATCCCCTAACTAATCCCAAGGATTTCAATTGCTTATTTTATTAATACAACCGTCTACCCAACCCCACCCCTGACCCAATCATCATGTCTTTATCTTTCACCTATTTGGCTTATCCTTTGCTGAATCATTTTTACTGACTGGCTATGAAGTTCTATCTACTTCAAGTGAAACTTAGTTCCTTTACCTGAATTTGTGCATTAGGAGTTATTGAGCTATTGTCTGGAGGAAAAATTCCACCCAAGATTTTTCTGAGGCATGAGTGGCTCATCCATAAGAAAGACATGTCAGTACTGAGGATTGGCAAGAGGAAAGTGATTTTACCTGAGAGACAGAATTATACAATGTCAAAGTCCACTTGCATGCAGCTAACCTTAATGGGAAATGGCTGAGTGATGTTGTGAAAAATGAACCATTCAGCATGCAGGCTAGAATGCAGTGTTACAGGTCTTTGAGGCCAAGCCTGCACCCAGTGAGTGGCATTACCCAGGCAAGATTCTTGAGCTTGTCAGTGAATCAGTGACCTACACAGAAGGAGAAGATGAACTGCAGTAATGGCATCATGGAGCATGTGTATGTGCATGCTCACTCGCTTTAGTCATGTCCAACTCTTCCTTTGCGAACCCATGGACTGTAGCCCACCAGGCTCCTCTATCCATGGGATTCTCCGGACAAGAATACTGGAATGGGTTGCCATGCCCTCTTCCAGGGCATCTTCCCAACCCAGGGATCAAATCTGCATCTCTTATGTCTGTTGCATTTGCAGGCAGGTTCTTTACCATTAGCACCACCTAGGAAGACTTCATGGAACATAGGCAGGTAATAACTGGCATAAAGACCACCTTCCCCCATCCTTCCATTTCTGGACAGGAACCAACTACACCTTCCAGATCTTCAGGTATTTCTAGGGAAGGTAGTAACCCCGTTTATTCAATACAACAAATAAAATAATTTATGACTCAGTAATGGAGATTTGGTTTGTTTTTAGAACAAATAAAAAATGCTGCTTAGTATGTAAAGAAAATTCATACTGGCTACATTAATATCCAGTCCTGGTCTCTCATTTCTGTGGTTCTGATAGAAAATGCCATCATTCCCTGCTGGAACCTGTCTGAATCTTGTCAGCTCATCTGACAGTCAGAAGCAGAGTTTTCAACTTTTACACGTCCTAAAATCCTTTTTCTCTTGAACTGCCCACTAAATTCCTATTTTTCTGTCAATGAGAAATCTCTGATTTCTCAGCTTATTTGCAGAGCAGTGATGAATGACAGATAGTAAGTTTAATTACTAGTAAGGCTCAGGACACCAACTCTGTCCACTGGCACAAGCCTCTTTGAAAATCCCCCAGATACTCACAAATGATACCCATCCAGAATTCTTTCGCTCTAAATTAAGTGAAAACTGATATATCAACCATAAAAATATAAATGAATGTATATTAAAAGTAAGAGTAAAGTTCTTTAAATCTCTTAGTAAAATTTACTCATATCAGTTGTACATTTCATATATTTTCTACATATGCTATATTTTCTTACATACTATCTTATAATTCTTTTCAAAATCTCAATTTGAAATATTAAATGTTACATCTTCAGTTCAGTTCAGTTCAGTTCAGTCACTCAGTCGTGTCTGACTCTTTGTGACCTCATGAATTGCAGCATGCCAGGCCTCCCTGTCCATCACCAACTCCCGGAGTTCACTCAGACTCACGTCCATCGAGTCAGTGATGCCATCCAGCCATCTCATCCTCTGTCATCCCCTTCTCCTCCTGCCCCCAATCCCTCACAGCATCAGAGTCTTTTCCAATGAGGCAACTCTTCGCATGAGGTGGCCAAAGTACTGGAGTTTCAGCTTTAGCATCATTCCTTCCAAAGAAATCCCAGGGCTGATCTCCTTCAGAATGGACTGGTTGGATCTGCTTGCAGTCCAAGGGACTCTCAAGAGACTGCTCCAACACCACAGTTCAAAAGTATTGATTTCTTCGGCACTCCGCTTTCTTCACAGTCCAACTCTCACATCCATACATGACCACTGGAAAAACCATAGCCTTGACTAGACAGACCTTTGTTGGCAAAGTAATGTCTCTGCTTTTGAATATGCTATCTAGGTTGGTCATAACTTTCCTTCCAAGGAGTAAGCATCTTTTAATTTCATGGCTGCAGTCACCATCTGCAGTGATTTTGGAGCCCAGAAAAATAAAGTCTGACACTGTTTCCACTATTTCCCTATCTCTTTCCCATGAAGTGATGGGACCAGATGCCATGATCTTCGTTTTCTGAATGTTGAGCTTTAAGCCAACTTTTTCACTATCCTCTTTCACTTTCATCAAGAGGCTTTTTAGTTCCTCTTCACTTTCTGCCATAAGGGTGGTGTCATCTGCATATCTGATGTTATTGATATTTCTCCCAGCAATCTTGATTCCAGCTTGTGTTTCTTCCAGTCCAGCGTTTCTCATGATGTACTCTGCATATAAGTTAAATAAGTTAATAATAGATGGGAAAAGAGTGGAAACAGTGTCAGACTTTATTTTTTGGGGGTCCAAAATCACTGCAGATGGTGACTGCAGCCATGAAATTAAAAGACGCTTACTCTTGGAAGGAAAGTTATGACCAACCTAGATAGCATATTCAAAAGCAGAGACATTACTTTGCCAACAAAGGTCCGGCTAGTCAAGCCTATGGTTTTTCCTGTGGTCATGTATGGATGTGAGAGTTGGATTGTGGAGAAGGCTGAGTGCCGAAGAATTAATGCTTTTGAACTGTGGTGTTGGAGAAGACTCTTGAGAGTCCCTTGGACTGCAAGGAGATCCAACCAGTCCATTCTGAAGGAGATCAGCCCTGGGATTTCTTTGGAAGGAATGATGCTAAAGCTTAAACTCCAGTACTTTGGCCACCTCATGTGAAGAGTTACCTCATTGGAAAAGACTCTGATGCTGGGAGGAATTGGGGGCAGGAGGAGAAGGGGACGACAGAGGATGAGATGGCTGGATGGCATCACTGACTCAGTGGATGTGAGTCTGGGTGAACTCCGGGAGTTGGTGATGGACAGGGAGGCCTGGCATGCTGCAATTCGTGGGGTTGCAAAGAGTCGGACACGACTGAGCGTCTGAACTGAACTGGACTGATGATGATGCGTAGCCCTTATTTTGCTATTTTTAGATGAGTGCTTCTCAGTATATTAAAGCTAAGCCTACATTTGGTGAACTGATAGATTTAGTACTCTTTATTTACTATGTTGTTCTATAGTCCATATAGAATAAGAAACTATATTCACACAGATGCTACTCATAATTAAAACAAGATGAAGTTGTAAAATATGTTTTATAAATAGTGTATTTAGCACACAATTTGTTTCAAAAATAGCAGTTACTGTTGTTGAAATAAATTCTAGGTTTAGGATAAAGCCACTCCCTGCTCCTGCCCAGGGTGCTATGTGGGCAAATCAAAACTTGAATATCTTCATTTTCTTGTAAATGCTCTGCTTGAACAGAAACTCGGTATATGCAGTCAGTCAAACCCTAAATGCCAAGCCAACCCAGTTCCTTCTCAGCTCAAAGGTGGTATGTAGCCCTGGTCAAGTAAATATCTCCCATTTTTCTGCTCCTGATCTTTATTCTTTAATGTATAAAAGTTTCCTGCTTTATGCCCCATTTTGCACTTCTCTGAAAGGAGACTGTTCACTTCATGAAGTTTTAAATAAAATTTGCTTTGTTTATCTATTTTATATAAATATAGTATGTATCTGCTAGCCCCAAACTCCTAATTTGTTCCACCTCACCTCACTTCCCCTTTGGTAAGCATATAAGTTTGTTCTAGGTCAGTGAGTCTTTCTGTTTCGTAGATAAGTTCATTTGTATTGTATTTTACATTTCACATATAAGTGGTATCATATGATATTTGTTATTTTCTTACTTCACCTAGTATGATAATCTCTAGGTCCACTCATGTTGCTGTATGTGGGAAGTGGGATTATTTCCCTCTTTTTTATGGCTAAGTAGTATTCCAATGTGTGTGTGTGTGTGTGTGCATGTGCGCATTCATCTGTTGGTGGACACTTAGGTTATTTCATGTCTTCAGTTCAGTTCAGTTCAGTTGCTCAGTCGTGTCCGACTCTTTGCGATCCCACGAATCGAAGCACACCAGGCCTCCCTGTCCATCACCAACTCCCTGAGTTCACTGAGACTCACTTCCATTGAGTCAGTGATGCCATCCAGCCATCTCATCCTCTGTCGTCCCCTTCTCCTCCTGCCCCCAATCCCTCCCAGCATCAGAGTCTTTTCCAATGAGTCAGCTTTTCACATGAGGTGGCCAAAGTACTGGAGTTTCAGCCTTAGCATCATTCCTTCCAAAGAAATCCCAGGGCTGATCTCCTTCAGAATGGACTGGTTGGATCTCCTTGCAGTCCAAGGGACTCTCAAGAGTCTTCTCCAACACCACAGTTCAAAAGCATTAATTCTTCGGCGCTCAGCCTTCTTCACAGTCCAACTCTCACATCCATACATGACCACAGGAAAAACCATAGGCTTGACTAGACGAACCTTTGTTGGCAAAGTAATGTCTCTGCTTTTGAATATGCTATCTAGGTTGGTCATAACTTTCCTTCCAAGAGCAAGCGTCTTTTAATTTCATGGCTGCAGTCACCATCTGCAGTGATTTTGGAGCCCAAAAAAATACTGCTGCAATGAACACGGGTACATGTATCTTTTTGAATTATAGTTGTCTCCGAATACATTGCCAGGAGTGGTATTACAGGGTAATATGGTAACTCTATTTTTAGTTTTTTAAGGTCTCCATAGGTTTTCATAATGGCTGAACCAATTTATATTCCTGCCAGTAATGTAGGAGAGTTTCTCCACAGCCTCTCCAGTATTCATTTGTAGCCTTTTTAATGATGGCCATTCTAATCAGAATGTGAGGTGAAACCTGATTGTAGTTTTGGTTTGCATTTCTCTAATATTTAGCAAAGTGGAACATCTTTTCATGTGCCTATTGGGCATCTGGATGTCTTCAGAGAAATGTCTACTTCAGTCGTCTGCCCACGTTTTAATCGGGTTTTTTAGTTATTTTTATTGAGTTGTATCAGATGTTTGTGTATTTTAGGAATTAAGCCCTTGTCATTCACATTGTTTGCAAATATTTTCTCCCTGAAAATGTCTGAGTCATGTCTGACTCTTTGAAACCCCAAGGACTGTAGCTTGCCAGGCTCCTCTCTCCATGGAATACTCCAGGCAAGAATACTAGAGTGGGTAGCCATTTACTTCTCCCAGGGATCTTCCCATCCCAGGAATCAAACCTGGGTATCCTACGTTGCAGGAAGATTCTTTACCATCTGACCCACGAGTGAAGCAAAGGGGACTGTATTCAATATCTTATAATAATCCATAATGGAAAAGGATATGAAATTTTTTTTATTTTTCATATTCTTTATATATAAAACTGAATATTTTCATTTTCATATATATATAAAACTGAATCACTTTGCTGTGTATGAGGAAATAACAACATTGTAAATCAACTTTACTTCAATAAAATATTTTAAACATCAATTGAAATCCTACCCCTTCAAAATTAGTACTTAGAAAATACTCATTACTTAGTAAATATTGAATAAATGGTAGCTATTATAATCCCATTTATAATCTTGCCTTCAAAGGAGCTTAGCCCTCTACCTCAAGGATGCCTTATTTGAACCTATCACCAAATATAAGCTTTGCATCTCTTAAAGTCTCACCTATATTTTCTCTTTGCATTTATTTTCTATTATGTATGATATGTAAATTTAATTTCCATGATAAACCTGTATGTTCCATAAAAAAGATAATTTACTTTCTTTGTACCCAATTCAATGCTTAGCACATAGTACGTATCAACAGATATTTAATGAATGATTTAATTTTCACCACAAAATTAAAAAATAAAAAGATACAACTCACAAAATTTGTTTTTAATCACCTAGATTGTCTCCCTAATCATTTTTAACACTATCAATATATAGTAAGATGCTCTAAAATATATGTGTGAAATCTCAGAAGCATCAAGAGATTTTCATATAAACTATTTGTTAATATACTTTATAGATTTTCTAATAAGTACCTATATATTAGTATTTATACATCATTATTAGTTACATGTTGGAGAAGGCAATGGCACCCCACTCCAGTACTCTTGCCTGGAAATCCCATGGATGGAGGAGCCTGGAAGGCTACAGTCCATGGGGTCGTGAAGAGTCAGACACGACTGAGCGACTTCACTTTCACGTTTCACTTTCATGCATTGGAGAAGGAAATGGCAACCCACTCCAGTGTTCTTGCCTGGAGAATCCCAGAGACGGGGGAGACTGGTGGGCTGCCGTCTATGGGGTCGCACAGAGTCGGACACGACTGAAGTGACTTAGCAGCAGCAGAAGCAGCATTAGTTACATGTAGCATGGCAGACCTTTAAAAAGAAAGTAATAAAACCACTGCAAATCTCTACTAATTAATATCCTCAAAGGAATAAATTGCCTTAACAAAAATACACAACTGTAGGACTTTAGGGTCAAGCCTTGTACCCGATAATATTCCTGAAGCTATGACTTCATCTATGAGGAAAAGGTGAATTGATTTCTTTGAAAAGGGTCAACAAAATGTCGATTGTTTTCTTCTTTGTGCTGAATTCAGGCTTTTCTCATCTCTATTTCGTATACTCACGTCATTGTTCCATTTTACCTCCTTCCTCTAGTTCTTCATTCTCTTGCCTGACCTTTCTCACTTTTGTTCTTGTTTACCAGATACATATCTTTTCAAATTATATTTTTCTCTGGGTATATGCCCAGGAGTGGGGTTGTTGGATCATATAGTAGCTCTTTTTAGTTTTTCTAAGGAACCTGTATACTGTTCCTCCATTCTGTTCTCCATAGTGGGTATACTAATCTATATTCATTATTTCACTGAGTTCATTCTTGTTTTTATTATCTTCTTTCTTATATTTAGTTTGGGTTTAACTTGTTTTGCTTGCTAGCTCCTTAAAGTGCAAAACTCATCCATAGATTTTGGCCAAAAAATTTGAGAGGAAGAGATGTGTGGCGTTTCTGGTAGAGCTATTGCATACATATTATGAATGCATTCTCTTTCCCCCTTTGCTATGAGATTGGCAATGATCCACATAGGGGAACATAACATCAACTAATCCTCAGCTGACATGATTCTAAGAGAGAAATAACCTTTATTATCAAAAGATTTTTTTTTTTTCTGACAATGGGGTCATCTAATCCAGTGTTTCTCAACCTCAGCACTGTTGATGATGGGATGGATAATTCTTTTATGTGTGGGGCTGTCTTGTGAATTGTAGGATTTGTTTAAAAAATCTGCATCCCTGGCCTTTATTCACTCAGTGCCAGAAGCACCCTCTTTCCTTTTGTGACAAACATAACTGTTTCCAGACATTGTCAAATGTCCTCTAGAGAGCAAAATACCCCTCTGGCTGGGAGTCATTGATAATCTACCTTGATTCATATACAGCTATACATGTGGAAATGGCAAAGTAAAAATGGTGCTCTATATCACAATATACATGAAGATGAGTTCCAAGTGGATGAAAGGTCTAGATGAGAGACACTAGAGACATTTAGAAGATAATACAGAAGAGTATCTGACACTATCAAATTTGGCAGGAGCTCTCATTATTTCTTGTAGGTGTGCAAATTGGAGCAGTCCCTTTGAAAATAGTGTGGAGTCATTAGCAGACAATCAAAGATATTTCTCACTCTTCTCCTAGGCATATGTTAAAATTGCACCACCCCCTTGAAATTAAGCTATATGACCCATATCATTTCAAAGTGGGAGACTTCAAGACCTGGAAGTGATTGACCAGGGTTTCCCCGCTGTTCCATGGTGACTGGTAATATTACCTAAGGGAGGATGATGTGGAAGACTCTCCTCACCCAACCCCCTATCTAAGGTGAATACATAACATGGGCAACTAATAAAACTTTGACGTTTTAACCACTAAAATTTTGGAGGTTGTTCTAGCCCATTATGAGTGCAACAGTATTACTAAGTAAAGTTGAACCTGCCTGCAATTATTAGCCAGCAATTTGAGTAGTTGGCATTTTCCCTGTTGCCTGTGTACTAGGAAACCATTTAGAACAATGTCTATAGGAGCATTGCAGTAGTATCAAAAAACTGGAAAAGTGGAATGTCTATCAACTATAAAATACAAACTGTAATATACTCATACAGTCAAATCCTATAGAGGAGAGAAAATTAATGAAACGTAGCCAAATACATCACCATAGATAAATCTCTAAGTACATTGTTTGGTGTAAGAAGCAAGTCAGACAGAGAATGGTAAGATTCCATTTGTGTTAAATGTGACATGTGAAGAGTTCATAGAAGTTTTACATTGTGTTAGAATTCATGCATAGGTTATAAAAATATAAAGAAACTTGGGAAACAATACAAAATTCAGGATGGTGGTTTTCTCTGGGTATTGGAAGTGAAGGCAAAATATACTTAAGAAGGTACAACAGAGGGCTTTTAACTGGTGATACTCTATTTGCTAAACTAGGTGATAGAGATATGTTTATGTTATTATTATACTGTAATCTGACCTTATATGTTTTATATACTCTTTCCATGCAATCTGTATTTTACAGACACTGCTATTTTAGAGCCATCAGTTATATCCTCATACAGAGTTGGCCCATAAAATAGCTTGACTCATATTTTGTACAGTGGCCTACAAAACTTCTTAAGAAGAATCTGATTTTATAATCCAAGGACACAGATGGAGATAAAATTGGTGATATCCTGATTTTGCTTTGATTTTTGTGAGATCCTGGGCAATTCACTTATTAGCTCTATTTCCATGTTTATGTTTATGGAATAGCAGAGATAAACCCATTTATTTGAAGACTAATATTTACAAAACACATTGCACCTGAAATAGTACCATATCCTGCATTAAAATATGATAGTACCATTGAAAATAATATATTAAAAATTCATCAAGTTTCTGACTAATGGAGGTTTTTGAATGAGTAATAGGAATATTGGCAACCAGATCATCACTGCCTTGGTTATAAGGGATGATAGGAAATATTTAGCTTAATGGAAGAGATAAAAAATGATAGTAGTTAGATAGATTTTTGAAAGTTTAAAATTCAAGCACATACCAAAATATGAAAACACTTTAATAGTGCTTTTTGCAAGGTGAAAAAAGTTTATCACGGGCATACAAATCCATAGCAAGAGTGTTTTGAACAGAATACAAAAATGCAACCTTCTTACTTGGGATGTTAGCAGTAAATGTCAAAATGCCATGCTGCTAGCTTTTGGTGTTAACTTTTGAAGATGATAGGTAATCATCCATACAACATTAGATTTTCAGGTGGTCATGAAAAAATATTGTCACTGCCCAAAGCACAGCTAAATTACTAGATTTCCTTTTTTCTAATGTTCATGACATCTAGTACAGTGCTTTCTTCAAAGGCAAGTCATTAAAGAGAAGAGATTAAGTCAGGCCGGAATGAAACAGGGGTTAGAGGACTGACTCCAGTGTGGGTGACCACAGATACAACGTATGCGGCAATGTAATAGTATCAGGCAGGATCTGAGTTAACACTCTATCTCTAGGCTATGATGGGTGGAAGCACTCTAGTAAGTAGTGTCTAGAAAATGGCTACATTTAACACCAAGGAAAACCATCCATGTTCATATGGATTGTAAATTAAAGCCAGATGTATAGTCATGGGCCCTGTCTCTACAAAAAGAAGCTGCAGATTAACTGGAAAGGGTTTGGTAGTCAGGAGTTGGAATGTAGAACCTAAAGTAGGCTACTAATTTTAAAGAAAAGATATAAACTGTGGCTATTTGTTTTAGCTGTGTTAACATAAGTGTAAAGAAGGGGGTTCATAGTAACAGCATTTACTTTTAATCTAAACTCTTGTCTAATCGAAATGAATATGTGAATAGTCAGTCAGACCTATGTGATTTCCAACTTTTGTACCACGTAGAGTTCAATACTCAAAGTGAAGAACTTCTGTACCTGCAATTGACCAGACCAAAGGGAAGGGGCTAGTTATAAAAATCATCCTGTTTACTCAGCTACTTTTATAGATAATTGAAACCTTTTAACTATGTCATTTTGCTGAAAATATAATTCCCCTGGGATTGTTTATAATTTATATTTCAGAACTGTGGCAGGTGTTTTCTAGTTTTTTTTTGTTTGTTTGTTTGTTTTTTTGGAGGGATACTTGATTTTTCTTTTTTTTTTTCTTTTTTTTAATTTTTATTTTATTTTTAAACTTTACATAACTGTATTAGTTTTGCCAAATATCAAAATGAATCCGCCACAGGTATACATGTGTTCCCCATCCTGAACCCTCCTCCCTCCTCCCTCCCCATTCCATCCCTCTGGGTCGTTCCAGTGCACCAGCCCCAAGCATCCAGTATTGTGCATCGAACCTGGACTGGCAACTCGTTTCATACTGTTTTCTAGTTTTATTTATTTATTTTCTCTTCTAGTTTTATTTTAACTCCTTTAAAATCCTCTCTGTGTCCCAGAAGGCTGACATCTAGGGATTAGTTCAGTAGACAACCTTGCCCTCTGGATTTTAGATGGGGAAATGGGAATCTCCTACACTAGATCAGAGAGCAGGAGCAGAATAACATTTGGTATTCATTTTCAATGTTAGCTCATCTTCAAAAGTGTCCTCTAACAGTTCCTCCCTTCCTGTATATATTTGCCACTCTTCATATTAAGAGATGGAACTTACTTCTGCTTTCCTTGAATCTTGACTGGCCTGTGACTAGCTTTTACAAATAGAATGTAGCAGAAGGACATTCTGGGATTTCTAAGCCCAGGCTTAAGAGAATTGGAAGCTTTTACTTGTTGCCACCTGGAACTCAGCCTTCATGCTATGAAAAGCTCAACTTAGATGGAAGACCCACAAAAATTAAATCCAATGCACATCAGCTACACTGAACACTAATTGATGGCCATATAAGTGAGCCATTGTGGTAGCCATTCTCCAATATGGCACCCCATGAAGTCCACTTCCCATTATTCACATTCTTGTGTAATCAGTTGTACCAGTGTTGGTTTGTATAACCAAACAAGTACTGGATAAGTGATAATAAGTAACTCCCAAGATTACACTATAACTGTTGTGTGGTTTTCACATGATGACCCTCTTTCAGATCACTCACTTGGGAAAGCCAGCTGCCAATGTCACAACAACAATCAGGGAGCCTATGGAGAGGCATTTATGGTGAAGAACTGAGGCCTACCTACAGATACATGAAGCAGATTTGCAAGGTTCAGATGAGTGCAATTCAGCCAAATCTTGACTACAACCTCAGCAGAAACTCTGAGTCAGAACCACCCAACTAAGTTACTCCCAGATTCCTACCCACAAAAACTAGGAGCGAATACATTTTTGTTGTCTTAAGCTGTTAAGTTCTATATTATACTTCACAGATTGTTACATATATATATATATATATATATATATATATAGTACATATATAACATTACACAGCAATAGATAACCAATGCATCCATCTGACTGTTCAATGGAACCCCTAAATGATTGTGGCACTGTCTGACATGAGCAAAAGAGGTTACCTGACCCTGTTGAACATATAGAATCATTAAAGATAATACAATGACTGTTATTACAAACTATTAAGTTATGGAATGGTTTGTTTTTCGGCACTAGATAACCAAAATAGAAATTGATACCTAGTAAGTTCCTGCTGTAGTGAAAATCTAAAATGTGGAGTTGGCTTGGATCTAGGCAGTGAATGTAGGCTAAAAGAACCTCAAGGAGACAGTCAATAGAGGCTGGTAAGAGAGTGAGGAAATAGTTATTTGAGCCTGGAGAAAAGGTGAATTTTTGCCCTGTCACATAGAGGCAGCAGGTTTGACAATGCTGTAATCTGTGGCAATATGAAATATAGAAACTATATCTAATGATCTTGTGTATTTGACTAAGGAGGTTTCTAGACAGAATGTTGTGTCAGTTGGTATTTTTCAGGTCTATATGATTCAGTTCAGTTCAGTTCAGACACTCAGTTGTGTCTGACTCTTTGTGACTACATGGACTGCAGCATGCCAGGCCTCTCTGTCCATCACCAACTCCCGGACCTTACTCAAACTCATGTCCATTGAGTCGGTGATGCCAACCTATCATTTCATCCACTGTCATCCACTTCTCCTCTCACCTTCAACCATTCCCAGCATCAGAGTCTTTTCAAATGAGTCAGTTCTTCACATCAGGTGGACAACATATTGGAGTTTCAGCTTCAGCATCAGTCCTTCCAAAGAATATTCAGGACTCATTTCCTTTAGGATGGACTGGTTGGGTCTCCTTGCTGTCCAAGGGACTCTCAAGAGTCTTCTTCAACACCACAGTTCAAAAGCATCAATTCTTCGGTGCTCAGCTTACTTTATAGTCCAGCTCTCACATCCATACATGACCACAGGAAAAACCATAGCCTTGACTAGATGGACCACTGTTGACCAAGTAATGTCTCTGCTTTTTAATATGCTATCTAGGTTGGTCATAACTTTCCTTCCAGGGAGCAAGGGTCTTTTAATTTCATGACTGCAGTCACCATCTGTAGTGATTTTGGAGCCCCCCAAAAATAAAGCCTGACACTGTTTCCACTGTTTCCCCATCTATTTGCCATGAAATGATGGGACCAGATGCCATGATCTTTGTTTTCTGAATATTGAGCTTTAAGCCAACTTTTTCACTCTCGTTCACTTTCATCAAGAGGCTCTTTATTTCTTCTTCACTTTCTGCCATAAGGGTGATATCATCTGCATATCTGAGGTTATTGATATTTCTCCCGGCAATCTTGATTCTGGTTTGTGCTTCATCCAGCCCAGTGTTTCTCATGATGTACTCTGCATATAAGTTAAATAAGCAGGTGACAATATACAGCCTTGACATACTCCTTTCCTATTTGGAACCAGTCTGTTGTTCCATGTCCAGTTCTAACTGTTGGTTCCTGACCTGCATACAGATTTCTCAAGAGGCAGGTCAGGTGGTCTGATATGCCCATCTCTTTAGAAATTTTCCACAGTTTGTTGTGGTCCACACAGTCAAAGGCTTTGGCATAGTCAATAAAGCAGAAGTATATGTTTTTTCTGGAACTCTCTTCCTTTTTCAATGATCCAATGGATGTTGGCAAATTGATCTCTGGTCCCTCTGCCTTTTCTAAATCCAGCTTGAACATCTGGAAGTTCATGGTTCACATACTATTGAAGCCTGGCTTGGAGAATTTTGAGCATTACTTTGCTAGCGTGTGAGATGAGTGCAATTGTGCAGTAGTTGGAGCATTCTTTAGCATTGCCTTTCTTTGGGATTGGAATGAAAACTGACCTTTTTCCAATCCTGTGGCCACTGCTGAGTTTTCCAAGTTTGGTGGTGTAGTGAGTACAGCATTTTCACAGCATCATCTTTTAGGATTTGAAATAGTTCAACTGGAATTCCATCATCTCCACTAGCTTTGTTTGTAGTGATGCTTTCTAAGGCTCACTTGACTTCGCATTCCAGGATGTCTGGCTCTAGGTCAGTGATCACACCTTTGTGATTATCTGGGTCATGAAGATATTTTTTGTACAGTTCTTCTGTGTATTCTTGCCACCTCTTCTTAATATCTTCTGCTTCTGTTAGGTCCATACCATTTTTGTCCTTTATCGAGCCCATCTTTGCATGAACTATTCCCTTGGTATCTCTAATTTTCTTCAAGAGATCTCTAGTCTTTCCCATTCTGTTGTTTTCCTCTATTTCTTTGCATTGATCACTGAGGAAGGCTTTCTTATCTCTGCTTGCTATTTTTTGGAACTCTGAATTCAAATGGGTATATCTTTGCTTTTCTCCTTTGCCTTTTGCGTCTCTTCTTTTCACAGCTACTTGTAAGGCCTCCTCAGACAACTCTTTTGCCTTTTTTTCCTTGGGGATGGTCTTGATCACTGCCTTATGTACAATGTCACTAACCTCCGTCCATAGTTCTTCGGTTTTACTAATATGATCATTTGTAGGATGAAATGAACTAAAGATGGAACTATTCCATTTTCAGGCAGAATCTAGAGTACAGATCAGCAACTGTTTTTTTTAATGGGCCAGATAGTAAGTAGTTTGGCCTTTTCAGACTGCTTTATAATGTCTGTAGTGACTACTCAGATTTGCAGTTGTAGTAAGAATATAGACATGGACAATATGTAAGTGAATGGGCCTAGCTGTGCCCCAGTTTAAAAAAAAACTAACACAAGCTGGTGAGAGTCTGGATTTGACCTATGGCAGTGATAGTCAGAGAAGGCAATGGCAACCCACTCCAGTAGTCCTGCCTGGAAAATCCTACGGACATAGGGGCCTGGTAGGCTGCAGTCTATGGGGTCGCAAAGGTCGGACACGACTGAGCGACTTCACTTTCACTTTTCACTTTCATGCATTGGAGAAGGAAATGGCAACCCACTCCAGTGTTCTTGCCTGGAGAATCCCAGGGACGGGGGAGCCTGGTGGGCTGCCATCTATGGGGTCGCACAGGGTCGGACACGACTGAAGCGACTTAGCAGCAGCAGCAATGATAGTCAATCAATCTCTGATATAAAGAAACACTTTCAAATAAGAATTTTCTGGGTTGGGGCAGAAATTATTCTCATATCTATCCTTGTTAACCAAAAAAAGATTTTCAGAGTAAATTAAAACCTGATCAAATCCAGGATGTTTCTAGAAAAACAGTTATAGTATGTAGATCAGTTCAAGAGTACAGTTGAAAGACTCTGTTCAACCCCAGGAAGATTAGGAATTTGCCTGTTAGACTCTCGGCTAGACAGCAGAACCTGTAAGAATCTTAAGGGCTTGCCTTGTTGACCTTCTCATCTAGACAGTAGAGTTTCTAAGAATCTTAAGGGAGTTTCTTAGGCACTTTTGGCAAGGAAAAAAAAAGGGGGGGATTTCAAGAATCTTTAAGGTATTGTCCATATAACACCCTGATTTGGAAGACAAAGTAGATGAGTAAGCCTTAAAAAGTCTGTCTTAAAACATGATGTAAGTACATGCTGCTGCTGCTGCTAAGTCGCTTCAGTCGTGTCCGACTCTGTGCGACCCCATAGACAGCAGCCCACTAGGCTCCTCTGTCCCTGGGATTCTCCAGGCAAGAATACTAGAGTGGGTTGCCATTTCCTTCTCCAATGCTTGACGGTGAAAAGTGAAAGTGAAGTTGCTCAGTTGTGCCCGACTCTTAGCAACCCCATGGACTGGAGCCTACCAGGCTCCTCCGTCCATGGGATTTTCCAGGCAAGAGTACTGGAGTGGGGTGCCATTGCCTTTTCCGTGTAAGTACATAGGAAGTCCAAAAATTTTAACAGAAACTTTAACGGCTTGGGTTAAAAGGGACAGAGATAGGTAAAAATGGGGGAAAAAAATCTCTGTGTTATTAATTTCCTATAAGCAGGACACAGACTGAGAACACTACCTAGCTACAAACACATTCTACTTCTTATGGAAAATTAAGGATGGTATAGAAGCCAGAGAACCTTTCTCAGGGAGAAGAAATGGGCCCTAATCAAGGAATAGTCTCTGTCCCTGGGACGGAGGAAATGGTGAAATGTCCTGCTAGGTTTCAGAATTGCTATGAACCAGTATCTGTTACTTGTTTTACACTTTTAGAGTGGAGGTTTCTACTGTGGTTGCCACATCCTTTTCTCATTGTTGTTTGATGGGTGTATAACAGGGCAGATAATGATTTTGAGGAGGGTATTTTACTTTTTAGTTCACAGAAACTCCTGAGGAGCTTGAGGAGTCTGCCCCATCTACATCTGGCTCCAGTATACTGCGGATGGTAAGAGCATGGATGTGAGGTGATGATATAAAGGAATGGGAATTTTGTGAGGATCTTGAAAGGCTGGGAGTGAACTTTGTATATGAATTGTTATGGCCAGAGGGCAGAAATCTGGAGTGCTTTCCCAGATTTCTCCCTTATCTGTATCATAAGGTCTTAGCCCTCAAATAGGACATTTTCCTAGGGTTCTGTCACAACCAGTAGTATTTGATGATATGATATGCTTTGATTAGGCTTTGAAAATGTGACCTTAAATAAAAGCAACTAATGTTTAATGGTAGCATTCTTTTAGGGAATTCAGTATGTGGATAAGTTGGGAGCAGAAAAACCCTATAAAACTTTTCAATATATTTTAAATTGTCCTATAAAATTAAATACTCAGTCTTATATTTAACATCCCATCCTTTATTAACAACCTAAGATCAAGTTGCTCTTCTAATTGTTACTTTAAAACAAATGAATATCAACATTTTGGTATTAAATAAGTTATTTATTAAGTATCTGTTATAAATGATAGGTCATTATATTTGTGCTAGTTAATGCTAAGTATTTCATAAACTTTTGAGTATTTTTGTTAATGTTTGACTCAGATTTTTAAAATCTTTAGCTTTAATCTTTTTCCAGGTTTGCCTAAAACAGACTCAGTTTTTGACCATTGTCTAATTATTACTAATGTTATTGTTATTACCCACTCTTATTCACAAATCTGTGCTTATTTTGATGATAATTTATAGTTACTTTATCTCAAGTAGTGGTTACATCTAAGATAAAAATATGCATGCTGCAGCTGCTAAGTCACTTCAGTCCTGTCCGACTCTGTGGGACCCCACAGACGGCAGCCCACCAGGCTTCTCCATCCCTGGGATTCTCCAGGCAAGAGAAGAATATTAGAAATGCTTAAATATTTTAAAGGCTATACTTTTTTGGGGGGAACCAAGAAATAGGATCAAAATATCTTTAAGTGTATTTTAATTCTTAAAAACGTTAACATGAATTTTGAAAAGAACCTACATAAACTTAGGATGAAAATGCACTCCAGTTGAAATAGTAGAATTATACACCATAAATTTGACTTTTATAATTTTTGTCTATGGAATATTTTCCTATTACTTATAAGAAAACAAATGCGGTTTAAAACCACAAAGTAAATTAGAGGTTTTCTTGATCAGTAGTTACATAAATTAGAGGGAATGTCTGTTTTATATTAATATTTAATAATAAGTTAATTAAATTTTGATTGAAAGCTTGCTTGTTTACATGGTATGTAAATTGATTTTGAAATAAAGTTTGTAGATTTAGATGATGTTTACATTGTGTCATTTCCTTAGTTTACATATGTGACATAAATTTTGGTGTGTACATGACAGCCCCTAAATAAGTTTGAATTAGGGGGAAAATAGCTAAACAGTAGGATTACTGATAAGGGAGTTTTTTAACATTAAATTTTGACCTTTTTAATTCTGTCAGTTTTATTCTTTTTTTAATTTAAAATAAAAGTAAGATATCATATGTACTGAAATTCAAAAAAACCTCTATGGTGATTGTTACCTCTTTTGGAACCCTGTTTTCCAATCCTACCCCCTACTCAGATCCAGTCTCTGATTTTCTTTGCCTTGCAAGTCTTATCCCTATGAACTGCACTGCTCAGCCTCTTGCCCTGCATATCATAGACTCATGTCTAAAATAAAGAATTCTTAAAAGTGAAAAATAAGAAAACAACCTATTTTAGGATGGGAGATAATCTATATACCTCACCAAGGAATATATACAGTTGGCAAATAATCATTTCAAAGATGCTCCATATCACAAGGATATGCAAATTAAAACGAGATATCAGTACACATCTATCAGAATGGCCAAAACCTAGAATACTGACAACACCAAATACTGGTGACAGTGAGGAGCAACAGTAACTCTTACTCATTGCTAATGGGAATACAAAATGGCACAGCCACTATGGAAGAGATTTTGGCAGGTTTTTGTTGTATTGTTTTCTTGGATTTTTAAAATAGAACTAAACATAGTCTTGCTACATATAGCAGTTCCACTCCTAGATATTTACTTAACTGATTTGCAAATTTATGTCACAAAAAAAAAAACTTCACGTGAATGTTTACAGTATATTTATTCATAATTATTCTAAACTGGAAGCAACAAAGATATCCTTAAATAGATTAATGAATAAACAAGTTAAAAAAAACAATAAAAATATGGGCAAAAGATCTAGATAGATACTTCAAAGAGCACACGGTGGTGGTGGTTTAGTCACTAAGTCATGTCGGACTCTTGCGATCCCATGGACTGCAGCCTGCCAGGCTCCTCTGCCCATGGGATTCTCCAAGCAAGAATACTGGAGTGGGTTAGCATTTCCTTCTCCAGACACAGATGGCCAAAAGGTACATGAAAAGATGCTCAACACTGCAGAGAACTGCAAATTAAAACCATGAGGTACCATCTCATATTGGTCAGAATGGCCATCATCAAAAAGTCTACAGATGATAAATGCTGGAGAGGGTGTAGAGAAAAAGGAAACTTCCTACACTACCTTACATTTAGGAATGTGAATTGGTACAGCCACTATGAAGAACAGCATGGAGGTTCCTTAAAAACAGAGCTACCATATGATCTTGCAATCTCACTCCTGGACATAATTCAGAGAAATTATAATTTGAAAAGATACATATACCCCAATGTTCATTGCAGCACTATTTATAATAACCAAGACATGGAAGCAACCTAGATGTCCACTGACAGATGAATGATAGGCTGTGGTATATGTGTATATATATATACACATGTATATATATAATGGAATATTAAGTTCAGTTCAGTCACTCAGTTATGTCCGACTCTTTGCGACCCCATGAATTGCAGCACGCCAGGCCTCCCTGTCCATCACCAACTCCCGGAGTTCATTCAGACTCACGTCCATCGAGTCAATGATGCTATCCAGCCATCTCATCCTCTGTCGTCCCCTTCTCCTCCTGCCCCCAATCCCTCCCAGCATCAGAGTCTTTTCCAATGAGTCAACTCTTCACATGAGGTGGCCAAAGTACTGGAGTTTCAACTTTAGCATCATTCCTTCTAAAGAAATCCCAGGGCTGATCTCCTTCAGAATGGACTGGTTGGATCTCCTTATTCAGCCATAAAGAGGAATGTGTTTCAGTCCGTTCTAATGAGGTAGATGAACCTAGAGCCTATTATCAGAGTGAAGTAAGTCAGAAAAAGAAAGACAAATACTGTATATTAATACATACGTAACAGTCATAAAAAAGAATAAAATAATGTCATTTGCAGCAATGTGGATGGACCTAAAGATTACCATACTAAGTGAAGTAAGTCAGACAGAGAAAGACAAATATCTTATGATATCACTAATATGTGGAATATAAAAAAATCATACAAGTCAACTTATTTACAAAACAGAATTGAATCACACACATAGAAAACAAACTTATGGTTAACTAAAGGGAAAAGGAGGTGGAAGAAGGGATAAGGTTGGGTTTAACATATACACACTACTATATGTAAAATAGATAATCAACAATTAACTACTGTATAGTACAGGGGACTACAGTCAATATTTTGTAATAACCTAAAAAGGAAAAGAATCTGAATATACATATACCTTTTCAAGAATC
Source organism: Bubalus bubalis (assembly GCF_019923935.1). Taxonomy (NCBI): domain Eukaryota; kingdom Metazoa; phylum Chordata; class Mammalia; order Artiodactyla; family Bovidae; genus Bubalus; species Bubalus bubalis. Next base: position 33,476,129 of record NC_059176.1, on the reverse strand, counting down.
ACTGTGCTGTACATTTGAAACTAACAAGATATTATAACTCAACTATACTTTAATTTAAAAATTAAAAAAAATAGTGATAATCCATACAATGGAATATTATTCCAAGGTAAAATAAGTGAGCTATCAACCCAGGAAAAGACATGAAACATCCTTAAGTTTAGTGGTTATCAGGGGTTCAGGAGGAGGAGGGTGAAAATAGTTTTTAATTGAGGGTATAAAACTATCCTGTGTGATTCTGTAATGATGGAGACCTAATTTTATGCATACTATGTATTTGTCAAAAATGTGTACAACTTTACAGTAGAAAAAGAGTAAACCTTAATGGATGCAAATATTTTAAAAGTTATATAGAAAATTGGAGAATCTCAGAATGGAATGCATATTGTGGCAAAAGAATCAGACTATACTACAAGTACATGAAAAAAAGAAAAAAAAAAAACACCTCAGTAAAGGAGTTAGGGAGGAAACATGCTAATATAAACGACTTTGGAAATGAGTAGAGCCTTTAATGCTTAAGGCAAAAGAAACAGCACCTAGACACTATACTTTATTTGATGACGCTGTTGCCCAGATTTATGAGTTAACAATGGGGTAGGAGTTAAAATCTGGATACAGCTATACACATATACTTGAATTTAACAATTAATTAAATGAACAGAAGAGGCAGAAGCCAAGCTTCTCACTATTACAGTGGAGGTGAAAGGTAAGTAAGGAACAGAAAAAGCTGGAATTTTCATGTGGTAAAGGATTAGAACTGAAGACATCAGTATGATCTCATGTTTAGCTTAATATAGATGTTTATATATAGAAATATTCATAGATATGTATATGTACATAGGGTAGTATACACAATTATATTTTCTTACTCTGTTAATTGAGAGGTATGGAAGCAGTAACACCCCAGTAGCAATAACCACATCTAGCATTCCCAGATGGCTCAGCAGGTACAGAATCTGCCTGCAATGTAATAGACACAGGAAATGTGGGTTCAATCCCTGGGTCAGGAATTTCCCCTGGAGGGGGAAATAGCAACCCTCTCTAGCACTCTTGCCTGGAAAATCCCATGGACAGAGGAGCCTGGTGCACTACAACCCATAGGGTCCCAAAGAGCTGGACATGACTGAGCAACTAAGCACACAAACACATCATTTTCCAATACGAGGAACAAGGGCTTTATTGATTCTAGGTCTGGACCAGGAAATACATATGAGTCTGGGGCACCATGTAGTGCTAGATGGTAGTAAAGTATAATGAACTGAATGTTTCTGCCCACCCCCTCAATTGAAATATAATCCTTAGTGTGATGGTATTTGGAGTTGGAGCTTTGGGAGGTAATTAGGTCATGAGGGTGGAGCCCTCATGAATGGTTTAATACACCTACAAGAGGAGACAAGAGAGATAGCTCACTCTCATTCTTCCATGTGAGGATATAATGATAAGTTGGTGGTCTACAATTCAGAAGAAGGTCCTAGAACCCAATCACGCTGCTACTCTGATCTGGGACTTTCAGCTTCAAGAACTGTGAAAAATAAATTTGTTTTTTATAAGCCATGTAATCTATTGATCTCAGTTCCTTTCCTTGGCAAAGCATTCAACATTACGGTAATCCAAGTCTATGCCCCCAACCACTAATGCCAAAGAAGCTGAAATTGATCACTTCTGTGAAGACCTACAACACTTTCTAGAAATAATACCAAAAAAAAAGGTCCTTTTCATCATAGGGGATTGGAATGTAAAATGGGAAATCAAGAGATACCTGAAGTAATAGGTACATTTGGCCTTGGAGTCCAAAATAAAGGAGGGCAAAGGGTAACAGAGTTTTGCCAAGAGAACACATTGGTCATAGCAAACACCCTTTTCCAACAACACAAAAGACAACTCTACAAATGGGCATCACCAAATGGTCAATAGTGAAATCAGATAGAATATATTATTTGCAACTAAAGAGAGAGAAGCTCTATATAGTCAGCAAAAACAAGAACTGGAGCTACTGTCTTAGATCATGTGTTCCTTACTGAAAAATTCAGGCTTAAATTGAAGAAAGTAGGGAAAAACATGAGATCATTCAGGTATTGTTATTCAGTTGCTAAGTCATATCCAGCTTTTTGTGACCCCATGAACTACAGCACGTCAGGCTTCCCTGTCCTTCACTATCTCCAAGAGTTGCTCAGTATCTCCTGAGTCAGTAATGCCATCCAACCGTTTCATCCTCTGTCATCCCCTTCTCCTCCTGCCATCAATCTTTCCCAGCATCATGGTCTTTCCCAATGAGCCATAATTCGCATCAGGTGGCCAAAGTATTGGAGCTTCAGCATCAGTCCTTCCAATGAATGTTCAGGATTGATTTCCTTTAGGATTGACTGGTTTGATGTCCTTGTTGTCCAAGGGACTGTCAAGAGTCTTCTTCACCACAATTTGAAAGCATCAATTCTTTGGCACTAAGCCTTCTTTATGGTCCAACTCTCACATCCATACATACAACTACTGGAAAAACCATAGCTGTGACTACATAGACCTTTGTCAACAAAGTGATGTCTTTTTAACACACTGTGTAGGTTTGTCATTGGAGAAAGAAATGGCAACTCAGTCCAGTATTCTTACATGGAGAATCCCAAGGAGAGAGGAGCCTGGTGAGCTACAGTGGGGTTGCAAGAGTCAGACATGACTGAATGATTAACATACACACACACAGGTCTGTCATAACTTTTCTTCCAAGGAGCAAGTATCTTTTAATTTTGTGGCTGCAGTCACTGTCCATAGTAATTTTGGAGCCCAAGAAAATAAAATCTCTCACTGTTTCCACTTTGCCCCCAACTATTTGCCATGATGTGATAGGACTGGATGCCATGATCTTAGTCTTATGAATGTTGTGTTTTAAGCCAGCTTTTTCATGCTTCTTTTTAACCTCATCAAGAGAGTATGAGCAAAATCAAATCCCTTCCAATTATACAGTGGAGGTGACAAATAGATTCAAGGGATTAGATCTGGTAGACAGAGTGCCTGAAGAACTATGGACAGAAGCTCATAACAGTGTACAGGAGGCAGGACCCAAAACCATACTAAAGAAAAAGAAATTCAAGAAGGCAAAATGGTTGTCTGAGAAGGCCTTACAAATAGCTGAGAAAAAAAGAGAAGCGAAAGGCAAGGGAGAAAGTGAAAGATATACCCAACTGAATGCAGAGATAAGGAGAGATAAGAAAGCCTTCTTAAGTGAACAAGGTAAAGAAATAGGAATGATAGAATAGAAACAATAGAATGGGAAAGACGAGATCACTTCAAGAAAATTAGAGATATCAAGGGAACATTTAATGCAAAGATGGGCTCAATAAAGGTCAGAAATAGCAAGGACCTAACAAAAGGAGAAGGGATTAAGAAGAGGTGGCAAGAATACACAGAAGAACTATGTAAGAAAGGTCTCAATGACTGGATAACCACAATGGTGTGGTCACTCATCTCAAGCCAGATATCCTGGAGTGTGAAGTCAAGTGAGCCTTAGGAAGCATTACTACGAACAAAGCTAGTGAGGTGATGGAATTCCAACTGAGCTATTTCAAATGCTAAAAGAAAGATGATGCTGTTAAAGTGCTGCACTCAATATGCCAGCAAATTTGGAAAACTCATCAGTGGCTGTAGAACTGGCAAAGGTCAGTTTTCATTCCAATCCCAAAGAAGGGCAATGCCAAAGAATGTTCAAATGATCATACAATTGCATTCATTTCAAATGCTAGCAAGGTGATGCTCAAAATCTTTCAACCTAGGCTTCCACAGTACATGAACCAAGAACTTCCAGATGTACAGTTCAGTTCAGTTCAGTCGCTCGGTTGTGTCCGACTCTTTGCAACCCCATGAACCGCAGCACACCAGGCTTCCCTGTCCATCACCAACTCCCAGAGTTCACTCAGACTCACGTCCATCGAGTCAGTGATGCCATCCAGCCATCTCATCCTCTGTCGTCCCCTTCTCCTCCTGCCCCTAATTCCTCCCAGCATCAGAGTCTTTTCCAATGAGTCAACTCTTTGCATGAGGTGGCCAAAGTACTGGAGTTTCAGCTTTAGCATCATTCCTTCCAAAGAAATCCCAGGGCTGATCTCCTTCAGAATGGACCGGTTGGATCTCCTTGCAGTCCAAGGGACTCTCAAGAGTCTTCTCCAACACCACACTTCAAAAGCATCAATTCTTAGGTGCTCAGCTTTCTTAACAGTCCAACTCTCACATCCATACGTGACCACTGGAAAAACCATAGCCTTGACTAGACGGACCTTTGTTGGCAAAGTAATGTCTCTGCTTTTGAACATGCTATCTAGGTTGGTCATAACTTTTCTTTCAAGGAGTAAGCGTCTTTTAATTTCATGGCTGCAGTTACCATCCGCAGTGATTTTGGAGCCCCCAAAAATAAAGTCTGACACTGTTTCCACTGTTTCCCCATCTATTTCCCATAAAGTGATGGGACCAGATGCCATGATCTTCGTTCAAGCTAGATTTAAAAAAGGTAATGCACCAAGAAATCAAATTTCCAATATCTGTTGGATCATAGAAAAAGCAAGCGAATTCCAGAAAAGCATCTACTGCTGCTTCATTGACTCTGCTTAAGTCTTTGACTGTGTGGACCATAACCAACAGTGGAAAATTCTTAAAGAGTTGGAAATACCAGACCACACTACCCGTCTCCTGAGAAACCTGTATGCAGGTCAAGAAGCAAAAGTTAGAATTGGACATGGAACAATGGACTGATTCAAAATTGGGAAAGGAGTACAATAAGGATGGATATTGTCACCCTGTTTATTTAACTTAAATGCAGAGAATATCATGTGAAATGCCAGACTGGATGAAGCACAGCTGGAATCAAGATTGCTGGGAGAAATATCAACTTCAGGTATGCAATTGATAGCAGTCTAATGGAAGAAAGTGAAGAGGAACTAAAGATCCTCTTGATGAAAGCGAGAGTGAAAAAGCTGGCTTAAAACTTAACACTCAAAATACCGAGATCATGGCATTCAGTCCCATCACTTCATAGTAAATATATGGGGGAAAAGTTGAAACAGTGACAGATTTTCTTTTCTTGGGCTCCAAAATCACTGTGGATGGTGACTGCAGCCATGAAATTAAAAGATGCTTGCTTCTTGGAAGAAAAGCTATGACAAACCTAGACAGCATATTAAAAAGCAAAGGCATCACTTTGCCAAAAAATGTCCGTATAGTCAAAGTTATGGGTTTTCCAGTGTTCTTGTATGGATGTAAGAGTTAGACCATAAAGAAAGGTGAGTGCTGAAGAATTGATGCTTTTGAACAGTGGTGCTGGAGAAGACTCTTGAGAGTCTGTTGTACTGAAAGATCAAACCAGTCAATTCCAAAGGAAATCAACCCTGAATATTCATTGAAAGGACAGAAGCTAAAGCTCCAATACTTTGTCTACCTGATCAAAGAGCTGACTCATTGGAAAAGACCCTGATGCTGGGAAAGATTGAGGGCAAGAGGAAAAGTGGGTGACAAAGGATAAGATGGTTGGATGACATTACTGACTCAAAGGACATGAGTTTGAGCAAATGCCTGGAGATTGGGCATACTGCAGTCCATGGTGGTCGTAAAGAGTTGGACAGGTCTTTATGACCGAATAACAACAAACTAATCTATGATACTCTAGTATAATAGCCCACACTAAGACTGTAAGTGTTTAAAACAAAACAAGCAAAATAAAATCCCACATTGCTGGGTATATTGAAGGGAATAGAGCCAACTGAAAGAATTGCAGATGGCTGAAACTGGGAAAATTTGAGTAACAAAAAACATAAAGAAGGATTGGGTTGTTATGGAGCACAGTGTGTGCCTAAGTCACAGTGAGGCCAAACAATACCAAAACATAGGAGTTTGCAGGAATGAAATGTTTACTGTAGGGCCATGCTAGGAGATTGGTGGCTTATGCCTTAAAAATTTCTGAACTTCTAGAAAGCAGCAAAGCCATTTTATAGGAAAGGTGAGGGAGCTATGTGGTTAGTTGTTGCAGACTTACCGGTTATTGCTGGTTACCTGGCCTGGGAGTGTTCTTCCAACACCTATTGTGGGTCTTTCTGCTAGTGCCCAGGTCCAGCTGAGGAAGCAGATCTCAGCTGATGGCACCCTCAGGGCCAAGTCCGCAGACCCTGCCGAGCCATCATCACTGAGGGGGTAAGAAGCCTAGGACCCAGCTGGCCCTTAGGCTCCTCAGGCCACCCAAATGGGAGCCAGATCTCATGGACTACTACTACCTATGGAGACTTCCACTGCCATTAGGTTCTGGAGGTGGGGATGGGGGAGAGGTTTTCTGCTTCAAGGCCTTGGCCTGGTCAGCGGGCAGCTGTGGAGAGGGCTCTGGAGCTCTGTAGGACATAGCCCTCAGCCTGTCCCCAGCTCACTCACAGGCTCAAGGCTTGAGGGTCCCAGGGAGAAAGCTGTGATGACCAGATCCACTTCTCATGACACTCTGCCTTGCGGAACCTTGCGAGCCCGGCTGTTGGCAGAATGGGACCTCTAACCGCCAAGCTAATGGTTGTGGGCTAATGGTGGCATGCTAATGACTGTGCTCCCATCCCTGCCCCTATTACGTGATTATAATACAAAGTATAAAACAAATGCCCATGAATTTATGCTGATGTAAAAACAAGGATTGAATAAATTAAATAAATGGGAGAGAAGAGAACATCTTCCTTGTAGAACTACAAATAATTTCTGCAGTACACTGCCTTCATGGAAGGGGAGCATAAACCCCTACTCCTTAAGCATGGAGTGTGTATAGTGACTGTCTTCTAAGAAAACAGTTTGAGGGAGGGAGAAGCAATGAAAAAATCTGAAAAACACTACCTCAGCCAGGTGTGATCAAGGTCAACATCAACATTAATTTTAATAGTAGTAATTAATTGCATGAGCTATTTACTTTAATTCCATGGTTTTCCTGCCTGAAATCCATAACTTCAGTCTATCTGTGAGGGGAAAAAAAGTGGCAAATTCCAACTAAGGAACATTCAACAAAATGCCTGACATGTATTCCTCAAAATTGTTAAGGTCATCCAAAAACAGATAAAATCTGAAAAGCTATCATAGCCAAGAGCCTAAGGAGATATAACACCTAAATATCCTGACTGGATCCTGGAAGAAAAATAATATAAGGTAATAACTAAGAAGATTTGTAGAATGTATGGAGTTTCATTAATTCATTAATTACATGGTTTAACACTGGTTCATCACTTGTAACAAATGTACAATATCTGTCCAACTAATATCATACGTTAATAGTGGGGAAACTGTTCAGGGTATAAATGAACTCTGTATTATCACTCAATTTTTTCTGTAAAGTCTAAAACTGTTCTAAAAAATAAATGAAGTATCTTTCATATAGGCTGGCATACAGTAGGTTGATAATGCAAGATTAAAAATGATTAAGAAAGGAAAAGGATAAAGAAGATAAAGAAAATATCAATAATTCAAAACATTTGCTGTTGAAGCACAGCAAATGCTTATAAGCAGGTCATAAAAAGTCAAATTTCTATGAAAGAAACAGGCTATTCAGATTTTTACACTAATGGTTTTTTAAACTTCTCTATTGTAGAATTTGCTTTTATTCTACAATTTTGATCTTCAAAATTTTAACTTAAACTCTAAACACACCTCTAATACAGACTAGATATGGCCGTGTACATAGTTAATTACTAAAGTAACTCTCCATAGCTCAAAAAGTAATAATGCTTTTAAACAATAAAAGCCAAAAGATGTGAAGCCATATTTATAACATGCCATTACAGCTCTACCACATAGATGGTCATCCAGATAAGCAAAAAAGCAAACAAAATAATCTTTTAAAAACAGGTATAGCTCAATATACAGAGATTTCAAACTGTCTTTCAGTTGCTCATTAACTTTGTCTTCTGCTTTATTAGGTTTCAAACTGTTAGGTTACTCCATTGTATTTAAATGTTATCTTCTGTCAAATACTCTTCATAATTAATTCAAAATCTCCTTGTAAAATTATTTATCCTGTAACTCAATTAATACACAATGTTTCAAATAAATTAATTGTATACTGCAAGAACACATCTAGAGATACTGATCTGCCATCCTACGCTGTGTAGATAAGCAGATTTTTGCTATGACTGCTAGCATCCAGCTGGCAGAAAGAGAGGGCTGTAGCAGGAGCGGAGTTGAGGATTTCCAGGTGATCCTGGTGGGCTTCCCACGTGGCGCTAGTGGTAAAGAACGCACCTGCCTAATGCAGGAGACATAAGAGACCTGAATCCTGAATCTCGAAGATCTCCTGGAGCAAGCAGGGAATGGTAACCCACTCCAGTATTGTTGCCTGGAGAATCCTATGGACAGAGGAACCTGGCGGGTGGCAGCCCATGGGATCACACAGAGTAGAATATGACTGAAGCTGCTTAGCAGGCAACGCACTGGTGGAACAAGGCGACCTGTGTGACTGGAACATGGTCTTGTTTTGGCTCCCTAATACCTCCTAGGAGGGCAGTTACTTCAAGGCACGGGAGTGCCTCATCGGGCTTGTGTGGAAAGTGAGGAGCCAGAACCCATAGACAGCCTACAGAAGTGAGGCCCCACAGAGGCGAGGAGTCCCGATGGTCGAGGCCGTGAAGCTTGGCGGGGCTCTGCCTTTTTCAGGACTGTGCCTACAACGACGACCGGGAGGCCCAGGCCCACATCTCCAGCCACAAGGAGTCTTAACACTGCGTCCTGCTGAATAAACTTAAAAATGTTCCGAGACCAGGCCTGGGCTGCGTGGGCTCGTGGGGCACCGCCTGACGCCACCCCGAGACTACCTCACAGAAGGTTTGTGTTGCCCTTCTCCTTGGGTCCTTTCCTTTTAGCCCTCGCTTTTCTTTTCTCGTGTTTGTTCTGGGTTTTTCTCTGCTTGGTGGTGGAGGGGCTGCCCTTGGGGCATGGGGTCAGCGGAGACCTGAGGGAACCCGGTTCTGTCTGTAGCTCCTTTTGGCTGGAGCCACAGACTCCGGTTTCCCATCTCATAAGTGGAAGGATTCACTTGTGGTCACCTCTTCTGTCTGCTTTGGTTTGTTTGAAATCTAAATAAAGCAACCTTATGAGGAAAAAGTCACCTCCACCAGTGGGGCTTTGAAAGGATCTGGGAAGATATGACCAGTGTTATTCGGATCTTACTGGCCAGGGTAAAAGAAATTACACCTTGTTTACCAGTATTCTTATTTTATCTTGTTGATTAAAACACAGTGGACTAAATCAGAGAATCGTCAGTGTTGTGATCAGATACAATGAATTTTTATTCACAGTAATTCTTCGGCAGGTAGAAAAGAAAGCACCTTTTGTCGGTTATTTTTCTCATTAAAATAAAGGGAGGCTGTCATTGTCTCCTCTCAAATTCAAGTCTGATTATTCCTTTATATTTCCTCTTTACCGATTTTTTTTTTTTGTATTTTTCTCCAGTTAATTTCCTTTCCTCAGTTTAAAGTTAGTGCTTCTAAACTTGATTATTTTATGGCAGAATACTTTCTGGTAATCTGCCAATATTTTCAGCACTAATATGTTTCCGCTTTCAGGATTTTTCAGTCTGTCGTCTTGTTTCACTTTGATTTTATTGTCCCTTCCCCTTCCAATAGCTCCCGTATTGTGAATTTCAGCTTGATTTTTTTTTTTTTTTTTTCTGTGCTGCTGCTGCTAAGTCGCTTCAATCGTGTCCAACTCTGTGCGACCCCATAGACGGCAGCCCACCAGGCTCCCCTGTCAGATAGCTATATTCCCTACTTAGCAGATAAATTAGAGAATTTCTTTATCCCCAGAAACCAGAAAGATCAAGGTACAGTCACAGGAGTCTGATCGTCACCTAAACTTGGGAGCAAACAAACTGAGCAGAAAGGAACTTGCTGGTTACATTAAATTTTATTCTTACACGCTCAATGAACCAAGAAGATGATTTGAAATATGCCTAGCAAGGCTTTTTATTATTTGCTAAAGCTCTTAGTTTAAAAGTCTTGATTGAAGGTTCTTTAATTCACCTACAAACCACAAAATGGAATTTTGAGGCAACATTAGCAGCAACAGTAGTGAGAACTCAGAACTTCTCCACTTGATGACAGTCAGCAACTTGGCATGTAGCCCATTACTACCATACCCCCAGGGCTTTATTAGATTTATTCAGTATTTTTGTGTAATCCTTAAACATGGTTAAGGTAGGTTATATTTTCATAAAGTCCTAGCATGTGTAATATACAGTTTGCCCTTTGCCTTTGGTTTCATGGGATCTAAACCAGTGATTGTACCTTTCTTTATAGTTAGCATTGAGGAATACATTTCCATTAGATACTATTTTTCTTATGTCTGAAGAACATTTTCTCCTATTCAGTATTTAGAGGCATTATGGCATGGTTCAAAAACCACTATACTGAGTATTAGAAGACCTGGGTCCTTCTGTGAACTTTATTTTATCTTGACTCAGTTATTTTTGTCATACTTTTGTATTATTTAGGTTTCTTTTTTTGTAAGGAATAGAAGCCTCCCTTAGCAAATGTTGGCAGAAAATAATTTCTTAGGAGGGTATAGGGAGACATAAGGAAACTTGAGAAATCTAAAAGATAAGAATTAGGGCAACTTTTGAAATCCTGGTAGTAACAACAGACAGCCTCATCAGGTGCCGCTGTTGATCATCTTCCTTTCTTCTTCCCACTCCTATCAGATTGCAGAAAAGATCTATCTTATTGGTCTAAATTGAAGAAAATGGAGGGAAATAGATGTTCTTGATTGACCTAACCAGACTGTATTTAATGAGAAAAGGCCATTTCCCTGGAAGAAAAACTCAGGTGTTGCTAATGGGAGAACAACAACAACAACAAAATGTTGGCAAAATAACAAAATCCAAAAGGCTAGAAAAACGGACAAATTGCTCACTCAGTCTTTATGTGTACAAAGATATCACCCCATATTGCTACAGTGAGTTTTGTATGGTATATAACAAAGACAACATAATTCAACTTTGTAATTATGTTTAAAACTGGGGCCTCTCTTCAACCTCTCTTCCTCTGCTAGGGCAATACCCTCCCTTGATCTTTACCAGTCTGTTGTAGCTTCCTGATTGCATGGTATCTGGTTTTACTTATCATCCTGCTAACTTCTCCTCCATAACTGTTAAAGAGTCATCTTTCTAGAATGTAATTTTGTCTCTTGGAAACTGTCAGTAGCTTCAGTATTGTCTATAAGATACTTAATACTTGTTTTAGTCACTATGCTGGCTAGAGTTGGATGCCTGTACTACTTAGTTATTATAGCACTTTGTACATACCTTATTTTGAGTTCTTCATTCACTGAATAATTATTGTAAAAGAAGGGGAAGCATCTATGTGAAACAATAAAATAAATTCTCAGATAAATAAAGTGAAAGTGGAGTCACTCAGTCGTGTCTGACTCTTTGCAACCCCATGGACTGTAGCCCACTAGGCTCCTCTGTCCCTGGGATTTTCCAGGCAAGAGTACTGGAGTGCGCTGCCATTTCCTCCATATGTAATTCTGGCTGTCTTGCTACTTCTGTTTTCTAAGGCAATTCATATCTGTTAAAAGATCCATATAGTTCCCTCTCACTATGTATTTAAAGTAAAAATACCAAAATTTCAAAAACTCTGTAGGTTCTTCTTTTCCACTAAGGAGTTCATACCTGGAGTGAACAGTCTTTGATTTAACAGGTCACTTCAATAAATTTGTATATATGCAAAACTGATTTGAAGCAAATTTCTCTGCATAAAAAAGTGACAAGTGACAGGGATTTTGAATTTTCTGGTGACAACACTTGGGAAGAGGGGTTTAGGGAGCCTGAGAAATAAAATGAAGAGGAAATGTGAGAAATATTTTGAGGGAAAGGAGGTTATGTAATATGGAACTCCTTTTCTATAGGAGAACCTCAATTAAAAAAACACAAAACAGCCAGTGAAATTTTCCAAGGATGGGAATTGTCAAAGGGCTTGTAAGCATAGTTGCATCCGGGATTTAATTTTAGGTTATTTGCTCTTCTATGCATTTATAGTGGGTATTTTACCCACTCTTCCCTGACTATGTAGCAGTCATTTGTTGTAGATGGGATTAACCTTTCTTCCTCCTCCAAACGTTATAGCAAATTGGTCTAAACAGTAAGGTAATCCCATAATACCATTTAGACAGTGATTAATTTGAAAGTAATCTAGTCAACACTTCTGACACATTCCTGAAGTACATGGGTTAGTTTAGAGTCTCAAGACGTTTTGTTTTATGGTTGTGAGAACTGCCCTGGATGTCCTACTACTCGAGAAGTCATGCAGCTCCAATTCGTGATGGTGGTTATCCTTTGAACACATAGGGAACCACCCTTAGGAAGACTGACTGAGAATAACAGAGATGGAAAAATGGAAGGGAAAAGATAAGTCTTTGAGTTTATTGAGTCATTAAGATCAAATGACCTCTGAATTGATCTTGAAGCCTGCCAAGCATCTGGTCTTTCTAGTTGGATGACTCAGAGAATCTCAACTGTTAAATAAAACCAAACTATTGATTCTCTCTCTTCCAAATTATGTGACTCTTGCTAATTTTGTTAAATGCACATCTATTTTTCCAGTTCTTTCTCTTTCTCTTACCCACATCTAATCCATTAGCAAATTTTGTCAGTTTTTCCATCAGAGTATATCCAAAGTTTCACCACTCATTTCCACCACTGCTTCCTTGATCTAAACCCACATCATCTCTCTTCTGGATTATAGCCATAGCTTCCCAAATGCCTCTCTGCTTCTACTCTTGCCATTCTGTTTTCTATTCAGTAAACATAGTGGTTCTCTGTAAGTCTAAGTCAGGCCATGCCAATCTCCTGTCATAAACTTCAACTATTAATAAAACTCCAAGTCCTTACATTTCCCTAGGAGCTCTCACTTACATGGACTCATTATTTTTATGACCTATGAACTACTTTTTTGGTGTGTTACTCTGTCCAAGAGACACTGGCCTCCTTGCTTTACTTCAGACATGCCAAGTTCAGCATCTCTGCACTTGCTGTTACTTCTGCCTAACACCTCCATCTTTCAGATTCCACCTAGCTTACTTCTTCAGTTCTTTCAGGTTTCTCATTAAATTCCCACCTTTCCAATGAGTTCTTCATTGACTCCTCTATCTACAAGATGAACTATATCTTGTGCCCTTTCCTATCGTAATCTTCTCTCTAGTATGATTCCTGCACATACATATTTATTTATTTACTTGCCTATAATCAGTCTCTCCCAAGAAAAAATCATCACCCTGAGAGCAGGGATTTTTTTTTTTTTTTTACTATTTTTAATTGCTAATTCCCCAATGCCTGAATCAATAACTAAACTGTTTGTTGAGTGAATGAATAGTTTGATATTTTTTTCTTTTATTGATTACTACCAAAATTCCCAAGAGCTACAGTTCTGATTTAATACCCATTCACTACACTCATCTCTTTAGGAAACTAAGTTAAGTATTTAGGTCTTGAGTTTATGGATGCCCTGGGAAATCTGAGATAAATTATCTGTGTTTCCGTTAGAGTGATCTTTCATCACAGAAGATGAAATGTAAGTATGAAAATTTATCTGCTGCTTTGCAGCCTTCTCCGGAGCTTCCCCAGTTTAATTTGAAATTGCTCCCCTTACTCAGAGGGCAGGGAGAGATCAAAGAAAGAAGCAGACCACTTCAGATTGGTAGGTGGCAGGTTTAATAAGTAAGGGAACTTACTTACAAGGCTGATCTTGGATGGCCACAAGATGAATAGATTTCCATACTCTCCTGCAAGAATCTTAGAAGTTATATAAGGCCTTAACTGGATTCAGTCACATATACTATATAGATCGTCCTAACACTACATTACTGCTTCATTACTGTGTCCTTAGGCAGCTTCTAGCTTGAGGAAGGAAAGCAGAGCACACTTTCCAGGGACAGGGGAAGGAGGGGATCTCTAACTGTCCACATCTAGCTCACAGGTCAGCTGTCAGTTACATCCTTGGATGATCCACCAACATCATAAAAGCAGGAAATTAGAGCAGAAGTTCAGTAAGAGAAACATGAACCTTCAGAGAAGTTAATACAAGGAAAGAAGGCAATGATTTCCAATGTATACATCCTGGGAGCTTAAGTAAGTTCAATTTAAATATTGAGAAGTGTGGTAACCCAAAGCTGAAGCAGTTGATATTTGAGTTATATTATTTGCATGTGTGATTTTCTCTTTGTATTGTAGACTTCTTGGGAACAAGATCCTTCCATTTATCACTGCTTCAGTACTCATAGATTGTATTCTATAGATAGTTATTGCATAAATGAAATAGCATTGGAGAAGATCTCAAGAATTGGTTATGACAGAAACTAGATGTTAGACATGTTATTTAGTCTGCCTTTGCTAGGCCTTAGTACCTTCATCTGTTAAAATGAAAGTGCTGAACTTCATAATTAAGTTCTTTCCAACTATTAAATATTCTGTAATTTTATCTGCTTATGTATGAGTGGAGACATGCACATACTTTCATCTAATGGAAATAAAGATATACTACTTAAAAATTTCCTTTGCAAATATATTTTGGTTAATATAGCTGCCATCAGTTTGGCTTATGAAATAGTATTTCAATGATCTTTTAGCATGATAGATTAATTTTTATGTTCCTAAAGCCATTTCCTCTGAATGCTGCTGAATTCACACTTCACTAATGGCAAGGATCTGATTAGAACTAATTTCATAGTGATTCTTTGACATTTTCAAATATAGAAATGTGTGTGCTTTTCTGAATAAAAGTCAGAGCACATCATAAATTCTAAAAGTAACTTAAATTTTAGTCTAATATTGGATAATAGTTATGAAAGGCTAAAATCTTACAAAATAAGTGTCCCTTAAGTTTCCCATCTCTCCATTTCTTTTACTTTCAGCTTCCATTGTCATTACACCAGGCTCCACTGGAACTCTTTCTCCAGGCTTTAGTCTGTCTTGTCAGCCACGTTATCAGTTCCACAATTTGGTAGAACTTAAAAGTAGAGGAGCTGATAATGTCTAATAGAGACCATAGACCAACAAGTCAGCCCTCTGAATGAGAGTCAAGGCAGAAACTTAAACCTGTCAACAGAGTCAGCATAGGAGAGGGTAGAGACTTCCTGTGACTTTCAAGTGACAGGCATTAGCATTTTGTCCTCAAGCACCAACGTAATGGATCTGAAAGCTAACAAGGAAGTTCGGGGGCGCAACATAGGTTCTTGACATTTTTGACTAGACCACTAGGCTCCATCATTAGGAAGCAGTACTCAATCTCAGATCTGCTTAAATGATGGAGTTGATGTTGCCAGAAGACTTTTTCCCTTGGCTGGACTTAATTCAGAAACTAAACAATAGTCTTTTTCTACAATGGGACTCATTAGTGGAAGAAGCCAGAAAAAGTAAAGTCAGGAGGAGGAAGAAAGGGGATAATGCCTTCATTTTTAGACAAAGAAACCAGTTAGGGAGATCCAAGAAGGAACAGTAGGAATAAGAGAAAACCCATATGAGAATACATTGCTGAAGCTAAGGAATTAAGTGGTATAATAAACAGTATAGTTAATTATACAGTGAATTTTTCATCTTAGGGGTTAGATTCTTAACATGCGTTGAAAATGACAAAGTCAAAACTATTTTTAAAAGCTATAATAAAGGTGCTATATTAGATATTGACACACTGTTTTTCTATAAAAATTTAACACAAGTTTTTTCCCTCCCAATTTGTAATAGATCTTTCCTTTCTCCTCCTTTCCTTTCCAGTGCCCTAATAAGAAATAGCTGAATTTCATGTAGCGACCATATTGAATGTAAAAGCATTTTCAATACTGGACTCCCACTCAGTGAACAAGTAGCCCATACTATGAGAGACCTATTGAGGTGATAGCAGGTTCAAGTATTCCATCCCATGCCTGTTTTGGACCAGAGGTTCACTGATTGGAATAGCTCATAAATCACTTGCTTATGTTATCATTTTCTTTCCTTTTGTCAAGTGTGCATTACTGAAATTTTAGAGTTCAATGTTTTGTGATGTGATTCTTTCATGCTGCAGAAAGATCAGGAAGAATAGGAGATGAGGAAAGGCCATTTTAGTGCCCATTAAGGGGATTATAAGGGACCTCTGAGTAAAATGTATAGATGATATTGAGGAATGGGAGTCAAGTTTCAGAGACAGTGAAACGGAAGTTTCTGAATTTTTTAGAAAAAGAGGCAACTATTGACAACTATTGTCAGGAGCAATGTTTCTAGAACTTCTGTATGTGTAAAAAGTAGCTGGAGAATTTTTGTAAAAATATAGATTCTGGACCTCTGTTCAGAAATTTTGATTCAATAATGCCAAGGTGGAGACAAAAAAAGAGAACTATAAGCAAAAGATGTTTTGGATGCTAGTGTCTTCAGATCATGTGTTGAAGTATTCAGGTTCTAGAGCGGGAGAGGAGAAAGAAAAAAAAAGATTGGGATTAGTTTTGACAAGGAAGGGCTTCCCAGGAGTCGCTAGTGGTAAAGAACCCGCCTGCCAATGGAGAGACACCGGTTTATTCCCTGGGTCGGGAAGACAAAGAAAGAGGTATATTTTTTCCTGAGAGTTAAGAGAAAGTAAATATTTGAGTATCAAGAAAGAACTGAATTGAGGTGGAATAAAGATAGTAATTTAATTTCAAGGCTTTAAGGTGATGTTTCAGGAGGCAAGTAAGGGGAGAGGAGACAGGCCAGAAGAAGCTTGAAAAGCATGGAAAAGGTTTGAAATAGCTCTTACAGCTGAGTGACTGTGATGAGGCTCTGAAGCTGTTTGGGATGACATGATTACTTTCTTAAATGATGAGATTAGGCATCAAGAATTTTGAAGCTCTTTTCCAGCTAAAAACAATTCTGTGATTCTTCTGCAGAAGTAATCTCAGACTTTTGTCTGTGCATCATCTCTGAGGAATATGATGTACCCATATCTATTACAGTTATTACAGCAGGTGTTTTCCGAGGTGAGGGTCAGATCCTCCAAAGATAGTACATTTTCATCTTAAGGAAAAATGGTTTTGATTACAGTCTCTTTCCTCCCCAACTTCCCTCTTGACCTTAAAAATTATTTTCATAGGGAATGAGCAATAGTTAAAGACGAAATTACTAAACAGCAGTGAATATCAGTTTAAATTTAGGCCCTATACATTTTGGAAAACTGGGTCTTCAAGATTCTATGACTTTATCCTATTTCAGGAAGAAAATCAATTAGTAATTTGAAAGCCAAAGTCAAAGATTTACCTCTACTGTCTTTTTATTTTCTCCTTATACTGTTTCTTTTTCATTATAGGCATTCTTTTTCCTGTCAAGTTGATCTTTAACTAGACTAGTTAGTCTTATCGACATTACCTGTGGATCTTGGGAAGCTGGATCTACAGCATATATGATATCCTTCTTGCATAGAGATGAAGAGATTCAGGCAAGCTTTTGGAGGGCAGTAAGGATTTAGAGGGGCTTCCCAGGTAGCACTAGTGGTAAAGAACCTGCTCACCAATGCAAAAGATATACGAAATGCATGTTTGATCCCTGGGTCAGGAAGATCCCCTGGAGAAGGGCATGGCAACTCACTCCAGTATTCTTGCCTGGAGAATCTCATGGACAGAGGAACATGGCTGGCTACAGTGCATGGGGTCATAAAGAGTCAGACATGACTGAAGCTACTTAACATGCACGCACACTTGCAAGGCTATAGAGATTGGAATCCATTCTGCTTTTAGCTTAGCTATGGTAGGTTTTCCCTCACAGATCTGAAGCCAAAGAGTAAATTAAAATGTACAAATACAAAGCTAACATTTATTGAATATTTATTGTGAGTCAGAGTGTTGCTATCAAAAGAGTACCCAGAAAGGTGCTTAATTTTATATGTCACCTTGATTGGGTCATGGTACCCAATTTCTGAACAAATATCTGTCTAGATGTTGCTGTGAAGGCATTTTTAAAGATGTGATTAACATTCAAATTCAAAGTAGACTTTGAGTAAAGCAGATCACTCATCATAATGTGACTTTGCCTTATCCAATCAGTTGAAAGCCTTAAGAGAAAAGACTGAGGTCCTCTGAAGAAATAGAAATTTTGTTTCTAGACTATCTTTGAACTCAAGATTGCAAAGCCTATTATTGCCAGAATTTCTAGCCTGACCTGTGAATCTTAGACTTGCTAGCACCCATAATTACATGAGCCAATTGCTTAAAATCTCTCATTCATTCTCTGTATATGTGTGTTCTGTTTCTCTTTGGAACTCTGGAGAACCCTGATACAGAAGCAAATTGGTGAAACTTAGATTTTTCCTAATGGTTCAGTGTCTTCACCTATTTGGAATGAAGAATATACTTAAGATTCAGTGAAAGCTAGGCTCTCTACCCTGGAAAAGTGTATACATGCACATACATATAAAATTTTGCATATTTATGTACTCAGGGATTAAGAAAACTTGTCTGGGTTTAGATGTCAGACCGATTTGTTTCTTAGTAAACTACAATGGACCTTCTAGGCTTACTCAGATTGCAGGAAGGAGTCAAAGGCCAAAAATATGGTGGGCAGACAAGAGAGATGATTTATGTTCTAAATTTTCTGAAAAAGCCTAAAACCAAAAAATGCTTCTGTTCATGTGCTTTTGAGGGACACTAAAACTGCAGAGTGTACACATGCCCTGAGGTGGTTTGCTTTGCCAGTATAGGGTCTGAAGCCAAAAAGTTAATGGGTAGAGAGGATTCCTCTATGGCAAAATGTTGAACTGGCACAATGATTTTATCAAATATACTCAGAAGCCCAATGACTCGAGAGAAAACAGAAAATAAGTAGAAAGGAGAGGATTCCAGACAGCCACTGATTTTTAATCACAAACTATCAGTGGAGGATTATTAAAATTCCTATCAGAATCTAGAATACCTTTGTTACTTATTATTATGTGAAAAATTCTTCTTTTCCAGATGGTTTCATGGATATTTTATAGTGAATTTCAGAGAGTTGATGTTCAAAGTGCTACTTTCTCAAGTAATGATCTGTGACCCATAAATATGAGCAAAATGTAGCTGCTAGGGATTAGTACAAAGAGGGCTCAAATTCCACAAAAGTTAGTAAAAAATTAAATACAATATAACTTTAAAATAAAGCAGCACAAAATATCAAGGTTATTGTATGCTGAATTTAAAACATCAGAGACGATCAGTTCACTTGCTTTGCCAGGTTAACTCATTTTTTACATATATCAGAAAAAGCTTGTTCTGTCATCTCTGTGCATATATTTTAAACTTTTCATTGAATCATTATAATTTAACGCTGCAATAGTACCAAAAAAATTCATAAACCTGCACGCCAAGAATTGTAAACTGTGGAAGGGAGAATACTATTGATATTAGAGCATATATGCATGTTTTTGCACTCAGTTAAATGCCAGGCAAGGCTCATTTATATCTACTAATGCAGACTTGCAACTGGTGTAGACTGGAATCATAGGGTGATATTTTGTTGTACAGTGGCAAATAATGACATAACGAATTATATGTATAACATGGTATGATGATTAATTTTATGATTAACTTGGCTGGGCCATAGAGGGCCTGGATACTTTGTTAGATATTATCTTGGTTGTTTCTATGGTGGTGATTTTGGATGAGATTACATATAAATGGGCAGACTGAGTAAACCAGATCACTCTCTATAATGTGAGTGGATCTCATTCAATCAATTGAAGGCCTGACTCAAACTGAAACATTGGCTCTTCTAACCTCACCAGTCTTCAAAGCCTTCCTCAGTGACCAATGCAAAGAAATACAGGAAAACAACAGAATGGGAAAGACTAGAGATCTCTTCAAGAAAATTAGAGATCTCTTCAAGAAAATTAGAGATACTAAGGTAACATTTCATGCAAAGATGGGCTCGATAAAGGACAGAAATGGTATAGACCTAACAGAAGCAGTAGATATTAAGAAGAGGTGGCAGGAATACACAAAAGAACTGTACAAAAAAGATCTTCATGACCCAGATAATCACGATGGTGTGATCACTCACCTAGAGCCAGACATCCTGGAATATGGAGTCAAGTGGGCCTTAGAAAGCATCACTATGAATAAAGCTAGTGGAGGTGATGGAATTCCAGTTGAGCTATTTCAAATCCTGAAAGATGATGCTGTGAAAGTGCTGCACTCAATATGCCAGCATATTTGGAAAACTCAGCAGTGGCCACAGGACTGGAAAAGGTCAGTTTTCATTCCAATCCCAATGAAAGGCAATGCCAAAGAATGCTCAAACTACCGCACAATTGCACTCATCTCACACGCTAGTAAAGTAATGGTCAAAATTCTCCAAGCCAGGCTTAAACAATACGTGAACCATGAACTTCCAGATGTTCAAGCTGGTTTTAGAAAAGGCAGAGGAACCAGAGATCAAATTGCCAACATCCGCTGGATCATGGAAAAAGCAAGAGAGTTCCAGAAAAACATCTATTTCTGCTTTATTGACTATGCCAAAGCCTTTGACTGTGTGGATCACAATAAACTGTGGAAAATTCTGAAAGAGATGGGAATACCAGACCACCTGACCTGCCTCTTGAGAAATCTGTATGCAGGTCAGGAAGCAATAGTTAGAATTGGACATGGAACAACAGACTGGTTCCAAATAGGAAAAGGAGTAAGTCAAGGCTGTATACTGTCACCCTGCTTATTTAACTTCTATGCAGAGTACATCATGAGAAATTCTGGGCTGAAAGAAGCACAAGCTGGAATCAAGATTGCTGAGAGAAATATCAATAACCTCAGATATGCAGATGACACCACCCTTATGACAGAATGTGAAGAGGAAGTAAAAAGCCTCTTGATGAAAGTGAAAGAGGAGAGTGAAAAAGTTGGCTTAAAGCTCAACATTCAGAAAACGAAGATCATGGCATCTGGTCCCATCACTTCATGGGAAATAGATGGAGAAACAGTGGAAACAGTGTCCGACTTTATATTTGGGGGGCTCCAAAATCACTGCAGATGGTAACTGTAGCCATGAAATTAAAAGACTCTTACTCCTTGGAAGGAAAGTTATGACCAACCTAGATAGCATATTGAAAAGCAGAGACATTACTTTGCCAACAAAGGTCTGTCTAGTCAAGGCTATGGTTTTTCCAGTAGTCATGTATGGATGTGAGAGTTGGACTGTGAAGAAGGCTGAGCACCGAAGAATTGATGCTTTTGAAGTGTGGTGTTGGAGAAGACTCTTGAGAGTCCCTTGGACTGCAAGGAGATCCAATCAGTCCATTCTGAAGGAGATCAGCCCTGGGATTTCTTTGGAAGGAAGGATACTAAAGCTGAAGCTCCAGTACTTTGGCCACCTCATGTGGAGAGCTGACTCATTGGAAAAGACTCTGATGCTGGGAGGGATTGGGGGCAGGAGGAGAAGGGGAAGACAGAGGATGAGATGGCTGGATGGCATCACTGACCTGATGGACGTGAGTCTGAGTGAACTCCGGGAGTTGGTGATGGACAGGGAGGCCTGGCGTGCTGCGATTCATGGGGTCACAAAGAGTTGGACACAACTGAGTGACTGAACTGAACTGAACTGAATCTCACCAGCATAACCACCTGGCTAAATGTACTGACCCTGTTAGCTCTCCTGGGTCTCAAGCTTGCCAACCCACCCTGCAAATATCTGGACTTGTCCACCTTCATAATCATAGGAACCAGTTCCTTATAATCCCTATCTCTATCTCTAAATCATCCTATTGATTCCAATTTTCTGAAGAAGTCTAATACAAGTAGTATTAAAATAATTTTAGCACTTACTTTAAATTTCGGATTCTTCTGTCCCTGTTTATAGTAGTGTTATTATTATTTAAAGCTTTCTGCATAACTTTTACATTTATAACTATTTTTTTTCAAATGTATTAAATGTATTAAAGTTACTCTTAAAACTAAAATTATTAGTAAAAATTGAAAAATTTGGAAAGAATCTAGTGATGAGATTGATCTAGTTTAAGATGAAATAACATATTAAGATGATTCAACTTATGTCATCCACATTAACAACAACATAGAAAATAAAACATTATGCCAGAAATTCTTCTACAAAATCATTGGAAATTTAAAGACATAGAAATTTCTGTCATAGAAAATATGACAAGAAAGTTAAAGAGAAGTTATTTTTGTTTGCAATCGTTTTTGTGGCAATTAAAATTACTCAAATCCTCAGTATGTTTATGCAGTGAAATTCTGAAAAGAGTTCCACAATCTCTGCCAAGTTACAACATCATTTGAAACAAAACAAAGTGAGCATAAAAATAAGGCTTTCAAATTCTTTCGGAATAAATGAAACAGCTTAATGCTATCAAAAATGTATGAAAACACAATTTGAATCTGATGCTGAAAATGCACTTATTAAATGACATCCTATTATATTGTAACAATTAGATTAGTAAGGAGCTAGGAAAATATAATTAGTACATTGTCTGAAAAATAAAGCTGAGAGAATACAAAAATGTGCATATAAGTTAATTGACTAATTAGCTTATGGACCGACATACATGAAATCTCTTAAGTTCAACTGGACAAGGGAAAAACTGTTTTAGAACTCCCCATTTGCTTATTTTTTTGCTATGTGTGAATAAAAGGGCATTGATTACTTTGTAAATGTAATAATATTACTTGACAGAGAAGAAAATTATTTTGAAATTTTGAGGGAACATTTAACAGAAATTAACATGTTATCTGAACATAAAAAATGACAACTGAATATTTCATTGCAGAGATTTAAATTTAAGAGGTAATTTATCCACATTCTTTAAAAATTAACACAGCTTTAATTATTTGTCATAATTTAAACTAATTCATTTGTAAATATCATCTTACTCAATATCCTACCAGGTAAATTACTATTTCTGGTTTACATCTCAAGGAAAATATTTAAGGAGGTCAAGGTGAAGATACTAATTAAATAAGAGAGGGGGCAAAAGTCTAGTCCCAGGTCCTTCAGACTTCAAATATTCTGTTCTTAAGTACTATTGTATTAGACCTTGTAATAATTCAACTTTGAAACAATTTCCTATGAATCTTCGTTCATGTTTGTGGATTATGCATGATCAAGTGTGTTATGAGATTGCAAGGCAGGCCATTGAAAACTGTTATGGTTGAACAGTAATTTTGTTTGAATCAGAATTTTCCTATAATAGTTAACCAAAACAAAATTTAGAAATTCATTAAGTATTGAGA
Source organism: Bubalus bubalis (assembly GCF_019923935.1). Taxonomy (NCBI): domain Eukaryota; kingdom Metazoa; phylum Chordata; class Mammalia; order Artiodactyla; family Bovidae; genus Bubalus; species Bubalus bubalis. The sequence continues at coordinate 33,452,945 of NC_059176.1, read as the reverse complement.
TTTAAGCTACTGTGAAGCATCCATAATTATAATTTTAAAATTTCCAGGAAACTATCATTGTTCTTATTTAATTGCTTTATATTATTTAAATTTAAACTAATTAAGTGTGGTTATACTGAAGTTAACATTTTCATTTCTTATTCTTTCCTTTAGTGAAATTCAGTTAATATTTATTTGAAAAATCACAGATTTTATATAATTCAGACATTTATAGTTATGTCAAATTCTTTATTGCCTTAATTTCATGATGAAAACTGATATACAGCCAAAAACCATCTCAAGTCCAGGTCTTCAGGTTGAATCCTAAATTCTTACCAGTGAGCCATGTTGTTTACAGACAACATCATCTCAATAAATCAAAAAATTTAAATAATCTAATTTTTAAAAAGAAACCAAACTAAAGAGAATCAATAGTGTTTTCAAGAAAAGTGAACTTCCAGTCCATCAGTAAGAGTATATGAATTATTCATTAGTCAGTAATTTACTAAGTTATCAAAAATAAAGACTTTCTTATTGGTTTTTATTTAACTTCCTTTGGATGTCATCACTGATTCAATGGACCTGAGTTTGAGCAAGCTCTGGGAGATTGTAAAGGACAGGGAAGCCTGGCATTCTGCAGTCCATGGGGTTGCGAAGAGTCGGACATGATTGAGCAACTGAACAGCAATCATATATACATATATATACACACACACATATATATACACACACACACACATATATACATACTGCATTTCAGTTTTGCTGAAATCATATAGCTAGATACAACTGTAAAAATTGCTTTATGAAATTATTTTTACCTATCATGATACGTGTGTCATTTTTTTCTGTAGGACTATGCTTAAAAAATAGTATCGTTTGTGTAATCTATTTTTTCACAACAATAGTATTTGGAATTTTATACTTTTGAAGGAAATTATTTTCTTTCAATCACACAGAATATAAAACATTTTATAAACTTTTTAAGAATTTTTAATCAATAGCAGGGTTATCATAATAGAGCAAGTCTCGGCTAGTAGTAGGTATCAAATTCAGACAACAAAATAAATACAATTACTTTTTTTTAATTTTCCTAATGCTACATGGCCAATTTCATATTCATCTATGTCAGAATTAACTGTGACCAAAATATGCAGAGCATCAATTTGCAATGGCTTGTAAATGTTGGCCTACATGTTGTGGGATTAATATTTTTCATGCACAGCAAATCTGAACAAACATTTTCTTCAGTCTTGTCAGACCTTGACACTGTCGTATTCATATGCCCTTCATAACCAAGACTAAGAAATTCACAGTTTGTGGAAAAAAAGATTTGATAGAGGACTGAAGCTGACAGGGAGTAGCTTTAGATATCATTTTAGAAATTCCAAATTTATGATCTATGTGAAAAACGTGTCTTGAAGTATAAAAATTAGTGGATCCAAAATTACAATTTTTAGTGATGTAATGGTAGTATGCATGTCCTTTGAAATAATAAAATGAATACAGGTTCCTCTTTCCTTTACCTTCAGTTCAGTCGCTTAGTCGTGTCCGACTCTTTGCGACTCCATGAATCGCAGCACGCCAGGCCTCCTTTACCTTAACAGTCAACAATTCAGGCATTTGGTAATATATACTATAGCTTAGTCACCCAGAGCCAGACATTCTGGAGTATGAAGGCAAGTGGACCTTAAGCACTGCTATTAATAAAGCTAGTGGACGGGATGAAATTCCAGCCAAACTGTTCTGATCCCTAAAGAAGAATGCCATCAAGGTTTTGCATTCATCATGGCAGCAAATCTGGAAGACCATTCAGTGGCCACAGGACTGGAAAAGGTCAATCCTCATCCTCATTCCCAAGAAGGGTAATATGAAAGAACATGCTAACCATCGGACATTTGTACTCATCTCCCATGCTAGTAAGGTCATGCTTAAAATCTTCAGCATTATGTGAACCAAGCACTTCCAGATGTCCAAGCTGAGTTTAGAAAAGGAAGAGGAACTAGAGATCAAATTGCCAGCATTTGCTGGATTATAGAGAAAACAAGGGAATTTCAGAGAAACATGTATCTCTGTTTCATGACTATGCTAAAGCCTTTGGCTGTGTGAATCATGACAAACTGTGGAAAGCTCTTAGAGTCATGGTTATACCAGACCATCTTACCTGTCTCCTGAGAAACCTGTACGTGGGTCAAGAAGCAACAGTTAGAACCCTGTATGGAACAACTGATTGGTTCAAGATCGAGAAAGGAGTACGAGAGGGCTGTCTGCTCTCGCCCTGTTTGTTTAACCTATCAGGCTGGATGAGTTATAAGCTGGAATCAAGATAGGCAGGAGAAACATCAACAACCTTGGATATGAGGATGATATCACTCTAATGTCAGAAAGCGAAGAGGAACTAAAAGAGCCTCTTCACAAGGGTGAAGGAGGACAGTGAAAGAGCCTATTTAAGAATAAATATTTTAAAAAAATGAAATCATGGCACCCGGCCCCATTACTAAATGGCAAATAGAAGGGGAAAAGAGGAAGTAGTGACAGATTTCCTCTTTTGGGGCTCCAAAATCATTGTGGATGGTGACTGCAGTCATGAAGTCAGAATACGATTGCTACTTGAAAGTAATGACAAACCTAGACAGTGTGTTGAAAAATGGAGACATAATTCTGCCAACAAAGGTCCATATAGTTAAAGCTATGGTCTTCCCAGTGTTCACATATGGTTGTGAGAGCTGGACTATAAATAAGGCAGAATGCCAAAAAATTGATGCCTTCGAACTGTGGTGCTGGAGAAGACTCCTGAAAGTCCCCTGGACAGCAAGGAGATCAAACTAGTCAATCTTAAGGGAGATCAACCCTGAATATTCACTGGAAGGACTGATGATGAAGCTGAAACTCCAGTATTTTGGTCATCTGTTGTACACAGACAATTCATTGAAGAAGTCCCTGGTGCTGGGAAAGATCCAGGGCAGAAGGAGAAGAGGGCATCAGAGGATGAGACAGCTAGACGGCATCACCGATGCAATGAACTGAACTTGGTCAAACTCTGGGAGATGGTGAGAGACAGGGTGACATGGAGTGCTGCAGTTTGTGGGGTCACAAAGAGTTGAACATATCCGGGTGACTGAACAACAACTATAGCTTCAGTTCAGTTCAGTTGCTCAGTCGTGTCTGACTCTTTGTGATCCCCTGGACTGCAGCACGCCAGGCCTCCCTGTCCATCACCAACTCCCGAAGTTTACTCAGACTCATGTCCATTGAGTCTGTGATGCCATCCAACCATCTCATCCTCTGTCATCCCCTTCTCCCACCTTCAATCTTTCCCAGCATCAGGGTCTTTTCAATGAGTCAGTTCTTCACATTAGATGGCCAGAATATTGGAGCTTCAGCATCAGTCCTTCCAATGAATATTCAGGACTGATTTCCTTTAGGATGGACTGGTTGGATCTCCTTGCTGTCCAAGGGACTCGCAAGCTTAAGCATTTATTAATAATGAAAATTCAGTAAAGACACTTGCTTTGAACAAGAAAAGAGGCGTGGAAAGAGGATATCTTGGCCGAGATAGGTTTATTAGCTAGATGACTTCTTGAGAAGCTTGTTAAACCTTTGAGTAGCGGTCTTTTTCATCTGAAATATGAGGATTTTAAGAGCTACTTCACATATTTTTGTGGGGATTACATTTTAAATCAATGTAAAATTACCTGGTACAGTCTGCCTGACAACAAGGTACTCAGTAAACATTTCCTCTCTGCCCTAATTTTATCAATGTTTTCTCTCAAAAATGACATAGAACTTCATTGTCCAAAATGGCAATCACCAGTCAGGTGATTCTGCTAAGCACTTGAAATGTGGCTACTCTGAATTGAGATGTGATATAAGTGTAAAATATATAGTACACCAGATTTTTAAGACTATTATGAAAAAAGTATGATATCAATATCATATTTAATAATTATTTATACTGATTACATGTTGAAAGTGCTATTTTAGATATTTCAGGGTACATAAATATTCATCTGCTTTTAAATTTTTTTATATTTAAAAATTTAAATTACATGTACTTGTGTCTCACATTATATCTCTAATGAATAGTGTTCATCTAGAAATGAGAAGATTTAAGAAAGCCAAAATTCTTTTAATATTCTTAATCCATAAAAGTTTTTACTGTGTTTTCATACTTTAGAATCCTTGTAGAGAGGAATCATATTTTATTACATTCTTGTAAAAAGCAAATTTTAACAGCTAGCAAACATTTTTGATTAGCCTCTTTAGAGTTACAATGTGGAAAGAAATTTTTTTCTGATTTGTCTATTATAATTTTAAAAATTGGAATAAAGTACAAGAAATTATATTGTAATCCCTGTTTTCTCTGCCTTGCACGTAATGATTGCTTCAGGCAGCCTTTAAGTATATCCCTTACAGCAGATGGAACCAGTGTCTCCTTGAGCTCCCTAACGTTTATTAAGGTCTTGGGCAGCCAAATTCAAAAGGAACTCCTAATATTAGCTATTGTGACCAACTTCTCCACACTTTAATAAAGCACACTATATAATATAAAAGACAAGTCTGATCATGTCTTTTTCCTTAAAATCTTCAATGACACCATGTAGCTTTTAAGAGAAAGTTAGAAGCCTACTTGACCAGAAGTTTCCATTGCTGCATACAAAGCTGTTTTCTCTTCTTGTCCCTATAAATGTGTAGAGCACGATAGGGTTAAGAGTTCTCTGCTGCTTTTCTGCCATAGGGCATGCGATCTAGCCATACCTGACCTAGGCGCATTTCTCCTGGGGTAACAGAACTTGGGAAAAATGTTTGCTTTACTATTCCTCTGCTTACAAGTTTTGTTAGTTCAGAAATTCTCTGCTTTTTCGCATCTATCCCTGTAGAATTAATATTACAGTGGAGAGCCAGATAATAAATATTTTAAATATATAGAATATTAGTATCAACTGTTAAGGAAAAGCAAATGTTGAAAGGGATGTATGCCTTGTGGTGTCTGGATCTAAATGGGATGGCCATGGAAGACCTCATGGCGAGAGTGATGTGTGAGAAAGCATATGAGACAAGTGCAATTACCTGTCGCCTCATTCTGTGTCCTTGAGATTAGGAACAGCTCTTGCCAGAGTTTTAGCCCTTTCTTCTTGACTCAGTATGAGTAAATATGGGAAAATGCTGAAAGTACGAATAAATATGTTAAAATGGAGAGAAGGGCAGAAGACTTGTAGATGAGGCCTGCCAGGAGGTTCAGGAAAATGCAGACGACCCCTCTAAGACTAAAAGAATGCCTTTCATTTTCTTATCTTCAAGCATGATATGATCTCTGGTTCTGAATTTTTCAATAGATGGCCAGATGAGTTTAATAGGTAATAACCAACAGAAAAAAAAAAAAAAAAAAAAAAAAAAGGAGTAGAATATAAAACACTATTATTTGCTGCAGCAGGATAGGAGTTATTTCAAATACCTACACACGTGTTCAACTGTGTGTTTGCTGATCAGTGATATAGAACTGATTTTTTAACCATGGGCCATGGATATAAGCAGTTGAAAAATACTGCGCTAAGTCTAATTTTGCCACCACCACTTGGGAAGCCCCAAGTATTAAGATAATTTCTCAAATGGTATCTCCTAAAGAGGGGTTAAGACAGTGGCTGATGCAAGAAAGAAGGCATAATGGACGCTTATTTCCAAGGAAAAATGAAAGCATAGAGCTCAATGAAGATATTCAGACAACCATTTACCTTATATGTTGAATTAGAGATTAAAAACTTCATTTAAAAGCTTTCCCTGGTGGTTTAGTGTTAAAGAATCTGCCTGCCAATGCTGGAGATGCAGCTTTGGTCCCATATCTGGGGAGATCCCACATGCTGTGGAGTTAAGCCCATGTGTCACAATTATCCAGCCTGTGCTCTAAATCCCAGGAGCCTGGACTACTGAAGGCCACACCCCCTACAGCCCAAGCTCTGCAGTAAGAGAAGCTGCTGCCATGAGAAGACAATGCACTGCAACTAGAGTAGCCCCCACTCTCTGCAACTAGAGAAAAGCTCATGCAGCAGCAAAGACCCAGCACAGCCAAAAATAAAAATAAAATTAGTAAAAACCTCACTTAATAGCTATGCTTTTTATTTTTTTGAGTTTTTAATTTTTTTGTTGAATTATAGTTCACTTACAGTATTAGTTTCTGATGTACAGCATAGTGATTCAGTATTTTTATAGATTATACAAAATTAAAAGTTATTACAAAATAATGATTGTAATTCCTTTGTTATAATATATGTTTGCTGCTTATCTATTTTACACATAGTAGTTTGTACATCTGAACTGCATACCCTTTCCGTGCCTCTTCCCCCTTCCCTCTCTCTGCTGGTAACCACTTGTTTGTTTTCTACAACCATAAGTCTGTTTCTGTTTTGCTATATACTTTCATTTGCTTTATTTTTTAGATTCCACATAAAAGTGATGTCATACAATACTGCAGTATTTTTATATTGTCTTTCTGATAGTTTATTATCAGTGTACAGAAAAGCAACAATTTCTATGTAATAACTTTTTATCCTGAAACTTTCCTGAATTCCCTTATTCTAATAGTTTTTGCACAGAGACTTTAGGGCTTTCTACGTCAAGGCTGTATATTGTCACCCTGTTTATTTAACTTATATGCAGAGTACATCATGAAAAACGCTGGACTGGAAGAAACACAAGCTGGAATCAAGATTGCCGGGAGAAATATCAATAACCTCAGATATGCAGATTACACCACGCTTATGGCAGAAAGTGAAGAGAACTTAAAAGCCTCTTGATGAAAGTGAAAGTGAAGAGTGAAAAAGTTGGCTTAAAGCTCAACATTCAGAAAACTAAGATCATGGCATCCAGTCCCATCACTTCATGGGAAATAGATGGAGAAACAGTGGAAACAGTGTCAGACTTTATTTTTGGGGGGCTCCAAAAATCACTGCAGATGGTGACTGCAGCCATGAAATTAAAAGACGCTTACTCCTTGGAAGGAAAGTTATGACCAACCTAGATAGCATATTCAAAAGCAGAGACATTACTTTGCCAACAAAGGTCTGTCTAGTCAAGGCTATGGTTTTTCCTGTGGTCATGTATGGATGTGAGAGTTGGACTGTGAAGAAGGCTGAGTGCCGAAGAATTGATGCTTTTGAAGTGTGGTGTTGGAGAAGACTCTTGAGAGTCCCTTGGACTGCAAGGAGATCCAACCAGTCCATTCTGAAGGAGATCAGCCCTGGGATTTCTTTGGAAGGAATGATGCTAAAGCTGAAACTCCAGTACTTTGGCCAGCTCATGCGAAGAGTTGACTCATTGGAAAAGACTGTGATGCTGGGAGGGATTGGGGGCAGGAGGAGAAGGGGACGACAGATGATGAGATGGCTAGATGGCATCACTGACTCGATGGACGTGAGTCTGAGTGAACTCCGGGAGTTGGTGATGGACAGGGAGGTCTGGCGTGCTGCGATTCATGGGGTTGCAGAGTCGGACACGACTGAGCGACTGATCTGATCTGATCTGATGTAATGTATCATCTGCAAATGGTGACAGTTTTACTTCTTCCCTGCCAATTTGGATTCCTTTTGTTTCTTTTTCTTGTCTGAGTGCTATTGCTAAGACTTTCAATACTGTGTTGAATGGAAGTGGCTAGAGTGCACATCCTTGTCTTCCTCTTGAATTTAAAGAAAAAGCTTGCAGCTTTTCACTGTTGAGTAGGATGTTAGCTGTGGGTTTGTCACAGATGTTCTTTATTATGTTGAGATGTTTTCCTCTTTACCTACCTTGATAAGAGTTTTAATCATGAATAGATGTTAATTTTGTCAAATGTATTTTCTGCATCTGAAATGCAGAAATCACTGAAATGATCATGTGATTTTTATCTTCCTTTTGTTAATGTGGTGGATCACATTGATTGATTTGTGAATACTGAACCATCTTTGAGTACTTGGAATAACTCCAACTTGATCACAGTATGTGATCCTTTTTATATATTGATAGACTGGATTTACTAATGTGTTGTTGAGGAATTCTGCATCTGTATTCATCAAAGATATTGGCTTGTAGTTTTTGTTGTTGTTGCTGTCTTTATCTGTCTTTGGTATTAGGATAATTGTGACCTTATAGAATGATTTTGCAGAGAAGGCAGTGGCACCCCACTCCAGTACTCTTGCCTGGAAAATCCCATGGACGGAGGAGCCTGGAAGGCTGCAGTCCATGGGGTAGCTGAGGGTCTGACACGACTGAGCGACTTCACTTTCACTTTTCACTTTCATGCATTGGAGAAGGAAATGGCAACCCACTCCAGTGTTCTTGCCTGGAGAATCCCAGGTACAGGGGAGCCTGGTTGGGCTGCCATCTATGGGGTTGCACAGAGTTGGACATGACTGAAGTGACTTAGCAGGAGAATGAATTTGTAAGTGTTCCATTCTCCAGCTTTTTGGAATAGTTTGAGGAAGATAATAGTAGTTGTTCTCTAAATGTTTTATAGAATTCTTCTGTGAAACCATTTGATTTTGGACTTTTGATTGCTGGGAATTTTTTTTTTTTTAATCACAAATTCAATTTTGTTACTAGTGGTTGGTCTGTGCAAATTGTTTCTTTTTGATTCAGTTTGGCAAGTTTGTATTTCTAGAAATTTATCCATTTCTTCTAGTTTATCCAGTTTGTTGGCAGATAACTGTTCACAGTATTCTCATGATTTCTTTGTATCTCTGTGGTATGGGTTGTTTCTTCTCTTTTATTTCTTATTTTGCTTATTAAGATCCTGTCTCTTTTCTTCTTAGTGAAAAAAAGGTAGATCTGGCTAAAGGTTAATTGATTTTATCTTTTAAAAAAACCCAGCTTTTCTTTTCAATCATCTATTCTACTGTGTTTTCCTCCCTATATTATTTATTTTCTCTTTGATCTTTATTATTTCCTTTCTTCCACTGACTATGGGGGCTTTTTTTGTTCTTTTTCTTTAGGAGGTAGGTTAGGTTGTTTGTTTTCTTTTTCTTTTTCTTTTTTTTTTAAGAAAAGCTTGTATTGCTGTAAACTTCCCTTTTAGGAGCTTAAACTTTTGCTGCATCCTATACATTTTGCAAAATTATGTTTCCATTTTCATTAGTCTTGAGGTATTTTCTGATTTCCTTTTATTCATTGACCCACTGAGGTTTTAGCAACATTTTTTAGTCTGCATGTGTTTGTTCTTTTCCCATTTTTATTTCTGTCATTGATTTCTAGTTTCATACCATTGTTGTTGGAAAAAAAATATTTGATATAATTTCTATCCTCTTAAATGTCTTAAGACTTGTTTTTTGGCTTAGATGTGATCTATCCTGGAGAATATTCCCTGGGCACTTAAAATAATTTTGCTGTTTTTGGATGTCATGTCCTATAGATATCTATGAAGTCCAGTGGTATATTGTATCATTTATAAGATCACTATTGCCTTACTGATTTTCTGTCTAAATGATCTGTCTATTGATGTAAGTAGTGTTAAAAATCTCCTAATATTGTATTATTGTCTTTGTCTCCCTTTAAGTCTGTTAGTATTTGCTTTATATATTTAGATATTTCTGTATTGGATGCATATATTTTAATGAGTGTAATATACTCTGGGAGAAAGTGAACAACAGGGGAGCCTGGTGTGCTGCAGTCTATGGGGTCACAAATACACGCCTTAGCAACTGAACCACACCCACCACAACATAGTCTTCTTGTGTTGATGCCTTTTTCATTATCTAATGCCCTTATTTGCCTTTTGTTATAGTCTTTGTTTAAAAGTCTACCTTGATATGAGTGTTGCTGTCTCCACATTCTTGTAATTTCTTTTCTATGAAATATCTTTTTCCATCCTCTTACTTTCAGTCTCTGTGTGTCTTTAGCTCTGAAGTGAGTCTCTTGTAGGCAACACATAGAGAGGTTTTTTTTTTCAGCCCAATCTGCCACCCTATGTCTTTTTATTGAAGCATTTCAAAATAGTTATTGATAGGCATATACTTAATGCCTTTTATTACTTGTTTTCCAGTTTTTGTAGTTCTTCTCTGTTCATTTCTTCTTTTTGTTTCTTCTCTTGTGGTTCGATGATTTTCTTTAGTAGTATGCTTGTGTTCCTTTATTTTTAGTTTTTGTATACTTATAGTAAGTTTTTGCTTTGGCATAACTATGGGGCTCATACATGCTGACATATAACTGTGTTTACTTGTTTTTGGTAGTCATTTAAGTTCAAACACATTCTAAAATATCTATTTCCATTTCCTTCTCCCACATTTTGTGTTTTCAGTGTCATATTGTACATCCTCATGTTTATACCTTAATGGTTTATTTTAGTTATAGTTGCTTTTACAATGTTTTGCTTTTAATATTTGTTTTGGCTTATTTAAATGGCTGATCCTCACTTCTTACTATGTATTTATTTGCCTTTCTTAGTGGGATTTTCCCTTTTTTATGTATCTAATCCTGGATTAGAAGGAAGGTTCAATAAAGCCACCAGGGATCCCTGGAGCTAAAGTCACTTGTCAAAGGAATTCCACATCTTCCAGGGACAGGCTGCTTTAGTATTCCTGCCAGGCTCAGTGGCTGATTGGGAGCAGCCCTTGGGAGAAAGATTCAGTGCAAACACAGATGAATTTCAGCACAGAACCTAGAATCTTTGGTCAATTATGTTCCCCGTAGTTGGTCTTTGAGGTACATTCTCATGACCTGCAGCTACCACTTCTATTTTCTGTTCAATCAAGTCTTATGCAATATTTTTCTTAAATACATTTGATGAGAACATTGACTAGGGCAAAATCCTGTTCCACAAAAAATGTCCTTCCAGGTTGTTATAAACAATATATTTTTAGTACAACCATTCAAACCATTAGCAAATTATAGTGGAATTGAATCATATCTTTTTCTTGTCCATGAATACATCATCCAAGATTGTATTCAGTAGATAATTTGTCTAAATTAGAATATGTGTCTAGAAATCACCTGGTACTTCAGTTCAGTTCAGTTGCTCAGTCGTGTCGGACTCTTTGTGACCCCATGAATCGCAGCACGCCAGGCCTCCCTGTCCATCACTAACTCCCAGACTTCACTCAAACTCACGTCCATCGAGTCAGTGATGCCATCCAGCCATCTCATCCTCTGTCGTCCCCTTCTCCTCCTGCCCCCAATCCCTCAGAGCATCACAGTCTTTTCCAATGAGTCAACTCTTCACATGAGGTGGCCAAAGTATTGGAGTTTCAGCTTTAGCATCAGTATTTCCAATGAACACCCAGGACTGATTTCCTTTAGAATGGACTGGTTGGATCTCCTTGCAGTCCAAAGGACTCTCAAGAGTCTTCTCTAACACCACAGTTCAAAAGCATCCGTTCTTTGGTGCTCAGCTTTCTTCACAAAATGGACTAAATTTGTCAATGAAGAAGTGAACTAAGATATGCATTCTTTATGTTTAGTGAACCCATGTTAATTCCTACTGATCATTTGTTTCCAATTGTTCATTAACCATATTTTAATAATTTCCAACCCTTTCTATGGAATTAATTTCAAACTCTTTAGAATCCTTTGATTTTTAATTTGAAAAGAAATTATAACTTTTTTCTCTTGTTATTTTGGTTCATCCTTCTGATTATTCACAGTGCCTCAAGAAATAGTTCAATGGTATAGAAATTTATTTGAAAGTTCTTTATATAACTTTGCATATAATTTATTTGAGACAAAGATGTAAAGTTGTTTAGGGAAAGAATTGCTTTCTTACAAACTCACAGTTTTTCAGCTTCAGTTTCCCCTTACCAACTTATGTTTGCTATCCTTGACAGAGAAAATAAAAGTTGAGTGGTATGGCTTTTTCTTTGTCATGTGTTATAACAATGTTACTTTGAAGCAACATGTTCATTTTCTTTGAACATAACTTCAAAACCCTACTTTTTGTATCTTTAGCATTTTTTTTGGCAAACCTCATTGCATTCTGATTATTGGCCTTTTAAAATCATTCTTATACTTCTTGTCTGTGTGTGTGTTAGTTGCTTAGTCGTGTCTGACTCTTTGCAACCCCATGGACTATAGCCCGCCAGGATCCTCTGTCCATGGGGATTCTCCAGGCAAGAATATTGGAGTGCGTTGCCATTTCCTTCTTCAGGGGATCTTCTCGACTGAGGGATTGAACCCAGGTCTCTTGCATTGCAGGCGGGTGTTTTACCATCTGAGCTACTAGGGAAGGTTTTATACTTCTTAGCTAGTCTTAAATATTTGTTAGTTGTTATACTACATTCTTCTCTCTTTTGTGCATTTTCTCTTTTATAGATGCTTTTTGTCTTTTTCACAGTCCAGTGATTATTGTGGCCTTGAATTACAAAATATGATCATCAATTGTATGTGTCTGGATTTTTACAGAAAAATAAGAGAGAGACAGTCGGGGGACGGGATAGATATGTTTGTCATCAAAATATGTAATTTCAATTTATCTCTGAATGTCTATCTTCATCCTAATTTTCTTTCATTAAAAATTATATTCTCTGTGGAAGTAACTTCAGAGTTATTTTGCCATGTTAAGAATGATCAGTTTAGTTCAGTCTCACAGTCATGTCTGACTCTTTGCGACCCCATGGATTGCAGCACGCCAGGCCTCCCTGTCTATCACCAACTCCTGGAGCTTACTCAAACTCATGTTCATAGAGTTGGCGATACCATCCAACCATCTCATCCTCTGTTGTCCCCTTCTCCTCCCGCCTTCAATCCCAGCATCAGCGTCTTTTCAAATGAGTCAGTTCTTCACATCAGGTGGCCAAAGTATTGGCGTTTGAGCTTTACCATCAGTCCTTCCAATGAATATTCAGGACTCATTTCCTTTAGGATGGACTGGTTGGATCTCCTTGCAATCCAAGGGACTCTCAACAGTCTTCTCCAACACCACAGTTCAAAAGCATCAATTCTTCAGTGCTCAGCTTTCTTTATACTCCAAATCTCACATCCATACATGACTACTGGAAAAACCAAAGCTTTGACTAGACGGACTTTTGTTGGCAAAATAATGTCTCTGCTTTTTAATATGCTGTCTAGGTTGGTCATAACTTTCCTTCCAAAGAGTAAGCATCTTTTAATTTCATGCTGCAATTACCATCTGTAGTGATTTTGGAGCCCCCCAAAATAAAGTCTGTCACTGTTTCCATTGTTTCCTTATCTATTTGCCATGAAGTGATGGGACCAGATGCCATGATCTTCACTTTCTGAATGTTGAGCTTTAAGCCAGCTCAACATTTTCACTCTCCTCTTTCACTTTCATCAAGAGGCTCTTTAGTTCTTCTTTACTTTCTGCCATAAGGGTGGTGTCATCTGCATATCTGAGGTTACTGATACTTCTCCCAGCAATCTTGATCCCAGCTTGTGCTTCCTCCAGCCCAGAGTTTCTCATGATGTATTCTGCATGTAAGTTAAATAAGCAGGGTGACAACATACAGCCTTGACATACTCCTTTCCCAATTTGGAACCAGTCTTTTGTTCCATGTCCAGTTCTAACTGTTGGTTCCTGACCTGCATACAGATTTCTCAGGAGACAGGTTAGATGGTCTGGCATTCCTGTGTCTTTAAGAATTTTCCACAATTTGTTGTAATCCACACAGTCAAAGGCTTTGGCATAGTCAATAATGCAGAAGTTGATGTTTTTCTGGAACGCTTGCTTTTTCAATGATCCAACAGATGCTGGCAATTTGACCTCTGATTCCTCTGCCTTTTCTTAATCCACCTTGAACATCTGGAAGTTCAGAGTTCACATACTATTGAAGCCTGGCTTGGAGAATTTTGAGCATTACTTTGCTAGAGTGTGAGATGAGTGCAATTGTGCAGTAGTTTGAGCATTCTTTGGCATTGCCTTTCTTTGGGATTGGAATGAAAACTGACCTTTTCCAGTCCTATGCCCACTGCTGAGTTTTCCAAATTTGCTGGCATATTGAGTGCAGCACTTTCACAGCATCATCTTTCAGGATTTGAAATAGCTCAACTGGAATTCCATCACCTCCACTAGCTTTTTTCATAAAAATTATCAGGAAGTTTTTAAGTGCTTTTTTTCAATAATGCAGATGTTTATTATAGTTCTAAGATTTGTTGACAAATGTCCATCTAGTCAAAGCTATGGTTTTTCCTAGTAGTTGTGTATGGATGTGAGAGTTGGACTATAAAGAAAACTGAGCACCAAAGAATTGATGCTTTTGAACTGTGGTGTTGGAGAAGACTCTTGGGAGTCCCTTGGACTGCAAGGAGTTCTAACCAGTCAATCCTAAAGAAAATCAGTCCTGAATATTCATTGGAAATACTGATGCTGAGGCTGAAACTCCAATACTTTGACCACTTGATGTGAAGAACTGATTCATTAGAAATGGCCCTGATGCTGGGAAAGATTGAAGGCAGAAGGAGAAGGGGATGACAGAGTGATATGGTTGGATGGATCACCAACTCAATGGACATGAGTTTGAGCAAGCTCCGGGAGTTGGTGATGGGCAGGGAAGCCTGGCATGCTGCAGTTCATGGGGTTGCAAAGAGTTGGACAGGACTGAGTGACTGAACTGAACTGAAGATTTAACTGGGTATGATTTGTTATCCAGTGAAATGAAATTATTAAAGTACAGATAGCATAGAGACTATATTTATATGATATTAATGAAATAAAAAAACATCTTGCTTAGGAAGGTCTGGATGCAGAAACATGGAGACACATCAAAGAGGATTTAGACTTACATCTGCTATTTCCGTTATATGAGTAAGATGTCAAGGAGCAGAAAATGTAGACACTGATTTGTTCATGAGAGTAGGGTAGTCTTTAAACTCTTCAGGACTTTTTTTCCTGAAAGTCAGCAGCCAGCCTTGGGAACATTTCTTAATTCTAGGTCATTTCACATTTGCTCCTTTTTGTCTTCCCATGGTCCCAAGTATTTAGTCTACTTATTAATTTTTTTTATAGATATCACTATATGTGTTTCTACTAAGGTTCTACCCACTGGAAGATTAAGAGTTCTAAAATCAGGATGCAGTAAAGTGAGTGGTACTTATGTAAGTAACATAAACTTTCCAAATATTTTTGTGGACTTGGGAGTATCAAATGTATTGATAAGACTATTGTGATTTGTAAGTCACCCTAAACACACATAAGCTATTTCTCTTGGATTATCCAGGGAGTATAATATCTGCCTGAACCAAGTTGCTAGCATACAGAAACATTGAAGAGGATTTTTAAACTTAAAATAATGGAAAACCAATGTGTTCAGGAAGACTGAAACTAGTATTGGCTCAGATAGCAACAAAGCAAGTTATAAGAAAGAAAAAAATAAAGAGGGGGAGGATTAAATAACTCACCTGCTGATAAGGGTAATTTATAGACATGGAAAATGATTAACGCAATTTTTTTTTTTAAAGGTAGGTAGTTTTTTTTTTTCCCCCTCCTCTCTCTCTTTGTTCTACCATGATTTTCCTTTGTAAACAATGATAAGTTGCCTAGCTTATAGAAAATGCCAACAAATCCCCACTGGGGATCATTCAGAAAGGATAAAATATATTTTATTTATATTTGACTTAAATCACATAAGAGTCTAATGTTCCAGACATGAGTACACTGCACATAGAATGGTTGCACCTCTGAAATATTAGCTGTCATTAATTTCAGTTTTAACAGAATAGTAGTCCTTCTTTTATGTCCCATTGTCAAATAGCACTTTCAGCATACTATTCTTTGGTCTGGAATTTAAATTAGTGTATTACATGTAAATTGTGGAACCAAATCAAAATTATTATTTAACACTTACTAAACACACTTAGTATAATATGTACTGCTATTTACAGGTTCATAAAAATGAAATCTTATCTATAGTTCAACAAAATTTCATATGAAACAGCATACTCTTCTGCACTATGGATAGACAAAAAAAATAAAACCCCAAATGCTTTAAATCTACTTAGATTTCTTGAAAGCTCATTAATGTACTCTTAAGCTAGTGTTGTATGAGAGTTAAAATTCAGCTTTTAAAAAAGTGCTCTGTTGTAAGTTTTATCCTTGTGAAGTTCATTTAATCTCCTTAATGCATCTGGTGTAAGTCTTCTACATCAGGCAGAAATTAGTATAAAGAGTCTTAAATCATGTTCATCCTTTCAAAATGGTTTAAACTATGCCTATGTACAGTCACTAAATACAATCAAGTATTTTTATTGTAGTAAGTAATTCGAAAATTTTCCATTATTAATCATCTAAGAACATTCTTGCTGAAAACGGAACTTATCATGAGTTTGAAAATGTACTTTTGGTTTTCAATTTCTTAGTCCTGTGTTTTGATTTAGGTTTTTAATCAGATCTATTTCAGTAAATCAAAACTTACCCTAGCTGTGCCCAAGGTTATGCAGTTTAACAGAGAACAGCCTTTTGTACTCAGCAAGTTTTACAGGGTAGAACGAAAACATGTTTGTAGATTAATGATGTAGTATTCTTTGTGATTAAATTTTCAAGTGAAGAGTCGCAGCATCAAGTAGTGGAAATAACACCGGGGCTGGAGTTAGGAGAACTGAATCAGAGCTCATTTATGGGTTGAGTAACCTTGGGAAGTCAATTGTCCTCTCTGAGGCTGTTTTTCTCTTCAGTCTAGGGCATGATAAAATTCAACTCTTAGCATCATTGAGAGGCAACTTTACAGAAGTCAGTGTCAGGTTTCTTCTAGTTAGTCAATAAATATTTATGTTTTATTTTATAAGAATCAGGGGCAGTTATATCTAATAAGATATATTTAAAGCCTTAATTAATGCATAACTTCAGTATTTAGCTGCTCAATATTTAGAAGTTTAACATTAAGAGGTTTAATATGCTCATTAAATGACAATATGAATTTTTAGTTTTGGACAAACTACCGCATTTGAGATAACAATCCTGATTTTATAGCTTTACTTAGAAAAAAATGTATATGGTCACTTTATATATACACAGCCAAGTTTAGTACATAAAGAAAAATATCTACAGGTTTATAGAACCTCTAAAATTTTAGATGTTTATTGTTTCAGCTGAGGAAAAAAATGTTAAGTTGGAATTATTTTTATTTTTTAGCAAATCTAAAGCAGTTCAGCAACTCTATAGCTGTAATCTTTTGGGATTGTTTGGGAATTGGTTGAAATCATACAGAAAAATCTAGCTTGAAGTTCCATCCAGGTTTCATTTCTCTAGCTGAAAGAGGAATGCGTTTAGGAAGCAGTGTATTTAAGCTCCAGGAGATTAGGATGTGGGAATGAGCCAAGACCTTGTTGGTTGCTACTTGATGAGGTGACTTATTTGTGGAGTGGGACGGGCAGCTGTATTGGAATCTAGGTGATCTCAGCCCGAGGCACTGTGCTATAATGGTAGACATGTGCAAGAAGATTAATGAGAAACTAGGCTTAACAGAGTGAAGTGTTAAAGAGGGAACTCAAAGACCTTGTCCATCTGGATTGACCTTCAGGTTGAAAGTAGGTAGAGTCGAGTGCACTACATGTATTTGTCTTAGAGTGCTCCTCGGTCACACAGAAATATGATTTTTTTCTGATTTGAACTCTTTAACATGAAATGTTAACAAAAATGTCTAGCCTAGGGTTTAGCAATGTATTCAATGCAGAAAGTCTTGATAATATTTAATGCTTCAAATAATTTTCCCTAGCCTTTGAGATATCTTGCACTAAAAATGTCTTTTTGCTGAAGCATTCTCTAAAATATTAGTTTCCACTTTTACTTTTTGCTCCCAGGACAACCATTCCTTTGAACCAAAACAGCGCCTTTCTTTTTTATTTTTTCCATTTTTTTTTCTGGTTCTGAAAGAACCCATCCTGAAGACATAAACAACTTACCTTGATGGCTAGCTAAGACTCTGCCCTGCCACAGATGTCCTCCAGCTCTTTCATTTCTGACCCCAAGGAGCAGGAAACATAAATCCTGACCCACTAGTGCAGCCCCAGAACTGAGGAGGTACACTGCAGCTAAGCAGTGGGTAGAAATAAAAACAATGCCTCAATTCGATGATATTAAATGTTCTTGGAAGACAGTGTCTGAGAGAAAGGATAAATAACCTACACAATGAAGAATTAGTTAGCAGTGTTATGTAAATATTGTAGCAGCATCAATGAGGAGGTAAGCAGAATTATTTTAAGACACTATATTATACAATACACTGTGCACTGTTTCCTAGTGATAAGGTTTTTAAAGCATCTTTATAAGCTCTTCTTCTCTGTTGTGACAGGATTATTTTTGCACCTTTGGAAAGCAACTGAAAGAGGAAGCTTGGAAAAAAATCCTGCCTAACAAAGCAGCCATACTCAAATAGCTTAAACTATAATAAAGAACTGATTTTAAGATACAAGGATAGATTTAAGATGTAAGATTAAAGCATAAGTATAAATGATATCTCATTTTTTGCAGTGCTGTATATCCTTGTCAGTGCAGTGAAATGCTAAAATGTTGAAGGCTGAAATTGTTTTCATTGTTATTCCCCTGAATTTTAAATAGCCACTGAAGCAGATATTTCATGTAATAACACCCAGAAACAATAATATATGTACTATAATGAGTCAATTTGGATGAATGGATAATGTAATGTACAAAATATCCAAAAGAAAATCACACTATTTAAAGAAATGTTTTAGCTACTAGCATCAATATATTGACCCCCCCCAGTACTCTTCAGAAAAAGTTGACAATACATATTTTCCTCCCTCAACCCCTAGACACCTCTGTTTTATAACGACAAGATATTTAAATAATTTGGAACTATCTAGGTTTAAATTTCTTCTTCAGAGTATATTGATTTTGGATTTGACAATGGTGTCCAAATCACTGAAATTCACAAATTCTGTCTCATTTTAGATGGTCGAGAAACATTAAAATTTTGATTTAGTGAAATGTTAAAAGGGTAGAGGCTATAAAAAGCAAAGAAATGGAAATAGCCTTAAGTAATCAAGAATGGAATATTTAAGGATAATCAATTTGTCTTTATAACCAACTTTTGATTGTCTAGCTCTATTTGTATCATTCTAGACTCTGTACAGAGAATGTTTAATTGAAGGATACCTTCTTCCCTGTATGCTTCCTATTGCCATCAGTTGTGTTCTCAAAAAAGACAAACACGTTTTAATACTAGTTACTTTTTGGTCAACAGACCACCAGAACAGGGATATGTCTGGGAGTAGAAGCCAGAAGTCCAAATGCACTGAATGAAATTAGATAAACATAGATACAGGAAAATCTTTAGGTTTAAATCAGATTAAAAATGAGAAGAAGCCAATATACAGGGACAGACCAGAATCAAGCAGTTGCATCCAGGTAACCAAAGAAATTGAACAGGGGGCAGATGAGAACCAGATGCACTTAGCAGTGGCAATCAGTTGTGTAGAAATGAATCAAACTTCTGGGGACATAGGAGAACAAGAACAAGGCCAGGGTTTCAGAAACATATTCTTCCATATTGGAAAAGTCCTTCTCCTGATGACGGTTATAATTCCAAACCCCAAATCTGTTGAATTCAGTTTATCGCTGACTACGATGTCGAGTCCGTCTCTTGGTGTATGCTTCCTGGTTGATTGTGGTTGAGTCTCTCATTCCATTGTGACTGAAAGCACTGGAAAAGCCT
The DNA here is from genome assembly GCF_019923935.1 of Bubalus bubalis. Lineage (NCBI taxonomy): Eukaryota > Metazoa > Chordata > Mammalia > Artiodactyla > Bovidae > Bubalus > Bubalus bubalis. The sequence goes on along the minus strand of NC_059176.1, from coordinate 33,433,383 downwards.
TTACACGATGAAGAACATTAGCTTTTTAAAAGCTCACATCTCCTCACACCATCAAGCTGTTTACCAGAACTGATTACAGTAAAAATATGTGAATAGTTAACACACTGCAGGAAAATTAAAAGGGAGAGATATTGGTGGATATTTGTGAGATGGGCTAGAGATGGTGTAGTTGGAACTGAGATGCCACTGAGCATGTGAGTTTACACTTTTACTGAAGTAGAATATGAAAATGGGACTGTGAACAGGGCCTGCAAGTTTGTTTTCCTGAGTTATGAATGAGGATTGTGAAACATTTGTGAGAACTGTTCTTAAAATCTTTGGAAACAACTGAATAGAACATTAAATTTACTTCATAACTCCTCTTGTTATGTTCACTGGGGTCTTATTGAACAGAGTAGAGAAGAGAAGGCAATGGCACCCCACGCCAGTAGTCTTGCCTGGCAAATCCCATGGACAGAGAAGCCTGGTGGGTAGGAGTTGGACATGATTGAGCGACTTCACTTTCACTTTTCACTTTCGTGCACTGGAGAAGGAAATGGCAACCTACTCCAGTGTTCCTGCCTGGAGAATCCCAGGGACGGGGGAGCCTGGTGGGCTGCCGTCTCTGGGGTTGCACAGAGTCAGACACGACTGAAGCAACTTAGCAGCAGCAGACCCTATCAGAAGAAATCTGTTACAGTCAACATTTTTATGAAAGAAAAACTCCAGGTAAGTCAATATGAAAATGGAGACTCTAAAGAAGATGAAGGTTTTGTTAAAATCTAAATATTTACTATAGTATTGAGTTTTGAATTGCTACATAAGGCAAGGACTCTTAATTTGGGCCAACTTCCACACCTCTAAGATATCCAATTGTGGAAAAAAAATGTTTTAAAAACCTGAATTATCCATAGAATGGATGGAAACTATTTAATATTTCATTTCAGATTTCATCTCAGAAATAAATGAAACCATTTTGTTTTCTATTATTTACATGAACCATATTTTTAAATACGATTTACTGTTAATTCTATGAAATCTAACCCATGATTGATTGTCATATAAGCCAATTAGTCAAAGCTCTACAGAATTATTAGCCTCAAAAGGATAAAAAAATACTAAAAAAAAAAAGTCTAAACAGACCAGTGCAGAATGAACCTTACCTTGACAGGAGAAAGTATCAGTTCAGTTCAGTTCAGTCGCTCAGTCGTGTCGGACTCCTTGACCCCATGAATTGCAGCACGCCAGGCCTCCCTGCGGAGAAGGCAATGGCAACCTACTCCAGTACTCTTGCCTGGAAAATCCCATGGAAGGAGGAGCCTGGTGGGCTGCAGTCCATGGGGTTGCTAAGAGTCGGACACGACTAAGCGACTTCACTTTCACTTTCATGCATTGGAGAAGGAAGTGGCAACCCACTCCAGTGTTCTTGCCTGGAGAATCCCAGGGACGGGGGAGCCTGGTGGGCTGCCGTCTATGGGGTCGCAGAGAGTTGGACACGACTGAAGCGACTTAGCAGCAGCAGCAGCAGCAGCAGCATCAGGCCTCCCTGTCCATCACCAATTCCCGTCCATTGAGTCCGTGATGTCATCCAGCTATCTCATCCAGTTAATGTTAAAAGACAATGTCAGTCACATTTGGCTTTCCAGAAATTAATTCCTGAAATACTTCGTCATCTGATTTGCTAAGCTACTCTACATCTTTATTATCAGATTCCAGATTATCCTCGGAAATAACCTCTTTCTGGATTTTCCAATTAAAATATAATTTTAGTCCTGAGACTTGTTTTAAAATAGCCTTTTTTTATTAAATATATTAATTAAAATTAAACAAATTAAATATATCAATTGAACAGTTCTTTTCCCAGTTTCCCTCCTCACTTTTTTTTTTTTTCTTGCAAATTTATTTGGGGGATGGTTTCTTTTCTATGCCAAATGAGATTATGATGATGCTTTCACAGAATTTGACTAGGAATGGGCACTTGATGCAAACTGGTCAATCAGATTACTTCATTGGGATTTTATGGAGAGGCTCTGGGAAATAAATGTTCTTTCTCTGGTGTGGCTAACTCAGAATTTGTGAGCCTAGAGTAAATTTCAGGCCATTACTATTTCCCACTACTTGGAAGAATCAAATCCTCAATAGGAAAAAGTGAGGAAAAGAATCCACAGATGAACAAAGTTAGGGTGAGCAAAAGAAAGTGTGGGAGAGAGAGAGCGAGCAAAAAAGAAGGCATTAAGGCTGAGGGCAAAGTAAGGAGAAAGAGGAAGACCTAATCTAGTATCTGGAACTTATCCCTGTTCATCCCAGCAAACAGTATAAATCACCAAACTTCTTTTGTTTTCCTTAAATAAGTTTGACTTGGAATTCCATCATTTGAAATTTGAAGTGTCTCAACTAATATACTTTTCAAACAGATATTTCCCTAGTATGAAGTTTGCCTATGTTTTACTAATTTTCTAGTGTTTAAAAACTCTTAAGTGAACTGACTGGCTTAACTTTAAGATCTATGCTTTTCATAAACAGATAATGGTGTTGACAGTATCCCAAATTTAACTCCTTTAAAGTTTTTATTGTCAAATTTTTGAAAATGAAGGAATCTAAATACATTAAACCAATTATCTCCATTCAGATGGCTTCTGTGGTCTCCAAAACTCATCCAAGGATTTAATATTGAACTTTGCAAAGAGTAAATTAAAAATCAGATGTTTAGAATTCTAAATATAGTGTTGTTAAAAAACTAACCCCCCCCCAAAAAAAAAAAAAATCCTGGTCTGTCCTATGGGGCTGCTGCTGCTAAGTTGCTTCAGTTGTGTCTGACTCTGTGTGGCTCCAGAGATGGCAGGCAGCCCACCAGGCTCCCCCGTCCCCAGGATTCTCCAGGCAAGAACACTGGAGTGGGTTGCCATTGCCTTCTCCAACGCATGAGAGTAAAAAGTGAAAGTGAAGTCGCTTGGGCGTATCTGGCTCTTAGCGACCCCATGGACTGCAGCCTACCATGGGATTTTCCAGGCAAGAGTACTGGAGTGGGGTGCCACTGCCTTCTCCATCCTATGTGGCAGTTCAGTTTTAATTTTTATGATTTAAAACTGTATCTATGTTTCTGGCAAATGAAATCATATATATATATATGGAAAAAAGTACTTCTTAAAATGTAAAGAATATATTTTACTTTACTTTGATGATAGCCATTCTGACTGGTGTGAGGTTATATCTCATTGTGGTTTTGATTAAGAATTTCCCTAATGATTAGCAGTGTTGAGCATCTTTTTAAGGGCCGATTGGCCATTTACATTTTCTCTTTGGAAAAATGCCACTCAGTTCTTCTGCCCATTTTATAATTGGGTTATTGTGTTTTTTGATCTTGAATTGAATGAGCTATTTATATATATTGAATATTAATCCTTCATTGATCATATCATTTGCAAATACTTTCTCCTGTTCAGTAAGTTGTCTTTTTATTAGTGGTTTCCTTTGCTGTACACAAGCTTTTAAGTTTAATTAGATCCCATTTATTTTTTTATTTTATTTGCTTTCCTTTAGAAGACAGATCCAAAGAAGTATTTCAGCAATATATTACTAAGAGTGTTCTGCTTATATTTTCCTCTAGGAGTTTAATGGTATCCAGTCTTTCATTTGGGTCTTTAATCTTTTTTGAGTTTATTTTTGTACATAGTGTTAGAGAATATTCTGATTTCATTCCTTTACATTTAGCTGTCCAATTTTACCAGAGCTGTTTGTCGAAGAAACTTTGTTCTCCAGTGTATATTCTTGCCTCCTTTGTCATAGATTAATTGACTGTAAGTGTGTGGGTTTAATTCAAGGCTCCCTACTTTTTTCTGTTGATCTATGTGTCTGGTTTTGTGCCAGGACCATACTGTTTAGATGACTGTAACTTTACTATAGTTTGAAATCAAAGTGTGTGATTCCTCCAACTCTCTTTTTTTTCAAGATTTTTTTTTGGCTATTTGGGGTCTTTTGTGTTTCCATAAAAATTTTAAGATTATTTATTCTAGTTCTGTAAAAACATGCCATTGATTATTTGAGAGGGATTTCACTGAATCTGTAGATTGCATGTGGGTAGTATGGTCATTCTGACAATATTGATTCTTCCAATTCAAAAACACAGGATATATTTCCATATGTTGGTGTTACCTATAATTTATTTCATCAGTGTCTTATGGATTTGGGAGTATATACCTTTTGCCTCTTGGGCATAAGTTTATTCCTATGTATTTGATTATTTTTGATGTGATGGTAGGTGGAATTGTTTTCTTACTTTCTCTTTTTGATCTTTCATTGCTAGTGTATAGAAATGCAAAATTTCTGTGTACTAATTTGTATCTTGCACCCTTACCAAATTCATTGATGAGCTCTCATAGTTTTCTGGTGACATCTTTAGCATATTCTATGTGTAGTATATGTCATCTGCAAAACAATTTTAATTCTTTCTTTCCAATTTGTATTCTTTTTCTTCTCTGATTGTTATGGCTAGGACTACCAAATCTATGTTGAATAAAAATGGTGAGAGTAGACATTCTTGTCTTGTTCCTCATCCTGGAGGAAATGTTTTCACCATTGAGTATGATGTTTGCTATGGTTTTGTCATATATCGCTTTAATTGTGTTGAGGTATGTTCCCTCTATAAGCCACATGGGCTTCCCTGTGGCTCAGATGGTAAAGTGTCTGCCTGCAATGCGGGAGACCCAGGTTCCATCCCTGGGTCAGGAAGATCCCCTGGAGAAGGAAATGGCAACCCACTCCAGTACTCTTGCCTGAAAAACTCCATGGACTGTCGCCTGAGGAGCCTAGTAGGCGACAGTCCATGGAGTCGCAAAGAGTCAGACACGACTGAGCGACTTCACATGTTCCCTCAATGTCCACTTTTAGAGACCTTTTATCATAAATTGATGTTAAATTTTGTTGAAGATTTTTGTGTTTATATTCATCACTGATATTGATTTGTAATTTTTTATTTTTAAGAATTACTTCAGTGATTCATTGGTTGTTTAATAGCATACTGTTTAGGTTTCTCCTGTTTTGTGTTTTTTGTAATTCTTTTCTTGTAGTTGATTTCTAGTTTTACAGCATTGTGGTTGGAAAAGATACTTGATACATTTTCAACTTTCTTAAATGTACCAAGATTTGTTTTGTGGCCTAGCATGTCATCTATTCTGGAGAATGTTCCATGTGCACTTGAAAAGACTGTGTGTTCTGCTGCTTTCTGATGGAATGCTCTATACATATCAATTAAAGCCATGTAATCTAAAGTGTTATTTAAAGTCTGTTTCCTTTTTGATTTTCTGTCTACATAACTCATCCATTCATGTAAATGTGAGGTGTTAAAGTTCCCCGCTGTTATTGTGTTACTGTCAATTTCTCTTGTGTCTGTTAATAATTTTCTTATATATTGAGGTGATTATTTTTTGGGTGCATATATATTTACAATTGTTATATCTTTTTCTTGGATTGATTCCTTGATCATTATGTAGTGTCCTTCTTGTCTCTTGTAACAGTCTTTATTTTAAAGTCTATTTTGTCTTATATAAGTACTGCAGCTCTACTTTTCTTTTGTTTTCCATTGTGTGGAATACCTTTTTCCATCCCCTCAACTTTTTCTGGGGTTTTATCTTGTTTGTTTGTCTGGAACATGTTCCTCTGCCATTTCATTTTATCTAAGTTGCTATTTGTATTTTTATGTATGTGATTAGTTAGTTACATTTCTCATCCTTGGAGAAGTGGCCTTCTGTAGGAGACTTCTTATGTTTCCCAGAAGTGCACTTCACTCTCATCTCTCAAGCTATATGCTCCAGGGGTTCCCCTAAGAGGGCTGCATATGTCCTATTGTGGAGGGCTGACTATGTGGGCAGTCTCCAGCCAAGTTAGTTGCCAGGCCCTGCCTTGTACAGTTGCTGCTGGCTGCTATTTGGCAGGGCCTGGTCATGAGGCAGCTGATTGCAGAACTCTAGGGGTCCCACAGGCTACTTCTAGCTCACTGATGGGTGGATTCAGGGTCTCTGTGACTCTGGGACTGTTGCCTACCTATTGGCAGGTAAAGTCAGGACCTGGAGTCTGTGCCAGGCTACTGACAGGCACGGCTGTTTCATGGAATCTGGCTGTGGGACTCAGAGATCCCTGAGCTCATTTTAAATCATTTGTGGTGGTGGTGGGGGAGCTCCTGACACAATTGGATATAGGGTCCCGAGTGTCCTGAAGCTTGTGTTGGCCTGTTAGCAGATAGAGCCAGGACCCAGCTGGCTTCAGAGTAGGGTTTATCCTGCTATGGGTGGGCTGGATCCACATGCTGCTGGATTGTAGATTTCAGGTGTCTTCCCACTGGTTGGTGAGGCTTGTCTAGAGTCTTGTGTGGACTTCTAGAGGGAAGGGCCAGTGCCTGCCTACTGATGGGTGGAACTGGGTTTTGAATCTCTGATGGGTGAGCTGTGTCTAGAGGCAGTCTAGAGGCTGTTATGGGCTCAGGAAGTGTTGGGCAGCCTGTCTGCTGGTGAATGGGGGTGTGTCCCCACTCAATTTTTTGTTTGATGTGAGATGTCCCAACACTGGTGCCTACAGGCTGTTGGGTGGGGGGAGGATTGTGCTAATAAACTAAGATAGCAGCTGCCAACAGCAGTGTTCACAAGGTAGAATGTTTCCCAATGTCTGCCACCAGTGTCTGTGTCTGGAGGGCGAGCCACAGACACCCTCAACCCCACCTCCTCTCTAGGAAACCCTCCAAGACCATCAAGTAGGTCTTGCTGAGGCTCCTATCAAATTATTGATTTTTCTCTGGACCATAGTGTATGTGAGATTTTATGTGCACCATTTAAGAGTGAAGTCTGTATCCCCCAGTCCTGTGGGGCTCCCAAAATTAAGCCCTGCTGGCCTTCAAAGTCAAATGCTTAAGGGGTTCATCTTCTTACAGCAGGAACTCTGGGTTTGGGGGCTTGAAGTAGGACTCAGGACTCTTACTCCTGTGGGAGACCTTTGCAATATAATTATTTTCCAGTTTCAGGGTTGCCTACCTGGGGGGTATGGCATTTTTATATTTCTAGTCTACCCCTTCTATCCATCTTACTGTGGTTCTTTGTTCATATCTTTATTCGTAGAAGAGCTTTTTTCACGGATTTTCTTCTGCAGATAGTTGTGATTTTGGGGTCCTTGTGAGAGGAGGTGAAGTCAGGGTCTTTCTGCTCTACCATCTTGACTGGTTTCCCAGAATAGTTTTATTGTCCTAAAAATCATCTGTGCTCCAACTATTCATCCTTCTCTCCTTCCTAATCCTTGGCCACTATTGATCCTTGTACTATTTCCATAATTTTTCCTTTCCAGAATGTCATATATAATAGTTGGAGCATATAGTATGTAGCCTTTTCTGTTGACTTCTTTCACTTAGAAATATACATTTAAGTTTTTTCTATGTCTTTTCAGAGCTGGATAGCTCATTTCTTTTTAGTGCTGAATAACATTTCATAGTATGGATGTACCACAGTTTATCTATGCACTTACTGAAAAGCATCTTGATTGTTTCTAAGTTTTGACAATTAAGAATAAAACCACTATAAACATTCACATGCAGGTTTTTGTGTGGGCACACATTTTCAACTCTCTTCCATAAATACTATTAAGGGACAATAGTTGGCTCATGTGGTAAGGATATGTTAGTCTTGTAAGAAACTACTAATTTATCTTCCAAAGTGACAATACCATTTTAGGTTCTCACCAACACTGAGTGAAAATTCCTGTTACTTCACATCTTACCAACATTTGGTATTGTGTTTTGCATTGTTCCCTTACTAATAATGTGTGTAGTAGTATCTCATTTTAATTTGCAATTCCCTAAGGACATATGATGTTGAACATTTTGTCATATGCTTACTTACCATCAGTATATTTTATCTGGTAAAGTGTCTGTTTAGATTTTTTGCTTACTTCTATTTTTTATAGTTGAGTTCAGGTACTTCTTAGCAGTAGAATATAGTAATTCATTCTTGGAATGTGATATTTCTAAAATAGAACTATAAAAAAGTGCAATATTCTCTAATTAGAAGCATTGACCCTTAGGAAAAAATATATACCTATTAACAAGTCCTGGAAATATTCTTTTTCTCTTAAGAGTTCTAGATGAATTTGTCCTATTAAGCAATAATCACTCTAGTAACAATTACTTATGTAAGTGCTTTATTGTTTTTAAAGCATGTCTACATAGGGTTGCCATGAAATTAAATGAGACAGCCTGTTTTTAGCAGCAGTTATTCTTCTTCTTCTTCTTTTTTTTTTTAACAGCGAAGCAAAAGTAATGTTGTTTACCCAAAGTTACAAAGTTGGTGTGCAGAAATGGAACTTCAAGTCAGCCCTCTGACTCAGAATCTAACTTCTAGAAGAGGTTTAAAGAGGTTTACTCTTTTCAAAGAAGGAGGGTTTATACTTTGTGAAGAATATGTACGTTTTATGTTAGTGCTGTGAGCAGGCTTTCTTCACTAAAAATACAATGGTAAATTTGAAAATCACCAAGACAGTACTCTACCATGTCTACATTGAGGCATCCTGCCTTAGTTTTCTGTATGAGGCTTGTAATTGTCTGCATTGTCTACCCAGTTATGCCAATTATTTGATCATCTTTCCTAGCTTCTTTGAAAAGTCTTATCACAAACTTCGTTTCTAAAAGTATTTGAATTTCTTCGGTGGCACATCAGTCTGTTTATTGACTTCTAGGTCAACACCAGAACTTTCTAAATTATTAAAATTTAAAAATGCATATTGAATGGTATATGTCCATATCATATAGAACTATGACCTCAGTAGTTTGCAGAATAAACAGGTAATTTCCAAATCCTTCTGGTATTTGCCTCCGTGTGAAATAATTTGTTTTTGTGATTATGTCTTTATTATAAAATTTTAGATAGTATCTCTTGGCTTCCTATTGTGTATTGATCACATTCCATTTCAATATTTACTTTGCTTAATACTTTAGTCTACAAATCCTGAGCATGTTTTTGAAAAAAATAAAACTGGTAAAAGTGTTCAGATTTTATAAAATAAGACTAACCAATGGAGGTAAAACACTTGATAAATAAATACCCTTATACATTTTATGAAATGTATCTTTGATCACTGTGTTCCTATGACTTTCTTTGATTTTAGCTTTCTCCTCCCTTCCCCTTCCAATAATGTGTTCAGAGCTAATTTTGATATGGCTTAAATTTGATACGGCTGAAATTTGGGAGAGATTTTCAGCAGCTTCAACTGTGTTAAACTACCCTGTGTAAAACTTTATACATCTCCTTCTCAGGGAAAGCCCTCTGTTTTATACAATAGGTCTAAATAGCAGCAGTTTTGATTCCTCTTTCAGATAAGCCAGGAGGTTTGGCATTACCTGTGGTCTAAATCATTTGCTTCTCACTGGGTAGATTAGTTCTCTCTAGAGGGCTTCATTCAGCATGTCCATATACAGCCTTTTTAGTAAAGGAAGATTGAGGTGTGTTTAGGGGAGTTACAGGAGCTGAGTAGTTAAAAAGAATTGGAGTAAGAGAGTGTCAGGAATGGTGGATGGGAAGGTAGGGAAGTGAGCCAGAGCAAGTGAGCTCAGACAGCTAAGAAGGGTAAAAACTGCTGATCAGTGTATGCAATAATGTATCTTGTGCTTGGCACAGTGTATGGAAATCCAAAAATTGATTTTGTTATTACTATACTATGAAGATGAGGTATTAAGTTTTTGATAAATCTCCCTTCTACCAATACATGCTTCCCCCCTCATTTTCAGTTCAGAATTTTCATAGAGTCAACATTCAGAATGTACATTATTATGACTGTAAATAGTATTCATGGCTAAGTCACAGAGTGTACTATACATTTATCGTCTTGTGCAACTTTTTTCCCTAGAGGTATTTTTTTTTTTTTCTATTTTTGTTTTCTATTGCTTCTATACGGCTAGTGGGAGAGAGAGAGCAAGCCAGCTAGCAAGACAGAATCTTAAAAAAATGTAACGACAGGAGTGACATCCCGATATCTTTGCCATATTCTTGGTGAGAAGCAGTTTACAGGTCCCACCAATACTCAAGGGGAGGGAATTACACAAAAGTATAAATACTGGGAGGCCAGGATCATGGGGACCACCTTAAAGTCTGCCACATAATAATCTCCTTGTTTTATTCTTTTTCAGGTACACATTCAACCCATACTAACCAATAGAATGAAGAACACTTCTTTTACCCTGTTAAGTACATCAGTCCTACTCTTTCCTTTTTTGAGAAAGACTTCCTGGAACCTTGTGACTTTTCTCTAGTTTGGACTGTTGTTTTCTGGACCTGCAGCATAACCAGTTATCCTTGGTTTTTTCATTTACCTTCTTACGTTGGATTTTCTTTTCCTGATTTCTGGTTTGTACCATTTTTTTCCTGGACCCTATGCCATTTTCTATTTTCCTATTGTGCCTCAGGAATCTACTGTGTCTTACTGTTTGGGAAAATTATCCTGCTAGGAATTTTGACACCAGCTCTCTTTCTCTATGTCAACTCCTACCCCCACTCCTTATATTCCTTAAAGCCTGCTGAGCATTGGAGAACTTATGCTTCTAATTACTGGAAATACAGACAAAATTTTGTGCAGCAAAACATATTGAGCTGCAAAAAGAAAAAAAAAAAAAAAGAGAACAGGTAGGTACTTAAACATAGCTATTTTTTATATCTTGCATGGCTAAATGTGATAATTTTGACTTCTGTTTTGATGTGATAGTTTGGCTACGTAACTAATTATAGTTTAGGAGTAATTTTGCCTTAGAATTTTGAAGGCATTGCTCCGGTGTTTTTAATCTTCAATATTGCTGCTGCTGAGACTGATTTTATTCTGAAGGCTGAGTCTTACATATAACTTTGTTATCTCTACAAGCTTTTATATCTTTTCTATCTCCTTTTAGTTTGAAATTTCGCAACACTATGCGTTATGCAACTTTTTTCATTGCTTTTTCCTTATCTCATTATTTTTTAACTCAGAAACTTTTTTTCAGTTCAACATCGTTTTCTTGTATGTTTCTTTGAAAATTCTTTTGTTTTATCTCTTCTCTTTGTGAAACTCGCATGAGAGGGAGGTTAGATCTCTTGAACTGATATTATGATTTTCTTATTATTTCTGTCTTATTTTCCATGTCTTTATCTTTTAGTTTAAAAACAAAAATCTCTTTTCATCTATTTTCCTGGAGATTAGCTTGACTTTATCTTCTAGCTCTTCTATTAAATTTTAAAAATTTCTTTTTTTTTTGATAGTGGTAATTTCTAGCTCTTATTTCATTGATCTCTTATATTCTTATTTTCTTTTCTCATATCCCCCTGATACTATTTTCTTGATTCATTGTTTTTAGGATCTCTCTGATGTTGCTTAGTCATTTATATATATATATATTTAGCCATTTATCATTTCTTTATTATTATTATTTTTACTTTACAATATTGTATTGGTTTTGCCATACATCAACATTTATATTTTTAAAGTTTGTTTTTTCTTTAAAGGTCTTTTTGCCTTTTGTTTATTTTAGACTTTTTTCATATTAGAAGCTTTCTTTGAATATCCAATGACAGTAAACTGATAATTTTAATTTTATGAGTGAGGCACTGAAAAGATGTTTGAAATTTGTGTGTATGGCTAAGGCTTGTCATTTTATAGCAGTAATATAGGCTATTGGGTGAGAAGTAGACAGATTGGGGAATCAATGTTAGTATGTATATGTCTTTTCTCTTGGGTTGATTCTTTGTTAGAGATAAAGTTTCCATTCTGTTTTTCTGGGCATTTGTCTTGCTGTCAGTAGATTGGGACCCTGCAGTGGGGTCTCCTGTTCAGAATGCAGGATTTCATGAGTTCATTTACTTTGAGTATGGCCACACATTGGCCTGCTGTTTTTCGCTATGTCTCTAGGTACACAGCTCTGCTGTTCACACTCTTTATAGGGTAACCTTATCTATTCCTCCCAGGTGAGGGAGAAGCAGTTTCAGAAAGGAGAGGATCTAGTTTCAATTTTTGAAGCAAATTATCCATCATACCTCTTGGCTGTAAACTCACCCTTCTTCACTCTGACTTTCAGAAATATTTGGTGCTTCAAAATCATGAGCTCTTCCCGAATATTCTATTAAAATGAGGTTTTTCTATCAAAATAAGCATCAAGTTGATTCTCATTGGTATCATCCTTTCACAGACAGTTTTAATCTTTCTCCTGCTTCTATAAATGTATCATAACTTTTTGTATGTGGTTAATAAATTATAGGTTTTATATTTCTCACCACAGACTCCTTTGCAAAGTAAAAATAAGGAATAGACCATTATATTTTAGCCACCTGTCCCATTTAAATTCCTCTGAGGATGTTTGTATTCATTTTAGAATTTAGACAAATAGTAATTAGTGTCCAGATTTAACAGTATTTTAATTGGATGAAAGAGTAATTTTTATACGGGCTTCCCTGGTGGCTCAGTGGTGAATAATCCACCTGCCAATGCAGGACACACAGGTTTGATCCCTGAGTTTGGAAGAACCCCTGGAGAAGGAAATGGCAATACATACCAGTATTCTTGCCTGGATAATCCCATGGACAGAGGAGACTGGCAGGCTATAGTCCATGGGTTTGCAAAGGAGTTGGACATGACAGAGCAACTAAAAAACAGCAATAATCTTTAGTATAATTTCCAGATATTTTCCTTAATCTTTACCAGTTCTTATCTTGAGTAAACTCTTAAGCTGAAATGCATCAATAGAATTGTGGTGCTAAATTGTACTCTTTGAGAATAAACTTTTATCATCATATGCCATCATGTCAAAAACTGTTATTTTATTTTTTAATTTAAACTGCTTAAAGTTTACTGCCTAGTACTTACCTTAATTTCACCAGAAAAAGTTGTGAGACAAGTACTTTTAAAATCACTGGAGTAAGAGAAAGGAGTAAGCAAATAACTCTGTGTCTATGATGTGTAGTGTAGGATCTACAGCAGTTGGTTAACATGACTTGAGAGTTACAGGTTGCCATAACTCAGGAACCAGCATGTCTCATCTATTTCACTGGCCATAATCCTTTCCAAAAATAATTTGATGTAGTACAGAGAAGCTTCCTCTGAGGATCCAGCCATAGTTAATTGTTTCTCGTCTAGTTAAAGCCTTGTGCATGCTCTCTTCAGAACAGTCTCATTAATGTTGTATGTCATGGAGTTATTAATTCGTGTGATAGTGCTCACATGCACAGTATTATGTTATATCAGTGGAATGACTACTATGGTTTTACTTTGTTCAATATGGATATCTATAAATTTTGAACCACTCTTTTAAGGTTTATCTTGCTTAGATGATTTTATAGCTAAGGTACCAAGTCTATAGTTTTAAAAACCAACAGTATTCTTTTAACAATCTTGATAATTAGTGCTCTCCTAATAGTATTAATACAGATATTATCATTAATAATTGTCAGATCTATTTAAATGTAAAGTTTTATGTCATATATAACTTTTAATTTATCTTTATTTTCTAACAGCCAAGTAAGGAGGCAAGGTAATATCCAGTTTGGAGCTTGAGGTAGATAGGGAGTCAATAAAATTCAAGATTTCACTTGGAGTAGATAGGGAGTCAATAAAATTCAAGATTTCAATTGATCTTGCAGAGATAAATAAGATTAAACCAGACACAGCCAAAGAAATGCAAAACTATTTAAAAGACCTTTGGACAGACATTGTTTGTTTTCTATCCAATAACTATTCTCCCGTTGCTTAATAACAGAATCCAGTATACTTAAATACTTATCTTTCAGCCTCCCTTACCATTAGGGGTGTTGATGTGACAGAATTCTGGCTAATGAGGTATATTCAGAAGTTTCTGTGTTTGGGAAAAGAGGTTTCTGAGAAAGCATTTTAAAGGGGACAGGTCTGCTTGCTTTTTTGGACCTTGTTGTCTTTTGTTCTTCCACTTTCTTCCTGCTTAGAAAATACATATACTAGGAGGTAGAGTAGCATCTTTTCATATGAGATGAGACCCCAGGACCAAGAATATTTTCTATTTAAAAATGTTAACGTGTTTTTAAACACTTTTCTAAAAGCCTTACAGAATGGCAAAATATCCCTTAACTCAAAAAATCACTTTTCTTCTTAGACAACAGGTACTACTCTTTTAAACAGTTTTATTACATATGTTTTTAAACACTTTTCTAAATGTTTTACAGAAGAGCTATCACATTCACTCCCTGAAATAATGCACTTCTCAAATATATTGCACATACAACTCTTATAAACATCTTTATTATGTGTTTATTTTAGAAACGTCTTTATTTCATTTTTATTTTAATTTACATGTTCTAAAATACTACTCTAAATACATCATAGAAGAGCTATTATACCTATTCCCTGAAATAACACTGCTGTCAAAGGGCCTTGCACATGGCACTCAATATAATTGTCATTAATACATGTTTTTCAGAACTTTTCTAAATGAATTACAGAATGGAAAACATATACCTTCACATGAATAAGCTCTTCTCTTTATCTTATGTGTGTGTGTGTTGTGTGTGTGTAGTTACTCAGTCGTGTCTGACTCTGTGACCCCATACAGGCTCCTCTGTCCATGGGATTCTCCAAAGAATACTGGAGTGGGTTGCCATTTCCTTTTCCAGGGGATCTTACTTACCCAGAGATCAAACTCCTCACGTATCTTGTGTCTCTTGCAATGCAGTCAGATTCTTTACCCACTGAGTCACCTTGGAAGCCCTTCTTTATATTATAGTACACAGTAATACTCTTACAAGCATTGCTATTTTAAGTCATGAACACTTTCTCAAGCAGCTGAATCAGCCCTGTATTTCCTTTTTGTCGTTGTTTAGTCGCTAAGTCATGTCTAACTGTTTTGTTACCCCATGGACTCTAGCCAGCCAGGCTCCTCTGTTCATGGGATTTTCCAGGCAAGAATGGAGTGGGTTGCCATTTCAATTACATGAGAAAAATCATTCTGTATTTTGTTTTCAGATTTTAATTAAATACTGCTGAATGTAATTTCCAACTGAGATGTCTTCCATAGACTCTGAAGAGACTTCTTTGCATGTGCTTGCATTCTACTGTAGCCCACGAGTCTCCTCTGTCTATGGAATTCTCCAGGCAAGAATACTGGAGTGGCTAACAGTTCACTTCTCCAGGGGATCTTCCCAAGGCAGGGATCAGACCTAGGTCTCATGCATTGCAGGCAGAATCTTTACCATCTGAGCCATGAGGGAAGCCTATTTACATTCTACACTGCTGAGTAACAAAGATTTCTTTGCCAATCTAGATCTCAGTGAAATATCTGTAGTAATAGCTGTATCTCTTGAAAAAACAGTGGTTTTGATTGCTTTCATCTTACTGAAAACATGGAATTAGTTGAGTCCTAAGTGATTGCAGGAGAGAAGTGATAAGAGAGATTACATCAGAGAAAGCATTCTCATAATGCTTCTGTTTTCTCTAGTATGTAAATAGTCAGAGCTGTAGATTGGGAATCGCTTCTTGTGTTGTGAAAACTGACTCATTAGAAAAGACCCTGATGCTGGGAAAGATCGAGGGCAGGATGTGAAGGGGATGACAGAAGATGAGATGGTTGGATGGCATCACCACCTCGATGGACATGAGTTTGAGCAAGCTCTGGGAGTTGGTGATAGACAGGGAAGCCTGGCATGCTGCAGTCCATGGGGTCATAAAGAGTCAGACACCATGAACAACTGAACTGAACTGACTGAAAAATCTCAGGGGATATGTATGTAAGAGGATATACATGTCTCACCCCTTGCTAAATTACAGTGATCACCTAGCATCAGTTTTCCAGTTCTTAGCACTCTCTTCTAATGGCAGGCCTCAAGAATATTTATTTCAGCTATGCTGCTGCTTCTGCTAAGTCGCTTCAGTCGTGTTCGACTCTGTGCGACCCGCTAGATGGCAGCCCACCAGGCTCCCCCATCCCTGGGATTCTCAAGGCAAGAACATGGGAGTGGGTTACCATTTCCTTCTCCAATGCATGAAAGTAAAAAGTGAAAGTGAAGTTGCTCAGTCATGTCCGACTCTTAGTGACACCATGGACTGCAGCCTACCAGGCTCCTCCTTCCATGGGATTTTCCAGGCAAGAGTACTGGAGTGGGGTGCCATTGTCTTCTCTGGATTTCAGCTATGGCATATGATTAAATTCATGTTTATAAGTCAGATAATTATGCATGTATTATAAGGTATATAACAATTTAATATTATAATCAGTGTCTAATATTGTGTACTATCTTTCTTAGGCAATCTTCAAGCAAAAATTGAACAGACTTTAAAGATGATTTTTTTTAGAGTTACATATACGTTAATAATAATTCAGTGTACTAAGCTTAGCACTGTGAATGCATCCCAGGAAGTGGCAGTGTTAAATGAATCTGTGCTACCACAGTCAGCTTGGCCCAGTCCCTTTGGGATTGCATCCCCAACATCATTTATTTAAATTAACTGACATACAATAAGGTGTTTATTGGTTGATAGCTTTATATTTCTATATGCTTTAGAATTGTTAGAACAAGTTAGAACAGTTTTGCTAGGGTTGACCTAGATTTTTTCTAGGGTTTTTATATGATTTCCCTCAATCTGAGAATTCACTTGCTAGTCACATAGTAAAACTGGCCTTTTAATATAACCCATACTGCAAACCATGATTACTAATTCTTTGTAAAATAATCAGAGTTTCTTCAGATAATAGTATATAATAACACTAAAAGAGAATTTTGGGCGTAAACAAAATAAAGAGATTAGAAACTGCTATGAAAATGGAGGAAAGGTCAGTAAAGGGGCCAAACATTTATTGGAATAAGAGTAAATTCTGCCATACTGGCTGATCAGTGTTATGAGGAGCCATAACTACGTTGCTGTGCTAAATCAAGTGTTGCTGTGGTCATTCCCACTCCATTCTCTAAAAAGCCTGTTCTCATTCATTTTGCTTTCTAAGACCCTTAAAGAACTCCAAATGTGTGCACGTCAGTTTAATTTATATTCAGTGTATCTGTATTTTCATGCATTAAATTAATTTTACTTTTAAAAACAGACTTGATTCCTCTTCCAGCCATGATAGAATAACTGGTGGCAAAATTACTCTTCTGCTGTAAACAATCGAAAAACTAAACAAAATCTATTATGCACCTATTTTCTGGGATTGGACCAGAGACTATCCAGACATTCGAAAGAAGGGAAACCTGCAAAGTGCATCGTGGTTTCACTATGTCTTTCTGCCTCATTAGTATTCCAGAGCAAGGACAGATTTCCCTAGCAGAGCCACAGTACTTCTAAGCTGAATAAGTAGAGATCAGGGTCAGGATGGCTCAAGTGGCTGGAATTTATTAGGAGTGAAGCTCCAGCAATCTGCATGGGGGTCTCTGTGGGGCCACTGCTGCCTCTGTGCAGGGCAAGATTATGACGCCTAGCAGAGAGCAGGGCTGATAGCTAAAGGGAGATACCAGAGGTCACGCAGCACTGGAATGGTTGTATGCAGGGCCACTAGGGCAGGGAGGCCTTGATAAATAACTCAGCCATTTGGCTGGTACTCCAGGGAGGCCATGTTTCAGGAATAAGTGCTAGAAAATTAAGTAAGGGCTATATACTAGGACCAAGGACAAAACTAAAATAGACCCGATCATCGAAAAAGCAAGAGAGTTCCAGAAAAAACATCTATTTCTGCTTTATTGACACTGCCAAAGCCTTTGACTGTGTGAATCACAATAAACTGTGGAAAATTCTGAAAGAGATGGGAATACCAGACCACCTGACCTGCCTCTTGAGCAACCTGTATGCAGGTCAGGAAGCAACAGTTAGAACTGGACATGGAACAACAGACTGGTTCCAAATAGGAAAAGGAGCACATCAAGGCTGTATATGATCACCCTGCTTACTTAACTTATATGGAGAGTACATCATGAGAAATGCTGGGCTGCAAGAAGCACAAGCTGGATTCAAGATTGCCAGGGGAACTATCAATAACCTCAGATATGCAGATGACACCACCCTTATGGCAGGAACTAAAAAGCCTCTTGATGAAAGTGAGAGAGGAGAGTGAAAAAGTTGGCTTAAAGCTCAACATTCAGAAAAGTGAATCATGGCCTCTGGTCCCATCACTTCATGGGTAATAGATGGGGAAACAATGGAAACAGTGTCAGACTTTATTTTTTTTGGCTCCAGTATCACTGCAGATGGTGATTGCAGCCATGAAATTAAAAGACTCTTACTCCTTGGAGTAAAGACTCCTTGGAGTAATGACCAAACTAGATAGCATATTAAAAAGCAGAGACATTACTTTGCCAACAAAGGTCCATCTAGTCAAGGCTATGGTTTTTCCAGTGGCCATGTATGGATGTGAGAGTTGGACTGTGAAGAAAGCTGAGCACTGAAGAATTGATGCTTTTGAACTGTGGTGTTTAAGACTCTTGAGAGTCCCTTGGACTGCAAGGAGATCCAAGCAGTCCATCCTAAAGGAGATCAGTCTTGGGTGTTAATTGGAAGGACTGATGCTGAGGCTGAAACTCCCATGCTTTGGCCACCTCATGCGAAGAGTTGACTCATTGGAAAAGACCCTGATGCTGGCAGGGATTGGGGGCAGAAGGAGAAGGGGATGACAGAGGATGAGACGGCTGGATGGCATCACCAACTCGATGCACATGAGTTTGGGTGGGCTCTAGGAGTTGGTGATGGACAGGGAGGCTTGGTGTGCTGCGATTCATGGGGTCGCAAAGAGTCGGACACGACTGAGCGACTGAACTGACTGAATAAAGCATGAAACAAGCCCTAAAGGATCAAGAAGCCTTGACAGTTTCACTAGCAGCTAAATCAGAACTCAGTACCCTTTAAAGGGAGAGAATATAATGCAAACAATTCAATCCAAATTCATGAGGCTGTTTGGAATAAGGAAGTTAATTGTGGAACCAGGAGGAATCAGGGCTTGAGCAAAGTGGTGGCCCCATGTGAAGTCTTCATTCAGAGAAAGAAGGTGGTTCAAGGGCATGACACAACAGGGACCCTCGTGAGGACAGTGACTGACTAGGAAGGTGGTCCATACCCACCATGCTGGACTGAAGGAGATTGAAGAGACATGACAGTTGGAGCAATTTTGTACTGGACAATTTCACAGAGGAGATTATTGAAACAGTTGATAAAACTGAATGGGCCTTCTGGGTGAAGGATATATGTCAGTTCTTGCAACTTTTCTATAAATTTAATTTTTTAAGTTTCAAAAAAACAGAGAAATTGACTTTTTTTGAAAAAATGTGACTATACTTCTTTTTATAATACTAGATTGGATGCAAAACAATGAAATAAATTATGTCAACCACAAAGTTTTCTTATTGTCTCATGCTATCATGTTGTAAAATAGCACAATGCACTGTGTGGATTTATTCTGAAAATCAGTATGAATTTTAAACCTTAGGTCTTCAAAATATATCAGTGTTGTACAGGTGTGAGCACCCTGACTAATACATACAGATATAAAGATTTGCTCTTAATAATAGGTTAATAAGGGGATTTCCATAGTGGGCCTGCGGTTAAGGCTCTGTGTTTCCACTGCAGGTGGTGTAGGTTCAGTCCCTAATTGGGGACCTAATATCCCACATCCCATGTGGTATAGCCAAAAATTTTTAAAAATAGGATAATAAAACCAATAATTTATTCAGGGCTAGAACTTGGGAGTCATAAACTTGTAACCAAAATGAAGGCACATTTAATGTCCAACAAGATGGAAAATGAACATGTACCCTCCAAATTCACAGTGGATCAATACATGGCTGCCTATTGATGCATTGTAAGCAAAGCTTGTGAAAGCCAAAGGAGGTTTTTCTTGGAAGTTTCTAAGCCCTTGGGAGGTGTTCCAAAACTTGACTCAAGTCACTGGCAGGAAGTGCAAGCTCTCGAAAACTATTTGCTGCTGCTCCAAGGGCCACTTTAGGTTATTGGGGCTTATTCAGAATATTCTCCTGAAGTTACCTATGGGATACATGGAGCCCTGTGGTGCCTTTTCTGTGCAGCTTTTTCCTATATGTCTCCTTCTGCCACATCACAATGTAGAGGCAAAGGTGATGGCTGGGGTGGTGTACATGGGTTTGGGCAGGGGCATTGTAGAATGTGAGAGAACACTGTTATTTGATTAGAATCACTGAGGAATGATCTGCCTTTGCTGGCACCTCATAGATAGAAGCTGTGTGTTCAGGAGCCTTCAGTCACTCAGTTCAGTCGCTCAGTCATGTCCAACTCTTTGAGACCCCATAGACTGCAGCACAGCAGACTTCCCTGTCCATCACCAACTCCCAGAGCTTGCTCAAACTCATGTTTATTGAGTTGGTGATGCCATCCAACCATCTCATCCTCTATGGTCCACTTTTCCTCCTGCCTTCAATCTTTCCCAACATTAGGGTCTTTTCCAATGAGTCAGTTCTTCTCATCAGGTGGCCAGAGTATTGGAGTTTCAGCTTCACCAACTGCTTCCAATGAACATTCAGGACTGATTTCCTTTAAGGATTGACTGGTTGGATCTGCTTGCAGTCCAAGGGACTCTCAAGAGTCTTCTCCAACACCACAGTTCAAAAGCATCAATTCTTCAGCACTCAGCCTTCTTTAGGGTCCAGCTCTCACATCCATACATGACTACTGGAAAAACCATAGCTTTGACTATATGGACCTTTGTCAGCAAAGTAATGCCTCTGCTTTTTAATATGTTGTCTAGGTTTGTTATAACTTTTCTTCCAAGGAGGAAGCATCTTTTAATTTCATGGCTGCAGTCACCATTTGCAGTGATTTTGGAGCCCCCCAAAATAAAATCTATCACTGTTTCCATTGTTTCTCCATCTGTTTGCCACTAAGTGATGGGACTGGATGACATAATCTTTGTCTTTTGAATGTTGAGTTTTAAGCCAGCTTTTTCACTCTCTTCTTTCACTTTCATCAAGAGGCTCTTCAGTTCCTCTTCATTTTCTGCCATAAGGGTGCTGTCTTCTGTGTCTGAGGTTATTGATATTTCTCCCAGCAATCTTGATTCCAGCTTGTGCTTCATCCAACCTGGCATTTTGCACAATGTACTCTGCATGGAAGTTAAATAAGCAGGGTGACAATATACAGCCCTGACATACTCCTTCCACAATTTGGAACAAGTCTGTTTCGTGTCCAGTTCTAACTGTTGCTTCTTGACCTGGATACAGATCTTTCAGGAGGCAGGTCAGGTGGTCTGGTATTCGCATCTCTTAAAGAATTTTCTAGTTAGTTGTGATATACACAGTCAAAGCCTTTCGCATAGTTAATAAAGCAGAAGTAGATTTTTTTTCTGGAATTCTCTTGTTTTCTTCTATGATCCAACGGATGTTGGCAACTTAATCTTGAGTTCATCTGCCTTTTCTAAATCCAGCTTGAATATCTGGAAGTTCACTGTTCACATACTGTTGAAGCCTGGATTTGAGAATTCTGAGCATTACTTTACTAGTGTGTGAGATGAATGCAGTTGTGGGGTAGTTTGAACATTCTTTGGCATTGCCCTTCTTTGGAACTGGAATGAAAACAGACCTATTTCAGTCCTGTGGCCACTGCTGAGTTTTCCAAATTTGCTGGCATATTGAATGCAGCACTTTAACAGTATCATCTTTTAGGATTTGAAATAGCTCAACTGGAATTCCATCACCACAAACTTTGTTTGTAATGATGCTTCTTAAGGCCCATTTGACTTCTCATTCCAGGATGTCTGGCTCTAGGTGAGTGATTACATCATCATTATCTGGCTGTGTCATAAAGGTCTTTTAAGTATAGTTCTGTGTATTCTTGAGACCTCTTCCTAATACCTTCTGCTTCTGTTAGGTCCATACCATTTCTGTCCTAATTTTCTTGAAGAGATCTCTAGTCTTTCCCATTCTGTTGTTTTCCTCTTTTTCTTTGCATTGATCACTGAAGAAGGCTTTCTTATCTCTTCTCGCTATTCTTTGGTACTCTCCATTCAAATTGGTATATCTTTCCTTTTGTCCTTTGCCTTTCACCTCTCTTCTTTTCTCAGGAGGCTTAAGGCTTGTGAATCTCTTTGTACACTGAAATCTACTACACTTAAAAAATCATGTGAACTGCCACTAATACTGTTCAACGGGCTCTAGGATTTTAATTTCCTGACTGATTAGATGGTGGTGTCATTCCTTGAAAGAGAGCCTTAGGAGGTATAACAGGTCTCTGTGATGACTGTGGTTAAGGTGCTTAAAAATAAGGAATAGTTCTGTTATGGGTATTGTGAGAACAGATACCTCTGTGATACTCTGTGTGTGTGTGTGTGTGTGTGTGTGTGTATGTATGTGAATAACAGACACAATGAACTAATTTTCTGTTATTTAATGTCAGTTTATGGAGATAGCTGAGGCATCTGTGTAAAGCTCAGTAAAGTCTACCTCCCTGTAGAATACTTTACTGATAGTTGTCGTTCAGTTGCTAAGTTGTATCCGACTCTTTGTGACCCCATAAACTGCAGCACACCAGGCTTCCCTGTCCTTCAAACTCCCTTCAAACTCCCTGAGTTTGCTCAAACTCAAGTCCATTGAGTCAATGATGCCATCCAACCATCTCATCCTCTGTTGCCCAGTTCTCCTCTTGCCCTCAGTTTTTCTTAGCATCAGAGTCTTTTCCAGTGAGTCGGCTCTTCACATCAGGTGGCCAAAGTATTGGAGCTTCAGTTTCAGCATCAGTCCTTTGAATAATCAGGGTTGCTTTCCTTTAGGACTGACTAGTTTGATCTCCTTACTATTCAAGGGACTCTCAAGAGTCTTTTCCAGCACCACATTTCGAAAACGTCAATTCTTCGCTGCTTAGCCTTCTTTATGGCCCAACTCTCACATCCATACTTTTGTTGTTCAGTCACTCAGTTGTGTCCAACTCTTGCAACCCCATGAACTGCAGCACACCAGGCTTTCCTGTCCTTCAGCACCTCCCGGAATTTGCTCAAACTCATGTCCATTGAGTTGGTGATATCATCCAACCATCTCATCCTCTGTCACCCCTTCTCCTCCTGCCGTCAGATGAGTTGGCTCTTTGTATCAGGTGGCCAAAATATTGGAGTTTCAGCTTCAGCATCAGTCCTTCCAATGAATATTCAGGGTTGATTTCCTTTAGGATTGACTGGTTTGATCTCCTTGCAGTCCAAGGACTCTCAAGAGTTTCTCTAGTACCACAGTTCAAGGGCATCAGTTCTTCTGTGCTCAGCCTTTTTTTACATCTATACACGACTACTGGAAAAACCGTAGCTTTGATTATACGGACCTCTGTCAGCAAAGTGATGTCTCTGCTTTTTAACATACTATCTAGATTTTTTCATCTTGGCAGAAGACACAGCCCTGCCCTGGATTGCTTTTGGTGCTTGTTGGCTGTACCAGTAGCTTCAGCAGCGAGAAGCTCCAGACTATCTGGTGGCAGCAGCAATCGAAAAGCCTAGTTGGTGCGGGTATCATTTCCCTTGGGATCGGAAGCAGACAAGTTAACACGTACTGGCAGCCATCACACACAGTGTCAGCTATGGCATAGTGACTTGGATAGGCAAGAGCAACACTACACACCAGTACCACTGATCACTGCAGGAGCCTGAGGCAGAGGGGGAAAAGTGGCCAGTACTACATGGTGACTGAGAAGAGACTATTAATGAGCGCATGCTGTCTCTTTCCTGTTGATTTCCTGGTGATTCTTTGATGTGGGAATGAGCTTTGTAGCTTTATATATTTTTTCCTCTATAGGTAACATTTCACTTGCTATATTGCTAAGCACAGGAAGTCACAGAAAGTGGAACACACTTGGTACCCTCTTGCTCTTTGGGTGTTATTAAGCTACTTTGTGATCAAAGCCACAGTAGAAAATAGAAACAATGTCTTTAAGAAATAGTTTCACACGCATCAGACTTGCTGACATTTTTTCTAAGACTCTGAAAGTAGGAGGGATTCACAACTGTGTCATTTTCCTTCCAGTATACACCTAGATCAGAGAAGGCAATGGCACCCCACTCCAGTACTCTTGCTTGGAAAATCCCATGGATGGAGGAGCCTGTTAGGCTGCAATCCATGGGGTCGCTAAGAGTCGGACATGACTGAGCGACTTCACTTTCACTTTTCACTTTCATGCTTTGGAGAAGGAAATGGCAACCCACTCCAGTGTTCTTGCCTGGAGAATCCCAGGGATGGGGGAGCCTGGTGGGCTGCCATCTATGGGGTTGCACAGAGTTGGACACGACTGAAGTGACTTAGCATACACCTAGATGACACTACTATTATTTTTCCATATTGTCAGACCTTGGTTTTCTTGATTTATGTGCAGAGTGGTAAAGAATTTGCCAGCCAATGCAGGAGACATAGAGACACGAGTTCCATCCCTGGATCGGGAAGATCCATCCCCTCCAGTAAGAAATGGCAACCGGCTTCAGTATTCTTGCCTGGAAAATTCCATGGTCAGAGGAACCTGGTAGACTACAGACTATGGGGTCAAAAGTGTCAGACACAACTCAGCACACACACACAGAGCTATCAAAAGAAAGGTTTTAATATCTGAGTCACTTTTAGAAATGACAGTGACCATAGATGTTTTCAAAATGGTGAGAATTTTTCACTGAGGAAGCCTTTGGCTAGGACAAAAAAAAAGTTTACTGTGTCCCAGCAAAGGATATACAGTCATGGTTATCCATCTTGATTTCCCACTTTAGATAAGTCACATTTTTATGACTTCTCATTGCTTTTGTCAGGAGCATGTATTGGTGTCAAAGACCTAGCCAGCAGTCTTGAAAAGGAGCTTGCTTACTGCTTTGAAAGATACCAGCTTCCTCAGAGCCAGGTTTTAAAATTATTTTCTTTTCCAGAAGTTTTGTCACAAATTCATGCATAACCAAGTTTTTGAGAACAAAGAAGTTGGCTGCCTTTTTAATTGTTGACTTAACTTTAAAGCCAAAGTTTTACTTCTTTGGAGAGTCTAGGAAAGCCCAGTCACAGAAAAGCTTGACAGGGAGAAATGCAGTTATGGATTGGCTCAGTTGGCAGATATTTTGCTTCAATGAATAAGGCAAATCTTCTGATTTAAGGCCCTTCTATTGCCTGTGAATGCTGTTGAAAAGAAGGGGCTCTTTTGGCCAAGTTTTCATTCTGTGAGAGGAGGATGGGAGCTGACAAATATACATAGTTTCCAATTCCAGGCAAAGAGCTTCTAAAGCCCAGAGTTGAGAATGACAGTCTTATCATTTTATCCATTGGCAGAAATCTCTGGATATATCAAAGTAGTGAAAAACTTTTTGAAAGTTACCTTTGTGACGATGACCTTAACATCGAAATATGGATTTATTTTATTTTCTTGCTGAAATAGACAGGATCAGTGATGCAGTGCTTGCCAAAAGTGACCTTATTGACTGGAGGAAATGATGTGACTAGAATTTCTCCAAAGGGTTTAGAAGAATGTTTGTCTCTTCTCACAATCCTATCCTTGACTGGCAGAGAGAGTAATGGTTATTCTAATTCTATGTAGTATGGCTTGCCATCTTGTATAGCGAGCCAGATTTTTTCACTACATCATATCCCCAAATGATAATAGTCACAAATTATTGAATACCAAAGATACTGCTATGTTAAAGTAAGTTAAAGCTTTTAAATCAGATTTCTCATTGGAATTTACTGTTGAGTCAGATTAGTTTTTACAATCGTTGCCATTCATTTCTATTTGGTTTTAGAAAGTGACTTTTAATTTTTTTCTGAAAAATAGATGAGAATTATTTATTGATAAATATTTTTTTTAATTTGTATTCCGCCTATATGAAGAAAATCAGTTCCTGGTGAAATAAAATATGTGCAAAATTATGTATATGTTCTCATGTTCACTGTGCTGAGGATAGGACTCTGGTTTTCATGAATTTTACAAAGGACTCTAGTGACCCTCACAAAAATGAAAACCTCAGCTAAGTGTTCATTTCCAGCTTTAATATCCAATGATTCTGTTTCAGAATATAGAATTAGAACCAGACTTCAGCAGGACTTAATCTTTATTTGGTCTAATACCAAAACAAGTAAGTATTGTTATTGCTAGGACTGCTATAATGAAACAGCACAAACTGGTTGGCTTAAACAATGGATTTTGTTTTCTCACAATTTGGAGGTTAGCTGGTCCGAGATCAGGCTGTCAGGCAGTTTGGGTTTATTTTGAAGTTTTACTTCCTATTTGGCTTGCTGTGTCCTCACATGGTCCCTCCTCTGGCCACATGGTCCTAGTGTCTGTGAGTCTGGATTTCTTCTTATGACATCATTAACAGTGGATTAAGGCCTATTCTGAAAAACCTCTTTTTAGCCTAATCCTCTCTTCAATGATCTTATCTCCACATACAGTCACTTTCTGAGGTACTGGAGATGAGGGCCCTAACATGTGACCTTTGTGAGCACACAATTCAGCCCATAATAAGTACCTTCTCAGTGCAAGGGGGGGATGGTTTTGCTAGAGAGAGGAAGGAATTGAGGTTAGTTTCCAATCTAGGACTTTCTTGAATAGGAAAGAAGAGAAGTTCATGTGTAATATTAATAAGGATGATGGAGATACTAAAATGAGGTCCAGGAAAGCTATAGGAGAGAAGAAACTAGAGACCTTCAAGAAGGTGAGTGTAATTAGCCATGTAAAATGACGACAAGTCAGGGAAACTAAGTGTAACACTTGTCCATTCTCTGAGAAATGTCATAATAAAAAGCATATTTTTAGGCAGTATAAAAATAATTTCTAAGCAACATAATTTCCCCTTTTTATGTCTAATATTATGGAGAAAACTTATAACCACATTCAAATTTCTTAACTTTCTCACTTTTATCTCATTTACTTCCCTCAGTATAACTACACTTTGAACACCATTTTTAAAAAGGTGTACGAGACAGCAAAAGAGACACTGATGTATAGAACAGTCTTATGGTCTCTGTGGGAGAGGGAGAGGGTGGGAAGATTTGGGAGAATGGCATTGAAACATGTATAATATCATGTATGAAATGAATTGCCAGTCCAGGTTCGAAGCACGATACTGGATGCTTGGGGCTGGTGCACTGGGACGACCCAGAGGGATGGTATGGGGAGGGAGGAGGGAGGAGGGTTCAGGATGGGGAACACATGTATACCTGTGGCAGATTCATTTCGATATTTGGCAAAACTAATACAATATTGTAAAGTTTAAAAATAAAATAAAATTAAAAAAAATAATAATAAAAAATAAAATAAAAAGGTTCTCCCTAATTTCCTTCAACATATTTAGCTCTTTGCTTTTTCTTCCTGACCCTCCATCATAAAATCCCAAAGAAACCTGCTTGGCAAGGGAGATCCCTCTTTAGAAGAAAAGTAATATAGAAGAGAGGACAGAACTGGAGAGCTTTGGTTGGGGAGGAAGAAAGGCCTGAAAATAATTATAAATTAATTGTTTTGCATTTTTCACATGAGGAGTTTAGATTGTGGAAATATGGGATTTGTTGCTGATCTTCCCAAGAAGGACTTTAGTGAATGGGATCAGAGGCTACGTTGGAATGGGTAGAGCCATACTGGAACTGAAATAAGTGAAAAAGAGCATTAGTTACTCCTTTAATATGATAATTGCAGAGGGATGCTCAAATAGAGCAATAGCTACAGGGAAGCTAGTGAGTGAGTGAAAGTCACTCTGCTGTTGCTGCTAAGTCGCTTCAGTCATGTCCAACTCTATGCGACCCCATAGACGGCAGCCCACCAGGCTCCCCCGTCCCTGGGATTCTCCAGGCAAGAATACTGGAGTGGGTTGCCATTTCCTTCAGTCATGTCCAACTCTTTGCGACCCCATGGACTGTATGGTCCATGGAATTCTCTGGGCCAGAATACTGGAGTGGGTAGCCTTTCCTTTCTCCAGGGGATCTTCCCAACCCAGGGGTCAAACCCAGGTCTCCCAGCTACAGGGAAGCTAGAGGTACTATCAAGTACAAGTTTTTTATGATTAGAAAAATTTGAACAAATTTGCATTATAAAATCTAAATTTTAGATTTAGATTTAAATCTAAAATTCCAAATTTAAATCTAAAATTCTAAAAAGAAAAGAGTCCATTGAGAAAGGAGAGAATGCAGATTTGGGTAGGAAAAAGAAGACTTGATGAATCGCCATCCCTGGGAAGGGGTTGAGATAGATGCAGCTAATATGGGAAGATCTTTAATATGGATACAGTTTAAGCAGGTCACTGAGACACTTAATGACTGGTTGACTATGGTTTTCAGGGAAGTAGGAAGAACGGTTTCTCTAGAGCAGGAGGAGTAGAAGTCTCGAAGAGAGTAGTGAAGGTCTGGAATATTTGTGGAGACCAGTAGGAGAGAGAATCAAAAGTTCTGGCTCTGAAAAATTTTAGTTTTGAAAGTAGAAAAAGAAAGGACTCCAGCAATTTTAGTGCAAGGGTTGCTTTTTTTGGTCCTATAATTAGCAGAAAATGATTGTCGAAAAGAACGATGAAGAAGATGAACTACATTTCCATCATGAAGATTTATTTTCAGTGCATAGCTTCTTAATCTGCTTCAATTTGAAAAGCAGTGGGGTATCCTAAGGCTCAGGAGATTTTTCCCCCCTTTTTCTTTTGTTGAAAACTACCAAATGTGGTAACATTAACTGCCATAACAATTGTGAGAACTTCTCATTTCCTTCAAGTGTAGGCAAATGGAGGATGTGTGCTATATTTTATTTTTATGTTCCTACTTTCAAGGAGTGTCAGCTGTTTTTAGATTGACAATAAAAATCCTTATTGCTGGGAGAATTATATTTCAAAAGTTTCTTCTCTCAGTTTTCATTTGTAGAGCTGTTTGGCAAGGATACACAACACAACACATACACACACACACAAGAGAGGGAATATTTGAATATCTCCACTGAAGTTTAAACATCAAATGTCAACAGTGTAGAGTTGGATGCAGACTGTAGATGCAGATAAATTAATTTTTAAATTATTCTTTATTCTTTTTATTTATTCCTCAGTGATGCAAGAAATATGGCTGAACAGTTGTTTTCATAATTACTTCTGATAGCAGAGTAGTGCTTTCTGTAAAACTCTCAAGCATGGCTATGATTTTTGATATATAAATTCTGCATCATAAAGGATAGTATTGGATATATATTAATAATAAATCAGTCTTACCCATTTTAGGCTTTTTTTGGAATCTCAGACAATACACCTGAAATTACCAGTCTGCATCATTCCTCCAGCAATTGATCTGAACATTTACAACTGTTTCTTGAGTGCCTGCTGTATACCAGGTCTTAGCTGGAGTCTTAAAGATACAGAGATGTATGTATGCATACAACTAATTCCAATTCTCATGGTGCTTACAATCAGCCACTATTTCCTCCAAAGGATAGGTATTCATACTATATGTGTATACTCCAATTTGATATGTAGTTAACCTGGGGAGACAAAGCAGAGTCCTCTGTGTGTCAACAAAAAACCAGCTCAATGTCCCTGAAAGATTAGGGCTATAATAATCAAATAGCATTTGATTATTTATAAACATTTATAAAATTGCATGCAATGAGCAAGATGCTGTTCTTGGTACTTCATATACACACATTCTTTCATGAATTGTACTTTGAGGTAGTACCATTCTTGCTTTACAAATGAGTTAAATGAGTTGTCAAAAGTAAATTCTAAGTGACAGAGATTTCATCCGGGTACTTTGACTTCAGACACTGTATTCTTTACTGCTTCACTCTATATTATTTTGGCATATTAAACACATAACTTTTGTTGGATTAAAATACTTAGAAGTAGGAGGCCAGTGGTTCTCAACTGGGGAGATTTTGTTCTCTACAAGACATTTGGCAATGTTTGGAGACATTTTTGGTTGTCATAACAGGATGAGTAACACTTATCTGATGGGTAGAGGCCAGGGATGCCTCTAGACATCCTACAGTGCACAAAAGTGCCCATAACACGGAATTATCTGGCTCAAAATGTGAATAGCATCAAGGATGAGAAACTCTGCCTGAGAGTACATCTTGGAAACTAGGACAGAGAGAGAAAGGAAACGTGACTCAACACTGCTCTGAATTATGTCTTTATCCATATTATAGTTTCTACTTAGAATGAACTGTTCAGAATAAGGTCGTTGAGTCAAGTATATTTACATTTAACATTCATTTATGTTGTGCTGTTCTTCATGAATATGTTCATATTTTGGACTGTCACCTTCTCTGACTTCAAGTATCTGTTCTCCACACCTTTAGCTACTCTAGATATTGGCAGTGTTTTCACCTTTGTCAGATTATGACAATGGTATCTCACCATTACTTGTTATCACACTTGTTTGAAGTATGAGATTATATTTTGAAAATATAAAGTGGAGAATTCCATGGACAGAGGAACCTGGCAGGCTGCAGTCCATGGGGTCACAGACACAACTGAGTGACTAACATTTTCAAAACTTCATACTTCAGACAGTTATTATTTTTAAATTCACTGATAATGAGACTAATCTTAGGTTAGAGTGTTTGGGTTAGAATGGATTTTTGTTTCCTTGTAGATTTCTTTCAAAGGTGTATATCCTAGCAATTTCCTTTTCATCCTTTCCGGGGATTAAAAAACGCATTTGCTTCCTTCTGTATGTGGCACACAAACTCAAGGTCTTTTTCAAAATGCATTTTCACATTGCCTCATGGTGTCATAGTGCCACATGATTAGGTTGTATTCCTATAGAGATAATGTCATACAATCTGTACCCTGATCTGTAGAAAAATCAGATATTGCTTGTTTAAGTACGCTTTTTTATTTGTTAGCCTATAAAAGCATAAAATAAAATGTTCATTTCAGCTTTCACAATATCAAATCAGTGACATTTCCTTTACCAAAGTTTCTTTCTTTTTATTGGCTCTAGTCTAACTGTTTTATACCTCCTAGAAAATGTCTCATCTTCTTTATTTCTTTTCAACTTCATTATCTTTTTGATGACACAGTAATTTTCTTTTCATCTTTTATCTCCGTTTAGCTGACATCCTCACTTTGTCTTTCTTTTCAACTATGCAAGTTCTTACCCATTTGTTTTGGTAACTTTTAATGGAAAATTCTGTTTCTATGAAGTATATGATATTACTTTTAGAAGTACTTAATTAAGTTCTCTAAAGGTTAGGTGAGCAGATAAGACCAAAAAATGAGTAAATGTGCATGAAAGATTCCTCATGGGAATCCACCAGGAAGGATTTGCGGTGAATAGTGACAAATTATATTAAACTGACATCTTATTTTTCATTAATGTCTTTCCAAGAAAGGTTCAGGGAATCTGTTATATACTCTTTAAATCTGAGATTCAGGAATACTCATTCTACTGAACTAAAGCAGGCAGTAAAAGCAAACTGGAAAAAAAAAAGAGGAACAAAAATTGAAAACTGGTAGAGTTAAGAACTCAGGACAGCATATTGGTTTCACAAACAGTAATTAAGCATCGTTGCAAACAACTTTTTAGAAATTCGAGACCCATCAAAAACACATTTGATCTGTACAATTAGTTATTCCAGTTCACTAAGCAACTTGCTCTTGTGGAAAGCATATTGAATTTGGAGCTAGGAAAACAGGATAAGTCATCACTCATCTGGATTCTTTCTTCCAGAGGTGCAGCTTTATCATAGTAATCTTTTTCACTGTCTGATCCTTCTCTTTCCCTCTAATTGGGGTTGTATCATTTTCATATGATGAGGCAATCCTATTTGTTGGTTTAGTTTGTAAATATAATCACAATCTTGCAGAAACACAGTTCTTAATAAATTTAAACCAAAGGAGAATAGAAAGTAAAGGAGAAATAGGTGCAATATGTTTTGTTTATAGTGTTACTATTAATATATTTTGGAATAAAGATGGTCACCTACTAAGTGAAGTGGGAGGGAAGAAGCATGACTGAAAACAGTTATGGTTTGAGACCAGATGGGGAAATGTTTACTGAGACTGTCACCACCATTGAGAAATATGGGAGAGAAATGGTAGCATGGTTGTTAAGAGTGTGAATTCTAAAGCTGGAAAGACCTGGTTTTGAATATGTTTATTCCATTTACTAGTTGAGTTTACCTATGTCAGCCCCACTATCCTCACTTGTAAAATACAAATAATAGTAGCATTTATCTCATTGGGTATTTAGAAAATAAAATTAAATAGCACATGTAAATTGCTTAACCCGGTGACTATATAGATACCAGTACTGCTAATAACCATTCATTCATTGAGCCATGTCAGTCATTTTTTTCTAAGAGCTTTCTATGTTAGTTTGCATGAGTTGTTGTTGTTGTTGTTGTTTAGTCACTAGGTTGTATCTGACTCTCTTGCAACCCCATGGACTGTAGCCTGCCAGTCTCTTCTTTCCATGGAATTTCCCAGGCTAGAATACTGGAGTGGGTTGCCATTTCCTTCTCCAGGAGATCTTCCTGACCCAGGGATCTAACTTGCATCTCCTGAATTGGCAATTGTGTTCTTTACCATCTGAACCACCAGGAAAGATCCAGAAATATGAGGAAATAAGTTTCTGTTAAATCACCCAACTGTGCAGTATTTGTTATGGCAACTCTAGTGAGTATATATGCTGCTGCTGCTAAGTTGTTTCAGTCGTGTCCGACTCTGTGCGAACCCATAGACGGCAGCCCACCAGGCTCCCCCATCCCTGGGATTCTCTGGGCAAGAACACTGGAGTGGGTTGCCATTTCCTTCTCCAAGGCATGAAAGTGAAAAGTGAAAGTGAAGTCGTTCAGTTGTGTCCGACTCAGTGACCCTATGGACTGCAGCCCACCAGGCTCCTCCTTCCATGGGATTTTCCAGGCAAGAGTACTGGAGTGGGGTGCCATTGCCTTCTCCAGCAAGTATATATAAATATAAGATATATCTAATATTTGGTAAAATTACACTGAAAGTGCAGTGAAGTTGCTCAGTTTTGTCCAACTCTTTATAACTCCATGGACTGTAGCCTACCAGGCTCCTCTGTCCATGGGATTTTCCAAGCAAGAGTACTGAAGTGAGTTGCCATTTCCTTCTCCAGGGGATCTTTCCCAACCCAGGGATCAAACGCGGATCTCCTGCATTGTAGTCAGATGCTTTACCATCTGAGCCACCAGGGAAGTCCCTCTAATTACACTGAAGAAAAATATTAAAGATACACTGTACTTGTAGTAACTTCATGTATCTTCAGTTATACCACCACATTCTTTGAGGAGATTGAGATAGGAAGAGCTCTATACATTATTCCCTTCCTTGGAATCAAGACTCAGGGTGGAAACAACAGGATAACAATATTTTGGGGCACTGTTTAGAACACTTATTAGGTTAACTGTATATACCAACTGGCTGTTGATAGTAACAAATTCCTGGTTTAGAAATTCAAGCTATTATCATCAGGGCTGTGAATTCACTTTTAAGCAGGTGCCTTGATGCCTGTTTAAAACTTAAGCATATGCCTAATGCTGCTGTCAGCTCTTGATTAGACCAAAGCCATTAAACTTAGGTGATAGGGAGGAGAATGCAGTATCTCTGTTGCAGAAAGGAACCTTATGTATAGAATTCCAGAACCTTTATTCACTTAAGTTAAAAACAATTTGTGCAAACATCTCTATGCTTATTTTAATTACTGCCAAACCATCAACAAATAACATTTCACCCAGTAACTAATTTTATTTTATTTCTGGTCTAACTTCAGAGCCTAGACTCTTGTCAAAAAAGCCTAAATATAGTGGTGACATATAAAAAGAAATCTAGTAATTGAAAATATATATTGAATATGAGAAATAGCATTGAATTGGTATAATATTCAATGTTATTAAAATGATTGAATTGTTAGAGCAACAAGATGAGAGATATTTCATTTGGGTATTTTTAGGAAGTACTCTCAGAATATAGACGTAAACTGGTCAGCACTTCTCCATAACAGTGTAAAAAACCAACGTTCTTGCAGACTTGGGAAATTATTCAGAATATAAATATTACAATTCATTTATTGACTTTGCATCCTAGGAAATATCAAGAAGAATTGTCTTATATGAGTTTAGACCTTGGGCTTGCTAAAAATCAATATGTATCTCTTAGGTCAATCAATTTATTGATATTCATCTCAATGAGAAGTCAGTATGTGTATAATATAACTGTGGGCTAAATTTCTACACAGAAATATTATAAAATGTATAATCTTAAACTTAGTGTTTTTTTTCCCTGAGAATCATATCTTCTATTAACTTAATATGGTTTATATAAGGCCCCAAAGAAAAAAAACTTAGATATATTAAATATTTTATGATTTTTGTTTCTCCTACCATTTAGTAAAAGCAAAAAATATTGCTTAAATTATTTAAAATGATAGCATCCAAAGTAAGCTTTCACCAACTTAATAATAATGGGCTACATAGAAATTATTTAAAACTATGCACTATTTTCCAAATAAATGATTTTAAAGTCAGTACCTGCAAAGAAGAAAGAGAAGTTCAGGTGAAAAAAAAAACAAAAAACAAAAACATTCTAAAATAGTTTTTTGAAACAGATAATTGTTATAATGTAGAAAAGTACATATAATCTATGAATATATAATTCAAGCTAATGTTATAAGCATATGAGAAGGAGCAGGTTTTCAGTACATCTACCTCACACATTTGTTGTTTAGCTAGTCATTTTACTTTGAAGCTAACTAATATCTGCCTCCCTTACAGCAACTGGTTCTTGTCTTTATATTTGTTTCCCCAAGTATACTTAAATTACATATTTTTTAATACTAGAGAAAGAAGTATCTTACATATTTCTATATGCTCTTTTTGCAGCTAATATGTGTCTTGCTTAAAGAAGTGTCAGGAATAACACCTAAGTGACATAATTGTAAGTAACCTGAGTTATTAATTGTTGTTAACTAGTGGCTTCATTGAGGAGGGCATGTCAACCGACTCCAGTATTCTTGCCTGGAGTGTTCTTTAGAGAGAGGAGTCTGGTCAGCTACAGTCCATGGAGTCTCAACGAGTCGGACACGACTGAGCAACTAAGCACAGCACAGCACGGGGGTAAACTGTGACCAACTCTTTGCAACACCATGGACTATATAGCCTGCCAGGTTCCTCTGTCCATGGAATTTCCCAGGCTAGAATATTAAAGTGGGTTGCCATTTCATTCTCCATTCATTCTCATCTTCCTGACCTGGGAATCAAACCTGTGTCTCCTGCATTGGCAGAAAGATTCTTTACCACTAAGCTACAAGGGAAGCCTGAGTCATTAATCACCTGATTATATTTTTCTTTGCTGTGGATAGTGGCCTCAGTTCAACTGTTAGCTGTAACATACCCACCAAAATTTTACTGTTTCACTTTTTTCTATAAAATGATGTTAGCTGCTAGAAAATAAAAATAAAAGGTTTATAAAAGCAGATTCACTCTAATGAGATCTTGTATACTTGATATACCATTCATCATGAATGTCAAATGAGATGTCATGAATGTCAGATGAGATGAGGCCAATGACTTTGGCATTTACTTGTACATTTCAGGTCACTTGGCAGTGGAAAGTGAAAGTGAAGTCGTTTAGTCGTATCTGACTCTTTGCGACCCTATGGACTGTAGCCTGCCAGGCTCCTTCTCTGTCCATAGGATTTTCCAGAAAAGAATACTGGAGTGGGTTGCCATTTTCGTCTCCAACTTGATGGTAGAGACATCCACCAATTAGAATTAGGTCCTAAAGTTTCTCTTCTTTTCTTACTCTAAGTTGTGTGTCTGAACCATGTCTTATTGCTTTATTTCTTCCAACTCCTGCAATTTAGCATTCTGATTAGATAAAAGGAAATCAGTCCTCTTAACTGCCAGACTCACATTTCTTTTTTTATTTTATTGATTTTGACCACTAGTTTTGTCCAAACTTGTTTTCTTTTACTGGTTTCTATTTCACCTTTTGCTCTCAAAAACAAAAGATGAAAAAAAACCCTGTATAATCTCACAATGCTGCTGCTGCTGCTA
Source organism: Bubalus bubalis (assembly GCF_019923935.1). NCBI lineage: Eukaryota > Metazoa > Chordata > Mammalia > Artiodactyla > Bovidae > Bubalus > Bubalus bubalis. The sequence goes on along the minus strand of NC_059176.1, from coordinate 33,397,470 downwards.
AGTCGCTTCAGTCGTGTCCAACTCTGTGTGACCCCATAGACGGCAGCCCACGAGGCTCCCCTGTCCCTGGGATTCTCCAGGCAATCTCACAATAGTTTTCCAAATTCTCTCTTTGAATGTTTTGACAACAATGTTTTATCAGTCTTATGGACTAATTATAATTAACCTCCTATATTGTATCAGCAGGAATGCTAAGAACCTTTCCCTCACACTTGAGACAACATTATTTACATGAAAGATGTTATACAATAATTATAATTAATTATAATTGGTTCTTTTGATTCTCATATAAAATCTTTTTTCCTTAAGGCTAAGGATTTGGTTAATTTAGCTTTAGGTTGCATTTTCTTCATGGACTAGTTCAATAAATTTAGATAAAACTTGTAATACTCATTTAAAGGTCTATTTTCATTTTTGTTGACTTTTAAAAAATTATTGAAGCATAGTTGCTTTACAATATTGTATTGATTTCTGTGTATAGCAAAATGATTCAATTATACATATATACGTGTGTGTGTGTATATATATATATATATATATATATATATATATATGTATTCTTTTTTATATTCTTTTTATTTTGATTTGCCACAGGATATTGAACATAGTTCCCTGGGCTCTACAGTAGGACCTTGTTTATCTACCCTATATTTACCAGTTTGCTTCTGCTAATCCCAAGCTCCAATCTTTCCCTCTCCCACTCTCCTCCCCCTTGGCAACCACAAATCTGTTCTCTATGTTTGTGAGTTTGTTTCTGTTGCATAGATATGTGTTCATTTGTGTCATATGTTAGACTCCACATATAAGTGATGGAGTATGATATTTGTCTTACTCTGTCTGACTTCACTTAGTATAATTTCTAGGTCCATTTGTGTTGCTACAAATGATATTGTCTTATTCCTTTTCTTGGCTGAGTAATATTCCTGTGTGTGGGTGTGGGTGGGTGGGTGTACTACATCTTTTTTATCCATTCATCTGTTAATGGACATGTAGGTGGTTTCCATGTCTTGGCTACTGTAAATAGTGCTGCTATACTCATAGGGATGTGTGTATCTTTTTGAATTGTAGTTCTTTCTGGATCTATGCCCAGGATGGGGGTTGCTATTTTAGTTTTTTAAAGAACTTCCATATTGTTTTCCACAGTGGGTACAACCAATTTACATTTTCACCAACTGTGTAATATGGTTCTCTTTTTTACACACTCTCTTCAACATTTTTTATTTGTAGACTTTTTAATGATGACCATTCTGACCAGTGTGAGGTGATGTGTGACTGTAGTTATGATTTGCATTTCTCTAATTAGCAATTGCTAGTTAGCAATGATGAACATCTTTTCATGTGACTATTGGCAGTAACCCTGAAGAAGTTGAATGGTTCTATGAAGACCTACAAGACCTTTTAGAACTAACACCAAAAAAAGATGTCCTTTTCATTATAGGGAACTAGAATGCAAAAGTAGAAAGTCAAGAAACACCTGGAGTAACAGGAAAATTTGGCCTTGCAGTACAGAATGAAGCAGGGCAAAAGCTAATAGAGTTTTGCCAAGAGAATGCACTGGTCATAGCAAACACCCTCTTCCAACAACACAAGAGAAGACTACATATGGACATCACCAGATGGTCAACACTGAAATCAGATTGATTATATTCTTTGTAGCCAAAGATGGAGAATCTCTATACAGTCAGCAAAAACAAGACTGGGAGCAGACTGTGGCTCAGATCATGAACTCCTTATTGCCAAATTCAGACTTAAATTGAAGAAAGTAGGGAAAACCACTAGACCATTCAGGTATGCCCTAAATCAAATCCCTTATGATTATACAGTGGAAGTGAGAAATAGATTTCAGGGACTAGATCTGATAGGTAGAGTGCCTGATGAACTATGGATGGAGGTTTGTGATGTTGTACAGGAGACAGGAATCAAGACCATCCCCAAGAAAAAGAAATGCAAAAAAGGAAAATGGCTGTCTGAAGAGGCCTTACAAATAGCTGTGAAAAGAAGAGAAGCGAAAAGCAAAGGAGAAAAGGAAAGATATACCCATTTGAATGCAGAGTTCCAAAGAATAGCAAGGAGAGATAAGAAAGCCTTCCTCAGCGATCAATGCAAAGAAATAGAGGAAAACAATAGAATGAGAAAGACTAGAGATCTTTTCAAGAAAATTAGAGATACCAAGGGAACATTTCATTCAAAGATGGGCTCAATAAAGGACAGAAATGGTATGGACCTAACAGAAGCAGAAGATATTAAGGAGAGGTTGCAAGAATACACAGAAGAACTGTACAAAAAAGATCTTCATGACCCAGATAATCACGATGGTGTGATCACTGACCTAGAGCCAGACATCCTGGAATGTGAAGTCAAGTGGGCCTTAGGAAGCATCACTACGAACAAAGCTAGTGGAGGTGATGGAATTCCAGTTGAGCTATTCCAAATCCTAGATGCTGTGAAAGTGCTACACTCAATATGTCAGCAAATTTGGAAAACTCAGCAGTGGCCACAGAAAAGGTCAGTTTTCATTCCAATCCCAAAGAAAGGCAATGCCAAAGAATGCTCAAACCACCACACAATTGCACTCATCTCACACACTAGTAAAGTAATGCTCAAAATTCTCCAAGCCAGGCTTCAGCAATATGTGAACCGTGAATTTCCAGATGTTCAAGCTGGTTTTAGAAAAGGCAGAGGAACCACAGATCAAATTGCCAACATCCTCTGGATCATGGAAAAAGCAAGAGAGTTCTAGAAAAACATCTATTTCTGCTTTATTGACTATGCCAAAGCCTTTGACCATGTGGATCACAATAAACTGTGGAAAATTCTGAAAGACACGGGAATGCCAGACCACCTGACCTGCCTCCTGAGAAATCTGTATGCAGGTCAGAAGGCAACAGTTAGAACTGGACATGGAACAACAGACTGGTTCCAAATTGGGAAAGGAGTATGTCAAGGCTGTATATATGTATTTTGTCACCCTGCTTATTTAACTTATATGCAGAGTACATCATGAGAAACGCTGGACTGGAAGAAGCACAAGCTGGAATCAAGATTGCTGGGAGAAATATCAATAACTTCAGATATGCAGATGACACCACCCTTGTGGCAGAAAGTGAAGAAGAACTAAAGAGCTTATTGATGAAAGTGAAAGAGGAGAATGAAAAAGTTGGCTTAAAACTCAACATTCAGAAAACTAAGATCATGGCATCCAGTCCCATCACTTCATGGCAAATAGATGGGGAAACGGTGGCTGAGTTTATATATTTTTGGGCTCCAAAATCACTGCAGATAGTGATTGCAACCATGAAGTTAAAAGACACTCCTTGGAAGGAAAGTTATGACCAACCTAAAAAGCAGAGACATTACTTTGTCAGCAAAGGTCCATCTAGTCAAGGCTATGGTTTTTCCAGTGGTCATGTGTGGGTGTGAGAGTTGAACTATAAAGAAAGCTGAGTGCCAAAGAATTGATGCTTTTGAACTGTGGTGTTGGAGAAGACTCTTGAGATTCCCTTGGGCTGCAAGGAGATCCAACCATTCCATCCTAAAGGAGCTCAGTCCTGTGTGTTCATTGGAAGGACGGATGTTGAAGCTGAAACTCCAATACTTTGGCCACCTCATGCAAAGAACTAACTCATTAGAAAAGACCCTGATGCTTGGAAAGATTGAGGGCAGGAGGAGAATGGGACGACAGAGGATGAGATGGCTGGATGGCATCACTGACTCAATGGACATGAGTTTGGGTGGGCTCCGGGAGTTGGTGATAGACTGGGAGGCCTGGTGTGCTGCAGTTCATGGGACCACAAAGAGTCAGACACGACTGAGTGACTGAATTGCACTGATTGGCTGTTTATATGTCTTTGGAGAAATGTCTGCTTAGGTCTTCTGCCCATTTTTCAATTTTGTTGACCTTTTAAATGAAATATTCTACTTAAAAATTTTATTTGGCTATGGCAGGTCTTAGTTCTGGTACACAGGGTTGTCAGTCTTTATTGCATCAATCTTTGCTCTTTAGTTGTGGCATATGAACTCTTAGTTGTGTCCTGTGAAATCTAATAAACTGACTAGGGATCCAACCTGGGCCCCTTGCCCTGGAAGCTTGGATTCAGTCACTGAACCATGAGGATAGTCCCAGAATTTACCTACTGTTTGTTTGATTAACTTGTTTTTCCAAAGAAACAATCTTAGACTCCAAGCAAAGATTTTTCTGTTTTTTACCATAGAAATTCTGAAAAGTATATTATGTGTAAGCACTTAAAATACTGATGTTTGAAATGACTGGAATAAGTACATTTTGGATGATAGTATTTGGAAAATTAAATAACATGTGTTATTTCAAAATTTTGGAAGTTTTATAGCTCCACTTATCTGTTGGTTCTTCAGAGAGTCCTTCCACCATGTTGGGATAATTATTAGGATCATTCTATTGCTTGCTCCTTGCTATTTCCTTTCAATAAAATTATCACAATTTGTAGTCAGATATTTAATTTTTTATTCAACTGTTTCCCTCTAAACTATAACTTTGAGGTTTTAAGCTCTGCAAACTTAGTGTTTTCATATGTTCAAAGAGATCAGGAAACATGTATATAGGCATATCTTAGAGATATTGCAGTAGTCTGATTCCAGACCAGTTCAATAAAGTGAGTATCACAAGAAAGCAAGTGTCATGAATTATTTTGGTTTCCCAGTACATATGAAAGTTGTGTTTAAACTATATTGTAATCTGATAGTTGTGTAATAGCATTATGTCTAACAGAACAATGTACATACCACCATTAAAAAATACTTTGCTAACCATCATCTGAGCCTTCAGCAGGTTTTGATCTTTTGCAATAGTGACATCAAAGGTCACTGATCACAGATCACCTTGGCAAATACAATAATTAAAAAGTTTAAAATATTGCAACAATTACCAAAAAGTGACACAGAGACATGAAGAGTGTAGATGCTGTTGGGAAAATGGTACCAATAGAGTTGCTTGATGCAGGGTTGCCATACATCTTCAATTTATGACACATGCAATATCTGCAAAGCACAATGAATTGAAGTAAAATAAAATGAGATACTGCCAGTATTTTTTTCATCAGTGTAATTCTAGGCCATAGTAGAGTATCTGGCACATAGTGAATATTCAATGAACATTTGTTGAAGGAGCTAATAATTATAGTGAAGTAGAAGAAAGATGAGGATAAAGGAGAAGCAGGTAGAGCAGAAAATAGAGAAAGGGGAGCTGAATGAGGAAGACAGAAAGAGGGAGAGGAAAACGGTTCTAGTTATCCACTGTTATTCTGTCCTCACAACAAACTTATCAGATCAGTCTTCTTGAAGAAAAAGGGGCACAGAAAGGTTATTTAAGGTGCCTGTGCTTATGGTCACACCAAAGGTGGCAGGGTTGAATTTTGAATCCAGGCAGTATGACAGCAGTCTAGCCAGTTGTGTCCCATTCTTAGTAGAAAGACTATGGCATTTTCCATAGTCATTCATTTCACTTAGCCAAAGACACCATGTTTTTCTAAGACAGTTGGTATTTTTACATAATAGTGGTAAAATGTGCAGTTCACTGAGCCATGTGTGGCAGTTGGGTTTTTCAGGCACTAAACAGATTCACTTTACTTTCTTAATAAAAAGGTGTTTCTTAAGGAAACCTAGTTGCTGTGGTAGTTTTTTCCTAGCAGTCCGTTTTGGGCTTCCCAGGTGGCACAATGATAAAGAATCCTCCTGGCAATGCTGGAGATGCAGGAGACGTGGGTTTGATCCCTGAGTTGGGAAGATCCCCTGGAGAAGGAAATGGCAACTCACTCCAGTATTCTTGCCTGGGAAATCCCATGGAGAGAGGAGCCTGGTGGCTGCAGTTCATGGGGTTGCAAGAAGTCAGACAAGACTGAGCGACTGAGCAGGCATGTACTCAGGGGTCCATTTACTTTCTGTGAGCTATACCGTTCCTTCCCAGTTATGTCAGATCTTATCCCACTCAACGCTTTCTGAGGTTTCAAAATTGTTGTGTGAACCACTGGTAGGGTGCATGCCTGTGTGTGCTAAGTCCCTTCAGACATGTCTGACTCTTTGCATCCCTAAGGACATGTAGCCCACTAGGCTTCTCTGTCCATGCTATTCTCTAGACAAGAGTCCTGGAGTGGGTTACCATGCCCTCCTCCAGACTGATAGGGTATGAGTATAAAACCATTAAACCTATATATTATCTTAAGCCATAGAGTTACTCTATGCATTGGTAGTAAAGAAATAGGCCAACATACTGCCCTCACCTTCCTTCCCTTCCAATAAAATGATTTGTTTCTGGGCTTCCACATTGTTTTTCCCTTCTTTACAGAAAAAATGCTCATAATTTCTAAGTCCTTTTCTCACTTTTTTCTTTCTTTTGCGGTTGAATTGTATAAATTCTTTCTGTATCTACGATATTAACTCCTTAACAGACATGATTTGAAATATTTTTCCTGTTCTCTAGGTTGTCTTTCATTTTGTTGATGGTTTCTTTTGCTGCACAGAAGCTTTTTAGCTTGATAACAGCCTCACCTAACAGAAGCAGAAGATATTAAGAAGAGGTAGCAAGAATACACAGAAGAAAGGTGCAAAAAAGATCTTTACAACCCAGATAATCACGAAGGTGTGATCACTCACACTCACCTAGAGCCAGACATCCTGGAATGTGAAGTCAGGTGGACCTTAGGAAGCATCACTACAAACAAAGCTAGGGGAGGTGATGGAGTTCCAGTTGAGCTATTTCAAATCCTAAAAGATGATGTTGTGAAAGTGCCGCACTCAGTATGTCAGCAAATTTGGAAAACTCAGCAGTGGCCACAGGTCTGGAAAAGGTCAGTTTTCATTCCAATCCCAAAGAAAGGCAATGCCAAAGAAAGGCAATGCCAAAGAATGTTCAAACTACTGCACAATCACACTCACCTCACACACTAGTAAATTAATGCTCAAAATTCTCCAAGCCAGGCTTCAGCAATATGTGAACTGTGAACTTCCAGATGTTCAAACTGGTTTCAGAAAAGGCAGAGGAACCAGAGATCAAATTGCCAACATCCGCTAAATCATGGAAAAAGCAAGAGAGTTCCAAAAAAACATCTATTTCTACTTTATTGACACTACCAAAGCCATTGACTGTGTGGATCACAATAAACTGTGGAAAATTCTGAAAGAGATGGGAATACCAGAACACCTGACCTGCCTCTTGAGAAACCTGTATGCAGGTAAAGAAGCAACAGTTAGAACTGGACATGGAATGACAGACTGGTTCCAAATAGGAAAAGGAGTACATCAAGGCTGTATATTGTCATTCTACTTATTTAACTTCAGTCAGTCAGTCAGTTCAGTCACTCAGTCATGTCCAACTCTTTTTGACCCCATGAATCGCAGCATGCCAGGCCTCCCTGTCCATCACCATCTCCCGGAGTTCACTCAAACTCACGTCCATCGAGTCAGTGATGCCATCCAGCCATCTCATTCTCTGTCATCCCCTTCTCCTCCTGCCCCCAATCCCTCCCAGCATCAGAGTCTTTTCCAATGAGTCAGCTCTTCGCATAAGGTGGCCAAAGTACTGGAGTTTCAGCTTTAGCATCATTCCTTCCAAAGAACACCCAGGGCTGATCTCCTTTAGACTGGACTGGTTGGATCTCCTTGTAGTCCAAGGGACTCTTAAGAGTCTTCTCCAACACCATAGTTCAAAAGCATCAATTCTTTGGCACTCAGCTTTCTTCACAGTCCAACTCTCGCATCCATACATGACCACTGGAAAAACCATAGCCTTGACTAGACGTACCTTTGTTGGCAAAGTAATGTCTTATTTAACTTATATGCAGATAAATCATGAGAAATGCTGGGCTAGACAAGCTGGAATCAAGATTTCTGGGAGAAATATCAATAACTTCAGATATGCAGTTGACACCACCCATATGGCAGAAAGTGAAGAAGAACTAAAGAGCCTCTTGATGAAAGTGAAAGAGGGGAGACAAAAAGTTGGCTTAACGCTCAACATTCAGAAAACTAAGATCATGGCATCTGGTCCCATCACTTCATGGGAAATAGATGGGGGAACAGTGGAAACAGTGTCAGACCTTATTTTTCTGGTCTCCAAAATCACGGCACATGGTGATTGGAGCCATGAAATTAAAAGGTGCTTACTTCTTGGAAGGAAAGTTATGACCAACCTAGACAGCATATTAAAGACCAGAGACATTACTTTATCAACAAATGTCCATCTAGTCAAGGCTATGGTTTTTCCAGTGGTCATGTATGGATGTGTTGGACTATAAAGAAAGCTGAGTGCTAAAGAATTGATGCTTTTGAACTGAGGTGTTGTAGGGGACTCTTAAGAGTCCCTTGGACTGTAAGGAGATCCAATCATTCCATCCTAAAGGAGATCAGTCCTGGGTGTTCATTGGAGGGACTGATGTTGAAGCTGAAACGGCAATACTTTGGCCACCTGATGTGGAGACCTGTCTCATTTTAAAAGACCCTGATGCTGGGAAAGATTGAGGGCAGGAGGAGAAGCGGACGACACAGGCTGGGATAGTTGGATGGCATCACCGACTCGATGGACATGGGTTTGGGTGGACTCTGGGAGTTGGTGATGGACAGGGAGGCCTAGTGTGCTGGGGTTCATGGGGTTGTGGGGAGTCGGACACAACTGAGGGACTGAACTGAATCTGACTTGTTTATTTATTTATTTCTTGTGGTTTAGATGCAAAATGTCATTACCAAGATGCATGTCAAGGAGCTTAATTCCTTTTTTTTAAACTAGGAGTTTCATAGTTTTGGGTCTTACATTTAAGTCTTTATTCCATTTTGAGTTAATTTCAGTATGTGGAGTAAGAATGTAGTTTCATTTTTCTGCCTGTGGTTATCCATTTTTCCTCCAAATATTTATAGAAGAGATAATCTTTTTTTTTTCCATTGATTATTTTTGGCTCCCTTATCAAATATTAGTTGACCGTATTTGTGTGGCTCTATTTTGGGCTTTTGATTCTGTTCCATTGGTATATTTGTCTTTTGATGGCAATACCATACTGTTATGAAGACCATGTGTCTGTCTTTGTTCAGCTGCTCAGTCGTGTCTGATTCTTTGCAATTTTATGAACCGTTGCCCGCCAGGTTCCTCTCTCCAAGGCATTTTTCAGGCAAGAATATTGAAGTGGGTTGCCATTTCCTTCACCAGGGGATCTTCCCAACCCAGGGATCAAACCCATGTCTTTGTTTAGTTTGAAATCAGGAAATGTGATGCCTTGTTCATTTGGAAGATTTCTTGGTTATTTGGGGTTTTTTTGTGGTTTCAGATAAATTTTAAGTGTTCTTTTCTACTTCTGTAAAAAAGTGCTATGGAAATATTGATAGAGATTCCACTGAATTTATAGCTGGCTTTTGGTAGTATTGACATTTTAACAGTATTCGATTTTCCAGTTTAAAAACACAGGCTACCTTTCCATTTATTTGTGTCTTCTTCAGTTTCTTTCATGAGTATCTTGTAGTTTTCAGAGTAGAGTCTTTCAAATGCTTAGTTAAATTTATTTCTGTTTTATTGTTTTAGATAATGTTGTAAATGAAATAATTTTATTTCTTTTTCAGAATTCATTAGTATATACAGATGCTACAGATTTTTTAATGTTAATTTCATATTCTACAATTTTACTGAATTCACTGATTAAATCTAAGAGGTTTTTGGTTGAAAGTTTAGGAATTTCTATATATAAAATCATGTATCTTCAAACAGAAAGAGTTTTACTACTTTCCTTTCAATTCTGATGTATTTTAGTTCTTTTTCTTACCCAATTTCTCTAGCTAGGCTTCTGGTACTAAGTTGACTAGAAATAGTGAGATTTCCTGTAAGATTCCTGATTTTATAGGAAAAGATTTCAAAATTTCACTCGAGTATGATGTTAACTGTGAGTGTGTCATATATGACCTTTATTGTATTGAAATATGTCCATCTATGCCTGATTTGTTAAGTTTTTATCATTAATGAATGCTAAATTTTGTTAAATGCTTTTTTTGCATCTGCTGGGATGAACATGATTCTTTTTTTGCCATTTTATTAATGTGATGTATCACATTGATTTGCCTATGTTGAATCATCCTTGCCTCTCAGGGATAATTCCCACTTGATCATGGTTAATGATCCTTTTAATTTGCTGTTGAATTTGGTGTACCAGTATTTTATTGAGAAGTTTTGCGTTTGTACTCATTAGAGATACTGGCCTATAGTTTTCTTTTCTAATATTGTCCTTTTCTTGTTTTTATTTCAGGATAAGGCTGGCCTTGTTGAATGAGTATGAGAGTATTTCTTCCTCTTTGGTTTTTTGGAAATATTTTAAGAAATGAAAGTGAAGTCGCTCAGTCTTGTCTGACTCTTTGTGACCTCTGGACTGTAGCCCACCAGGCTCCTCCGTCTGTGGGATTCTCCAGGCAAGAATACCGGAGTGGGTTGCCATTTCCTTCTCCAGGGGATCTTCCGGACCCAGGGATGGAACCCTGGTCTCCTGAATTGCAGGCAGATGCTTTACCCTCTGAGCCACCAGGGAAGCCCAAGTTTTAAGAAGGATTGGTGTTAATTCTTTAAATGGTTGGTAAGGTTCACCAGTGTAGTCGTGTGGTCCTAGGGTTTTCTTCTCAGTTAATTTTTGATTACTGATTCTATATCTTTACTATTAATTGGTCTAGTCAGATTTTCTATTTTTTCCTGATTCAGCCTTGGTAAATTATGTGCTTCTAAGAATTTTTCCATTTCTTCTAGGTTGTCTGGTTTTTGGCATATAGTTGTTCATAGTAGCTTCTTATAATTCTCTGAATTTCTGTGGTTTCCATTCTAATGTCTTTTTAAAATTTATAATTTTGTTAATTTTTCCTCTCTCTTTTTTCTTGGCCAATTCTAGCTTAAGGTTGGTCAATTTTTCTTTTCAAAAAATCAGCTCTTAGTTTGGTTTATCTTTCTGTTGCTTTTCTGTTCTCTATTTTATATTTGTTCTAATATTTATTATTTCTTTTTTTTTTTCTGTCAACTTTTGGATCAGTTTCCCCTTTTTTCTGGCTCTGTAAGGCATAGATTAGGTTGTTTATAGTAAGTCATCTACATACAAATGGAGTTCCATTTTGAGAGAACATTTGTAAGTCCAATATGCTTGTAAAGTCCAACAAAGTTTGCCAGATACCCAACTAACACAATCAACTATAAAATACTGATGTGTATAATACTTTCACACAGATAATATATAAAATATAAGCATTTAAAATGTTACAAGACAGTACCTTAAGAAGTACAGTAGTAGAGGGCAATAGCTGGCATAGAGGCACTAGGCAGTGAGTGAACAGGTGAGAAGAGTTACTGACTGGAGGAGGGAGTGGAGGTGGGAGATGAAAAAGCTGAAGGATCAACAATAGGAGACAGAAGGCAAGCAATTTTACTCATGCCTGATGTTGATGGAATGCATGTTTGTAGTTTTGAAAGTTTGAAACCTGAAGGTTTTTATGAAAGGGACTTAACTATATTTGGGATCTTTCTTGCTTCTCAATGTGTGTGTTTATTGCTATGAACTTGTCTCTTAGAACAGCTTTTGCTACATCTCACAAGTTTTGGTATTTTGTAATTCCATTTTTATTGTCTCAAGAAACTTTTATTTCCTCTTTAATTTTTCTTTGACCCATTAATTCTTTTGAAGTGTTGTTTGATGTCCACATATGTGAATTTTCTGCTTTTCCTCTTGTATTGATTTCTAATTTCATGAAAGTATTGTCAGAGGAGATATGTGGTATGATTTCAGTCTTACTGAATTTTCTAAGACTTATTTTATTGCTTGACATCTGGTCTGTCATAGAAAATGTTGCATGTGTGCTTGTGTATTCTGTAGTTTTTGGATAGGATGTTCTGCATGTGTCTGTATGGTCCATTTGGTCTATAGCTTTATTCAAAATTACTGTTTCCTTATTGATTCTCAGTCTAGATGATCTATTTATTATGGAGAGTAAGTTATTAAAGTCCCCAACAATTATTGTATTTCTGCTTATTTATCCTTTTAGCCCTGTCAGTTTTTGATTTCTGTATTTAGGTGATCCAGTGTTGGACACATAAATATTTACAATTGGTATACTTTCTTGATATATTGACCCTTTTGTCATTGAATAATGACTTTCTTTGTCTTTTTTTAACCATTGGATGATAATAACTTGGATAATTTCATCTCTTTACATTTAAAGTAATTATTGATAGAAAAGGACTTACTGTTTTCATTTTGTTAATTGTTTTCTGACTGTTTTTTAGATCCATTGTTCCTTTTTTCTTATCTTGTTGTCTGTTTGTATATGTTTTGGTGTCTTTTGGTATCAGTATGCTTTGACTTTTTTATTTTGTTCTTTTTTCCCTCAAGGGTAAAACATCGACTTATTTTTATTTATTTATATTGGAGTATAGTTGATTTATAGTGTTGTGTTCGTTTCTGCTGTACAGCAAAATGAGTCAGTTATGTGTATACCTGTATCCCCTCCTTTTAGATTCTGTTTCCATATAGGTCATTACAGAATATTAAATGCAGTTCCCTGTGCTATGTAGTAGGTTCTTATTAGTTATCTATTTTGTATGTAGTAGTAGGTATACGTCAGTCCCAATTTTCCAATTTATCCATCCCTCAATTCTTTCCTTGGCAACCATAAGTTTTCTACATTTGTGACTCTATTTCTGTTTTGTACCATTTTTAAAAATAATAGATTCTGCATATAAGTGGTATCATATGACATTTGTCTTTGTCTCATTTCACTCGGTATTACAATCTTTAGGTTTATCCATGTCGCTGCAAATGGCATAATTTTATTATTTTTTATGATTGACTAATATTCCATTGTATATATGTATTACTTTTTTTTACCCATTTCTCTGTTGATGGACATTTAGCTTGCTTCCCTGTCCTGGCTATTGTAAATAGTACTACAGTAAACAATGGGAGTGCATATATCCTTTTGAATTATGGCTTTCTTTAGATATATGCCCAAGAAGAGTGGAATTTCAGGATCATATGATAGTTCTATTTTTAGTTTTTTTTTTTTAATTACCATACTGTTTTCCATGGTCTCTGTACCACTTTACATTTCCACCAACAGTGTAGGAGGGTTCCCTTTTCTGTCTCTCCTCTCTAGGATTTATTCTTCATAGATTTTTTGATGATCCTAACTGGTTTAAGGTGATACCTGATTGTAGTTTTGATTTGCATTTCTCTAATAATTAGTGATGCTGAGTATCTTTTCATGTGCTTTATGGCCATCTGCATGTCTTCTTAGGAGAAATGTCTATTTAGATCTTCCTCCCATTTTTTGATTATTTGTTTTTTTATATTGAGCTGCATGAGGTATTTGTGTATTTTGAGGATTAATCCCTTGTTGGTTGCTTTGTTGGGAAATATTTCCTCCCATTCTTTGGGGTATCTTTTTGTTTTGTTTATTGTTTCCTTTGCTGTTCAACAACTCTTAAGTTTAATTAGTTTCCATTTATTCATTTATTCTTTATTTAATTTTTATTACTCTCTGAGCTGGATCATAAAAGATGTTACTATGATTTATGTCAGACAATGTTCTGCCTATGTTTCCCTTTAAGAGTTTTATAGTATCAAGTCTTACATTTAGATCTTCAATCCATTTTAAGTTTGCTTTTGTGTATGGTGTCAGAGAATATTCCAGTTTCATTCTTTTACATGTAGCTGTTCACATTTCCCAGCACCTCTTATTGAAGAGACTGTCTTTTCTTCACTGTGTATTCTTGCCTCTTATGTCATAGATTAGGTGACCATAGGTGTGTGGGTTTACCTCTTGACTTTCTATCCTATTTTATTGTATAGATTTCTGTTTCTGTGCAGGAACCATGTGGTTTTGATGACAGTAGCTTTGTAGTACACTCTGGAGTCAAGAAGCCTGATTCCTCTAGCTTTGTTTTTCTTCTCAAGATTGCTTTGGTTATTTGGGGTCTTTTGTGTTCAGTTCAGTTCAGTCGCTCAGTCGTGTCTGACTCTTTGTGACCCTATGAATCACAGCACGCCAGGCCTCCCTGTCCATCACCAACTTTTTGTGTAACCATACAAATTAAAAAAGTTTTTTTTTTTTAAATTATGTGAAAAATACTACTGGTAATTTCATAGGGATTGCATTGAATCTGTAGATTACTTTGGGTAATATGGTCATTTTCACAATATTAATTCTTCCAACCCAAGAACATGGCATGTATTTGCATATGTTTACATTATCTTTGATTGCTTTCATCAGTATCTTATAGTTTTCTGAGTACATGTCTTTTTCCTCCTCAGGTTTATTCCTAGTTATTTCATTCGTTTTTTTGTGATGCTAAATGAGATTGTTTTCTTAATTTCTCTGTCTGATCTTTCATTGTTAGTGTGTAGAAATACAAGAGGTCTCTGTGTATTAGTTTTGTATTCTGCAACTTTACCAAATTCATTGATGAACCCTAGTTATTGTGTTCTTTTATCTGATAACTAGTTTTTTTCTCTTGTGGTTGTCATGAGGCTTCTATAAGACATCTTCAACTTTTAACACCCTATTTTAAACTGATAACAATTTAACTTCCATGGAATTCATAAACTTTATTTCTGAACCTCCCTCAAAACATATTAGGTGATGGTTGTTACAATTTACATATTTTTTGTAAAATCTAGCTAATAGAGTTTTGAGTGAATTATTCACTGCTGCTGCTAAGTCATCTCACTCTGTGTGACCCCATAGATGGCAGCCCACCAGGCTGCCCTGTCCCTGGGATTCTCCAGGCAAGAACACTGGAGTGGGTTGCCATTTCCTTCTCCAGTGCATGAAAGTGAAAAGTCAAAGTGAAGTCGCTCAGTCATAGTCATGTCCGACTCTTAGCGGCCCCATGGACTGCAGCCTACCAGGCTCCTCCGTTCATGCGATTTTCCAGGCAAGAGTACTGGAATTACTCACTACTATTACCATATTGCAGAATTCAACTATGACTATATATTTACTAGTACCAAAGGGATCAACACTACACTTCTGTGTTTTTATGATTCTATCTAGCATTCTTTTGTTTCCACTCAAAGAACTCCCTTTAGCAATTCTTGTAAAGCAGGTTGGGTGGTAATGAACTCTCTTAAATTTTGTTCTATCAGGAATATCTTCATCCTATCTTAGTTTCTGAAAGACAGGTCACTGGGTATAAAGTTCTTGTTTGACTCTTATTTTATTTGAATATTTTGATCCCATTTGAATGTTATCACCCCTTTCTCTCCTAGAATGGAAAAAAAAAAAAAAAAAAAACCCTGGAAATATGATCTCTATTTTGGGTGAGGCAACTCTTCAGGCTTGGAGGATGACGTGAGGGGTGTGCGCCACGGACTGAGAACAAATGGATAGGACTGTTGGTTTGGTTCCTTCCCCAAATGAGGCTGTAGGATGGGCTCTACAGTTTTCTTTGAATGCTTTGATCCCATTTGAATGTTGTCATTCCATTCTCTCCTGGAATGGAAAATTTCTGATGAGAAATCTGCCAGTGGTCTTATAGGAGTTTTCTTGTATCCAACTTCCTGCTTTTGCTGCTCTTAAAATTTTTTGTCATTGTCTTTTGACAATTTTATTCAGGTTCAACTTGTTTGGGGTTTGGGTAGCCTCATGAATCTGGATATCTGTTTCTTTCCCCAGGTTGGGAAAGTTCTCAGACATTATTTCTTTAACTATACATTCTGTCACTCTCTCTATCTCTTTTCCCCATAATATGAATATTGTTTGCTTTCACTGTGTCATGTAATTTCTGCAGGTTTTCTTTAAGTGTTTTCATTGATTTTTGCTCCCCTCATTGGGTATTTTCTAGTCTCTTATCCTCCAGATTGCTGATTTGTTCTTCTCTATGATTTAGTCTTCTCCACTTTTGAAAGTGTCTCTTGAATTCTTTAGTTCAAATATTGAATTTTTCCACTCAGGGATTTCTGTGGGTTTTTTTAATGATCGCTATTTCCTTGTTAGACTTTTTATTTTGTTCATACATTGTTTCCTAATTTAGCTTAGTTGTTTGTGTTTTCTTGTAATTCATTAAACTTCCTTAAGAGGATTATTCTGTACTCTTTGAGAGTTCAAAGATCTTCATTTTTTTCAGCATTGGTTATTGGAGCTTTTTTAGTTTCCTTGGTGGTGTCATATTTACCTGATTTTTTTTGTGATTCTTGATTCTTTTTGGCATCTGCACATTTGAGAAATGGGGCTCCTCTTCCTGGCTTCACAGGTTTGCTTTTGCAGAGATAGTTTTTCACTGGTCAGCTCATGTTGGGTTTCTGGCTGTGTCTCCTGGAAAGGTCCTTGAGTAACTGGGGCCTGCTCTGTGATCTATTGTTTTGGGTGAGGCAACTGTTCAGGCTTTGTGAATGGAGATGAGGGATGTATGTCACTGGCTGAGAACCAATAGGATTGTTGGCCTGGTTCTCTCCCCAAGAGAGGCTGTAGTATGGGTTCTACAGATGCCTGTGTTCTCTGATCAAGCTTAGCATATGGATGGGACTAGGTACTATATGCCTCATCCATATGGTAAGCTTGATCAGAGAACATAGGCATCTGTAGAACCTATACTACAGCCTCTCTTGGGGAGAGAGCCAGGCCAACAATCCTATTGGTTCTCAGCCAGTGACATACATGGGACTAAGTACTATATGCAGGAGAAGGCAATGGCACCCCACTCCAGTACTCTTGCCTGGAAAATCCCATGGACGGAGGAGCCTGGTGTGCTGCAGTCCATGGGGTCGCTAGCAGTCGGACACGACCGAGCAACTTTACTTTCACTTGTCACTTTCATGCATTGGAGAAGGAAATGGCAACCCACTCCAGTGTTCTTGCCTGGAGAATCCCAGGGACGGCGGAGCCTGGTGGGCTGCTGTCTATGGGGTCGCACAGAGTCGGACACGACTGACGCGACTTAGCAGCAGCAGCAGCAGGTACTATATGCAGTATATAGGACTATGATTTAGATTTCCCACCCTGGCAGGGCAGTAGGACAGGACCCATAGCCTATAAACTCATTGTTGGGGGACTCAAATCAGTCCACAGCGTGAACTGAATTCCTTGGTCAGGTGAGACCATTTGTTTTGCTGTGCAGACAGAAGAGTCCACAGACTGTGCTCTCTGTTCAGGTGCCACTTTACATAAAGCTATTCATTGGATTATGCAGCTTGCTGTATTCTCTGGTTAGGTTCCCTAGATGGACAGGCTGGAAAATGTATTCAACAATGAGAAGGGCTGTGAGTTAAATTCCCTGCCCAGGCACGGTGAGAACGCATTCTAAAGCCCGTAATGCTCTTTGTTGTCTTAAGCCAACCTATGCCCCAGGTTCCCTGATTGAACAAGGTTACTGACTTTACTCTGCTTACTGTGGCTCTGCCTGTCTTTCAGTTCTAATGTTACTGGGCCATGCAGCTTTCAGGAGCTGTCTATAGCCCATCTACCCTGTTGGGCGAGAAGACAATGTCCACAGTGGGTGAGGCTATAACTTAGCTCCCTTGCCTGAGTGGCAGGGAAAGGGGCCACTCTGGGCTATTTTGCATTTTCTGAATAGGCTTTCTAATTGGGAGTGGCTGGGAGGTACTCTCAGCCTTGGTATGAATTTCCCTGCCTTTGTGTAGCAGGGAGAGCCTCCACACTGGCACTGGCTTTGTTCTGGGGACAGTCACCTCTGTTCACCCACCTCTCAGCTGGAGCGTCACTGGGCTGCACTGCTGCTTGGCATTGTCACTAGCCCTTCTGGTCAAAAGGTGCTGAAGATACTCTCCATAGTGGGTGGGGCTGTGATTCAGCTTTTTGCCTGGGAATGGGCAAACCAGGCTCTAGGTTCAGCAAAACCCATTGTTTGAGAATCTGAGATGGGCACACCACTGAATTGCTGAGTCAGGGCGTGTCCTCTGACTTAGTTCTGCAGAATAAGCAAAACCTCTGGTTGGGATTACTACTACGCGCTACAGGTAAAAACTCAGTCTGCCAAGATTCATGTGCTGGTTGTTGCAAGCCCCTCTACGTCTCTGTCATAGTCAGATTCCCAGTGGTTGTGCCCTGCAGAGTCCCCTGCAATCCTTGTGGTGTGGGATCAGAGTAGTGGCTTCTGCAAAGTGATCCACAACACCAGGGGAACTGGTTGTCCCTTGTGGGATCTTCTTTCCCATTGGAGGAACTGAAGGCTTAGGGGACACCTCTCTTCATGGTCCTGCACTGGCCTGGGGGAGGGGCAGTGTAGTAAAGATGTGTCTGCTTCTCTCACCTTCTAATGCAATCTGTCTCAGTCTCTGTGTGGTGAATGTAGGATGCCTCATCCTCATTCCTTCCTATGCTCTAGGATTCTCTCAGTGGTATCTTGTTCTTAAATACTAGGTTGTTATTGTGAACGGGAACGAAGTGAGGAACAACCTATGTTGCCATCTTGGTGACATCATTCTAATTTCTTATTCTTGATTTTAAAGTTAAGTCTTTCAGCTTATTATCTTTCTTTTCATACTGTATATGTATATGTCACTTTCTGCTTCCTATGCTTAACCTTCAAATATGTAATCTGTCCCTGTGTTTCTAGTCTCAGTCTTTTTATTGTTTAACGTGTTTTTTTCCCCTGGAAAAAATATCCTGCCTTGGCTTCTGGACAATAACTATTAACTTTTCATTTCTTTTCCTGAAATTCTAATCTTAATTCCCAAGAATTTTCACTGTGTCTCAAAGCCAAAGTAAACTCAGTCGGTAGGGCTGGTATTTCATCTTCCCAGTCACTCATGAAAGGAACTTTAGTTATCTTTGTGTCTTTCATTGTCCTCACCTTTCAGTTCAGTCACTCAGTTGTGTCTGACTCTTTGTGACCCCATGGACTGTAGCATGCCAGGCTTGCCTGTCCATCACCAACTCCTGAAGCTTACTCAAACTCATGTCCATTACACTGGTGATGCCCTCCAACCACCTCATCCTCTGTTGTCCCCTTCTCCTCCCTCCTTCAATCTTTCCCAGCATCAGGGTCTTTCCCCATGAGTTGGGTCTTCACATCAGGTGGCCAAAGTACTGGAGTTTCAGCTTCAGGATCAGTCCTTCCAATGAATATTCAGGACTCATTTCCTTTAGGATTGACTGATTGGCTCTCCTTTCAGTCCAAGGTCCTCACTTTTACCACTGATAAATTACTAAGTTATATTTGTTCTTCCTGCAGAATGGTGCTTGATCAGTTTGTCATTTAACTTTATTGTTCCTCATATACTTCAGGCAGTGATAGCATTTCACACCTAGAATATTCCAGTAGCTTTCCAATTGGTATATCTGTCTTTGGCCTTTTAACATAATATTCTATCTTTTTTGCTCACTCCAGAGTTAGCTTCTTAAAATGTAGGTCAGAGTGCATATAACTTTTGAAATAAAAACTTAGATAATTGTCTGTTTCCTGTAGAATACAGTCAGATTTCCTAAAATGGCATTCAAAGGGTGCTCTAACTGATTTCAGTGTGCTTGTTCAGACTGCCTCCCAAAACATTCTTCCATTAAGCTTAACTTTTAGCCATTTTTCTAACTGTATCGTGTACTTTTGTGCCCTTATACTTTTGGTCTTGATGAACTTGGAATACTTTTTCCCTACTTTTTTCCTGTCACTGAAAAGCCATTAATTTTCAAAGGGTTAGATAGGTTTATTCCACCCTGCATTATGATTGGTTGTCTGTATTTATTTTTTTTTGTAAACACTTCTAATTTTATTCCCAGTTGTATCCTTCACTTCCTCCCTTACCACATACCTAACACACAAATTCTTTTGCTCTTTTTTGTTAGTACATAGTGTTCATTAAAAAATTCCATAATCATACTATGGACTCATTGGAAAAGTCCTAATGCTGGGAAAGATAGTTAGCAGGAGAAGGGGCAACAGAGGACGACATGGTTGGATGGCATTATTGACTCAATGGACATGAGTCTGAGCAAACTCCGGGAGATGGTGAAGGACAGGGAAGGCTAGTGTGCTGCAGTCCATGGGGTTGCAAAGAATTAGACATGACTAAGCGACTGAACAACAACAGCTATGGAGTTATGAGACCTCATAGATGCATGAAAGTCTGTTTGGCACTTTAATGTTTCACTTTTTTCAAACAGAAATGATCTTATATAGAACAAGTATAGCATGGAAAAAAAGCAGAGTTAGTCATTAAAAAAGGCTCTATTCATCAGCTCCCTTTTCAAGAGCTGGTAAGTGCTTGATATGCACGTATAAACTGGCTCCCACTGCTCAAGACTCATCACCCAGATCCTTCATCAATAATTTTTTTTCAGAATGTGCAGCCTGCAGCTGATAATTCTTAATGAACTTAACTGCTTGAATCACTAAAACTTAGAAAATAGTGGCCAATGCTGTTTGTTTTTTGCTAGTGAATAGTAAAAGTGGTGGGAGTAGATTGTTTGGAAAGGCAGTGGAAAGATTGTTGAACAGAATATTTACAAAATGTCAGGAAAAGTTTTGTAAACATAAAGCTGAAAGTGAATGAAACTCAAACATCTTTGTAAATTCAGCACAACTATTATTGATAAAAAATATATGTATCATCTCAAGATATGTTTATCTATCACCTATCATTTATTTATCATTTCAGTCATGTCCAGTTCTTTGTGACCCCATGAACTATAGTCTGCCAAGCTCCTCTGTCCATGGGATTCTCCAGGCAAGAATACTGGAGTGGGTTGCCAGGCCTTCCTCCAGGGGATCTTCGCAACCCAGGGATCAAACGGGCGTCTCTTAAGTCTCCTGCATTGGCAGGTGAGTTCTTTACCCCTAGAGCCACCTAGGAAGCCCGATTATCTATTAGGTTGGTAGAAAAGTAATTGTGGTTTTGGACTGTGACTTTTAAATCATTATCATTAGGCTCAACCACAATATCATTATTCAAAATAACTATTAAAATCAACACATTTTTTCAATGAGAAATAAGTTTATTTATTCCTGTAACATAAAAGTACATGTTCTGGGATTTGACAAACTCTCAGAAAGCATTTTCTGCCTACTGCTGGATGGGGAAGCATTTTCCCTGGAAAAAGTTGTCAAAATGCTTGAAGACATGATAGTGGGTTGGTGAGAGGTCAGGTGAATATGGCAGATGAGGCAAAACTTCATACCCCAATTCATTCAACTTTTGAAGTGTTGGTTGTGTGACGTGCAGTTAGGTGGTGGTGTGCTGAAGAACTGGGCCCATTCTGTTGATAATGCTGGCTGCAGGTGTTGAAGTTTTGGTGCATCTCATCAATTTGCTGAGCATATTTCTAAGTGTAATGGTTTTGCTGGGATTCAGAAAGCTGTAGTGGGTCAGATGGGCAGCAGACCACCAAAAAGTGACAATGGCCTTTTTCAGTTTGGTGCAAATTTGGCTTTGGGAAGTGCCTTGGAGCTGCTTCTTGGTCCAACCACTGAGCTGGTGGTTGCTGGTTTTTGTGTGCAGTCCAGTTTCTGTCGTACATCACAATCCAATTGAGAAATAGTTGATTGTTGTTGTGTAGAATAAGAGAAGGTGACATATCAGCGCAACAGTTGTTTTGATTTGCAGTCAGCTCATGAGGTGCTCACTTAATTGACCTTTTTCAACTTTTCAGTTTGCTTCAAATGCTGAATGACAATAGAATGGTTGATGTTGAGTTCTTCACAACTTCTTGTGTAGTTGTAAGAGGATTACCTTTGATGAACTTCTCAATTGGTCGTTCATTGTCACCTTATGATAGCTGGCCATTGCACTCTTCATCTTCAAGGCTCTCCTATGCAAAACTTGAAACAGCACTTCAGTGTACATTAGCAATGTACAAATGCATTTTTGATGTAGTGAGTTGTTTCTGTTGCATTATGACCCATTTTCAACTCACATAAGAAAATCACTTGAATTTGCTTTCTAACGTCATTTCCATAGTCTAAAATAAATATAAAATGAACAGCAAATAATAAGTCATTAGCAAAAAAATGTAAAGTGAGAAGTGTACTTTACAATGATGTGTAACATAACCACATTTATTAAGAATGTTTTCCAATATCAAACAACAAATTTCACCAACCACAATTATATTTGCATCACCCTAGTAAAATAATTTGAAATTTGTAATTAATTTTCAAAAATTTTATTAAAACAATAAATAGAAAAATTTGAAAATATAGATGAATAAAAAATGAAAACTTTTTTTACCATGGGAAAGTAACACTATATATCTGCACATATGCATTTTTAAACAAAAATGGAAACTTACACTGAATTTACTTTTTGTAAATTATTTTATATGTAACAGTTTAACATCTTCTTATAATCATTAAATGCAATATTATTTTAACCATTGTATATTATCTAATTATTATATTCTAGATTATTTAGTGAATCCACAAATGCTCAGGTTCCAGAATTTCTCCCAAGTAAATTGTCTTGTAAAAATTTTGGCCAAGAATTTAATAGAATATATTTGGGAGGACAAGAGCAATAGGGAGAATAAAAGAATTTGAGAGGGCACACTGAACCATACATCCTCCCAGGGTATATTTCTAGCTCCAGTATTCCTGACTCATACACCAAAAAAAGAAAAAATATAATATAAATATATTCAGCCTGAACATTCAACTGGTTTAAAGTCCTTTGATGACTCAAAGCACAGTTCCAGACATCAGAAATGAAATCTCAATCTGTGCCAGTTAAATGTTAAATAACTGTATTTCATTATTAATACCAATAATATTTTATTCATTACACATACCAAAGAGATCAGAGTTCATTCATTCTTTCATTCATTAAACACGGCTATGACAGCCTTGCTGTGTCCCTAGAATGAGAGGAAAAGAGAAAAATGAATATCATCATTTTTAGTGTGTGAAGTAGGAAACGGAGGCAATTTGGGTGGTCAAATCCAAGTAACTTATTGTTTTCTTTCAGTGCCCAGCTGATTAGAATTGCTTTAGCTGGGCCTGCTGCTTATCTAATCAGACTCTTCTACTTCCTGTGTTCCAAATTGCCTTGTATGTCCACCCTTCATACCTTTGGTCTTGTTCTTTCTTTGCAGAAAAGAAAACTGCATTTTAGCAATGAAGACTCAACTGCTTCTTAAATTTTTCTTTGGTCCCTTTCAAAGAGTTTTTAAAACTGCATTCCAGAATTTCCTGTTTACAAGTAATTGATATCTTTGTAGTGGAAATAGAGCAACTTCCATGCTTTAAAAAAGTCTAACCACCCTTGGAAATTTGTATTTAAATAATTTTGAGGGGTTTCATTATATTAGGACTTAAATTCTTTAATGTGGCAGTAACATGAGGAATCCTCAGGCCTCCTGTTTTACATATTCCTGGAACTTTATACTACTCATTTGCAGAATTATCCTAGTTATAATTTAAATAATTGTTTGTTTAATTCATGAATCCCCCATAGGAATAAGCTCCTTGAAGGCAGGTACCATGTTCATCTTCATTTCTGTATTCTAGGGTGTAACATAGTTTGTGGTACAAAGTAGGAACTACAAAATACAGGTTGAATGAATAAATAGCTGAATGGATAGTCAAGAACAGGACAGACTATATAGTATTTCCCAGATGCATCTGACCAATAAATTATATTAATACATAATTATATATTAACATATAATATTAATATATATTAATATTTCACCAAATTGATGCATGTCTTTTATGTATATACATCTATTTTTTTTAACTTTAAGTTGTGAATAAGGCTCACAACAGCTTAAATTTTGAGAATAATTGTTCAGCCAACATAGTCACATAATTTACAAACATCCTCTCCACATCTATCTTGTCCAAAAAGACATCAGCAAAACACTCCATTAAATGTCTCATTGTCATGCAGATTCACTATGTCTGTATAATTTAATTAGTTTGGTATAATTTATTCTTAGTGAACTTAAAGTGGCTCTTGGTGATTGCCACTTCTTTTCTAGGTGTTCATGAGCCATCTGTCTAATTATATGTCTTGGAATTTTGCTGAGAACTGATGAAATGTGTCATGATGTATAATTTCAATGCGTACATTACATAGAAACTTTACATGCTGCTGCTGCTGCTGCTAAGTCACTTCAGTCGTGTCCGACTCTGTGTGACCCCAGAGATGGCAGCCCATCAGGCTCCCCTGTCCCTGGGATTCTCCAGGCAAGAACACTGGAGTGGGTTGCCATTTCCTTCTCCAAGAAACTTTACATAGAAATCATAAAAACATTGTCCTTTATATAATTTTCTACCATCGTTCCCAGGCATCATGTTCATACAGATACTAGTTCCACTGGTGATGTAATTATATGCAGAATACGGATTTTCCTAAAATACCCAAGACCAGGGATGCACTTGTACTTGTGAACCACATATTAGTCCGTTTGAAGAAAACCAAGTAGGTTCTTCCATCTGTTCATGTTATCTGTTTTTTCTTCACGTGACCTTTTCCCTTTCCTTTCCTTTCATTTTCTCTTTTCGTATTCCTCTTTTTTTGGGCAGAGATTGTTTCTATGTTTCTTATTCACAACTGAATAACAGCTACTACTAATAACTCTCACGCTTATATTCTCTCCATTTCAGAAAGTATTCTATTTTAAGCTGAAATCTCTTACCTCATATTCTGTGCAGAAAGGGTTATTTTTTTGGTTAAGGTTTCCATGTCTGAATTAATCAGTTTTTTTTTTCCCCCAGGACGTGGAGTTATATTGCATGAACATGACTACCTGTTAATCATGTGGATAGTTGGAATTAGAATTTCCAGAGCTAGAGGGGATATATAAACAATTTAGTAGTATCCATTAAACATGGTGGGTTATTTGGGTATCCAAAGATGAGAAACTGAGGACAGACTGAACAGATGAAGCCTGGAATTTTTGGAAACATAGTAACTGAGGCTACTCCCTGTCACTCCTGAGTTATATGATCTTTCATCTGCACATTTCTCTGTGTGCAAGTCCTATGGTTTTGGCACTCTCAGAATATTTGCATTTTTTGGCTACCCATGGCCTTTGATGTCACAGAGGAGCAGAGTGCAAGTGGCTTGGATGACCCCACATGCTGACCCTAGCCTGACTTACAATGACCCCTCAATTCCAGTACTTATCTGAGTATTTCTATTTCTGAATCTCTTAGCTTACTTTCTTTTTTATTTTTTAAATTTTATTTTATTTTTAAACTTTACAATATTGTATTAGTTTCGCCAAATATCGAAATGAATCCGCCACAGGTATACATGTGTTCCCCATCCTGAACCCTTCTCCCTCCTCCTTCCCCATACCATTCTTCTGGGTCATCCCAGTGCACCAGCCCCAAGCATCCAGTATCGTGCATCGAACCTGGACTGGCGACTTGTTTCATACATGATATTACACATGTTTCAATGCCATTCTCCCAAATCTTCCCACCCTCTCCCTCTCCCACAGAGTCCATAAGACTGTTCTATACATCAGTGTCTCTTTTGCTGTCTCGTACACAGGGTTATTGTTACCATCTTTCTAAATTCCATATATATGCGTTAGTATACTGTATTGGTGTTTTTCTTTCTGGCTTACTTCACTCTGTATAATAGGCTCCAGTTTCATCCACCTCATTAGAACTGATTCAAATGTATTCTTTTTAATGGCTGAGTAATACTCCATTGTGTATATGTACCACAGCTTTCTTATCCATTCATCTGCTGATGGACATCTAGGTTGCTTCCATGTCCTGGCTATTATAAACAGTGCTGCGATGAACATTGGGGTACTCGTGTCTCTTTCCCTTCTGGTTTCCTCAGTGTGTATGCCCAGCAGTGGGATTGCTGGGTCATAAGGCAGTTCTATTTCCAGTTTTTTAAGGAATCTCCACACTGTTCTCCATAGTGGCTGTACTAGCTTGCATTCCCACCAACAGCTTACTTTCTTATATAGAGACGATCTGCTTAGTTACTACTTGTCAGTGGGTTGGCTGGAGGTTATTTTCTTTGTTGGTTAAATTTGTTAAATGCCCACTGCTGAGAAGGGGATAAAGGCAGGGCAAACATATCAACAAATGTTTTTGCTTGTATAGAATATAATTAACCTATTTATGGATGTTTAAATTTACGTCTTATTTTACTAATAGCCATATAGTGTCTTCTATTTGCATTTGGTTTACCCTTACTAGTATAAAGATGCATTTTCATCATAGAGATTGTGAGCACCCATGTTTTACTATTTTGGATTAAAATGAAATGATCAGCATCAAATACTGAAATTAATGGTCTCTTTAAAAAATACCCTGCAGCATAGATGGTGTCTTTTTTAAATTATCCTTAGGTATATTAATAACTCTTTACTAAAGTTTTTATTTCTAGACCTCCCTTAATCTCCTCCAGCCTCAGTTTCCTGTTCAATAAAATAGTTAACAGATACGCCTCTGTAGAACAACTTAGTATCTTGTTTCCACAGGAAAGTTGTTCAAAATATAACCTTTTCCCTTTCCTTCTCTTACAGTATATGCAACAAACTATAGCTATGCTAGTTTCCTTTAGAGAGCTTTCCTTTATGTGTCTACTGTGTTGTAGCCATTTATAATTTTCTTTTTTTTTTAAATTTTATTTTATTTTTAAACTTTACATAACTGTATTAGTTTTGCCAAATATCAAAATGAATCCGCCACAGGCACAATACTGGATGCTTGGGGCTGGTGCACTGGGACGACCCAGAGGGATGGAATGGGGAGGGAGGAGGGAGGAGGGTTCAGGATGGGGAACACATTTATAATTTTCTTATCAGAATAGGTCTTTCAAGGGCTCCGATGCTTTTAAAAGAATGCGGTCATGGATTCATTCAGAACGCCTCTCTAAAATTTTTGAAATATGCTTTTTTAAAGTCCAGGGAAGTTGTCAGACTGTGCTCAGTGTTTTCTTTCTTGGCTCTTTCAAGTACTAAGATGACAACTTGACTTTCTCCCAAGGTTCCTGTCAGTTGAATTTCATGAAGTAGTTCTTTCTGTTTGGTCAAAATTAAGTCCAGAGAAATAGTCCCTTATTGCTTCATCAAATAGCTGAGAGAAGAAATTCTCAGCAAAATGAGACTTCTAACAGATGTCTGGTTCATTGACATCTCAGCTATAACCTGCCTAACCTAGTTCATTCTCACATCAGAATTATTTTTGCCCCTCACTCCTTTAAATCTCAGTGTGGTGGAGTGTACTGTTTCTCAAGCTGGTCTAAAGATGCAATTTCATGGTTCATAAGTATTCTATAGAAATTTAAAATTTTGTATTTTATTTTATTTATACTTTTAGTGCTTTTTTATCTTTTAAAATTTATTTTTCATTGAATCTAGTTGGCTTACAGTGTTGTGTTAATTTCTTCTGTACTACGCAGTAACGCAGTTATACACACACATCCTTTAAATATTTTTTCCATTATGGTTTATCTTAATAATAATCTATAAGTAAATGTAATTGCATTCTGGATTATGATTCACTTCCTGGATTTGCATGCATGTTTATGATTTCATAGATGTTAGATGATCATCTAAAGTGATAACTATTTAATATTATTCTGCTAATAAAATCAGTTGGGCTACCACCAAGATAATATCTCTTACTATTTCAGTCAGTTCAGTTCAGTTGCTCAGTCATGTCTGATTCTTTGCGACCCATGAACTGCAGCACACCAGGCCTCCGTGTCCATCACCAACTCCTGGAGTCCACCTGAACCCATGTCCATCGAGTCGGTCATGCCATCCAACCATCTCATCCTCTGTCATCCCCTTCTGCTCCTGCCCTCAATCTTTCCCAGCATCAGGGTCTTTTCAAATGAGTCACTTCTTCGCATCAGGTGGCCAGAGTACTGGAGTTTCAGCTTCAACATAGGTCCCTCCAGTGAACACCCAGGACTGATGTCCTTTAGGATGGACTGGTTGGATCTCCTTGCAGTCCAAGGGACTCTCAAGAGTCTTCTCCAATACCACAGTTCAAAAGCATCAATTCTTCGGCACTCAGCCTTCTTTATAGTCCAACTCTTACATCCATATATGACTACTGGAAAAACCATAGCCTTGACTAGATGGACCTTTGTTGGCAAAGTAATGTCTCTGCTTTTGAATATGCTATCTAGGTTGGTCATAACTTTCCTTTTAAGGAGCAAGTGTCTTAATTTCATGGCTGCAATCACCATCTGCAGTGATTTTGGAACCCAGAAAAATAAAGTCTGACACTGTTTCCACTGTTTCCCCATCTATTTGCCATGAAGTGATGGGACCAGATGCCATGATCTTAGTTTTCTGAATGTTGAGCTTTAAGCCAACTTTTTCACTCTCCTCTTTCACTTTCATCAAGAGGCTCTTTAGTTCTTCACTTTCTGCCATAAGTGTGGTGTCATCTGCATATCTGAGGTTATTGATATTTCTCCTGGTAATCTTGATTCCAGCTTGTGCTTCTTCCAGCCCAGCATTTCTCATGATGTACTCTGCATGTAAGTTAAATAAGCAGGGTGACAATATACAGCCTTGACGTACTCCTTTTCCTATTTGGAACCAGTCTGTTGTTCCATGTCTAGTTCTAACTGTTGCTTCTTGACCTGCATACAGATTTCCCAAGAAGCAGGTCAGTTGGTCTGGTATTCCCATCTCTTTCAGAATTTTTCTCAGTTTATTGTGATCCACACAGTCAAAGGCTTTGGCATAGTCAATAAAGCAGGAATAGATGTTTTTCTGGAACTCTCTTTCTTTTTCCATGATCCAGCAGATGTTGGCAATTTGATCTCTGGTTCCTCTGCCTTTTCTAAAACCAGCTTGAACATCTGGAAGTTCACAGTTCATGTATTGCTGAAGCTTGGCTTGGAGAATTTTGAGCATTATTTTACTAGCGTGTGAGATGAGTGCAGTTGGGGGGTAGTTTGAGCACTCTTTGGCATTGCCTTTCTTTGGGATTGGAATGAAAGCTGACCTTTTCCAGTCCTGTGGCCACTGCTGAGTTTTCCAAATTTGCTGGCATATTGAGTGCAGCACTTTCACAGCATCATCTTTCAGGATTTGAAATAGCTCAACTGGAATTCCATCACCTCCACTAGCTTTGTTCATAGTGATGCTTCCTAAGGTCCACTTGACTTCACATTCCAGGATGTCTGGCTCTAGGTGAGTGATCACACCATTGTGATTATCTGGGTCGTGAAGATCTTTTTTGTATAGTAGTTCTGTGTATTCTTGCCACCTGTTCTTAATATCTTCTGCTTTTGTTAGGTGAGAACAATAATCATATGTACATTGTTTTAAACTTTGTTTTATCTGCTATAAATGTATAATTTATCTTTTTTCAAAATAACTTTGCAGCTAAATGACATTTTTAATGAATAAAAATTTAGTTTCTTGAGTTTTCTAGTACATTAATATATTGATTTGGCATCATGAATAAGTACAGTACTTGTTCAGCTTTTTTCTGGTTAACAAGAACAGAGATAGTCTTAGCAGATAAATAATGCATTCTCATCAAATGAAGTTCATTCCGTTCCATGGAAATAAAGGTGCTAAAGAATTTGAAAAGTAGAGGAAGAATTTAATGATTGCATGGCACTTACAAAATAACCTTAAGTGTAACAATGTATTTCATATCTACCTTGATTTATAAGAAGAAAACAAATATTTTATTAAATAATGTTTAATGTTAGTGGTTTTCTTGGCCATTGTTTTATTTTAGACTAAACTTTATAATTGTGCTAGAACTGGAATAGGTGTCGTAGCTTAAGTGGTGAGAATATGGTATTCTTTGTCCCTGCCCTAGAGGAGCTTTTTTTTTTTTTTTTTGGTAAAGTCAGGGACACCATTCAAGTCTGAGTCTACAGTCACGGTACTTTTTACAGTGTGATGTAGTGTTTTCTCCTGAGATGACAGGTGAATGAAACAACATCTTTCTCTTCTACTACCTCCATTTATATAGCTGCTCTGCCTTAAGTACTCTAATATCATTTGTGGCTAATAGTTAAAGGGTTGAAACAGAAATATAGTACCTCTGAGTATAGGTTTATTTAATAAAAAGGTTTCAAGCAGCCCAGTTGTCTGTATGGGTCGTCTCAGATTGCATGTAAGAGAATGGGGAAAGAAGGTAAGGTAAATGAAGTGATGTAAAATATGTGTCAGGAAGAGAAAGAAGAGTAGGAAGGAGAAAAAGAAGGAAAATAGGAAGATGCAGAGAGAAAGAAGGAGGGAAAGAAGTGAAAAATTCAAAGAATGCAAATTCAATACAAAATTGAGATTAACAATATAACCTAAAAAATTCTAAACTTACATTGTCAATTAAAGTTGGATAGAATATATACTTTATTATTTTCTTTTATTTTCTTCCAACTCCTTTTTGTTTTTCCACATAATTGAATAATATGCTCCAGTAATTTATTTTTCAAAATATTTAGATTATGAGATAATCATTATCATTCATGATATGTAAAGATACTGGTTAAAATTCTAAGAGTCACACATCTGGTAGTAAAGCTAAATGAAAAATCAAAAATTTTAGGCCTGAGTATGGAAATAAAATTTATCTCCTTATTTATTATATTATTTTTGTTTCCATTTGCATATAATACCTTTTTCCATGCCTTCATTTTCAGTTAGTATATGTCTTTAGATATGAAGTGAGTCTCTTGTAAGTATCATGTATATGGGTTTTTGTTTTTGTATCCATTTAGTCAGTCTGTATCTTTTGATTGGAGCATTTAGTCCATTTACACTTAAAGTGATTATTGCTATATATGTACTTATTGACATTTTGCTCATTGTTTTGGGGTTATTTTTGTAGGTCTCTTTTGTTCCTTCTTCTGTTGCTGTCTTCCCTTCTGTGATCTGATGACTATATTTAGTGTTACGTTTGGATTCCTTTCTCTTTGTGTGTTTGTGTGTGTATGTGTGTGTGTGTGTGTGTGTGTATGTATGTATATCTATTATAGGTTTTTGGTTATCATTGAGATTCATATATAACTCTCTCCCCATCCTCTCTTCCTGGGTGTATACACATGCACACAAATTATTTTTAGTTGTTAGTCTCTCAAGTTTGAATGCATTTTAACAACCCCACATTTTCACTTTACCTCTCCCATCACATTTAATATTCTTGATGTGATATTTTACATCTTCTTATTTTGTGAATCCTTTAACTACTTATTGTGGATATAGATGATTGATGACTTTTGTCTTTTAACCCTCTATGAATTTTGCATGTTCTACCACCTTTATTGCATGTTTGTCTTACCAATTAGACTTTTCTTTCATAATTTTTATATTTTGGGTTGTGGTCTTTTCTTTTTTAACTTACAGAAGTCCTTTTAACGTTTCTTGTAAAGTCAGTTTGTTTGTGCTGAACTCCTTTAGCTTTTGTTAGTGTGTAAAACTCTTCTTCTCCTTCAGATCTGAATGATAGCCTTGCTGGGTGGAGTTCTTGGCTGTAGGGTTTTTCCTTTTATCTCTTACAATGTATCATGCAACTCCCTTCTGGCCTGCAAAATTTCTGCTGAAAAGTCAACTGTGGTCTTATGGGAGTTCTCTTGTACATAATTAGTTGCTTATATCTTGCTGCTTTTAAGATTCTTTCCTTCTCTTTAATTTTTGCCATTTTAAGTATAATGTGTCTTAGTGTGGAGTTTGGCTTCATCTACTTTGAGAGTCTCTGTGCTTCCGGGACCTGTATATCTGTTCTCTTTCTCAGGTTAGGGAATTTTTTAGCTATTAATTTCTTTAAATAATTCTCTATCCCTTCTCACTCTCTTCTCCTCTTGGAGCCCTTATAAGACAAATATTGGTACACTTGATGTTGACCTAGAGATGTCTTAATCTATCTTTGTTTAAAGATTTTTTCTGTTCATCTTGTGTGATTTCCACTAGCCTGTCTTTCAGCTTGTTGATCCATTCCTCTCTATCACTTAGTTCACTGGTGATTCTTTCCAGTGTATTTTTAATACAAGTTATTGTTTTCTTCAGCTCTGCTTGGTTGTTCTTTATATTACTGATTCTGTTTAACTTCTCACCGTGTTCATTCACTCTTCTGAGTTCATTGAGCATCTTTATGACTATTACCATTGAGCTCATTGTCAGGTAAATGGAATATCTCCTCTTTGATTTAGTTCTTTTTCTGAGATGTTGTCTTGTTCCTTCATTTGTAACATATTCCTTTGTCTTCTCATTTTGATTAGTTCTCTGTGTTTGTTTCTATATATTGACTAGGTTGCTTATATTGTTTCTATATATTGGCTAGGTTGCTTAAGCAGAACATGTCCTTATGTAGGAGATGTCCTTTGAGGTCCACCAGCACACTCCTGTCTGAGCATTAAAGATACATGCCCTGGGGGTGTCTCTGATGTTGACTGTGTGGACCCTTCAACTGTGGTGGGGCCAACTACTATTGATGTACTGGTAGGTGGCTGGTCTCTGGTCTGTTTGGCTGTAGATCCTGCTGTGCATGTTGGCTGCTACACATACCAGGGCATCCCAAGACTGGTGCCAGTCCACTGGTGTTTAGGGTTGAGTCCTAGGGTGGTTGCCTGTGGGAATCAGGACATCCTGGGACTGGTGCCAGCTCAGTAGTGAGATGGGTAAGCCACTGGCATTTATTGACTAGAGAGGGGACTACAGAAAGTTGTTTTGCCACACTAGTGTCCTTATGGTAGATTGAGCTTCCTAAAGTGGCAATTGCTAGTATCAGTATCTTTCGGGGGATTCCCAATTACCTTGTGCCTCTCTAGGAAGCTCTTCAAGGTCAGCGAAATGTCTAACCTAGGGACCTTTCAAATTACTGCCTCTGTGCTGAGACTCAGAGCATGCAAAATTTTGTGTGCACCCTTTTAGAGTGGTGTCTCTGTTCCCTACAGCCCTCTGGCTTTGATGTATGCAAGCCTTGTTGGTTTTCAAAATAAGATTTTCTCAGGGCACATTTTCCCAGAGCAGGATCCCCAAGCTGGAGAGTTGACTTGAAGCTCACACCCCTGCCTCTCGGGAGATCCTTGGAGATTGCGATTATCCTTCCCTTTGTGGGTTACCTAATAGGGGGAATATCGTTCTTGACTGTACGACATCTCCAGCTCTCCTACCTCTCTCATTGATTTCTTTATATCTTGAGTTGTGGGTAATCATTTGTGCTAGTATTCAAGTTGTTCTCATAGTTAATCTGTAAATAGTTGTTATTTCAGTGTGGCTTTGGGAGGAGGTGAACTTATGGTCTCTTCTTGCTCTACCATCTTGACCACCACCCCCATGTATATTCATGGACAGTTTTATTACCAATGGAATTAACAACTTGTGACATTTAAAATTAAATCCTAGACCAGTCTTCCATTCCTTATAAACTCTCAGGAGACTCCAGAAGCATTTTACTTAGGTGTTCATGCTTTTAATGATAGAAATTAGCACTGCAGACTGAAACAAAACAAGCCAGTGATACATAAAGATGGAGTATAATCTGTCATGAAGTTATATGTTAGAAACAGCAGTGTTGAAAGGCTAACTGCAGTTGCTCAGATCTTTGGTAAGCAAAACCTTGTTTTTAAAAGAGATTTGGTTGCTTGCAGAGCAAATGATTTTTAGCTTTTCAAAACTTCAGTATATTTGATTTCTGATCTGGGAAACAAATGCTACTGTATTCAAACTCACTTTAGCAATTCAATGACTGCAACAATTCAAAGGAGTATTAAAGGGGTATTAGAAGAACACTCTGTGTTCCCACTGGCTTTAGGTCTATGGATTAGCATTCTCAGTCACTTGTGTTTTATTCATGTAGGGAATAAAATTGTTGAAATATTGACCTAATTTAACTGGTCTTTTTTGCTAATACAATTGGTATACAGTTTTAGACATTTGTATGTAAAATTTCTTATGAGTACTTTGTCTTTCTGCAATTGCCCTTCTAGGTTATTTGTGAAGTTATGTAGTAAAATGAAAAGTTGTTTTTTTTTTTGTACTTAGCTAGGGTCTACACCCGCCATTTTATTCTTTAATACTTAAGCAAGTTGTCACTAAAATATTGAGGCAAAATTATGACATAGATGAATATAGAGTTGAAACAAGCTCTGCTGCTGCTGCTGCTGCGTCGCTTCAGTCGTGTCCAACTCTGTGCGACCCCATAGATGGCAGCCCACCAGGCTCCCCTGTCCCTGGGATTCTCCAGGCAAGAACATTGGAGTGGGTTGCCATTTCCTTCTCCAATGCATGAAAGTGAAAAGTGAAAGTGAAGTCGCTCAGTTGTGTCCGACTCTAGCGACCCCATGAACTGCAGCCTACCAGGCTCCTCTGTCCATGGGATTTTCTAGGCAAAAGTACTGGAGTGGGGTGCCATTGCCGTCTCCAAACAAGCTCTATTAAACACTAAATATTTACAATTTTAACATCAATTAAAGAAGGAAATGACTAAGTGACCAGGCTATTTCAATATCTCTCAAATGTAATTTTATGTGTGTTAGATAGTCTATTAATCATGAGATGTATATTACTAAGTCATTGTCTATTTAAAAAAATCCTACTGTTTTCACTGTTCACCACATTTATTGGCATTCAACATTACCTGACTTTGTGGTTCAGAAAGAAAAATAGTATGTGGCTCTTGGAAGAAAAATAAATACAAAGGAAGATCTTTATGCTTTTAGAAACTTGTAATCTAATTAGCAACATTTTAAGTACCGAAACTGAGTTTTTGTAATTTAAATTTGCTATTAGTGTGGATTACTGCAGATTACCCTAGTACTCTGCTGCTTAACAGCTGAGGAAAAGATAAGTAGAAGAGAAACAGTCAGGTGGGATAAAGAATGCAAGGCTTCTTGAAAAAGATGAATTTTAGACTATGTGTGAAAGGGAAAGTAATAGTCACTCAGTCGTGTCTGACTGTTTGCAACACATGCACTGTAGCCCACCAGACCCCTCTGTCCATGGAATTCTCCAGGCAAGAATACTTGAGTGGGTAGCCGTTCTCTTCTCCAGGGTATCTTCCCACCCCAGGGATTGAATCTGGGTCTCCTGCATTGAAGGCAGATCCTTTACCATCTGAGCTGCCAGGAAACCCTATACTATGTATGGTATATAACTTACTTTCCATTTCAAGTAATAGAAAATTCAAGTCCAAGTGGCTTTTAAAACAAACGGAATTTATTGGCTCCTGTAACAGAAGAATTGAAAGGTAGATCTGGCTTTCAAAATAGATTGATCTTGAGATGCTTAAGATTTTCAGGGTCTGGTTCTGTTTCTCTGCAATCTTTTCACTCTGCCCTCCTCAGCATGTTGGCATTATCTTTAGGACCCCCTCTTTTGGTGCCTGAAACACTGATTTCAGGATTCTGGACTCTGTACACTCATCTCCCTCTTGATAGTATGTTGTCCTTGGATGAGGTTTGGAATTTTGGGGGCACTCTGAGTCTCTGAACCAATAATTCTGACTAGGGTTGGGAAATAGGATGCATATACTCTGCTATTGCATTGGGAGAGAAATTAAATTCTTCAGAAGCACCTGCATCTCAAATGTAAACAAGAACCTATTAGGAAGGGGAAAGGAGAAATATGTGTTGAAAAGGTAACCAACAAACATTGGCTGGTCTTGAATTTTAAAGAAATGAATAATACAGACTTGTGGATAAGATTGGGTAGGATTCCAACTAGAAGGACTGATGTGGCAATTAGCATCATGAAGATTACTTTAGCTAGCATGTAAAGAAATTGTATGATATTGATGAATCATGTGATAGGGAGTTTTTGGATGGTTTTGAAGATTACCTTAATGATGTTAACTTTAGAAGCTACATCCTGTGACTGGCACCTTGGTGCATGAGTTGACGCAGCTGAAACTGATCATTCTTCAACTCTAGCTTCCCTCCATGGATATGGCAGATATAAGAAGAGCTGTTTCAAAGATATATGCAAAATTATCAACATAAGCCTTTTAGCTATACATGAGAAAAGCTATAGTCTTAGGGGATGTTAAAGTTACCTGAATAAAGATATTATGGGCTAAGAAATTACGTATAGCTTTTCTTGGTATAAGTTGTGACTTCACTGATAGTTTTCTGCTCAACTTGCCCAGTTTTGACTATAGAAAATGCCTTGAAATGATGCTCCATTGTTCGCAATATTTTAAAAACTGAAAATGCACAATTTGCTGGTATTAGGTTCTGTATTCTAGTGTGAGTATATTCTTAAAACCAAATAAGCACCTGACCTGCCTCTTGAGAAATTTATATGCAGGTCAGGAAGCAACAGTTAGAACTGGACATGGAACGACAGACTGGTTCCAAATAGGAAAAGGAGTACGTCAAGGCTGTATATTGTCACCCTGCTTATTGAACAGAGTACATCATGAGAAACGCTGGGCTGGAAGAAACACAAGCTGGAATCAAGATTGCTGGAAGAAATATCAATAACCTCAGATATGCAGATGACACCACCCTTATGGCAGAAAGTGAAGAGGAACTAAAAAGCCTCTTGATGAAGGTGAAAGAGGAGAGTGCAAAAGTTGGCTTAAAGCTCAACATTCAGAAAACGAAGATCATGGCATCTGGTCCCATCACTTCATGGGAAATAGATGGGGAAACAGTGGAAACAGTGTCAGACTTTATTTTTTGGGGCTCCAAAATCACTGCAGATGGTGACTGCAGCCATGAAATTAAAAGATACTCCTTGGAAGAAAAGTTATGACCAACCTAGATAGCACATTGAAAAGCAGAGACATTACTTTGCTAACAAAGGTCCGTCTAGTCAAGGCTATGGTTTTTCCAGTGGTCATGTATGGATGTGAGAGTTGGATTGTGAAGAAAGCTGAGTGCCAAAGAATTGATGCTTTTGAACTGTGGTGTTGGAGAAGACTCTTGAGAGTCCCTTGGACTGCAAGGAGATCCAACCAGTCCATTCTGAAGGAGATCAGCCCTGCGATTTCTTTGGAGGGAATGATGCTAAAGCTGAAACTCCAGTACTTTGGCCACCTCATGCGAAGAGTTGACTCATTGGAAAAGACTCTGATGCTGGGAGGGATTGGGGGCAGGAGGAGAAGGGGACGACAGAGGATGAGATGGCTGGATGGCATCACTGACTCGATGGACGTGAGTCTGGGTGACTTCCGGGAGTTGGTGATGGACAGGGAGGCCTGGTGTGCTGCAATTCATGGGGTCGCAAAGAGTGGAACACGACTAAGCGACTAAACTGAACTGTAAAAGGTAGATGGGCTATCTTTGAAAAGAAAATATACATTTTCTCTGTCATCTAAGAGACTGTCTTGAAGCCGGGATAAGATCTGGGACAACTGAGATCCCGCTGAAGGAAAACAAAGTCTTCTTGTTCTATCCTTGTGATTATTTCATTATAGACTTGGAACGGTAGACTTGCGCAAAGTAGTCCCCATATTGGGAGTAAGCTGGTTCTTAATTCGTTGTCACAGAATTGGAAATGGATGGGGAGAAGTCCTGGTGAAGACTACTGAAGAAGGCTTAGCCTGTTGACTCTGAGAATAGTGACATCCAGTAACCCTTATGAGTAATTCTGTATGTTGTACTTACTTTCCATTTTACATAAATATTAAGTTACATATATGTACCTTAAATGTATAGTTTTGGCCTTTGCTCAGTTATAGGGAATTGAAATAGACTTACATTAGGCCTGAAATGGAGTAACTCAAAGCATGGTTTTAACTTTGACACTGATGCCAGGGCTGTGGTAATAGCGGTGGTCTCTTGTTGAGAAGTGCTGTGAAAAATGGAGCCATATGCTTAGGAGGGTCAGCAGCAACAACAGAGGCAGTAGGGTTACCTGGTGGGGAGACTAGAAGAAAAGAAATACCCTTGAGTACAATAAAACATTTTCAGAAATATACCTGAATTTAAGTGAGGGGACCCTTGTAAATAGCTGGAGGCACTTTGATGGGGGTTATTAAATGAGAATCTAAATTTATATTTTACTCAAAGACTGGTGCATTTTCGAGAATATTTTGGCTAATATTATAAACAGCCACAGTAACAATGACATAAGAATGGTATTAGAGGAATATAATACAATACTATTAGCCATTTATAGAGTCAACCAGAGGACAAAGTAAACTATATATCAAGGAGATCAGAGGAAGAATAAATGAGAAATATATCATTTTAATGAATTTAAAAATTTTACTATGTTTCAAAGAATCTTCAAGCTTTCAGTTTGACTGAAATATGTGCTATGAGTTGTGTGAGCTAACAGTAGTTAATAAGAAACAGTTGAGTCTGAAGAAGAAGAAAATGAGAGAATAGGCTCTGAGATGCTAAGTTTCTTTTTCAGTTGTTGCCCAACATTTCAGCCTAGATCTGAGGTGACATCAAGTTTTCCCTTCCAAGAACACTGCCATGATTCTCAAACACCCATTTCATATGGTCTTTATTTTGTTTAGAAGCAAACCTTGATCAGAAAAAACAAACAAACAAAAAAAACCCTGAATGTTTCCATATGCTGGTCGTGTTTGCAACTCCTTTATACCATAGAAGTAGTTTTAAGAGGTATGTAGAGTATCCAACACTATTTCTATGTCCTTTTGTATTTTTATGGAATAGATCACATTGGTAATAATAAATCATATTTAAAATGCTGAGTTATCTCTATCAATATGAAAGAAAAACTTCAATAAAGCAGTATATATTTCCCCTGGAATTACTGTATTAGACCCTAAAAAGGTGGCTTTTTGTTTTTTCACTTGTGTGTAAATGTGTCATTTGTTGTTTATTTAATAAAGTATTGTGCTAACTAGAGGGGGGACTTAAGAGGTGAGCAGTATTGCTATGATGAGAAGACAGCAGTTTGATATTGGTCTTTGTTGTTCAGTTGCTCACTTGTGTTTGACTCTTTGGACCCCATGGACTGCAACATGCCAGGCTCTTCACTATCTCCCAGATTTTGCTCAGACTCTTGTCCATTGAATTGGTGGTGCTATCCAACCATCTCATCCTCTGTCGTCCCTTCCTCCTCCTGCCTTCAGTCTTTCTCAGCATCAGGGTCTTTTGCAATGAGTTGGTTCTTTGTAACAGGTGACCAAAGTATTGGAGCTTCAGCATCAGCCCTTCCAATGAATATTTAGGGTTGATTCCCTTTAGGATTGACTGGTTTGATCTTATTGCAGTCCAAGGGACTCTCAAGAGTCTTCTTCAGCACCACAGTTCAAAAGCATCAATTCTTCAGAGCTCAGGCTTCTTTATGGCCCAACTCTCATTTCTGTACATGTCATATCTAAGGATTAATGGCAACAGTTACTTTTGTCAAATTTTGAATCACTGTTTAGTTTATAGTTGCCCAAGTGCTTTGTTAGCTAAATAATATTTAGCTCCAATTTCAGAGATAATTTTCAGTTTTAGTGATGATAATCATCCTGTGATTTAATGTTGGTCATTAAATTCCCAGTCCAGAGATCCTGTACCAGGAAAATGATTCCCCAGAGCATTTGACTTTGAAGCCAGTGGGACTTACTTTCAAGAGTCCCAGAGGGATGGGGAAAATAGAGACTTCACTCTTAAATGGCACACACAAAATCTTGCATGATCTTGAACTCAGGAAAGAAGCAGTAATTCAGTAAGAGCCTGGGTCAGACCCACCTACCTCCTGATCCTAGAGAGTCTCCTGGAGAGGCAGCAGTCAACTACTGCTCACTCTGGGAGCAGCTATTTTGGGAGTTCCTTCTGCCATGTGAATATTATCCCTGGCAAGTGCCATGTTGGAATTTTTCCTTTTGCTTATTGACCCCAGGACTCAGAGAAGTCCTGGACTAATATTCTATAGGTACCAGTTTTGAATTGCCTCAGGTCAAGCAACTAACTGGGTGCACAGACCCACCCACCAGGTGATAGGCTGCCTTAAGATCCCCTGGGCCCACAACTGCCTCTGGACACGGCCTTTCCTGGGTTCTGCAGTCAGCTGCCTCTTGACCCAGTCCTGCCAACCAGTGAACTGTCAGCCTACACACAAGGCAGGATTTAGAAATCAAAAGAACTGGGACCAACAAGCCTACAGAAAGACCCATGCAGCCCTCAGAGGGGAAACCCCTAGAGCAGATAAATAGGGGGAGTACCCTGCTGGGACACAATGAACATCTCCTGCTGCTGCTGCTGCTGCTGCTAAGTCACTTCAGTCATGTCCAACTCTGTGCGACCCCAGAGACGGCAGTCCACCAGGCTCCCCTGTCCCTGGGATTCTCCAGGCAAGAATACTGGAGTG
The DNA here is from genome assembly GCF_019923935.1 of Bubalus bubalis. Lineage (NCBI taxonomy): Eukaryota > Metazoa > Chordata > Mammalia > Artiodactyla > Bovidae > Bubalus > Bubalus bubalis. The sequence continues at coordinate 33,357,366 of NC_059176.1, read as the reverse complement.
GGTTGCCATTTCCTTCTCCAATGCATGAAAGTGAAAAGTGAAAGTGAAGTCGCTCAGTCGTGTCTGACTCTTAGCAACCCCAGGGACTGCAGTCTACCAGGCTCCTCTGTCCATGGGATTTTCCAGGCAAGAGTACTGGAGTGGGGTGCCATTGCCTTCTCCTAGAAAAGGGTAATTCTTCAAGGTTGAACAACATAATCAACCTACCAGATAGATAAAAATAAAAACAGAAACTCAGGCAAAATGAGGTGACAGAGGAACATATTGCAAACGAAGGAGAAAGATAAAACCCCAGAAGAAGAACTAAGTGAAGTAGAGGTGGACAATGTACCAAGGAGGAGTTCAGCATAGTTATTATAAAGATAATCAAAGTACTCATGAGAAGAATGGATGTATAGAGTAAGAAAGTTAGATGTATTTAACAGAGTTAGAAAATGTAAAAAACAACCCAATAGAGATGAAGTTTACAGCAACTTACTGAAAAGTACACTAGAAGGAATAAACAGTAGACTAAATGTACAGAGGAATGGGTCAGTGAGTTGGAAGACAGAGTAGAAGAAATCAGTGATGCTGAACAGAAAAAGAAAAAAAAAAGAATGAAAAAAAAGTACACTTTGAGACCTTTGGGACAATACCAAGTATAGAAATATAGGCAATATAGGAGTCCTAAAAGGAGAAGAGATAGAGATAGGGGTAAAGAATTTATCTAAATAAATAATGGCTAAAAATTCCAAGGATGCAATGGTTGGATGGCATTGCTGACTCAATGGACATGAGTTTGAGTAAGCTTCAGGAGATGGTGAAGGACAGGAAGCCTGGTGTGCTGCAGTCCATGGGGTCACAAAGAGTCGGACACAACTGAGCAACTGAACAACAAACATTCCCTAGCCAGTGAAAAGGAACAGAAGTACAAGCCCAGGAAGCACAGAGTTTCTTAAAAAAGATGAACCCAAAGAGTTTCACACTAAGCCATATTATCATTAGAAAGGCAAAAATTAAAGATAAAGAGACAATATTAAGAAGTAACACAGGAAAAGCAATATGTTACATACAAGGGAATGCCCAGAAGGCTATTTATTAGGCTTACTTTTCAGAAGAAACTGTGCAGGCCAGAAAGGTGTGGCACAGTTGTTTAAAGTGATGAAAGGGAAAAACCTGAAACCATAAATAATCTACTCAACAAGGCTCTCATTCAGATTTGATGATGACATTGATTCAATAGTTTAAAAACTATCAACAAACAAAAGTCCAGGACCGTATAGCCTCACAGGTGAATTCTACCAAGCATTTTAGAAAAGAGTTAACCCCTTTCCTTCTTAAACTATTACAGAAAAGTACAGAAGAAGGAATACTTTCAAACTCATTCTCTAAAAGACCTCCATCACCCTGAAACCACAAAGATATTACAAAAAAGACAATTACAAGCCAATATCACTGATGAACATAGATTCAAGAATCCTTAACAAAATATCAGCAATTCAAGTCCATGTGTATATCCAAATGATCATACATCATGGCCAAGTAGGATTTATTTCATGTATGTAAGGATTTTTCGATATCTGCAAATCAATCAATGTGATGTTGTTGTTTAGTCACTCATTCATGTCCTTTGTGACCCCAAGGACTGTAACACACCAGGCTTCCCTGTTCTTTACCATCTTCTGGAGTTTACTCAAACTCATGCTTATTGAATCTGTGATGCCATCCAACCATCTCTTCCTCTGTTGTCCCCTTCTCCTCCTGTGATAAACCACATTTATCTCCCCCTTGATAAATCAATGTGATGAACCACATTAATAAATTCAAAAATAAAAACTGTATCTCAAGAGATACAGAAAAGCTTTTGGCAAAATTCAGCATCCATTTATGATTTAAAAAACTCTTCAGCAAGTGGTCATAGAAAGAACATACCTCAATATAATAAAGACCATGTATGGCAAGCCCATAGCTAGCCATACATCATTATATTCAATGATGAAAACTGAAAGCATTTCTTCTAAGTTCAGGAACAAGACAAGAATGCCCACTCTTGCCACTTTAATTCAGCATAGTATTGGATGTCCTAGCTACAGCAATCATAAAAGGAAATAAAAGGAATCTAAATTCAAAAGTAAAAATTAAAACTGCTACTGTTTGCAGATGCCATGGTACTATACATTGAAAAGTCTAAAGATGGCACCAAAAATCTTCTAGAGCTCATCAATGAATTTTGGAAAGTTGAAGGGTACAGAATTAATATACAAAAATTGTTGCATTTCTATACACTAACACCAAACTGTTAGAAAAATTAAGGAAACAATGTTATTTACAATTTCATCAAGGAGATTAAATATTTAATAGCTAGGACAGTAAATCTACCTAAGGAGGTGAAAGACCTATACTCAGAAATCTATAAGACACTGATGAAGAAACTGAAGACTAGACAAACAGATTGCATTATATACCATGCTCATGAATCGGAAGATTTAATATCATTAAAAGACTATACTACCCATGGTGATCTACAGATCAGTGCACTCCTTATAAAAATACCATTGGCATATTTTTGTGGACCTTGAACAATTATAATATTTGTGATTTTCCCTCATAGCTCAGTCAGTGAAGAATCTGCCTGCAGTGCAGGAGACCTGGGTTCGATTCCTGGCTTGGGAAGATCCCCTGGAGAAGAAAATTGCAACCCACTCCACTATTCTTGCCTGGAGAATTCCATGGACAGATTATGGGGTCGCAAAGAGTTAGACATGACTGAGGGACTGACACTTTCACTTTCATGGAACACAGCTTTATTATGGCAAAGAGGATTGCATAACCCAATGAAGTTATGAGCCATGCTATACAGTCATGCAAGACGGACAGGTCATAGTGAAGTGTTTTGACAAAAAGTGGTCCACTGGAGGAGAGAATGGTAAATCACTCCAGTATTCTTGCCCTGAGAACCCCGTGAACCAAAATGAAATACCAGTATGAAATACCAAAAAGATATGATACCAAAAGAGGAACCCTCCAGGTTGGAAGACCTCCAATATACTACTGGGGAAGAACATAGGGCAATTACTACTAGCTTTGAAAAGAATGAAGTGGCTTGTCCAAAGCAGAAATGACGCTCAGTTGTGGATGTGTCTGATTGTGAAAAGTCTGATGCTGTAAAGAGCAATATTGCATAGGAATCTGAAATGTTAGATCCATTCAGTTCAGTTGCTTAGTTGTGTCTGACTCTTTGTGACCCCATGAATTGCTGCACGCCAGGCCTCCCTATCCATCACCAACTCCCGGAGTTCACTCGAACTCATGTCCATCGAGTCAGTGATGCCATCCGGCCATCTCATCCTCTGTCATCCCCTTCTCCTCCTGCCCCCAATCCCTCCCAGCATCAGAGTCTTTTCCAATGAGTCAAATCTTCGCCTGAGGTGGCCAAAATATTGAAGTTACAGCTTCAGCATCATTCCTTCCAATGAACACCCAGGACTGATCTCCTTTAGAATGGACTGCAGTCCAAAGGACTCTCAAGAGTCTTCTCCAACACCACAGTTCAAAAGCATCAATTCTTCGGCACTCAGCTTACTTCACAGTCCAACTCTCACATCCATACATGACCACTGGAAAAACCATAGCCTTGACTAGACGGATATTTGTTGGCAAAGTAATGTCTCTGCTTTTGAATATGCTATCTAGGTTGGTCATAACTTTCCTTCCAAGGAGCAAGCGTCTTTTAATTTCATGGCTGCAATCACCACCTGCAGTGATTTTGGAGCCCCAAAAAATAAAGTCTGACACTGTTTCCACTGTTTCCCCATCTAGTTCCCATGAAGTGATGGGACCAGATGCCATGATTCAGTTTTCTGAATGTTGAGCTTTAAGCCAACTTTTTCACTCTCCTCTTTCACCTTCATCAAGAGGCTTTTGAGTTCCTCTTCACTTTCTGCCATAAGGGTGGTGTCATCTGCATATCTGAGGTTATTGACATTTCTCCCTGCAGTCTTGATTCCAGCTTGTGCTTCTTCCAGCCCATTGTTTCTCATGAGGTACTCTGCATGTAAGTTAAATAAACAGGGTGACAATATACAGCCTTGACGTACTCCTTTTCCTATTTGGAACCAGTCTGTTGTTCCATGTCCAGTTCTAACTGTTGCTTCCTGACCTGCATACAGATTTCTCAAGAGGCAGATCAGGTGGTCTGGTATTCCCATCTCTTTCAGAATTTTCCACAGTTTATTGTGATCCACACAGTCAAAGGCTTTGGCATAGTCAATAAAGCAGAAATAGATGTTTTTCTGGAACTCTCTTGCTTTTTCGATGATCCAGCTGATGTTGGCAATTTGATCTCTGGTTCCTCTGCCTTTTCTAAAACCAGCTTGAACATCTGGAAGTTCATAGTTCATGTATTGCAGAAGCCTGGCTTGGAGAATTTTGAGCATTACTTTACTAGCATGTGAGATGAGTGCAATTGTGCAGGAGTTTGAGCATTCTTTGGCATTGCACGCCCAAGGTCAGGGACGGCAACTGAGAGATGAGCTACCCCACGCTGAAGTCAGGGGCCGAGAGTTAGATCCATTAATCAATGTAAATTGAAAGTGAAGTGAAATCGCTCAGTTGTGTCCAGCTCTTTGTGACCCCATGGACTGTCGCTACCAGGCTCCTAGTCTATGGGATTTTCCAGGCAAGAATACTGGAGTGACTTACCATTTCCTTTTCCAGGAGATCTTTCCAAGCCAGGGATTGAACCCGGGTCTCCTGCATTGTAGGCAGAGGCTTTACTGTCTGAGCCACCAAGGTAAATTGGGTGTGGTCCAACAGGAAATGGTAAGAGTAAATATTGACATCATAGGAATCAGTGAACTAAAAAGGACTAGAATGGGCAAATTTAATTCAGATGACCATTATATCTACTACTGTGGGCAAAAATCCCTTAAAAGAAATGGAGCAACCCTCATAGTCACAAGAGAGTCCAAAATGCAATCCTTGGGTGTAGTCTCAAAAATGACAGAATGATCTTGGTTTGTTTCCAAGGCAAACCATTCAACATCACAGTAATCCAATAATACCCCAACCACTAATGCCAAAGAAGCTGAAGTTGATCAGATCTATGAAGACCTACAAGACATTCTAGAATGAACACCAAAAAAGATGTCATTTTTATCATAGGAGATTGGAATGCCAAAGTAGGAAGTTAACAGTTACCTGGAGTAACAGGCAAGTTTGACCTTGGAGTCCAAAATGAAGCAGGGCAAAGGCTAACAGAGTTTCTTCAAGATAACACAATGATCATAGCAAGCACCCTTTACCAACCACAGAGGAGATGACTCTACACGTGGACATTGCCAAATGGTCTTACTGAAATCAGATTGATTGTATTATTTGCAACTGAAGATGGAGAATCTCTATACAGTCAGCAAAAACATGACCTGAAGTTGACTATGGTTCAGGTCATGAGCTCCTTACTGCAAAATTTAGGCTTAAATTGAAGAAAGTAGGGAAAACCACTAGGTCATTCAGGTATGACCCAAATCGTATCCCTTATGATTATACAGTGGAGGTAATGAATAGATTCAAGGGATAAGATCTGGTAGACAGAGTGCCTGAAGAACTATGGACTGAGGTTCATAACACTGTACAGGAGGCAGTGAATGACAAAAACCATCCCAAAGAAAAATGACTTGGATAACCATGATGGTGTGGTCACTCACCTAGAGCCAGACATCCTAAAGGGTGAAGGCAAGTGGGCCTTAGGAAGCTTGCCTATGAACAAAGCTAGTGGAGGTGATGAAATTCCAGTTGAACTATTTTAAATCCTAAAAGATGATGCTGTTAAAGTGCTGCACTCAATATGCCAGCAAATTTGGAAAACTCAGCAGTAGCCACAGGACTGGAAAAAGTCAGTTTTCATTCCAATCACAAAGAAGGGCAATGACAAAGAATATTCAAACTAGCATACAATATTGCTCATTTCATGTGCTAGTAAGGTTATGCTCAAAATCCTTCAAGCCAGCCTTCAGCAATATGTGAACTTAGAACTTCCAAATGTACAAGCTGGATTTAGAAAAGGCAGAGGAACCAGAGATCAAATTGCCAACATTCATTGGATCATAGGTAAAACAAAGGAATTCCAGAAGACATCTACTTCTGCTTCATTAATGATGTGAAAGCCTTTGACTGTGTGGATCAAAACAAACTGGATAATTCTTAAAGAGATGGGAATACCAGACCACTTTACCTGTGTCCTGAGAAAACTTTATGTGGGTCAAGAAGCAACAGTTAGAACTGGACATGGAACAACGGACTGTTTCAAAATTAGAAAGGAGTACAGCAAGGCTGTACATTGTCACCCTGCTTATTTAACTTATATTCAGAGTACATCATGTGAAATGCTGGGCTAGATGAATCACAGACTGGAATTAAGATTACCAAGAAAAATATCAGTAACCTCAGATATGCAGATGATACCACTCTAGTGGCAGAAAGCAAAGAGGAACTAAAGAGTCTATTGATAAGCGTGAAAGAGGAGAGTTAAAAAGCTAGCTTAAAACTCAATATTCCAGAAACTAGGATCATGGTATCTGGTCCCATCACTTCAGGGCTAATAGATGGGGAAAAAGTGGAAGCAGTGACAGACTTTATTTTCTTTGGCTCCAAAGTCACTGTGAATGTTGACTGAAGCTATGAAATTAAAAGACGCTTGCTTCTTGGAAGAAAAGTTCTGACAGGGCCAGACAGTGTATTAAAAAGCAGAGATACTACTTTGCCAACAAAAGTCCATATAGTCAGAACTATGGTTTTTCCAGTAGCCATGTATGGATGTGAGAGTTGGACTGTAAGGAAGCTGAGCTGCTCAAAATTGATGCTTTTGAATTGTCATGCTGGAGAAGACTCTTGAGAGTTCCTTGGTCTGTGAGGAGACCAAACCTGTCAATTTCAAAGGAAATCTACCCTGAATATTCATTAAAAGGTTGATGCTGAAGCTGAAACTCCAATACATTGGTCACCTGATGCGAAGGGCTGATCATTAGAAAAATCCCTAATGCTGGGAAAGATTGATGGCAGGAGGAGAAGGGGGCAACAGAGGATGGCATCACCAACTTAGTGGGCATGAGTTTAAGCAAACTCCAGGAGATAGTGGAAAAACAGGGAAAACTGGTATAGCAGGGAAAACTGGCATGCTGCAGTCCATAGGCTCTCAAATGTTGGACATGACTTAGGGACTGAAGAACAAGCCAAAACAATCCTGAGAAAGAATAGAACCAATAGAATCATGCTCCCTAACTTCATATTATATTACAAAATTACAGAGCAAAATTAATATGTAAATACAGTACTAGCACAAAAATGGACATGTAGAGCAATGGGACAGAATAGAGAGTCCCAGAATAAACCCATGGATTTATGGTCAACTAATATGCAACATTGGAGGCAAGAATTTACAATGGAGAAAACTAGTCTCTTCAATAAGTGTTTTTAGGAAAACTGGACAGTTTTATATCAAACAGTGATACTAAAGTATTTTGTAACATCATATAGAAAAATAAACTCAAAATGGATTAAAAAGTTAAATATAAGAGCAGAAACCTTAAAACTCCTAGAAGAAAGGAGAACACTTTTTGGCACAAATCATCACAGTATCTTTTTGGGTCTGTCTCCAAAAGCAAAGGAAATAAAAAATTAAACAAGCAGAACCTAATTAAACTGAAAAGTTTTGCACAATAAAGGAAACCATTGACAGACAAAAAGATAACCTATTGAATGGAAGAAAATATTTGCAAATTGTATGACCAATAAGAGTTAATAGCTAATATATATTATATAGACAGCTCATTCAATGCAACATCAAAAAAATAAACTGCTAAACGAAAAATGAACTGAAGACCTGGAGAGACATTTTTCTAAAGAAGACATGCAAATGGCCAACAGGCACATGAGAAGATGCTCAACATCATTAATCACCAGATTAATGCTAATTAAAACCACAATGAATATCACTTCACAACTGGCAGAATGGCTATCATCAAAAAGACCAAAGTAACAAATGATGACCAGGATGTAGATGTAAAGGAATCTTGGTTCACTTTTGGTGGGAATGTAAATTGGTGTAACCACTGTGGAAAACCAGTATGGAGGTCCCTCAAAAAAAAATAGAACTACCATCAGATCAGATCAGATCAGTCGCTCAGTCCGACTCTTTGCAACCCCATGAATTGCAGCACACCAGGCCTCCCTGTCCATCACCAACTCCTGGAGTTCACCCAGACTCACGTCCATCGAGTCAGCGATGCCATCCAGTCATCTCATCCTCTGTCGTTCCCTTCTCCTCCTGCCCCCAATCTCTCCCAGCATCAGAGTCTTTTCCAATGAGTCAACTCTTCGCATGAGGTGGCCAAAGTACTGGAGTTTCAGCTTTAGCATCAGTCCTTCCAAAGAAATCCCAGGGCTGATCTCTTTCAGAATGGACTGGTTGGATCTCCTTGCAGTCCAAGGGACTCTCAAGAGTCTTCTCCAATACCACAGTTCAAAAGCATCAATTCTTCAGCGCTCAGCCTTCTTCACAGTCCAACTCTCAATCCATACATGACCACAGGAAAAACCATAGCCTTGACTAGAGGGATCTTTGTTGGCAAAGTAATGTCTCTGCTTTTGAATATGCTATCTAGGTTGGTCATAACTTTCCTTCCAAGGAGTAAGCGTCTTTTAATTTCATGGTTGCAGTCACCATCTGCAGTGATTTTGGAGCCCAGAAAAATAAAGTCTGGCCCTGTTTTCACTGTTTCCCCGTCTATTTCCCATGAAGTGGTGGGACCGGATACCATGATCTTTGTTTTCTGAATGTTGAGCTTTAAGCCAACTTTTTCACTCTCCACTTTCACTTTCATCAAGAGACTTTTGAGTTCCTCTTCACTTTCTGCCATAAGGGTGGTGTCATCTGCATATCTGAGGTTATTGATATTTCTCCCGGCAATCTTGATTCCAGCTTGTGTTTCTTCCAGTCCAGCGTTTCTCATGAGGTACTCTGCATATAAGTTAAATAAACAGGGTGACAATATACAGCCTTGACGAACTCCTTTTCCAATTTGGAGCCAGTCTGTTGTTCTATGTTCAGTTCTAACTGTTGCTTCCTGACCTGCATACAAATTTCTCAAGAGGCAGATCAGGTGGTCTGGTATTCCCATCTCTTGAAGAATTTTCCACAGTTTATTGTGATCCACACAAAGGCTTTGGCATAGTCAATAAAGCAGAAATAGATGTTTTTCTCGAACTCTCTTGCTTTTTCTATGATCCAGTGGATGTTGGCAATTTGATCTCTGGGTCTTCTGCCTTTTAAAACCAGCTTGAACATCAGGACATTCACAGTTCACATATTGCTGAAGCCTGGCTTGGAGAATTTTGAGCATTACTTTACTAGCATGTGAGATGAGTGCAATTGTGTGGTAGTTTGAGCATTCTTTGGCATTGCCTTTCTTTGGGTTTGGAATGAAAACTGACCTTTTCCAGTCCTGTGACCACTGCTGAGTTTTCCAAATTTGCTGGCATATTGAGTGCAGCACTTTCACAGCATCATCTTTCAGGATTTGGAATAGCTCAACTGGAATTCCATCACCTCCACTAGCTTTGTTCGTAGTGATGCTTTCTAAGGCCCACTTGACTTCACATTCCAGGATGTCTGGCTCTAGGTCAGTGATCACACCATCGTGATTATCTGGGTCATGAAGATCTTTTTTGTACAGTTCTTCTGTGTATTCTTGCCATCTCTTCTTAATATCTTCTGCTTCTGTTAGGTCCATACCATTTCTGTCCTTTATCGAGCTCATCTTTGCATGAAATGTTCCTTTGGTATCTCTGATTTTCTTGAAGAGATCCCTAGTCTTTCCCATTCTGTTGTTTTCCTCTATTTCTTTGCATTGATCACTGAAGAAGGCTTTCTTATCTCTTCTTGCTATTCTTTGGAAGAAGAGAAGTGAAAAGCAAAGGAGAAAAGGAAAGATATAAACATCTGAATGCAGAGAACTACCATAGGACCTAGCAATTCCAGTACTGTGTTTTTATTTTTAAAAAAGCACTAATTTAGAAAGAACCCTAGTGTTCTTGGCAGCACTATTTATAATAGGGGATGGAGGGAAGGGAGAAAGGGCAATGTAGGAATGTGGAATTAAAAGGCCCAAGCTACTATATATAAAAGAAATAAGCTATAAGAATATATAATACAACACAGGATATATAACTTATGTTTTATAACTATAATGGAATAAACCTTTAAAAAGTATAAATCACTATGTTGCATAGCTGAAACTTATATAATATTGTACTTCAAATGTACCTCAATAAGAAAAAAATTGTATTTAATTACGGTAAAGTGACTTTTCAATTATTTAGTCACAAAGGAAAACTAAAATGTATTTCCAATTACGAGAAATATTTTGTTACTATTATAAAAGTTTTTAATTAGTATAAAATATTTTAATATTAGCCTAAAGTCATTGAGAATTTTAAGTAACATTCTCCTTTCAAATTTTGCTTCTTTAGAAGAATTCATACTTTTTCTGCTGAACTCTTTATTAAACATATAATCTTACATTCTTAAAGTTGTTTAAAAGATGTGAGATAAATCAGTGGTTTCCTGTTTTGTTTAATGATGAATTTAAGTGCGATAAAAGATCTTTCAAGTTATTTAAACTTTAAATTTTGCATAAATATGTGTTTGAACAGCTTGGCAATATTTTATAACTCATTTTATATTTTATAACTCACAAGTCTTTAAAAAACAAATTTGTAGATGTCTTTTGCTGTATCCTTTTGCCGTTTACCACGTTTGGGGGATGCCTAGTCTAGAAAAGTCAATAAAAGCAAACATTTTTGTTTACAGATTTCACTACAAATTTCCCATAAAACTTGGCGGCATAGTTCCTTATTTAAGAGGTGAAGTTTTTCTCCACTCCTCCCCTTTTCTCCCTTTGCTTCCCTGACTTTTCCATTCCCCTCTTCTCTCTTGCTTCCTCTCCTCTCTTCTTCTTTTCCTCCTCTTCCTATTAATCAAGAATAACTCCATTGTCTTTGGGAAATAAAAGTCACAATGTTGCAGTGTGGAGATTTCTTTGGTATTAACAGTTTTTTAGTTTTTGCCATGTGGAAATGATGAGATTCATGGATGAAAATTGTCCTGAGGGCCTGGGGCCTGTCTTCTTTATTATATCCCTGTGCTAACATGGTAGAACATAATGGGCACTTTAGTTATAAACTCCAGTAAAATAACCATATAAAATTATCCTGAACCTCACTGCTAGTTTATGCTCATAATTAAATTTAGGATTCCTTGATTCCTTTGGTAACATTAGTTACTTTTAGTCTTTTCCTTGACTAAAAGTATTTTATGGTATCAGTTAGTTCTAGTCCTTTTCTATAATATTTGATATCTTTAAAAAAATATTAACCACTAAGTTTCCTGGACTATGGCATCTGGAAATAAATTTCAGTATTTTGAGGTGTTTTTTTGTTTTCCTTTAAAAGTGTTATAGTTCAATTTTAAGTGATGTTTAATTTCTTTATATAGAAAAAGACCAGTTAAATACCCATGGGACTACATTACTAGAAAGTTTCTTTAAGTGTCATATTTTCTAGTATGTTGATTGTGGATGAGAGAGTGGGCAAGCTTTGGTAACACTAGCCTTGGATGGCTTAGAGGAAGTTGAGAGTTACAGTCTGTTGATCCTCTCTGGTCAGGGAGGTAAATCCTTTCTGTCTAAGCTGCTAAATACTGTGACTGACATTGTTATCCTAATGCACCTCATCAGATTTTGGCAAGGGTTTTTATGTTCCTAATTCTCATATGATTTTAGATGAGAGCATGATGATTTAGAATTTAAAATACAAATATTTCCGTAGATAGCTGATAATGAATAGGTGATTTATGGTCTAAAGCTTATTTTGTTCTTTGCTTTGTCAGAGCAAACATCCATAAATGAATTAGTGAAACAATAATAATCTACTTCTTTTCCTTATATTTAAAAGTTATTTTATAGTAAGGATAATTTGGATAAATACCAGCTCACAAATTAATATAAGTTGACATAGTCATTACCTGCCTTTATATGAAATCAGTTGTGCAGTTATCTAGAAAATTTTGGCAAATGTTTGACAATCTGGATGAAAGATTGTTGATCTGATTCCATATTTAAAATATTAGAAACATTTTCACTGTCTTAAGCTTGTTTAAAATATGTATATTCATAATTTGTTCAGATGTTGTATATGAATATGTTTTGATTTAAAGGTTGTTATGTCCATTTGTTACTTCTATAGCTGGAAATTCCTGGTATAATGATCAGTAATGATTGATATATTTTCCCCTCAGAGCCAGAGTGAATACACATATGGTTATTTTGGAAGGCACTTCAGATGCCAAGATTGTCAAATATTTGGATTTCAAATTTGGGGTCACTAGTATTGCAAACATTTAAAGAACATGAGTGACTCAGAAAGTCTTATAATTAAGAGTAAGTGTTGAAGAAGGAACAGTTTCCATAATTCAAAATCTGGATATGTGTTAAAATTATCACAGTCAATGTAATTATAAATATGAGATCTGTAGGACCTTAATTATGAGAACAAGGTCACAGAAGCAAAGTCTGGAAATTCATCTATGAAATGTTGGGAAGATGGAAGTCACCTGGTTTTTCTTTGTCTAAGAAATAGCCAACATAGGCCTCTCCAAACACAGTTAAATTTTTATTGACAATTTAGATTTATTGGCACTATAGATATAATTCAAGAGAATTATCATGTGAAATTATAAATATTGGCTGTACCATGTTCATGCAGGCTTCCCTGGTGGCTCAGATGGTAAAGAATCTGCCTGCTATGCAAGAGACCCAGATTTGATCCCTGGTTCAGGAAGATCCCCCGGAGAAGGGAACGGCTACCCACTCCAGTATTCTTGCCTGGAAAATTCCATGGACAGAGAAGCCTGGCAGATTATAGTCCATGGGGTCACAAAGAGTTGGACATGACAGCAACGAATACGCTTTCTTTATGTTGAGGCAGAGAGATCAACATAATAACAAATAGAGTCATGAGAACATACAGGCATTATACAAACCTTTTACATATTCTTACATACTTGAAAAAAGGATTTCCATTTTCTAAGAGGTTGAAATTATGACGGAATATATAGTCTTTAAGTCTTTATTTTGTCTATGCTAACTGAGCAATCAGGCCTTCTCAAAATTTATTCCAATGGATTACATTTTTGTATTTTTAAAAAAATCTCTGAAATAGCATTTTAATGCACTGAGGACAATAATTATTTCTTGGTTGATGTGGTGGAAAAGAACTAACTTACAAATTTAGTTTTGCTTGGTTCATGCTATATTTTGATAATATGGTACATGTAGGTGCAAGATAGAAAAAGAAAGAACATTTGTAAAGGTTTCTGATAGCAAGCATGTGTTTCTGTTTCTGACAGTAAAAGGAAGAAAATTTGTAAAGGTTTCTGTCCACATTTTAAAAGGTTTCTTTTTGTTGTTATTGTTATCACTATTTTTTTTAATGTATTTATTTTTTAGTTTAAGGATAATTGCTTTACAGAATTTTGTTGGTTTCTGCCAAACATCAACATGCATCAGCCATAGGTATATATATGTCCCCTCCCTCTGAAGGCATATACCTCTATTTTGAGGTAGTGTGTTAGTGTTTGTCAGGCAGGAGGGAATATTACTATATAAGTTTAGATAATAACATTTCTATTTGGGGTGCAAGTGTTGATTCCTTACAAAATGTAGAGCACAGGTAACATCAACTGGAGCCATAATTTAAATAGAATAGGTTATTTATCAAATTGAGTAATATCAGAAAACTGTAACAAATGTATGCTCTCTAAACAAAGGTATTCATAAATTCTTACCATGTCTGCTATTTATATTTCCCTTCAATTTTCTGTGCAATTTGATCCTTTCTTGCTGTTCCCTGTGCCTCCTTCTCATCTCTACTCAATGATCAGTTATACATATTTCAAATTTAGGTGAAGTAAAGTCATCCCTGATCCAAACGCAGACAAAATTAACCACAGAGCCATAAATATTAGGTTTTAAAAAAAATTATTTGCTTTTATGTCTGTCTTCACATTTAGATTATATTTATTATAAGGGCAGAATTGTGCCATTTTCTAACTCCAGTCCTTCTTTTAAAAATCTATTGAATTGAATAAAATAATTTAATGGTTAATAGTTTTGTATTACTCTGTAACTCATGCATAAATGCTAGTTTACTTCTATTTGTTGCCTGACATAAAATTGTTTAATATTTTTCTATAGCAAATTCCATATTTCCATGTCCAATTTTGCCTTTTTTATTTCTGAGTTTTTCTTCCCTCAAGCTTTTGCCCTAAAACTCCAAAAGATAAGGAGAGGAATTTCCTTTGATAACCCACTTAGGGGGAAAAAAAAAAAACAAAAAAAAACAACTCTTTTTTATTGAGAACCTGTAAAATTTCTTGCATTCGTAGATACTCTGTAATTCCTTTAAGAATTCAATGTTCAGAAAGACTACTGGCTTGTCTTTTATGTACCCTGAATAGCTCAGTTGGTCAAGAACCCTCCTGCAATGGAGGAGACCTCGGTTGGATTCCTGGGTTGGGAAGATCCACTGAAGAAGGGAAAGGCTACACACTCCAGTATTCTGGCCTGGAGAATTCAATGGACTCTATAGCCCATGGGGTCACAAAGAGTCGGTCAAGACTGAATGACTTTCACTTGTGTACATTTGTACACCACGGAAAGGAAGACACTTGCCCTCTATTTTATAGTTTCATAATTTAATCTTAGCTGCAGTCCCCAAGCAGTTTGTCAGCAGCCTGATGTTTAAATGTAATGCTCTTGCTTCCCATTCATCTTAGTTGAAATAGAATTATTGACAGAAATGATTTTTGGAGGGAAATTAAGAATGATAATGTGGTACTCCTTACAATTACTAAATAGCATGCCTATTTTTATTTGTTTTGGGGAATGTGTAGTAACTCAACACAGCTGAAATGAATTGGTATAAAATTTGGCAGAGGGACTTTCAACTCAGCTGCTGCTGCTGCTGCTGCTAAGTCGCTTCAGTCGTGTCCGACTCTGTGCGACCCCATAGATGGCAGCCCACTGGGCTCCGCCGTCCTGGGATTCTCCAGGCAAGAGCACTGGAGTGGGTTGCTATTTTCTTCTCCAATGCAGGAAAGTGAAAAGTGAAAGTGAAGTCGCTCAGTCATGTCCGTCTCTTTGCGACCCCATGGGCTGCAGCCTACCAGGCTCCTCCGTCCATGGGATTTTCCAGGCAAGAGGACTGGAGTGGGGTTGCCATTGCCTTCTCCATTCAACTCAGAGACCTTATTAAATATAAGGATGATGCTGCATTTAAATAGCACCTGTTGAAAATTAACATCTAATAGGTGACAATTACTTAACAGTTTCCTCAAATGGGAAACTACCTTATCTCTTTAATTCAATTCACTTTGCCTAGTAGAATCTGATTCTTCATGTTTTTCAGACTCTGGCTCTAAGTAGATGCAAAAGTATGTGTTTGTTAGAAAGTAAGCAATCCTGTTACACAGGAGGAACAGTTTTCCCCCATGGACTTTTGTTCCAAACACTTGCTAGCATTTTATCTTGGGTGTATATGTCGCATAATGAATTCTTCTAATTGATCTGTTAGGGTTGAAGGAAATGAGATTTCAATAAACTTTGATAAGCAACTAACGTTATTAATATAGTCGTAATAATGTTAAATATGAATTGACCCAAGAACTATAGTATAACATATTGGGTAGCAATTAAGGAGGAAAGAAGGGAAAATTATGTGGTAATGATGTGAATGTGATGAGATAACAATTAAAGTCAGTTAATAGAATCTAAAATCAATAAAGTAGCCATATATTTTATTTTAAATGCTTCCAAAAAAAATTCTTTCTGCATACAAGTTTCTCATTGTTTAGCATGAGACTGTCTTTAAACTCAAGCCAAAACATGCTTGCCTCATCAAAAGAAATTCTGAAGGATGTAATTGCAGAAATGAAGACAAAAGCAAGTTAAAAAAATGAATAATGACCATGTAAAACAATGATGAGTGTGTTTTGTGGTTAAAGTTAGAATTTAAATACACATAATTAATAAAATGTGAATCTGACGATGGGGTCTTAAATGAAAATAAAATGATCTGCAGTCCTTATGTTGTCTTTGAGGAGAATCAAGGTGGTAGAATGTATTTGGCTATTAATGAATTAAGTATCATGTAAATTACAGTTTCTAAGGTAACCAGTAAAAGGAATATTTCCAAGTAGGAAAAGAGGATATATATTCTTTAGATGTTTCTTCTGCTATTTGCTTTCATATTTCTAAGTAAAATTACATCCTTCAGAATTTCTTTTGATGAGGCAAGCATGCTTTGACTTGGGTGGAAGACAGTCTCATACTGGACAATGAGAATCTTGTATTAAGGAATCTTTTTGGAAGCATTTTAAAATAAAATGGATTAGAGCTTTCCTAGTTGAATCTGGTTAGACACCTAAAATCTTAGTCTGTGATTTTTGATTTTGTTTTGGCCTCAGTTTTCTCATCTGTAAATTGAAACTACAGAACAAAATGGTAATTTTCTAGGCTACACTTCTCAATCTCTTTTCTCTGTCAATATAATATATACATTTTCCATTATTCAGCAGAATGACCTGCTGCTTTTTCCTTTTGTTTTTCATATATAATTTTTTATCGATGGTCATTTCAAAGCAATAGGCACAGGGCAAAACAGAAGGGAGTAAATTATCAGATTATGATGTAAAAAAGCCAGTGGCTTTTGCCCTTATCCCAGTCTTTACTATTGTACTGTTAGAAAGACGGTGGTGGTGAAACTAGGGTCTATTACCCCTGTATTCCACTGGACCCTAGGGTTTTCAGGAGCTCACTTAATGTGCCCAAACAATACCAGTATGTCCCTCAACCTAAGGGGCAGCACTCACATTGTTTTCTATGTTAGTAGTGCCCTCTGCAACTTCAGGAATTAAAAAAAGCTATATCCTGGCTTTTGCCAGGTTTTGTATTATAGCACTTGGAGTTCAACATGGCGTCCTTGGTCTCAAGTAAGACTTCACCTACCTAAAAGAAAAAAACCTTGCACAGATCTTTTTTGTTGTTGTTTTTTTAATGATACCAAGAAAGAAATCTTTAAGAAGAGAAAGATAATAAAGAAGGAGCAATATTTATGGGGGAAGAGAAGCCTGAAGATTTTTGATTCCTGCTTATAGTTCTGGATATGAAAGCCGATTTCAAGTAATCATGACTCACAAGCTTAATTATAGAAAGGTAGTCTCTTCAAGGCATTATAACGGCATCTGTAACAGTGAGCATCTGTTACCTGTTGCATTTGTCTTTTCACTTTTATGAATTCACCTAATCCCCAAAGGTAAAAAATATATTTTAAAAAATCACTTGCCCACCCTTTCTACCTCTTGCCAAATAATTTTTCTTTAGTTTTGTTGAAACAACAGCAAAAAAGCATTGTTGCTGCAACTGCGTCTTCACAGTAGATGATGTAACTACATCCATTTGTACTAATAATTTTACTGAGGGCATTTTTTGAAGGATGGAGAGGCATTATCACAGTAATTCTGTTTTGATTTTATCCTATAGAGTAAAATTAGAAAAACAGTTATCCTGAAAGTCTGTATTAATGATACCCCTCTTCCTTTTTTTCTAGCTATAGATTTCTTTACAATTATAAGCTTTTAGAAATATGTAAGATAATTATATATGTCATTGATATGACTCCATCTTTTAGCAAGATTTTCATCATCTATAGAAAGAGGAGAAATAATCTGATGTGATATATTATAAGGGAAAAGTAACTTTCAAATTTGTCCAAAATTAGTTTTCCCAGCTTGTAATCCTTGTAGGAGAAAAAGACAGCTACTTTTCTAGTAGCTTTCACTGTTGCCACCTACATCTGTATCCCTTTCCATCCTTATTGGTACCTCTTCTGATTTACCATTACTTATTTCTGGGACACTTTCAATTCTTTAAGTTTGTGTAATATGTTCTGCCAACTACTTCTTCTGACTATACTTATTCATTTTTATATGTAGTTAAAAATCTCACTCAATGTCTATTAAACTTGAAAATATAAAAAAATACGCTCTATTCTGCCTAATATTGGTAAATAAATTAAGTGAAATAGACATAGTGCATGACGTATATGTATTTAATTTTATATATTGTTTGAATATTATATGTAATTCTGCCCTTACAAAATTTCATTTCTTTACTCTTATAGAAATCAGTACAGTCGTAATACAGATGACTAATGAGTCATTTAATGACCAATAATCTAAATTACATTTGTTTAAAAATTTTTCAAATATAAACTATACATACATTTTCTTTAAATGTTTCAATATTGTTTAAAAGAGGCATTTAAGAATACCTTACTTGATAGTGTAACAAATATTTGTTAACTATCTTCTGATAATTATTTTCCCCTTCTCAGTTTCTAGTAGGCCTCAATTTTGATTCCAAGGTCCTTGCAGGTTTAGAGAACTTCATACTAGATGCCAGGAATGGAGTATGTAGACTTAAAATAAGTATCTCATTCCATACACCTCACCTAATTCACGGATAGTATGTGATCTAATCTGTTCTACCCAAATAACTGGAATCCTGTTGGGAAGACTGTGATTCAGATACTTCCTCTCGTTATTATACATAGAATTATCTGTTCTGATAGGTAGGGTGAATCACAGTGAGGGCCAGTACCACATGTACTAGCTTGCATTAGGTTATGATGTACAATAAGCATTTCTCAAAATCAGTTGTTATAACAACAAAGGTGCTATACAATGAATTTATATTGGTTGTTCTCATTACAAGTCAACATCAGTCCACTGCTGGTCAGTGACAACTCTGTTCTTTTTTCATGTGTCTTTTTCATTTGAGAATTTAGGTGGAAGAAGCAGTCCTTGTTTCAGCCATGTGGTTCTCATGGCATAAATAAGATAGCTAGTAATTGAGCCTGGCCACTCAAGTGTTCAAAGAATTTTCTCCATCATACTTTCCATTCACTCACCTTTCATAACCAAAGCAACTCACATAGCTAAACCCAATATTAATTGGGCAGGGTAATTAGAATGTTAATGAAAAAAGACAATTTGCCTTTTTGTCTAGCTGATACAACTTTGGAATTTTTTACCTACCAAGAGATAATGGTTATTAAAAAGTAAAGTACAGTTAAATGTTATTAAAAGTAAGATTTTAGTTTTAATTATTGGGGGAAAATGTCATTTAAAACAATGATTTCTCTTTGCTTTTACTTAGAGAGATATGCAGTAAGGGGTTCTGAAATATCTAGTGGAACTTCTCTAAATTTACTGAATATTTCTCAAGATGTCTGTAAGTGCCAAATTGAACTAACAAATTCTTTTGCTTCATGTGGGGTTTTTAATGGAAGAATCATTCATTTTCTTCTTTCTTCAAAATTTCTGACATTTGGAAATTGATAGTTATGTAGAGGAACACTACTTACTTTCAGTAAAACTCTGTACTTGCCTTACAGTGTATGTGTTTGTATAGCAGAGACTTTGCTGCTTCCGACATGTGAGTGAATGGCCTTTATCTTAAATAATGCTTCCATGTTTCCTTATTAATAAGCTAGGAGAATAGAAATTTACTTTTTTAGTTAATCATACTTTTCCTTTTGAAATGAGAAGAAAATTATATTGCAAATATAGAATTCTTAAGGCATACTCAACTGTGACTTAATCTCTTGCTTATTTAATAATTTCCTGAAACAAACTCACCATATATCTCTATCTGAAAATTATGACTAAAATTGTGTTATACCAATTAGAAAGAAGCAGTGAAGATGTTTTTATTAATTTATATATTAGTTCAAAAAGATAACAATTATATAGTCAAATGGTAAAGGGTTTGGAAATGGAAGAAAAGAAAGTCATGGGCCAGGAAGCAGAAGCATAGATGGAAATCGACTCTGCTTAATTTATTGTGAAAAAGCTGCCAGATGGTTCACATGATCAACATGAAGAATGAGAACCAGAACTGGGTAGGATCTCAGGAGGTCGGCATAGCTAAGGCCTTGCTTTAGTAGGTGTTTACTTAGGACATCACCATGGTCATAATTATCACTGGGAGTGCCACACTGCCTGCCCTGATGCCATCAGGTAATTAACGAATGTGCTTGCTGCTGGATGCCACATCTTTGAAGATTACCTTTATTCCATACTACTTGCCTCTCAACTCCTTGGTAGCTGCTTCAGAGAACCTGTAACAAACCCATTAAATATTACTCCCCCTGTATTAATTTTTCCGGGTAGCAGCTACTAAATGGCTGCATTGTTGTTGTGTTAGTCACTCAGTTGTGTCTGCCTATTTGTGACCCTATGTAGCCCACCAGTCTCCTCTATCCATTTAATTCTCTGGGCAAGATTACTGGATTGGGTAGCCATTCTCTATTCCAGGGGATCTTCCTGATCCATGGATTGAACCCGGGTCTCCTGCACTGAATGTGGATTCTTTACTGTCTGAGCCATCAGGGAAGTCCTGGTGGTATCAGTATTCCATCGTACTGGAAAGTAGTGTTCCATACTACTTGCCTCTCAACTCCTTGGTAGCTGCTTTGTAGAACCTCTAATTAGCCCATTAACTTTATATTACTACTCCATGTTAATTTTTCTGGGTGTGTTAGTCACTCAGTCATATCTGACTCTTTGTGACACCATGGATGGTAGGCTGCCAGGCTCCTCTGTCCATGGAGTTCTCCAGGCAAGATACTGGAGTGGGTAGACAGTCCCTTCTCCAGGAGATCTTCCCAACCCAGGGATTGAACCTGGGTCTCCTGCATCGCAGGCAAATTCTTTACCATCTGAGCCACCAGGGAAGCCCAGTTTTTCTGGGTAGCAACTACTAAATGGCTGCATTGTGTCACATGCTTAATTCTATGCTGCTAGAGTATGTCAAGAGAGATACATTTTCACATATTGTGATATGTTGAGATAACTGGTATTCAAGAAAATACACACAAAACAATGATCTATCACATTTTTGTTTGTTAGATTACCAAATATTATAAACATTCATAATCAATTTTTAAGGGCATGAGGAGACTAGCACTCTTAGAGGAAATTGGTACTTCTTTCAGGGAAGTTTGTTAATGAGTATAAACTACTAAAATATGAGCGTGTTTTAACACAGAAACTATTTTCTAGGAATTTTTCATAAGGAAAACATCAAATCTGGAATTATATATGTCAGAGAACATTCATTATGTTTATAATAAAGAGTTAGAAATAAACTAAATGCCAGATAAAGAATAAGAGAGAAAGAGAGGAAGATATTTAGAAGTTTATTCCAAGAAAATATATACTAGCTACTTTCAGTCTGTGGGACATTGGATGAATTCTATTTTCTTCATTGTTTATTTTTTTATTACATAAATTCTCTATATCAATACCTATTATATTCATAATTAGAAAAATAATCTTACTATTTTGCCTAGAATTTTGGAAGAGATCATTAAAAGACATTATACTACATTCTAAGTCTTGTTTACAGGTCTATGTTTCTCTCTAAAATGAGATAAGGATAGAAAATTATTTTTGTGAATCCTTCAATCTTCAAGATATTTATTCTACAGAACACTTCAGATTCTAATATGTCTTCTTTAGAAATAAAGGTGTAATGGAATGCAATAGATTGAATGGCATGGTGTTTCGTTGGAAGGTGACTCTCAGTTATTTCTAGAGGAAATTTTATAGTGGTGTGAAATTAGATTTGTTGGTTAGGTGGGGAATACTTGGTGCCTCTTGGGAATGCAACTCTTTCATGAACTTTTGGAGATGATATTAAATGGCTACAGAGATATGAAAGCCAATATCAATGGCAATTTTTATTCTCAGAGAAACTGACAGAGAGAGAGTAAGGGTAAAACCCAAGAAAATTTCAAGAGTGATTAAGCGACAAGAGAGGAAAACTGCTAATAAGCATATAATAAGATTATTATCGTTATTGGTAATCAGGAAAATGTGATTTTTTATCACAATGAGCTATACATACCTGTATGTATGCATCAAATTAGCTGAAATTAAATTGTCAGAAATACCAAATTTTGGTAAGATTCTGGAAGCAATGGGAACTTGAGAGAATTCCCAAATGGGAATTTGGATTGTAAGCCAGTTCAATCACTGTGGAATATGTGTTTAGCATTATTTAGGAAAGTTAAAGATGTACATATTTTATGACTTACCCACCCCATTCTTGTATATTTTAAAGTAAACCTTGTGTGTATGTCTCAAGTGTTCATAGTAGTTTTTAAAATAATAACCCCAAATTGGAAATGACTCGTGTCCATCATAATTTTAACTTTTTGGTATAATCATAACATAGAATAATATATGATACACCTCCTAATATGGATGAACATATACATATTGTTGTTTTTGTTTAGTCACCAAGTTGTGTCTTACTCTCTGTGACTCCATGGCCTGTAGCATGCCAGGCTCCTCTGTCCTCCACTAACTCCCAGAGTTTGCTCAAATACAAGTCCATTGTTGGTGATGCTATTTAATCATCTCATCCTCCCTTCTCCTTTTGCCTTCAGGGTATTTCCAAAGAAATACCCTTTCTCAGCCTCAGGGTATTTTCCAAAGAGTCAGCTCTTTGCATCAAGTGGCCAAGTATTGGAGCTTCAGCTTTAGCAACATTAATTCCAATGAATATTCAGGGTTAATGAGTAAAAGAAGAAATTCAAAAGTTATAAATTTTATGCAATTGAGAATGTGGAAGAATCAAACCATTATTTAGGATTTCATAAATTGCAAAACAAGAATGAATTATTCATAGGAAACAGAATAATGCTTATCTTTAGTCAGAAGATAGAGAGATCTATTTTGGTAGGGACAAGCAAACAATATTCTATTTCTAAAACCCAAGTTGGTTATAGTTGTTTTCATAATTCACTGATTAGTCTTAAATATATTTTGAAATATATTTTAAAATTAAAAATATTTAAAATAAAGCTATGGAGGAAAATACACATTTAAAAAAATTTACTCCTCTCATCTTTTCTTTACCTAGTACTGTTAGTTCCTAGTATGTAGGGTTGTGAGTTGGGGTCAATAAAAGTAGTTTAAATTAGAGGAAAATGGTACAGTTAAAATGCTTCCAGGTGTTCTACAAGTCAGTTGAGAAATATATAGCACTGTGACATTGTTTAGTTCTTCTATATCCTCACTGAATTTCTGTCTGTATATTATTGAGAGAGAAGTATTGACATCTCTAACCATAATTATGAATTTATCTATTTCTTTTTATTCTGTCAGTTTTAGCTTCATGTATTTTGTAGTTCAGTTGTTGGGCACATGAACATTTTGAATTGGTACAACTTCTTGATGGACTAAAACTTGTCTCATTATAGAATTTTTCCCGTTATCCCTGGTAATTCTTTAAAGATTGCTCTTTTACTCTAAAGATTACTGATTGTAGTATAGCCAATCCAATTACTATTGTTCAGTGTTTGATTGTATAGTATATCTTTTTTCCATTCTTTACTTTTAATTCATGCTTCTCTGGTAAGTCAGATAGATGGTAAAGAATCCATGTGTAATGCAGGAGACCTGCATTCAATCCCTGGGTTGGGAAGAACCTCTGGAGAAGGGAATGGATACCCACTCCAGTATTCTTGCCTGGAGAATTCCATGGACAGAGGAACCTGGTGGGCTACAGTTCATGGGGTTGCAAAGAGTCAGACACCACAGAGCAACTAACCCTTTCACTTTCACTTTTAATCCACCTATGTTGTAATGTTTGGAGTGAGATTTTTATAGATAGCATAGATGGGTTATGTTGATTTATCCATTTTGACAGTCTGCCTTTTAGTTGCATGTTTAGATCATTTAAATGGAATGTAATTTTTGATATGTTTGGACTTAGGTCTGTCACTTTATTTGTTTTATGTTTGTTCCTTGTGTTTTTCAGTTCTCTCCCCTTTCTTGCTTTCTTTTGGGTTATTTGAATAGTTTTTAGCATTTATTTTCATTTAGTTATTTCTATTTTTAGTGGTTGCTGTGGTGATTCAGTTCACTTCAGTCACCCATTCATGTCTGACTGCAGCATGCCCGGGTTCCCTGTCCATCACCAACTCCTGGAGCTTGCTCAAACTCATGTGATTGCTCAAGCTCTAGTGATTACAAAATACTAAACTTTTCACAGTCTACTTAGAACCAATATTTTACTGTTTCTATTAGAATGTAGAAATTTTTACTACCTTACTACTTCTCATATATGCTGTAGTTTGCTTATAAACTATATCTACATAAATTGAGAATGTCTTTATTTCACCTTCATTCCTGAAGAATATTTTCAGTGGATATGAAATTCTGGGTTGACAATTCTTTTCTTTCAAAACTTTAAAAATTTTGTACCATTTTCTTTTGGCATGCATGGTTTTTGATGAGAAATCTTCATAATCCCCATTTTTTTTGGTCATTGTTTATAGTTAATGTGTTATTTTCTCTGGCTGCTTTCAAGATTTTCTTTTTTTTGCAACTAATGTTCAGTAGTTTGATTATGATACACATGGACATAAATTTCTTTGGGTTTAAAGCTTACTCAGCTTCTTTAATTCATAGACACCTTTTGCTTAACTTGAGATGTTTTGGGGCCACTATTTCTTCAAATATTTTTTCAACTCTGCAGTTTCTCCTTCCTTGCTTTAACGCTGATGATACACATCTTAAATTTTTCATTGTCCCATAGTTTCTGTAGCTCTTCTCAATTTTAAGAAAACTTTTATCCTCTGTACAGTCTCCTAGGCACAAACTTTCAAGTTTCAAACTTTCAAAGATGCTAACATGTCCAACCACATATGTTAGTTCTATCTGAGGAGGCACTGTTAGTTTTTGAGGCACAGGACCTGGACATAGAATGGTACACAAAGGTTACAGCCGCTATTCAGAATGCAATCCAATGCCACTGTTATCTATGATGAGAAAAAAAAGAGCTACTACCTAGACCTTACTAGATCTTTTTTTTTTTTTTCTGTTTCATGAAGGTAGATAGAATTGAATCCAGCAAGACACCAGAAACTGTGCCTTTAACATCAGGCATGAGTGAAATTTCAGCTTGTCCTCCAACACCTTTTGCTGGCAATCCTTCAGTTCTACCATTGCCCACCTCTTTTCCCTCCTCCAGTCAGTAACTCTTCTTGCCTGTTCACTCATGCCAGCCCTTGTATACAGCTGTTGTACTGTACTATTGTACCTTTCAAGGTACTGTACTATAAGTTTAAAATTTTTTCTTTATTTTGTGTGTTTGTTTATGTATTATTTTTATGAAAAGTAGTATAACCCAATACAGAACAGTACTAGATAGCTGATTGTGTTAGGTACATAGGCTAACTTTATTGGACTTATGAACAAATTGGACTTATGAATACATTCTTGTTTGTATGTAAGGGGCTTATCATATTGTTCAGATTGAATAATTTCTGTTGGTCTATCTTCAAGTTTACCAACTTTCATCTGCTATTATCATTCTGCTGTTGAGTCTATTCTTCTATTGCTTTGCTGAGGCATTGCATTTTAAAATTCATTTTAAGAGTACTCAATATTGCAAATTCATGCTTTTTATAATGGCTGCTTTGAAGTCTGTCAGATTATTCCAACATCTGTGTCATTTTGATGTTGGCATCTGTGTTTGTCTTTTCCCATATGAGTTGCAGTTTTTCTGATTCTTCATATGCCAATTAATTTTGGATTGTATCCTGGATATTTGAAATATTATGAGAATCCAGTCTTGTTTAATTCTACTGAGAGTATTAATTTTTATATTTTAGCAGAAAATCAACTGCTTATGTTCAGGCCACGAGTTCCACCTAGCCTTCTGTGGGCCATGTTTCTAATATCAGTTTTGTTTCTAAAACTTTTCTAGTACTTCTTGGATTTTTCCTTATTGTGTACCACCCAGTGCTCTTTTTGGAGCCTGGCTGGTGATCTGCTCTTTAATTCATGTCTCAAGATCTTTGGTATGCTAATTAGGTTCCTACCTACACCTGTGCATCTGGAAATGAGCCCCAAAGTTTATAAACAATCATTTTAGGTTGCTTCTTTGAATTCTTTGCTCTCTGTCATCAACCTGGAACTTTCCAGTTTTCTGGGGCTTTCTCTTTTAGGCCTCAGGCCAGGTAGCCTAGTTACTGTATTCTATTGCACACTTTCAGTTTTGAGCCTGCATCCAGGACCAAGTGATGGGAAGATAGAGGAAAAAAGTAGTGGGAGTTGGCCCCATCCACTTTGAACCACAGCTCCACCAGAGAGGACCATTCCCCTTCCTCAGAATTTTGACATTTTTGGGTTCCCATGGCTACAACTGTTACCACTGTCATGGTTTTGTTGGAGGCTAGAGTATGAAAGAAAAGAGGAAAGAAAAATAGAATTTCTACATTGTTTCTGAGCATTAAGAGTTCTATTTCCTGTTCTTTGAGTCAGCAATGAAATTTTTTTCCTGGAGTTCTGTGTGTACTACACTACTCACATCTCAGCATCTTAATGTATTACTATTGTGACCAGGGGATGTCAGAAGGAAAAAGAGAGAAATTTATCACTAGTTTGCTGGCTCTTATAATTCTGATATTTTCTTGTTTACCTACTACTATGTACTTTTTAGAATTCTCAAAAATCTATGTCTTCTGTCCAAGTTTTCTAATTGTATTTCTACTTGCAGGGAGAAATGTACATAGTCCATTTTACCTGAAGCATAAACTCTCAAATAATAAATTGATTACTTTGTAATTAAATATTATTTCTTTTTAAGGAATTGTAGAACTTCCTAGAATTATTGATAATACTTGAGAGAAAGAAATTGAAGATTTGGTGTAATTTTAAACAACAATTCAAACTTCATTAACTTCAAAAGACATCCATCCTAACACACTTTGATCAAGTAAGTGTTGGATGATTTGGGGGAGAAAGGGAGCAAAATATACTCTAGTGGTAAGCCTCATCTTAACTTAAACAAAATTATTAAATATAATAGAGAGAGTAAAACTGTGTCTGTGCATTGAAGCCTGAGAGTTGGCAAATGTGGAGTTTGTTTTTGCAGTTGGTTCTGTATATTAGCTAGGGTTCTCCTGAGAAACAAAGTAGGATTTGTGTGGTGTATGTGAATATACATGTATATATGTGTATACACATATATGTATGGAGAAAGAGAGCACGCACAAGAGAGCAAGAACAAGATTTTAAGTAATCAGCTTACATGATTGTTGAGGCTGAGACATCCAAATTCTATGAAGTAGGCTTGAGAATCAGGGAAGAATTGATGTTGCAGCTCAAGTCCAAAGGCATATTACAGACAGAATTCCTTCTTCCTCTGTGGATGTCAATCTTTTTTTTCTCTTAAGGCCCTTGACTGATTGGTTATATGAGGCTCACCCATATTTTGTAGGTAATCTCCTTTACTAAAGGGCTTCTCAGGTGGTACAGTGGTAAAGAATCTGCCTGCTAATGAAGGGGATGCAAGAGATGTGGGTTGGATGCCCCAGTTGGAAGATCCCCTGGGTTAAGAAATGGCAACTTATTCTAGTATTCTTGCCTGGAAAATTCCATGAACAGAGGAGCCTGGTGGGATACAGTCCATGGAATAACAGAGTCAGACTCTATTGAGCATGCATACCATATCCTCTATGAAAAGTCTACTGATTTAAATGTTCTCATCTTCAAACAACAGATAAACTAATGTTTGACCAAAAATCTGTCCTAGCCATGTTGATGTATTAAATTAATCATTATATCCTGGAAGGTGATAATAGATAATACTTTAACTCCTTGAAAAATTGTACATTTTCTGAGTGGCTTCAACATAGAGATAGTCAATGGACAATCTAAGATCCAACTGGTGATCTAAGACAGCTTTTTAAGGAAAATGAATTTTCTTGTGGATCCTTACTATCATCTGAGATTAATTCTATATTAACTGTATTTTCAGTGGATTCTTTACCAGCTGAGCCACCAGGGAAGCATAATTGTATTTAAATACATTTAAACCTATGACTGAGTATACATGACTTAAATTTTAGTTCTTTGAAAATTGTATATTCATACCTCAAATGAGATAGAAAACCACACTCTGATAAAGTTGATAATGGGTGATAGTGTTTTGCTGAAACTAAGTGTAGAATAAATAAAAATTTAGGACTGTTACAGTAATCAATCTATTTCTACATTCTTCTTCAATGATACTTGGTATTAAAGTTAGTGTTACTGCTACTGCAATTATGACTGGAATTTCTAGGTCCTCCGTAATGTTCTGAGTCACCATATCTGGAATGTAGCCTAGTTATATGCATTTAAAGTGTTTTCCTCAGAAAATCTAACATTGGTAGTCTAAATTCTATAGAATTTAGTCTAAAGTGTAAATTCTATAGAAATGGGTAAAAGCATAACATTTAGGCAAATTATCAGAATCACCTGAAATATTGTTTTAAAGTACTATCAATGCCAATTTCATTCCAATCCTAAAGAAAGGCAATGCTAAAGAATGTTCAAACTACCACACAAATGCACTCACCTCACACGCTAGCAAAGTAATGCTCAAAATTCTCCAAGCCAGACTTCAATAGTACATGAACCATGATCTACCAGATGTTCGAGCTGGATTTAGAAAAGCAGAGGAACAAGAGATCAAATTGCCGACATCTGTTGGATCATCGAAAAAGCAAGAGAGTCCCAGAAAAACATCAACTTTTGTTTTATAAACTACCCCAAAGCCTTTGGACTGTGTGGATCACAATAAACTGTGGAAAATTCTTAGAGATGGGAATATCAGACCACCTTACTTGTCTCCTGATAAATCTGTATGCAGGTCAAGAAGCAACAGTTTGAACTGGACATGGAACAACAGACTGGTTCCAAATTGGGAAAGGAGTAAATAAAATCTGTATATTATCATCCTACTTATTTAGCTTATATGCAGAATACATCATGCAAAATGACAGGCTGTATGAAGCACAAACTGGAATCAAGATTGCTGGGAGAAATACCAATAACCTCAGATACGCAGATGACACTACCCTATGGCAGAAAGCAAAGAAGAACTAAAGAGCCTCTTGATGAAAATGAAAGAGGAGAGTGAAAAAGTTGGCTTAAAACCCAACATTCAGAAAACTAAGATCATGGCATCTGGTCCCATCACTTTATGGCAAGTAGTTGGGGAAACAGTGGAAACAGTGAGAGACTATTTTTCTGGGCTCCAAAATCACTGCAGATGGCGACTGCAGCCATGAAATTAAAAGACGCTTGCTCCTTGGAAGAAAATCTATGACCAACCTAGACAGTGTATTATAAAGCAGAGACATTACTTTGCCAACAAAGGTCCATCCAGTGAAAGCTATGGTTTATCCAGTAGTCATGTATACATATGTGAGAGTTAGACTATAAAGAAAGCTGAGCACTGAAGAATTGATGCTTTTGAACTGTGATGTTGGAGAAGACTCTTTGAGAGTTCCTTGGACTGCTAGGAGATCCAGCCAATCCATCCTAAAGGAAATCAGTCCTGAATATTCATTAGAAGGACTTATGCTGAAACTCCAATACTGTGGCTACCTGATGTGAAAAACTGACTCATTGGAAAACACTGATGCTGGGAAAGATTGAAGGTGGGAGGAGAAGGGGACAACAGAGGATGAGATGGTTGTATCACTAACACCATGGACATGAGTTTGAGTAGGCTCTGGCAGTTGGTGATCAGCATGGAAGCCTGGCTTGCTGCAGTACATGGGGTCGCAAAGAGTTGGGCAGGACTGAGCGACTGAATTGAACTGAATCAAGGTCACATGCCATTCATAGTAAATCAGAATCTCCAGCTCTTCAGAGCTCCAGAGATCTGCTCTTTCTTTCTTTTAAGCTTCTTAAAGGATATTGTCATCATCTAGATTTGAAAAATAGCTTTTCTATTATTACCTTTCTTAAAAATTAGTGGTTTCATGTAAGAGCTTGTCAATAACTAGGTAATGAAAAATTATTACTTGAGATCACTGGGGATACCTGAATAATGGTGTATTTTATATTTAATTAATGGAGAAATTAATACATTATAGATTTAATATACTATAACAATACAAATTTTGAGTAGGTTGAACATTTACTTATATACAATGAAAGCACACATACTGGAGAAAGCAATTTTCTCTAATACTTAGGTAGTGGGGAAGGCTTATCAACACATAATATGAAACTCAGAAATGATTTTTAGAAGTCAAAAATTTAAATATATGACAACAACAACACAGAAATGAAGCAAGAACATATTCTGACTTGGGGAAATATGTTACAAACCCATGACCTCTATAATTCAAAGAGCCCTTAAAGGTCAGGAAAAAAAATGACAACACAATAGGGAAACATGAAAAAGGCAGATTTTCATAGCTAATAGAAGAAATTTAAATGACTCTCTAATACTAAAACACAGATTCACTAATAAATTTAACAAACAACAACAATAAAAAGCTGAGATAAGCTTTTACCTGTCATAGAGAAATACATTAAAAGCTTGATAGTATTCATTTTTGAGCAAAAATATACACAAATGGACATATCTATCATACCTTAATCAATGTTAAATTCACTAAAATTAAGTATCATTTTAAGGTTGTTTGCACTATTTATTTGATCTGAAATTTTCATCATCTCTCACCAACAATTCTAAGTTATGAATCCTGTAGAAATTCTCTCACTATTGACACCCAAATTTGTCCATTACAATAAATATACAATGTAGTATATTTTATAACAGCAAAAGTTGTAAGTAAAGAAGATTAATCAAAAAGTGATTCATTAAATTGTACAATATAAAATGGTTTATGATGATTTTGTCAAAAAGAATGACGTGGCTTGAAATGTTTGGATATATTAAAAATTAGGCCAATTATAATTTAAGTGAAGAAAGTGTGCCTCAGTTCAGTGCAGTTCAGTCACTCAGCCGTGTCCAACTCTTTGTGATCCCATGAATCGCAGCACAGTAGGCCTCCCTGTCCATCACCAACTCCCAGAGTTTAACCAAACTCATGTCCATTGAGTCGGTGATGCTGTCCAGCCATCTCATCCTCTGTCGTCCCCTTCTCCTTCTGCCCCTAATCCCTCCCAGTATCAGGGTCTTTTCCAATGAGTCAACTCTCCGCATGAGATGGCCAAAGTATTAGAATTTCAGCCTCAGCATCAGTCCTTCCAATGAACACCCAGGACTGATCTCCTTTAGGATGGACTGGTTGGATCTCCTGAGCTTTAAGCCAACTTTTTCACTCTCCTCTTTCACTTTCATCAAGAGGCTTTTTAGTTCCTCTTCACTTTCTGCCATAAGGGTGGTGTCATCTGCATATCTGAGGTTATGGATATTCTCCCGGCAATTTTGATTCCAGCTTGTGCTTCTTCCAGCCCAGTGTTTCTCATGAGGTACTCTGCATATAAGTTAAATAAGCAGGATGACAATATACAGCCTTGACGTACTCCTTTTCCTATTTGGAACCAGTCTGTTGTTCCATGTCCAGTTCTAACTGTTGCTTCCTGACCTGCATATAGGTTTCTCAAGAGGCAGGTCAGGTGGTCTGGTATTCCCAACTCTTGAAGAATTTTCCACAGTTTATTGTGATCCACACACTCAGAGGCTTTGGCATAGTCAATAAAGCAGAAATAGATGTTTTTCTGGAACTCTCTTGCTTTTTCCATGATCCAGTGGATGTTGTCAATTTGATCTCTGGTTCCTCTGCCTTTTCTAAAACCAGCTTGAACATCTGGAAGTTCATAGTTCATGTATTGCTGAAGCCTGGCTTGGAGAATTTTGAGCATTACTTTACTAGCGTGGGAGATGAGTGCAATTGGGGGGTAGTTTGAGCATTCTTTGGCATTGCCTTTCTTTGGGATTGGAATGAAAACTGACCTTTTCCAGTCCTGTGGCCACTGCTGAGTTTTCCAAATGGGCTGGCATACTGAGTGCAGCACTTTCACAGCATCATCTTTCAGGATTTGAAATAGCTCAACTGGAATTCCATCACCTCCACTAGCTTTGTTTGCAATGATGCTTTCTAAGGCCCACTTGACTTCACATTCCATGATGTCTGGCTCTAGGTGTGCATAACAGCATTTTTAGAGTCACTTACTTTTCAAAATATATATAAAATGTAAAGTTGAGTTAGATAAATATGTACCAAAATATTAAAGATTTTTACCTCTCGAGAGTAGGATTGTGATAGGAATATATTCATTTCCATTTCTACTTTTTCCATTTTTGTATTAAATTTTGATAGCACACATGTGTTAGTCATAAGGAAACACCAAGGGGACAAATAGAAAAGAAAAGGATTAGTGGCTTGCTGCCACAAAGTTGTCTTCTGCCTTTTTACTGTTGAAAAATGTTATCAATTATTTGGGTGAAGTCATATATGACAATCTTATTTTCAGATAGAGAAAAATTGGGAGGGATAGTAACATAGGTGACTGAGTCAAGTTTCAACCGCCCTAGAAATTCATGTTATGTTGATGCAAACAATAAAAATTAACAATCACAAATGTAATTTACTCTGTTTAGGCATAAAAAAAAATTGCTTAACTTAGTTTA
This sequence comes from Bubalus bubalis, assembly GCF_019923935.1. Classification (NCBI taxonomy): domain Eukaryota; kingdom Metazoa; phylum Chordata; class Mammalia; order Artiodactyla; family Bovidae; genus Bubalus; species Bubalus bubalis. The sequence continues at coordinate 33,324,751 of NC_059176.1, read as the reverse complement.
AGATATGAGGATTAGAGTTAGGGTTAGGGAAAGGGTTTACAAAAGGCTAAGGAGAAAGAGAATGATATGTCCATCTGAAGGGACAGTTCCAAAGAATAGCAAGGAGAGATAAGAAAACCATCCTAAGTGAACAATGGAAAGAAATAGAGGAAAACAATAGAATGGGAAAGACTAGCAATCTCTTCAAGAAAATTAGAGATGCTAAGGGGACATCTCATGTATAAATGGACACAATAAAGGACAGAAATAGTATGGACCTAACAGAAGCAGAAGATATTAAGAAGAAGTGGTAAGAATACACAGAAGAACTATAGAAAAAAGGTCTTAATAACCCAGATAACCACTGATGGCATGATCACTCCCCTAGAGCCAGGCATCCTGGAGTGTGAAGTCAAGTAGGCCTTAGAAAGCATCACTATGAACAAAGTTAGTGGAGGTGATGGAATTCAAACTGAGCTATTTCAAATCCTAAAAGATGATGCTGTTAAAATGCTGCACTCAATATGCCAGCAGATTTGGAAAACTCAGCAGTGGCCTCAGGACTGGAAAAGGTCGGTTTTCATTCCAATCCCAAAGAAAGACAATGCCAAAGAATGTTAAATCTACCTCATCATTGCACTCATTTCACATGATAGCAAGGTAATACTCCAGATCCTTCAAGCTAGGCTTCAACAGTACATGAACTGAGAATTTCCAGATGTTCAAGCTGGATTTTAAAAGAGGAACCAGAGATCAAATTGCCAACATCCGTTGGATCATAGAAAAAGCAAGAGAATTCCCAGAAAACATCTACTTCTTCTTCATTGACTATGCTAAAGCCTTTGACTATGTGGATCACAACAAACTGTGGAAAAGTCTTAAAGCGATGTGAATACCAGACCACCTTACCTTTCTCCTGAGAAAAACCTGTATGCAGATCAGTAAGCAACAGTTAGAACTGGACATTGAACAACTGACTAGTTCAAAATTGGAAAAGGAGTACATCAAGGCTGCATATTGTCACCCTACTTATTTAATGTATATGCAAAATACATCATGCAAAATGCTGGGCTCAGTGAAGCACAAGTTCGAATCAAGATTGCCAGGAAAATATCAATAACCTCAGATATGCTGATGACACCATCCTTATTGCAGAAATTGAAGAGGAACTTAAGAGCCCTTTGATGAAAATGAAAGAGGAGAGTGGAAAAGCTGGCATAATATTCAACATTCAAAAAAACTAAGATCATAGCATCTGGTCCCATTGCTTCATGGCAAATATATGGGAAAATAATGGAAACAGTGACAGGTTTTATTTCTGTGGGCTCCATAATCACTGCGGAATGTAACTGCAGCCATGAAATTAAAAGATGCTTGCTCCTTGAATGAAAGGCTGTGTCAAACCTATAGACAGAGTATTAAAAATCAAAGGCATTACTGTGCTGACAAAGGTCCATATAGTCAAAGCTATGGTTTTTCCAGTAGTCATGTACGGATGTCAGAGTTAGAACATAAAAAAGGCCGAGTACTGAAGTACTGATGCTTTCAAACTGTGGTTTTGGAGAAGACTCCTGAGAGTCCCTTGGACTGCAAGGAGATCAAACCAGTCAGTCCTAAAGGAAATCAACCTTGAATATTCATTGGAAAGACTGATGCTGAAGCTCCAATACTTTGACCTCCTGATGCGAAGAGCCAACTCATCTGGAAAAGACCTTGATACTTGGAAAGATTGAAGGCAGGAGGGGAAGGGGATGATGGAGGACGAGATGGTTGGATGACATCACTGACTCAATGTGCATGAGTTTGAGCGAACTCCAGGAGATGGTGAAGGACAGGGAAACCTGGCAGGCTGCAGTCCATAGGGTCACAAATAGTTGGACATGACTCAGCGACTGAACAACAGCAATAACAAAAGAGGATATTTGGCTTCTATTTCATATGAAAATAAGATTTTGTTTCCATGAGCTCAGTATGAACTGAAGATGTAATACCCCTGCAATTTTAGATTATCCAGGTTTCAGGAGTTTTTGTGGTGCTCTGTGTTGGCCCATCTGAATTATCTTATTCTATTAAGAGTGCTGTTACTTCTGATGAAACATTCTAAGTGGTGCACATACACAGGACAGGGGTCAGGATGGTAAAGGATTTATAAACCCTGCCACAAATTTAGAAGTCTCCAGTTAGAGAACAACAGGGTGGTTGTATTCAAATATTTGAAATTTGTCTTATGACAGTGTTTTCCCTCTTTGATTTTGAGATCAGAAATGGTACAGATTAGAGAGCCAGCAATGTAAGCTCACCTTGTATAACAAACTCCTAATTCCTGAATATCTGAGAAAAAACTAGATAATGTGTATAGATACCATGTAATGTGTTTTTACTTGGGAAGGAGTGTTGAATTAGGTATTTTCTAATATTAAAAAAATCCATAGGATTCTATGATAATGGTTATAGACTATTTTCTTATATAAGTAGAAAAGGTAATTCAACTTGTAAGAATTTTAAATCCATACACTTTGCAAAAATCTTAGGAATGTATATCAGAAAGTAATAATTAGGGTTTATACCCAAATGATGGGTTTAAAAAATTCCTGAGCTTTTCAAAAACAAAGAATTAAATACAGTTGGAATAAAGTTCAAAGTTGTTTTAATTTGTGTGCATATCTGATAGCATGAATCATAATATTTGAAGAATAAGCTCTGCATAGATGAGGACTCACTTCTATATCCCTGTATATAGGATAGTTCCTTGGACATAGTTGGTTCTCAGTAAAAACTTTTTGGGTAATGGAAAAGGAGGGGCCTCATTATCAGAATCAGAAATGGAGTGACAAAAGGATGGGATATGCTGGGAAGGCCAAGATTGGAAATCTTGGTAAATCCATAATATTAGGTAAATATGGCAGAGTATGGGAAATTTAGGCAGTAATTTTTTAAAAAAAGTAAATATAGACTGTTAAATTCAGTCCATGATGGAAAATGCAGGCAGATTGTGAGGACTAGCCAAGAATTCAACTTAAATCAAGTTAAGAGTATCTACATAGTAGGGAGGGCTTTGCAGCTGGTGCTAGTGGTAAAGAACCCTTCTGCCAATGCAGGAGACCAGACACTGAATAAATCCCTAGGTTGGGAACATCCCCTGGAGGAAGGCATGGCAACCCACTCCAGAATTCTTGCCTGGAAAATCCCATGGACAGAGGAACCTGGCGGGCTACAGTCCATGGAGTCTCAAAGAGTCAGACACTATTGAAGTGACTTAGCGTGCGCATGAGCACACACACACACACACACACACACACGTAAGGGAAGAGAAAAGATTTTAACTATAATGAGCTAATGTTATGGTATTTAATGTTGTGTCGAGGCTCTCATCCAACAACATTCAAATTAAGGGTTAGGAAATCCATGTTCAGAAGTACAACATAAAGACTAAGGTAACTGGCAATCAGGGAATCTGCTATTAAAACTAAGGCAGACCAACAGGGTTTAATGCTAAATATTGACCTAGGGCTTGTTTTAAAAAGATGGACAACTGAATATTCAGGGGAGATTTTGTAATTCTAGTGTAAATTTAGGGGACCCTGAAGAATTGATGCTTTTGAACTGTGGTGTTGGAGAAGACTCTTGCGAGTCCCTTGGACTCCAAGGAGATCCAACCAGTCCATTCTGAAGGAGATCAGCCCTGGGATTTCCTGGGAAGGAATGATGCTAAAGCTGAAATTCTAGTACTTTGGCCACCTCATGCGAAGAGTTGACTCATTGGAAAAGACTCTGATGCTGGGAGGGATTGGGGGCAGGAGGAGAAGGGGATGACAGAGGATGAGATGGCTGGATGGTATCACTGACTCGATGGACGTGAGTCTGGGTGAACTCCGGGAGTGGGTGAGGGACAGGGAGGCCAGGTGTGCTGTGATTCATGGGGTTGCAAAGAGTCGGACACGACTGAGTGGCTGAACTGAACTGAACTGAACTGAGGGACAGGGGATCAAACAGAGTATTACTTCATCATTTTAAGTGTGAGAATTGTGATAGCGAGTATTGGTGGTTGGTTGGGCTACAGTGGCTCTTGGATTTGTTTTGTTTTCATTATGTAAAAGCTTAGAATGCCTTATTGTAAGCCTCTTGATAGCTTTTATAAATTGTGACTATAGTCTTTAAATATAAAGAGTTTTCATTTTGTTTCATCTGATCTATTTCTTTGGGGAGTAGGGAGGCTTCTCTAGTGGCTCAGATGGTAAAGAATCTGCCTGCAAATCGGGAGACTGGTGACAACTTTATTACTCCAATGATAACTAAGAACGTTCTGATTAAACTCAGAAAAAGGTAGAATAGTTTAGTTGGAAGAAAAATGAGAAAGCATTTATGTCCTTTTACTAATCCTAAAAAATAATGCTTTTAATAATCAGAGAAAATAGATCATTGGGAAATTTTCTTGAAGGAACTAAGTTATAGGCCTTTTAGATTCAATATATATTAAAATATACTTGAATACTCATAATAATTATTTATGATATGTCTTTTTTGAAGGAATGTATCCAAAGTGTTGTATTTCCAATTGAGACAATAATTAACCATTGCAGTAAAAAAGAGAAAAAAAAAAAAGCAAAAAACAAAGCCCTAAGAAAAAATGTAGCAAAATGATTGAATATTATGATGAGAAAATTTTAGAAGCAAAAATCCCAAATATGTGTCCTCCTTAGTATCACCTATATTAAATTACTGTGACTCCTTGGTACTCAGTGTATGGTCCATGGACCAAGAGATTAGAATCACCTGAGCACTTATAAAATGCAAAATCTCAGACCCCACTCTGGACTTCTTGAATCAAGGTCTGCATTTTAATATGATCCTTAGGTACATGCACATTTAACCTTAAGAAGCGTTGCTGTAAACAATATATGCTTTTACGAGATCCAGACCAATTTCTGTCATCTTAGAGAAGCAGTTTTACACTCCCCATTCACAGTTGATTATTGCCTTCTTTGGGAGCTTCTGGATAGAAAACAAACACTGCGGTAGACTTTCATTGTCTAATAGAAAGTAACACAGAGCTGATAGCCCACACTTGCCTATACTGATAAAATAGTTAACACATATTGGAGAAGGTATGAGGCTCATGTTATACTGTCTGTTCAGACATCCAAATAGGAATAATTCATGACTGCTTGTTCTGGTCATTGTGTCAGGCACGGAGGACACAATGATGGGAAATGTGCTAGTTGTCAGTATTATTACAACTGCATCTGGAAAATACTGTTCCTAATCTCTGGGATTTAATCCTGAGGCTTTTCTTTGCCAGATGTTAATCTCTCAATGTGAGTCCTCATTTTCCTTTTCTTGATCTGACAATGTTTTCAGTGTTCGCCTTTATGAAAAATGCTCACCATTTCTTCAACAATCCTCTTCCTTTATGTGATGTGGTTTCATGTTTAAAAACTCAGGTCATAGTTCTGTAGAATGGGCTGTTTTGCCCCAGACAGCCTAGGAATGAGTAAAAGAAGAAGAAAAAGTCTTTAAGGAATAGGGAGGAGAGTGGTATTAAGTCCTTAACTACATTAAACAACACTTCCTTCATGTTCAGGATTCCATCTCACAAACAGTTCAGTTCCCTGACTGTATTATGTGTTGGATACTTTGCATGGAATCATGTTTACTCCTTTTCAACTGCTCATGGTCTTCATTTCAATTATTAATATTTTTCTCCCTCTTCTAGGACTTCCCCATCTCTAGCAGAATATAAACATTCTCAGTTATTTCCACTTTAGGAATAAAACATATCCTTCTTATTTTCCTTCCTGTAACATCTTTTTACTTTTGCTCCAATTTGAGATGCTTGACTTTGATTGAAAAGGAACTATATGTAGCCTCTACGCATCTACTCTTAATTGCTTAGTCAGTCCTCTGCTATTGTCAATCTGATGTCTGCTTCCCACACTCTTGCAACATTCATTGTGGCCTCTAAGTTGTTAAATTTGGTAGACCCTTCACAGCTTTTTTAAATACCTTTAAAGTGTCCTTCATTTTACATCTATAATACAACTGTTTTCATTCTGTTCTAAGAATTTCTTTAATCAAATTATACAAATAGCCTCAAACTGTTTTCCTGCTATTAATACCAGTCTTGTCACCTCCAGTTTGTCCTGCAAATTCTTTTCCAGAGTAGTTTTTGAAAACATGTTGGATCATTTCAGTATGCATTAAAAGCCTTCAATGTTTTAAGGATAAATATAAGCCCTTCTGACCAATATAGTCTTTTATTATCTGACCCTTTCCTTATGTCTTAAATCTTATCTCTCCCTATACCACATTGTATACCAGCACATGTGTGCGAAGCTGTCAATTCTATACATTTGTGTATCCCGTTTACACTAAAGTGTCCCTCTGCTCTTATACTGGTTAACTCCTATATATTGCTGAAGATTTGGTAAATTCTGACCTATTTTTAGAAGTATTAATCTCCACCTATCCCTATAATCTGTGTAAGGAGTGCTTCTCTGAGTTTCCAAGGTGTATTGTGCATACTTCCATTACAGCATTTATTTCTGTGTGTTTGCTTAAGTTTTTTTTTTTGTTTGTTTTGTTTTGTTTTGTTTTTTTTTGGCTTTGCAGTCTTGTATGTGTGATCTTAGTTCCCTGACCAGAGATTGAACCTGTGCCTCTGTATTGGGAGCATGGTCTTACCCACTGGACTGCCAGGGAAGTCTCTGTTTAAGGTTTTGATTTCTGTGTTCTTCAGTCAGTTCTTAGAACCTGTCATATACAGCAGGCACAAGTACAGAGAGGAATATTGCAGAATTATTTAAATAAGTAAATCAAACAAAGGATGAGTTTATTGCCCTCTAATATGAAATTATGATTAGGTTATTATTTATTATCTATTTCTAGAGGATGATCATAGTAAAGATCGATTTGTCAGTGTTTTAGTTTATTAAGACAAACTTCGGCCCTCAACTCCAACCTCTTTTGTGTATGTTCCACTTCTGAAACTACCCCCAAATTTATGGTGCTCTACTGCTTAATAACCTACAGCAATTCTTAGTTACTACATGGCTTTTCAGCATTTGCAGTTACTATTTGCACATCATTTAATAAAATCGCTCTCATATTATGCAGCAGCATGAGCCTCTGACACAGAAACAGAAATTATCTGGACGTGTGGTATATCACTTAGGATGAGATTCAGCAACACTTAACTAAAACTCAGTAGTGTTCTATGATGTTTAAAATGAGAGAAGTGTATTTCTCCCTCATGTTAAAGAGCTTCATTTATGAGCTGCTTAGGACAGATATGATGATTCAACAAAGTCATTAGGGACCCAGACTCTTGAATTCATGACTTCTCCATTCCTGGGCATGACTCTAGGCAGTTACTGGAGTACTAGCTATTACAAACATCTTCTAGACTGCAGTATGGAGGCAGGACACAAGAATGGCATGGTTGCTCCCTTGAGAAATCCTGCTGGAAGACCCATAGAATATTTTCAGTATCTCATTGACTAGAACTTAACATAAAATGCAAAAAAGTTCTGTATAATTTGATAAAAATCCTACTAATTATGTGGCTTGAGGAAGTTACTTTATCTCTTTAAAGTCCATTTCCTTTATTTCTAAAATGTGAATGACAATGCCTATCTTATAGAAATTTTGTAAATGTAACTATGTATTTGAAAGTCTAGTATAGTTACAGGTACATGGCAGCCTCTCCATAAATAGTAATAGCTACTATTGTTATTGTAGAGGAGACGTTGAGACCTAGAGATATATAGCTCCTTCAAAGCCCCAAAGCTAGTAATGATTAAACCAGCATTCAAATCCAGTTCTACTTGAATCTGAGATCTCTGTTCTTACAAATATAGTGAAATATGGTAGGGATTAGAACTGAGAGTTCCTGTTTTCCAGCTCAACCCTCTTTGTCCTGAATTTTGATATCCTTTTGACTCGGGATTTTAGGATCACTGAAGATAGCATTAAAACAGAAAGATCTAGTTTCTTTAGTTTGATTTATCCAAATACTTGCCAGTTTTTCCACTTCTTTTTGTGGAGACTTGGCTGAAATCAACAGCATTAATTGAGTGTGTAATTCTGGAACCATCTAAGAAAGCGAAAATCATTTAAAATTAGTTGGGGTTTAGTAACTAGGTTGAACTTTGCCTTTGTAAAGCAGTTTCCAGCTGACTCACTGCAGCTGCAACAATTGACATCATTTTGTGCCTTTCCTGCAAAGACTAATTTGGCAAGCAGCACTCCCAGTGGAGTGGGTTTCAGAGCTTCAGTGAATTTCAGGGTTGGCATAGACTTTAAAGGTCATGAAATCCAAACCTTAATGTAATGACTGAATTGGATTACATCAACCTCACCAAGTGGTTTTCTAACCTACACTTGGTTAAGTCCAGTGGAAAAAAATAGTGAAGATGCCCATGTGGACTGAATTGTATAACCTGAGCTATACAATTTGAATAGCTCTAACTTCATTATATTGAGCTGAAACAGGTACTCTTATCCTTAGCCAAAAGCGCTAGTTCTATCCTTAGTACAAATATAGTCCTTTTGGGAACCATACAGCCGTTCAAATGTTTGAAGACCACTACCTCATCTCATCATTAGAATTTTCTCACTGCTAAATAACTCTGGTTCCTTTAACTTTTTCTCATTCAACCTGGCTTTATTTCCCATCATAATCCTGAGCTCACTATTAAATCAGTTTTAGTTTGCCTAGATTATTCTCAAAATATTTCCCTCTTATCCTAGGAATGAATGAAGTTCTGCAGTCATAGATTGAGGGAATTGCCTAATCAAACTGTCCTGGTAAAGTAAGAAGGGAGTTTCTTGAAAAATTATGAAGAGCGGTGAGAAGTTAGGAAATGTTTAAACTGTTGAGTCTTTGTTGGCCCTCCTGTAACCAAACCAGTGTGGCATATTAATCTCATGCTATGAAAAGCTTAAAAGCATGAAAAAGTCACAGTGCTCTTTAAGCACATGGTTAGTTGGGTTATTTATCATGATAGATTTAAACTCCATCTGCTTCATTTTATTCTTACGTATCATTTATTTTAGTGCTGAGTGATATCATTAAAATGAAAAGGATGGCTATATGAGTGGATGGGTAGACAACAGGAAGACATGATGGTTGCCCTTCAGTATACATAGATTTAAAGCAAAACTAAAAAATCAGTGTTTCTAAATCTAAGTTTTAAGTTCTGTATGGAATTAAAATAGCAGTTTTAAGTCATTCATTAACATATATTTGCCTTTAGTAATATCAGAAATCTTGCTCTGCTATTGAGGAAAGAACTCTTGCCTAAATTTGGACTTGGTAAGCTTCATGTCTGTAACTAAATATGTGCGTGTATACTAAGTCACTTCAGTCGTTTCTGATTCTTTGTGACCCTGTGGACTGTAGCCCACCAGGCTCCTCTGTCGATGGAATTCTCCAGGCACGAATACTGGAGTAGGCTGCCATGCCCTCCTCTGGGGGATCTTCCCAACCCAGAGATCCAACTCGCGTCTCTTACACCTACTTGCATTGGCAAGTAGGTTCTTTACCACTAGTGCCACCTGGGAAGCCCAAATAAATAGCTGTATATTTTTTGGAAAAAAAAAATCACTCACCATGTCTAAGAAATATGTGAAAATGAGCTCTTAATTGTGTAACAAGTATATAGTGAGGATAAAATGATATGTTTTCTTTAATTCAACTAGAATTTATGAAATGATTTTCATATTTTATTCCATGTTCTAAGAGCTGAAGGTTTGGTAGAGGATAAATTAAATAAGGCCTATATCCTCATATAGCTTATATTTTTATAATAAAATGTTGGATCAAACAGTTTAATGGGCCTTGTAGTACAAGGTACTTTAAAATAGCTATTTGAGTACTTAAACTTTTTCTTTTGCATTGATATGGTCATTTCTTTCTAGTACACCTTAAAAAATATCCCTTGATTTAAACTAGACTTTATTCCAATTTAAAAAAGAAATCACATATAGCTTTTCTTTTTCAGCACAAAGTAGAAATACAACTTACATTAAAGTTTAAATTTTACTCTAGTGATAGAGATTCTTTTACATTATTTCATAGTCATTTACAATGTTTAACTGATACTAATTACTTAAATATTACCTCTTTCTGATATTCCTTCCTGGAGAAATAGATATACTAACATACCTAAAATATATCATAATTTAAAGAGTTCTAGGGAAACATTGATTTTGAAAATCTTGTGTACCTGGAGGTCAAATATTGACAAAATTGACCCCCACTTTTTTTTTTTTTTTTTACTTAAAATCTTGGAATAACTCTTATTAAGGAAGAGTCATAAGTAAATTGTTTCAGTTTTTTCTTTATAGGTTTCTTGGTAAATATAATACACAATCTTTAACTTAAGAACTTTGTATATTTCCTTTGTGAAAACAGAATTGTTTGGAAATGTAACTCCATTTTATTGAATCATGTTTTTTGTAGAGTTTTGTTTATGTAGAAGTATATTACCTCCTTGAGTTTATTGAAGTTCTGAAAATCATTTACTGGTCAGTGACATCCTGGATTGGAAATTTTTTTTGGTTAAAGTGTATCATCTTAATTCTTAAATATTTTCCTTAAAACAAATAAAAGATCATTACTGTTACTTTCATATTGTATCTGACAGGATATTTTAATATATTAACACTGTGTTTTACCCAGGAATTTATGCTACCTAGAACTGCATTCCCCTTTGTCCCATGTGGGGTTATGAGACAGCCACAGCCTTGAAGAAAGTCACTATAGATTTTGATCATCTGAAGGCTCTTTAGAGATGTGAAAATATGGTACTTTTGACCTTCAGATACTTTAGCCCAAGAACTCTGGGCATAAAATTCACACCATAAATAATAAACCTGAAAAAAAAATTAGTATCAATTCAGAGAAAATTCCTTCTTGCCGCCCTCTCTCTCAGATCAAGTAAAAATTCCATTGCCTATAGGAGAATAGAATGGGAGTAGATAAAGGGAGGAACACTTAGGGGTGTGTGTGTTTGTGTGTGTCTGTGTATGTGTGTTTAGAAAAGGAACGTTAGCCTTGATCCTCTTTTTTCACACTAACCAAACTACCAAAATGATTTTGTCTCAGTCTTTTTCCTTTACTATAGATAATGTGACTGTTCAGTTCTGTTCAGTTCAGTCGCTCAGTCATGTCTGACTCTTTGTGACCCCATGGACTGCAGCACGCCAGGCTTCCCTGTCCATCACCAACTCCTGGAGCCTGCTAAAACTCATGTCCATCGAGTCAGCGATGCCATCCAACCATCTCATCCTCTCTTGTCCCCTTCTCTTCCTGCCTTCAATCTTTCCCAGCAGCAAGTTTTTTTCCCCAATGAGTCAGTTCTTTGTATCAGGTAGCCAAAGTGTTGGAGCTTCAGCTTCAGCATCAGTCCTTCCAATGTTCTTCAGCATCCTTTAGCACCAGTAAGCCAATTCTAAGGCTGACTTCCCTAGACACACCAAGTATTTTATCTAGGGTATGTTTAGGGTAGTCAGCCTTAGAATTTCAAGTGGTTTCTGTATGTCCAAGAAGGATCAGACATAACTAAGAGAAAGCACAACTCAAGAAGCCTTATATTCAGGAATGTGAGATCTATATAAATGGTTTAGATAAGAAATGAATGAAGACAATGTGAAATTAGGGACCTGTCAGCAACTTGTGTGGGTTGAAGACTATGCTAGGATAATAGCTAGGCTTCCCTGGTGGCTCAGATGGTAAAGAATCTGCCTGCAGTGTGAGAGACCTGGGTTTGATCCCTGGGTTGGGAAGATCCCCTGGAGGAGGGCATGGCAATCCACTCCAGTATTCTTCCTAAAGAATCCCCATGGACAGAGGAGCTTGGTGGGCTACAGTCCATGGGGTCACAAAGAGTCGGACACGACTGAGGGACTAAGTGTATAGCACAGAGAATAATAGGTAGGGCTTTCCAGGTGGTGCAGTGGTAAAGGATCTACCTGTCAATGCAGGAGAAGCCATAAATGTAGGTTCTATCCCTGGGTTGGAAACATCCCTGGAATAGAAAATGGCAACCCACTCCAGTATTCTTGCCTGGAAAATTGCATGGATAAAGGAGCCTGGCGGGCTGCAGTCCATGGGGTCTCAAAGCATCAAACAAGACAAAGCACACACACACACACACACACACACACACAGGATAATTAGCTATAGCTAACATTTATTGTCTACTTGATAGTTGCTAAGTTTCCTAAGCATTTTCTGTGTACTGTCTCACTGATACATCACAACACTATTCTGTAGACTACACTTTTTTATTTCCATTCTACTAAAAGAGGAAACTGAAGTATGGAGAGACTAAGCCACTTGCCTTCACTCTTAACCTCTATATCTACTGCTTTCTCATGAGGGATGTACACCTTGGTGAGTATATGATAACAAGCTAGGATTAGACATCTCCCAACAAACCCCAAATTTGTATGACTCTAAACTTGATAAAGCATTGACTCAAGCCAGTGTGGCTCTGCAATGATGGAAACTGTCTATATAGAAAACATTAAGTTATGGAAAATTAAATTTATATTTCTCACATGCCTGATTTTGTGATCAGTTTCTTTTTTTTTTAAATTTTATTTTATTTTTAAACTTTACATAACTGTATTAGTTTTGCCAAATATCAAAATGAATCCACCACAGGTATACATGTGTTCCCCATCCTGAACCCTCCTCCCTCCTCCCTCCCCATTCCATCCCTCTGGGTCGTCCCAGTGCATCATCATTTGTGATCAGTTTCTTATCTATAATTTATTGATGTAAAAATGAGGCAGAAACACTAGCAAAAGAAACCAAACTAGTGACCTAGTAGAAGATCATTTCCAGGATCTTCTTCAGTATTTCTTGAAAGAGAGCATCTTTCAATATACGCTTTAGAGAATGCTCCCAGAATATAGTGAAGTTTTCCATGTAAAAAGACACTCACAAAAGTGTCTTGATAATTGTTATTTACAGTGCTTGCTTTCACCCAGAAAAATCTCTTTAACCATACCTTCATATGCACTTGAATTTTGAATATTATCTGCTATGTGAACTAAAGATTAAATGTCACTGAAATTAAAAAATCCAATTTAATATCAGATAATCACTTGGTTACAGTTGTCAATACAGTTTTTCTAGGTTTCATATAGGTTTGTTTCATTTATAAACCCGTTATTTAACTTATTTTAGATTTAAAAAGAAGTACATTGCTGTTGAGAAGGTTGAGGATTATACAGGCCTGATCATGGGAAGTATAAAAATCAGATGACTTTTGGGTTTTGCTAGACTTTAAAAACCTTAAAGATATGAGTTTATTTTGACATGATAGAATGTACTTTTTATTTTTACATGAAAATATGTATATTAATATGTTTAAGAGCAAAGCTTGAGATTATATAATAATTGCTATAAAATTACTTATATTTTTAAAAAGTAAGGAACATACCTATTATAGATAGAGCAAATGAACAAGGCAAATGATTTCCACTTTTAATTAACAAGAGCAAGAAATGAATGAAAAATTAGTTCTCTATAAATCAACAATGCTTTACTGTTAAAAAAAATAAAGTCTCATTTTCAGCAGTATTAGTGAAACAAAGACTTTGAGAATATAATTGTTATATTTCAAAGTTAAAGAAAGATTTATTAAAAGAACTATTTGATGCATTAAATATTATAGTTCAGACTTTTTTACTTTCTGAATTATGAATCAATTTCAGGGTAAGTAAAAATATAGAGTCAGTTTCAGAATATTCCGACTAATGAAGCAAACACAGCTGAAATCAATCATTCAGTCATTCCATTGAATGAGTGCCTTAATTGAGTGCCTGTTGTATGGTAGGCTAGTTAAGGGCACAAACTGATATGGTAAATAGTGGTTAGAAATTTATCAGAAAATCAAAGCTTTTTATTGTTAATGGTTAGTGATATGTAGAACTGGTATGTTAGTTCGTTCCTGGAAATATATTCATAGATTGACTCTTTCAGTCTTCTAAATAATATTCAGCCATTCTCTTTGAATTTACTAAATTGCCTATAGGAATCATTTGTAGGAATTACTGTTTCTTTCCAAAGCACTTGTGGAGTAGCTTGGGTGTGCCACTTCATTATGTCAGAAAACCACAGGGCAGTTTTATTATTACATGGCTCAAATTGTAGCCATGCTTTATCAATTTTGGTATCACTTTGCTATAGCATCAATGTCATTCTTGAAATAGTTTCAGAAGATTAGTAAAAAAGAGAAGCATTTGATATTTACACTGTTGTGAATTACAGTGTTCTACTGTCATCTTAGAAAGTTTTGCTCCTTAGTAATTTTGCAGTGTAAACAAGCATTACAAAATATTGATATTTTTTTCTAGTTAGATTTCCTGTGGTAGAATTTCATATATCATGTCAGACTCTTTTTATGTCTATTTGAATAAAAATAGAGTGTATTAAGTGTAATTATACCGTTTTAAACTGATTAAATACATTCTTGAGAAGGTCAGAACTATTTTTGCTCTGGCTCAAGTTAATACCATTACATATACGTTCATAGAGAACAAACACATTGGACGTTATTTAAATAATTTTCCCCCTCTCTTATTATAGCAAATTGAAGAAATGAGCAGGAATGTAGTGCCTTTCTTGTAAAGTAATGCAAGACTCTATAGACACCAGTTCAGCATAGAAAACAACAGCATTTTGCCAGTAGGATTATTTCTAGTAAACAAAGAAACTAGCAAACAAATGAAGAATATAGACTGTTGGGATTGGGCATATTATTTGTAATAATATTGGGCATATTATTTGTAACATCTGTGGACTATGAGATTTCCCCTGATGTAGCATAATTTACAATTTAAAATATTTGCTTTTGTTTCTTAGGAGATTTATATTGGATTTTGCTAGCTCACTTTACCAAGATCATCTGGATTTTTCTGCCTAGGACAACTCAAATAAAAAAAATAAATAGGTAGAGGATTTTTTTTTTATTTCTTGTAATGGAATTGTTTGAGGAAACACATTGGCAGGCAGCGTGATATAATGAGGTAATGTGGCTGGATTTCCTGATATCATGCTAGCTACAATATTACAGGTGAGGATGTCAGTGATGGACAAGGTATGAATGTGTGTGTATACACACATAATTTGTGTGATGTATTTACCTTCCTCCTATCCACATATGATTCTGAAAGGAAGTGGATTATGAAACTTCTATACTACTATCTTTCCATTTCTATTTTTTGTCAGTCTCAGTCTAGACCAACAGGAAATATCATTTTTGGTGAATTCTTCTATATCACTGTAAAATAAAGGGAGAAATGTTATCTATCTCACAATACAAACATTCTCACATAATTGCTATACATTTTCTTTTGTCAACCATATATTACATAATGAAATGCTTTTCTGTGGAGCATGATAGAGTAAAAATGCAAGTTTTTGTGAAATATGTAAAAGAAAAAAATCACTTTCAGGGTCATCTATAGCTAAATTTCAAATTCTGTTGTGGTTATCATAGGAAGCAAAGAAATATATAGCTCTGTTGATAAGGTCCATTTTCATTTGTTCAACAAATATTTTATAGTACTTGTTAGCTCCTGGTCAATTTATTAGATATTGAGACATAAACAGAGATGAATAATGTACTATAGGGCAGTATCTATCCTATAGTGGAGGAAGCAGGCAAAGAAATGACATGTCATTCTGCTATGCTGGAGGTGCGTGCTGTGGAAGTATGGAGGTGGGAGTATTTATGCTACACGACGAAGATTTCTGACCATGAAAGTGACACTGGTGTTAGTGTTTGAAGGGTGCATTATATACACAATGAAATATATTGGAAAATTATTTCATATAGATGGACAACTTCATCTTTAAAAAAGCACCGAATGTGAATATGCACAGTATATTTAGGGAATGACAGTTAAGGGATGAGTGTTCCAGAGGAAAATGCCTTTTGGCACTATTTTTGTTTTGTTTTGTTTTGTTTTGCTGTTTTTTCTTCTGGGGTCATCTACCTGTGGATAGCATCTACTTTGGTGACTGCTGAATTTCTCCATTTCTGGGTCCTGCTACTGCTGCTGCTAAGTCACTTCAGTCGTGTCCGACTCTGTGTGACCCCATAGACGGCAGCCCACCAGGCTCCCCCGTCCCTGGGATTCTCCAGGCAAGAACACTGGAATTGGGTTACCATTTCCTTCTCCAGTGTATGAAAGTGAAAAGTGAAAGTGAAGTCACTCAGTCGTGTCTGACTTTTAGCGACCCCATGGACTGCAGCCCACCCGACTCCTCCGTCCATGGGATTTTCCAGGCAAGAGTATTGGAGTGGGGTGCCATTGCCTTCTCCATTTTGGGGTCCTATTTATACATTAATGATGCTATTAACTTATTTAGGGGAAAGCGATCTATTAATTGTCTTAAGGAATTAGCATATTTTATAAGGATATTTTATTTTAAGTTCTAGTATTTTAAAATACTAGAGAGTGATTTTAAAGATCAGTTAAAAATAGAGCATTTTGATAATTGCCATTTATTCAGACTCAATAGGTAGAAACTTATTGGATTCAATACGAGTAGTGCAAATGGGGCATGAAGGCTTCCGTACATATGTAGAATTGAAGATGCTTTCACTTTCCATTTGATGAAATTGAATTTCTCAAAGTCGACTCTATATCTTTTTAATTCAAAGATTTTCATCAAGTAGGAGGAAGATGTCCTATAATTTATGAAGATAGTTTATTATTATTATTTTTTTTTTTATTAGCTCTCGGCTCTAGCAACTGCTTTTTTTTTCCCCAGCCATCTTGCTTGCTGGTGATCCATATAAGGCAAGCTGCCTTTCATTTTCATCTTCCTCAGCACAGCTGGTGCTTATACTACTCAACATCCATTGAGTCATTTCCTGCTGATAAATGTCTATATGTAATCACGATTGTCACCTATGTATGTGATACAAAACTGTCCTCTCTTTTTAAACCAAGATAGCATTTGTACCAGCCTCTAATCTTATGTACCACTTTCTCCTCTTTCAGAACCAAGCTGGCAATTCTCATCTTGAATAGCTTTAAAATTGCTCATAGCAATCAATGACAACTGAGGCATCACTAAAGAATTTCTTTTATCTCCAAGCTCCAATTTAGATCTGTCATTAAGCTTGAGTAAGCTTGAACTGTCAGAGCATTTTCCCTCATCACATGCTCTAAGCACAAAAAAGTCAACTTCAAAATCAAATTTGTTCTATCTCTTACTATACTTTGTAATGGTTTCGTGTGAACAATAAACTTCACTGAAATAGTACTGTCAATCTTTAGTAACTCAGATAACTGTGGTTTTAAGAAATAGTGAGATGCTGCCAAAACTCAAGTATGATATATGGTAAATCATTCCCTCACATCAGTTGGTTTTGTTGTGGTTTAAGGGGAAAGCATTGTGATATGGGAGAAGAACATTGACAGTGATGAAGGAGATACAGAATTTGTTTCCTTCTTTTGCTTTAAAGATTGTGTAATATTTGGCAAACCACTTTTCTACTCTACGTCTTAATTTCTGTGTCTATAATGTTTGTTGTTATTGTTCAGTTGCTAAGTTGTGTCTGACTCTTTGTGACTCTATGGACAGCAGCACACCAGGCTTCTCTGTCCTTCACTATCTTCAGGAATTCGCTCAAACTCCTGTCCATTGAGTCAGTGATGCCATCTAACCATCTCATCCCATCATCCACTTTTTCCTGAGGTGTTTTTAAATCAATTCTAAGGTCTCACCCATTTCTAAAATTAATTCTTAATAAATATGACTTTCCATTGTGTGTTATTATTCTTCAAAAAATGGATTAGAAACAATTTATCATTAAGAACTGAAAGTCAGAAATTAATTAGCAAGTTTATAATCCAAAGTTGCAAAAAATGCTTCAGCTTCATCTTTTGGACCAAATCAATGTCGTATTTGGGTTCTGTTGGTGAACAGTAGCTGTCTTTTAAAGATCACAGCTTTTGTCTTGGAGATCTTTTCCACTGACAGATCCTTCAGCCTCACCCACATATTTAAATGTACTTTGATCTCTCTTTGTTTTGCAGATTTCATTATGAAACAATCTGTGTGAATGTTAGAGGTGCCAGACTGAAACTAAAAACTACAAAAATCTGGCAGAACTACACATGCAAAGTATTTAGCAGCTCAAATATGTTTACAGAGTCCTTGTTCAAAATTAGAATGATTGTTTTTTTTAATAATTTCTTCACAAGTTCCAAATTAGCTTGTATTTCTTCTCTCTCCCATAAAGGAAAGAAGTTTGTTTTTTAATACCCACTTTTTTCCTTTGTAAGTACTATAGTTTTCAAGTCCATTATTTTTCTCATATCTCCTTATAAAGATGTAACCTTCATGGAAGTGTCATCCAGGTCACTGAATGATGTGCTAGAGTAAGAAAGGAATTTGGTGATCTTTTTAACCCTTAAAAAGTAATATCTTAAAGCAAGTATAGATAATCACTAAGTCAAAGTTATCGTTATGTAATTTTTTTTCTTTCGTTTTCCGTACCAAGTCTTGTTTGTGGCATTCCTATACTTGAGCACAGAATCCACATCTCTTAGTGTACTTTGAGCTCTCTCATCACTTACCTCTCATTGATATCACTCCTTAGACTTTCTTAGTTTGACTAACTTCATTAGACTCTGATATGAATCTTCTTTGCAATTTTGGCCACATTTCCATGATTCTGATCAAAACATGTGTGGTTTCTTAGGGAATCATTTGTTAATGTCAACCAATATTTTAGGCTATTTTATCCTAGGGTGTTAATGGCTAATAGCAGTTCAGGAAGGAGCTATCTCTCATAGTACTAACAACATTTCGGCAGCAATGCTTTAATCAGGGGGACTGGATAGAAGACACTGTGGCAGAGAAATGTAGGCAACAGATTTATGGTAAATTCCAGCTTTCCATGATCCTCTATTATCTTTTGATACAGATTGATGCCTGTTTACCTACTCTCAGGCTTACTTGTGTTATGAAAATATTTCTTTTATTAATAAGAGGCACATCCATTTACAGTGTGATTTTTAGACTTTTAGAGGCATGCCCATCTACAGTGTGATTAAAAGGAAAATACCAAATAGCTTTTTCTGTCTCTAAGACATCAACATGCTTTCAGACTTAGGGACTGCTGCTGCTAAGTTGCTTCAGTCATGTCCGACTCTGTGTGACCCCATAGACGGCAGCCCACCAGGCTCCCCCATCCCTGGGATTCTCCAGGCAAGAACACTGGAGTGGGTTGCCATTTCCTTCTCCAATGCATGAAAGTGAAAAGTGAAAGTGAAGTTGCTCAGTCTTGTCTGACTCTTCGCAACCCCATGGACTGCAGCCTACCAGGCTCCTCTGTCCATGGGATTTTCCAGGCAAGAGTACTGGAGTGGGGTGCCATCGCCTTCTCCAGAGATTAGGGACTGGACATAGGCAAATATTGCTCAACAGATGTTTTATGTTTATACATTTATATGGTATTACTTTCTCCTTGTAAGTGAATCTAACACTTCACAAAAATGGCATCTAACTTTTATTAACACTTTTCTTAATATATAATGCTAGGCTATGATTGTTTAATATTTAATACTGATTTATGATTCATTTTTTCTGTATACTGTATAATATAATGAAAATGAATTATATTTGCTTTTTCCTATGTGTCAAATAATTTACTATATTTCATGAGTCTAAGGTGACATCAGTTATTAAATGTACCATTATTACGTATCACTAATAAAAAAAGAAGAAATTTGTTCAGTTGTGAAATGACATTGAATCTAAGTTTTATACAAATGTAGAAATGTTAACATGTGAAAATATGTGCATCTTAGAGTCAAGGGAATGTGGTAATAGGACTACCCTAAACCATAATGAAACTTCCATCTAAAACATTTGAAATACTTTAAAACATGATTTTCACAAAATCTTTATAGTATACATTGGGACAAAGCTGTTTCCTTTTTAGGGATGTTGGGGAAATTCAGTGAACTTGTGAAAGAAAATGAGAAAAACCTTTCAATCTGCATTAATAGTATGAACTAGAAGACTTTCAAACCGTGTTTTCTTATATTCTCTTAATTTCTGTCTGTGGAATCTTGGAAATGTTGAAATTGGATTCTGTACTGGAAATATATTCACCTTTGGTGACATTGAGCCAGGCATATTTTGACACAATATGTAACTAAGAGTTTACTTCATTTGGATTTATATATTTATAGTAACATACACAGTAACATTCCAATCAGGATTCTTTTCTTGGCCTTTGACTGTACTACATATTACTGTATATTACCTTCAAGAAGTTCTTTGCAAGATACTAGTCATAGTAGTAATATTATTGGTTTGCAATGAATGATTCTACTGTTCTAGTTTATTAGCATATTTATATATTACTCCAAACTAGACACAAGAAGAATTCAGTGACACAGAACAAATCTTTGTAAAGGGAATCTAAATAGGGGGAGAAACAATATTTATCTACATGGGGAATTTCTGAAATGTGTGTTATTAAAAAAGTTAATTCCCCTTCTGAATAAATGATATTTGATTTTCATATTAGCATACTAGTTTGAACAGCTGCACAAAAGTGCTCAAATGAAAATAAGAAAAAATAAAGTTTTAGATCTAAATTTTGCTTTCAGATTAACAGGTGTTGAAGATCCCAAGATACACGCTTCTGTTTGGAAGAAGCATTTTGTTTGGGATACATAAATGCATATTGTAGTAGTCAACACTTTAATAATTATAATGTTTTCACATATGTTAGATTAAAATCATGAAGGGAGGAAAAGGAGCCCTCTGACTACATGGGCAACGTGTAACAAGCAAGTCACTGGACAAGCTAGTTTACTAGACAGATGATCCAGGGCTAGCGAAGAAGAATTTCATATTCCTATGTGTATAAGTGTGTTTTAAAGAAAAGCTGATTGTTGACGAGAATAAAGCTGTAGTGAATATTGTTTGTCATTTTTGTGTAGAGAAAGGAAATACAACCATTTTAGGTGTATGAGAATTTGGCTCTAAAATTAAGAATTTTAGAATTCAGCTGTTAATTCTTGGCCTCTGTAAAATTATAATAGTACTGTATGTGTAATGAGTTACTAAGGATCATTGTTTAGAGTCTATAATAACGCATATAACTGTATAACAATAATATCTGTATTATACATTGCACAATGAAAAGCATTTTAAATATAACTTAGAAAATGGGTTAAATTGCTTTAATGATGTAAATTAGTTTTATCCTATGTACATTTTGTCATTTTAAGGTGTGTTTAAAAGCTATGAATTATACAAAACTTTGGTTTCATTTTGGCTGCCCTTTTTGTGCTTTGCTTCTTAAAAGTTAGGTGAGCAAGAAGGTGACCAAGAAAAACATGAAACAATCCCCTGAATCAGTTGACTCTTCTGCCCTACTCTGCCTAACAATTTGATAAGTGATTGAGGTAATATTGCTTTTCTTCCTGTGTTACCTCACCTTGTTTCTCTGTGCTTGGTAGTATTCTTAGACAATTTATTCTTTTATTCTCTCATCCACTTATTCATCTTTTCAGCTAAAGTTTATCAGGTGGTGCTGCATGTTGGCTGCTGTGCTTGGCTCTAAGGATATAGAAATGAACAAAGCAGACACTGACCCTGCTCTCAGGAACTTTCAGCTTTGTAGAAAAGAGAGTCAATTAACTAGTCTAGCTACAGAGTAGGTGAAAAATGAGATGATAGTAGATTGTGCTATACTGTGGAAGCAGATAGCACAAGAGACACTTAACTAAGCATGGAGAATTTGGGAAAAGCTTCAGTTTTTGTTTACATCACCAAATTATTTGATCTCTGCAAGTCTATATTTGGTTAGACATTTCAGATTGTATTAGTTTCCTACAGTTGCTATGATAAATTGTCACTAATTTATTGGCCTAAAGCAACAGAACTGTATTCACTGATAGTTTTGGAGGCCAGAAGTTCAAAATGAGCCCATCAAACTGGGAGAAAACTAGTGGCAACAAGGTCAGAGTTCCTAGGAGAACTCAAGAGGAGAATCTGTTTTCTTGCTTTTCTAGCTTCTAGAGATGCAACTCCTGTATTTCTTGACCCATGATTCCTTCCTCCACCCTTGAAGCCATGGTAACACTGCCTTATTTTCTGTAGTAAACTTCTTCTGCCTCCTTCATGTAAAGATACTGGTGATTATATTTAGTGTCTACCCGAATAATTCAAAATAATCTCACAAATTTAACATTTTTAACTAATCACATCTGCAAAGTTCCTTTTGCCATACAAAATAACATTCACAGGTTCTCAGGGTTAGGACAAAGATATTTTGGAAGCTACTATTCAGCCTATCACACTGTCCCATCCAGAATTAGTATTCATTGGAGGGCCTAGTATTCATTCATTCATGGCCTAGTCCCTTGGCCATTCACCTAAAACTATCACACCATTTTTTGTTAATCAGCTATACCCCAATACAAAATAAAAAGTTAAAAAAAACTAAGTACTCATTAAATAATTGTCTGAATATGTAATCTAAGATAGTTTTTATAAATTATATGATCAGATAGTTTATACTTATTTTAGAAAAGAAGGCCATTCTTTATGAAGTACTAAATATTTAGTGAAGTAATAAAATTGTATTTCATAGTATTATAAAGTATTTTGCATGAAACTCAAAACCGGCCTACATTGTATAACTACTGCACATATCATGATAGTATATGGACAGAATTTAAACCTCTGAGCCTCCTGTTTGTCTTATACAGCAGTTTGTAGCCCTCCATGCCCATCTTAACCTGAGTCTCATGTACACAGATGTATCACTTCATGAAAAGAAAAAGAATTACTCAGTTGGCTTTGAAATGCTTATATGTCCAGATCTCTGGAGAACAAACCTGTACTTCCTATATATCATCAGTACTACTTTGGTCTAAACAGTGGTTAGGCCTTGGTAGCCTGCTCTTTAGTTCCCTTCTCCTGGGCTCTTCCTCTACAGTTGTGGTTGTAGAGGACAATTCTTCCTGAAAGGAAGGGAACCTACCAGCCAAAAGGAATGCAAAGAAGGGGAGTATTTCAAGAGAAAAGTTATTCAAGAGAGATGAGAGTATGTTACTTTTGTAACATACTGTTACAGCTGTCTTTAAAATCCCCTTTTTATCCAAAAGAAGCTCCACCTTCTAGTACAAAGCCTGATAATGTCGATTCTATTGACCATTGTTCTTTTTTTCCCCCTAACCCTAGGGAAGGAATAAAATGAGGTAGTTGGGAAAGAAAAGTGTTAAGGACTTCCAAGCGATAGGTTATGTAGTCAAAACTTGTGAAAACTTAGGGGTAAAGTAGAATATAAAGACATTACATCCCAAACTACATGAAGGAACCCCCAAGTTTTGAGGGGTAAGGTAATAGTATAAGAAAAGTTAGAGTGGAGATAATGCCTAAAGAAATAGAGATACGTGAACCAGCAATTATTGAGTCCCATTATCTTTCAGAAAATCTGCTTGATTCTTTTCCTTCAATGATTCTGTTTGGGTAGTGAATTTTCTTTACTGTAGAAAGAATTGAGGCTGTGAAAAGTAAATTGATTTTCCAAGGTAATTCAAGTAGTGAATGGCAGCGCTCGTATTTAAAGTCTAGTTTGTCTGAATCCAAAATCCATTGCCTTTTTGATATCCCACCCCTTTCCAGGGTGTCTGAGTTTGTTATTTAATCAGAATTACATGGAAGAGATGGGAAGAATAATTCTTAAAATGTCAAATCACTCTCCCATAAAGGATTTTTCCACAGCTGTGGAAATGGGGCCTTAGGGTGTATGATAGAATGTGAACCAGATCCATGGAAAATACATCTCAACTCTACTCTTTTTCCTTTCCCTGCTGAGTTTCTAGTAGAAAACGAGTGTATATTGCTTTTCTGTTGATATTCATAGTGCTTTATTTCTGTAGGATAATCTCACATAAATAATCTTTCCTTCACATTTGGGGTAGATTTAATAGGGTTAGTTCTAAAAGGTTTTAACTAATGCAACCTGCATAGGTATAAGTTAAATTAGTTTTGCTGCTGCCAGAATGTGATCAGCTCTTAATGAGTGGTCTACAGATTTTCTTTTTTAACTGAAAGATTGATTCTCTCATTCTTTTTCTGAAAATTAGAAAAGCTCTTATAATTTCATTTGCATGTTGAGATTTTCTATTATGATTTGCATTCAATTTAGCACACTAAAATATGAAGCAAATCTGTTCATTTAATCTGCTGGTGCCTGAGCCAGTATCTCTAGCCTCTGCAGCAAGAGATATCATACCTTCATGTGTGGATGTGCTTGAGAGCAATTGTTTGATTATAGTTCTTATTACTATAAATCAAAATCTACAAAGAAAGCCTCTTCTATTCCTGCAATTCATATTTATATAAATAGAAAAGTAATGGATTTTGAGAAAGGCCCAATAGGTTTGAGCTTCTAGAATTATCCCAAGAGTATAAGACCGGATTGAAATATTTCAAGGTGTTTTGGACTGGGTGTTGATAAAGTATTTCCATGTTTGCTGAGTGCCTCTGAGCTGGTAGATTCATACTAATAAAGGCAGAAACCAGGAATAGTTATAATACGCTTAATTAACTCTAAGCTTATTTAATACCATGGTCCAGATGAACTCTAGATAGGGAGGCATAATACATATAGCTCATTAAAAAATAATTTGGATTTCTCTAATCTATATTTGCATAAAGTTCAGGTCCTTGTCCTGAAGGTATTAATTATTTTCTAATATTATTGTTGAAAAATGGATGCCAATGAAAAAATGGTAATTAGAAGACTGCTGGCTAACATCATTCAATTTCACATAACATACTCATGCCAATTATGCCATGAGATTTCTTTGTTTGAGGAAACACCCTTTTAAAAGAGGATTTTGATAATAAATAAATAAATAAATTAGATCTTGGCTGAGAGCCATTAAAAAACAATAAACAAAATTAACCTATTTGTCTCTGTTTATATAAATTGGAAAGGTAACTTGCTAGCGCCTTTGTGTTTCCATAGGGAACAGGTTATTTTTACTTTGATCATATTTTAGAACTCATTTTCTTAAGGGTAGTATGTGTTATTTTGAGAAAATGTATGCAGAAAATTAAAAGAATCTGATTAACTTATATTTGATGAAATTTCATATGACATACTTCTGGAATTTTATGGTGAATTGCTAACTGTGAACAATTCTAGAAAATCAGCATTCTAGCAAAGAAGCTATAATAACATCCTAAATAAGAAACAGCAACTTGAGCTGAATGTGCTATGGGAATTTTTTTCTTCTAATTTTATGCATGGTATATTCAAATTTTTTCGCTATTTCATATGTATATATCAGGTCTATTTTACGTTAAGGAACAGGTCAGTGACCCTATCTAATATTCTTAATATTCATATAAAAAATAGGAAAGATGGAGAAGTGGAGAGGGGAGAAATTACAAAGGAGTAGGAGTGGGGAAGCCAACATTCAGCATTTACCACCCTCCTCCATTCTAGGCACTATGCTATGTGCATAACCCATTTTACCTGGTTGCACGGGATGAAGACTCTACTTTGACTTTGTTGCTATCTGTCAGGATAAGAACAGCAGACTAAGTCAGGTGTGGCTTGCACTGTGTCTTATTCCAAATATTTATCTACTGTGTACATTGGTTGGGGCTTTTCTGGGTTATGCTTCTTAATTCATCCCTTGTTGTTTAGATTATTCTTAGGGGAAAAAAAAACCCTTAAAAACAGCAAATAATATTTTTTGTATTTCCTTCAATTTCTTTATTGTGGAACCTGAGACTCCTCTCAAAATTTCCACAATTACTTCAGGACATCTGGCATAACTTTTTTCTTCTTTTTGCCCTGATTCTTGCTCCATATTTCTAAGGTAATGTACACTGTTAAAATATTGTGCATATAATACTTTAAAGGAACTTTAAGGCTACTGATAGTGTGATGGTCTCTTGATGGTGGTCACTAAACTGAATTATGCCAAGGCTATGCTGAACTGAAGCTTCTTTGACGTGGCAAAGCTTAAGTTATGTTTGATGCTGAGAAAGCTCCATCTGGCCATTCTGCTCTGTGCTTGGAGACAGAGAAGGCCATTTTCTCACCTTTGTGATTTACTTGAATCCATGTGTCCCAGATTGTAGTTGCTTCATGCTCCTAAGATCTCATGGAGATTTTGGTGAAATAGCTTTTATTTTCTCTTTAAGCCAGTTTCCCTAGAATACAGATATGAGGCTAAGACTGAGCTAACGAGTAAAGCACCTGATTATAACTGCTTTCTCCTCATAACTTGATTGAACATCATTCTCAAATTGAGCTGACATGCCTCATGCTTTAGAATGAAGTGCTTTCTAGGTGGAAATACCATTGAAATAAATTCCTGATGGCCTTAACTCATTCTCCAGGAATTTTAGTAATATCCGAATTGTTCTTTGAGCAAAGTGTATGGCTAAACTGAGAACAAGCCACTCTTTTCTCTCCTCATACGAAGTTCATGTGTTATAAAGCTGATGTACCATGCCAGATCCAGTAGTTCTTTACCAGTACCATTTAACTAGTGTTATTAGGAAATGGGGTTAGGTCATGTTAAAAATGGGTTATTTGAGTGTGTTCTCATAAAATTTCCTTAGTGCATATCTTTGAGAGACATTTCTATTTAGCTGAGGACATTTTTGCCATTTTTGGGTTAGGTTGTTATTGTTCAGTCACTCAGTCATGTCCGACTCTTTGTAACCCCATGGACTGCAGCACTCCAGGCTTTCCTGTCCTTAACCATCTCCCAGAGTTTGCTCAAACTCATGTCCATTGAGTTGCTGATGCCATCCAACCATCTCATCCTCTGTTGTCCCCTTCTCCTCCTGCCTTCTATCTTTGCCAGCATCAAGGTCTTTTCCAATGAATCAGATCTTTTCATGAGGTGGCCAAAGTACTGGAGCTTCAGCTTCAGCATCAGTCCTTCCAGTGAATATTCAGGACTGATTTCCTTTAGGATTGACTGGTTGGATCTCCTTGCTGTCCAAGAGACTCTCAAGAGTCTTCTCCAGCACCACAGTTTGAAAGCTTCAGTTCTTCAGCACTCAGCCTTCGTTATGATCCAACTGTCACATTTGTACGTGACTACTGGAAAAACCATAGCTTTGACTGTATAGACACTTGTCAGCAAAGTAATGTCTCTGATTTTTAATATACTGTTTAGGTTTGTCATAGCTTTTCTTCCAAGGAGCAAGTGAGTGAGTGACTGAAAGTCGCTCAGTCATGTCCAACTCTTTGCTACCCCATGGACTAAACAGTCCATGGAATTCTCCAGGCCATAATACTGGAGTGGGTAGCCTTTCCCTTCTCCAGAGGATCTTCCCAATCCAAGGATCAAACCCAGGTCTATTGCAGGTGGATTCTTTACCAGCTGAGCCACAAAGGAAGCTCAAAGAGCAAGTGTCTTTTAATTTCATGGCTGTAGTCACCATCTGCAGTGATTTTGGAGCCACCCCCAAAATAAAATCTGTCACTGTTTCTGTTGTTTCCCCATCTATTTGCCATGAAGTGATGGAACCAGATGCCATGATCTTCCTTTTTTTGAATATTGAGTTTTAAGCCAGCTTTTCACTCTCCTCTTTCATTTTCATCAAGAGGCTTTTCAGTTTCTCTTCGCTGTCTGCCATAAGGATGTGTCATCTGCATATCTGAGGTTATTAGTATTTCTCCTGGCAATCTTAATTCCAGCTTGTGCCTCATCCAGTCTGGCATTTCACATGATGTACTGTGCATAAGGTTTAAATAAGTAGGGTGACAATATACAGCCTTGACATACTCCTTTCCCAATTTGGAACCAGTCCATTGTTCCATGTCCAGCTCCAATTGTTGCTTCTTGAACCTGCATACAGGTTTCTCAGGAGGCAAGTAAAGTGGTCTGGTATTCCCATCTCTTTAAGAATTTTCCACAGTTTGTTGTGATCTACATTGTCAAAGGCTTTAGTGTAGTCAATGAAGCAGAAATAGATGTTTTTCTGGAATTCTCTTACTTTTTCTATAATCCAACAGATGTTGGCATTTAGGTTAGGTAGAGGATCTGTATGCAGTTTCCAGAGAGCACAATAGGGTGTGGAGAGAGCAAAGTTTAGTTACCTGAGAGTTAATACTCTAACAAGTTACAGGATGATCTTGAAGTGCTAAGATAGAGGTTCAGTGAAAATATCTAAGGTCACAGCTTTGTATACTTAAAGTCATGAAGATAGGAAGCAGAAAGTCAGAAGTACCATCTGAATAATACAAGGTTTCTGAGACAAGCAGAGAGGTTGCTGTCTGTAAAGTTCAGATAAGCAACTAATCAATATGGCAAATGGTAGCTTATTAATAGTAACAGATAGGATTTTTGCTGGACAGTGACACATACGAGACTGTCAATAACGATGAATATGAGCCAATGCATGTCAAGCACAGAGGAAAGCTTCAAATGAGGTCTCCTTGACAACAACTGGAAGGAGGTCCTTTTAATCTAGAGTATTGAAAGCTGTTTTTGTTTGTTACTTGTTTCTTTCCTCATAGACAAACTTACCTGACATAATTATTACATAAACTTTAAAAAGTAAACTAAATTTTATGAATTTTGGAGGAGGAGACAAATCAGCCTTAGGCAAAGCTTGTGCATTTTCCACCTCCAGGAATCAAATTTAGTCACATAGTAAGTCATGTAGCAATGCAAGAGACCCAGGTTTGATCCCTGGGTTGGAAAGATTCCCTGGAGAAGCAGTTGGCTACCCTGTCCAATATTCTTTACTTGGAGAATTCCATGGACAGGGAAACTGGCAGGCTACAGTTAATGGGTTCCCAGAGAGTCAGACATGATTGAGCAACTAACACTTTCAGTAATGACAAAATATTTACTAGATGGAACTTTTAGAATCTGGAGCACCCAGAATGGAAGTTTCTCCTACCATGAAGGAAAACATGAGGCAAACAATAATTTTATTGCAGGTGAAAATTTAAACCTGTTTTATAGATAGAATCCTCTTGTCTAGATTTACCCTAGAGAAGAAATATACCCCTGCCTTTTGTATACTGTGTATTGGTACTAGCACTGTCTCGAAGCTTGCTTGGAAAATAAAATGTATAAAAATGTCCACTGTCTGCTTAGTATTGTGTTAACACTATGGGAATACAGAATGTAAGGAAAATATATTTAAAAATGTATCTGTGCTTACATTCTAATTTTGGAGACATAAGGTTGTGTCATCCAAAGATGGCCACAGCCATGTCTCTTATCCTGTGGGCTCTTCTGCAACGTAACTTTGCCACTCTCTCATCAAGTTACGGAGTCTCTCATCAACATACATGATGGGAGGTTTTCAAAGCAGGAAATAGCAATCAGTTGAAGTCTGAGAGTTACGGAAGAACAAATACTGTTTGGGGAAAGTATATTAGAGACAGCCCATCTTATTTCATTTGAGTTTTGATTTGAACATTCTTTTTTTATGGTTAGTGGTTTAATATACTTATTTTGATTTACATTAATGAACTAAGAGGATGTTCACATACTCCAGAGAGATTATATTATTTTAAGAAGTCATATTTTTTTCTAATAGGCTAAGTACTACTTGGGGATATTGACTTATGACAGAGAAAAATCAGAGTTAACAGTGTACTAACAGTAATATGAAGAGGTAAGACAGATGAATATGATTCTGATGAGCCTAGAACTTTAATACTGGTTAGATTCCAGAGAAATATAGACATAAATTCTTCCCATCACAAACACATAAATCTTCCTTATGCTCTCCCACTGTACTATTAAGGTACTTCCAGGTGGTAAGAAACAAATATGTTTGGATCTCTACTTATGATGTGAGTTCATTATAGGTTTACAGGAAAAGAAGGAAAGCCCAAGAAGTTGCTTCAGTAACCAAACATCCAGGCCTAACACAGGCCTTAGAATGTCCTCAGAAACTTTTAGTTGTCCCATTAGAGGCAAGAGTCCACTGCCTCCTTTTTGAGTCACCTTGCTGTTCCATTTATTTCTCTACTTTCACTTGTGACCATTTCTTGCTTTCCTATTTTTACCTTCTCACTTCTATTTACTTATGATATCCACTTTCTCATAGTCTTGCTTATTTACTTATTTCTATGGGTCTCTTAAATTCCTTTACTCTCTGATCTTTCTCTAACTGGGTTGGATAGTCAAAACCAATTTTAGTATGATCTTAATAAGTTCAGAAGACTCAAGTTAAGACATGATCTACTCTGCTGGCCAACTTTTGACAACTTCATTCAGTCGAAAACTATGAATCTGGACAAAACTCAGGGTCATGATCAGCTCTTCAGAACTCCACTATGCAGTTCATTGTTAATTATTCTCGGCTGGTATATTCTGATCTTAAAATATGATAATGGGGTATTTATCATAAAATATGATAGCTGAAAACATAGGAGGGAAAACGACCCTTCTGAGAGGTCAATTCTGAAACAAGTCACCTTTCTTTTGCTTTGCTTAGTCTGGCCATTCTTACACAGAGGCGATGAATGGTATCTGCATGTACAGCATTTAAATGAAAGTATCCCATCTTTTGGAGTCAATAACTATTTAATATGGTACTGTATTCATTACAATTTATTTATTTATTTATTTGGCTGTGTAATAATCTGTTTTATATAATAATATTCTAGAACCAATACAATATTGTAAAGTAAAAAAAAAAAATGAAAAAAAAAGATGTGGTATACAATTTATTTTAAATCTCTCACCTTTTTGTGTGTGTTCCTTGTTGTTAACAATATAATTGAGAGATCAAAAGGAGTATCTCTGAGGATAGAATAAAAAATTTAATGGTTGGCCAATATTCCTCAAGGCAAGAGTATTCTTATTTTAGCACTTGGCTCTTCTGTTGTAAACTCTGCATTTGAAAGAATCAGGCCACAGTGTAGAGTTGATATTCTTTCTTGCTTTCTTTTTTTTTTCTGGTTCATTGGTTATAAGAAAATGAAGGACAGCATCAACACTTCCATGCTGTCACTATTGATGAATTCAATACCATCCGGAGAGTTGGCTTTGGCAGTGCCTTTATAAGATTGGCTAATCAAAGTCCTCTAATACATCTGGAGAGAATTCTGAGAAGAAGTTACTGATCGAAAGGAGTGAGTGGCATGTTTCCTGAAATATTTTTTAAATAGGGTTGAGTAGAGTTCAAACTTAGCTTATCTTCTTCGGTTTGTTTTGTTTAATATCAGGAGAGTATATTACATGCATCCTGAACACAGTACAGGTCTAATAATGTTTCCTTTTCACCTGGAAACTTCTCCTACCACTTGCCTCTGAGCTCATTTAGACATCAAATCTGTTACGTGTTGGAATCTGGGGCTAAAAAATGAAAAGGAAGATATCTAAATAAGGTGAGAATAGTCTAAAAAAGGGGAGACAGATGTAAGCCAATAACTGATTTGATGAGTTATACCTGTTATGATAAAGCTCTACCACAAATGTAGTAGAGGTATAAAGGATAGAATGAGAAAGGAACTCAAAGTCATTTATGAAGAATTTCAGACAGAAGATAGTTTTTGAACTGAGACCTGCCTCCATTGATTGAGAACTTATTAAATACCATGTACCAAAGTAAATATTTAACCTACTGTTCTCATCATACTCCATCAAAGTTTTAGGAGCTGGTATTATTATATTTTTACACTAATACATAATTATTATTCAGATAAAGTCATTGTCCTAAAGAATTTAGTTCATGTGGCCAAATTCAAATAGCTAGTAAGTAGCTACATGTTTGACATGTATAGAAATCCTTTACAGTTTTTCATGAAAACTAAAGATTCTGAAAGTGGATATTGGATTGCTGTCCAAAACTTAAAGTCTAATATCTTGAATATTGAAATAGACAGAATGGATAATACACTCTCCTATTCATCCTACTCCCTCATACAAATGAGGAAAGCAAGACTGAAATAGTTTAAATGATGTGCATAAAGTCTTAGAATTAATAGTTGACAAACTAGGGGCCAGAATCCTGATATTATGGCCCAGACTCCTTTCCATAACACACGGATGTCTGTTGAAATTAAATCTTCAAATTTGAAAAATATTTGGTGGCTCAGGTGGTAAAAAATCTTCCTGCATTGCGGGAGACCTGAGTTCGATCCCTAGATTGTGAAGATCCCCTAAAGAAGGGAATAGCTATCCATTTCAGTATTCTTGCCTGGAGAACTCCATAGACAGAGGAGCCTGGCAGGCTACAGTCTATGGGTTTGCAAAGAGTTGGACATGATTGAGTGATTTTCACTTTTTCCTCTCTTCTCCTTTCTCTTTAGAAGCAAAATATCAAGGATGGACACGTGGAACTTGAGATCTGTCAGTTTCTTCTCCCTGGTTAAGAGAAAAATAGGTTGAGTAGTTTTGAATCTCAAACACTTGCTATTGGTGTAGCTATATACACATGTTGGGGGATAAGAAGCTATAGTCATATATAAATGATCAAATAATCGAAAGTGAGATAAAGTTGAGAGTCAGAGGAGATGCCCACTGGACTTGATGCTGAGAAATAAGCATAAATTGAGACAGTCTTGGGCAAACTGGAACATATGGGTTTCTATGCATTGGGAAATAGGGTTAATCAGGAAGTCCTAATGATTTGTAGGGGTTGAGCTAAACCATAGGCCAGTAATTAGCATGTAACTGTGCCTTTGCTCCCAGGGTCCCACCCCTATTTTCTAGGAGAGAGATTCCAATACATATATCTATTAGTTAATGTCAAGTTCATACCTTGCCTTTTCTCTTCTCTCATGTCAGTTATGAAAGAATTTGTTTCCAATTAGAGTGACCCTTCATTTTGATAGTATACAGCCATGTCATTAATTTGACTATTATGCAGCTGATTTAAAGATTGTTTTATGGATTTCCTTGACCTTTGTAAATTCATTCTATTTTACCTAAGCAAGGGCCTTAAAGGCTTTTTCTAATCTGTTCTCCAAAAAATGAGTCTGTTTTTTTCAGTGTCTCTATTTCAACTTGTGGGTTTCTAGGTTCTTGAAGATAAGAAACTAATTGTTATAAGTTGAATTGTATCCCACCAGTAAATTCCAATGTTAAACCCCAATCCTCAGTACCTCAGAACGTGAACTGTATTTTCAGATAAGGTCCTTAGAGAGGTGATTAAATGAATATGAGGTCTTGTGGGTAGGCCCTTATTCGATCTGACTAGTATCCTTATAAGACAGGAAAATTTGGACACATGGAAAAACACTAGAAATGTGTGTGTATATTTGTATAGAGAAGAGACCATGTGAGTACACTGTAAGAAGGCAGCCATCTGCAAATCAAGAAGAAAGGTTTCAGAGGGAAACCAGCCCTACCAATACCTTGATCTTGGACTTCTAGCCTCCAAAACTGTGAGGAAATAATTCTTGTTTTTTATTCTGTGGTACTTTATAGCAGCCCTAGCAAAGCTAATACATGAATTATCATCTGTTACTGCTTTTCTTAAAAAAATCAATTTGTGTACTCTTTCTTTTCATTTCTAGATCCACAAACTCCTTCTTAGCCTAGTTTTTACTAGAACAATTCTTACTATTTTACCCCATGTTTATCCTTGCAGTGTTATTAAAGTATTCCCAGCAAGAGTGGAGCATTCAACAAATTTATATATTGTATATTAAACAAATAGTCCTTGAATTCTTACTATGGTTCAGGCACTTTTCAAGCATTATGGTGGATCCCAAGATGCAATTTGACTTTAAAAATCATTAAAAATAATAATATCTAAAGATTAGATATATATAAGTATTATAGCTATTTTTTGACACCCATTATTTAGCATATGATAGTAATTTCCTAATGACAACTATATTTTAAGGGAGGGAAGCCCATGTATTAAAAACAATGCTCTTTAAAAAGTTAGAATTAAAAATTACTCTGAAATGCATTTTCTTTAAATATAGAAATTAATAAATTTATTTAATGATTCTTATGTGCAAAAGTTAGTCTCTAGTTAGTTTGCTGTTTTTTATTTTAAAAAGTCAAAATTGGAGCCTTTGTTTCAGGTGCTTTCACATGGTAGATGTCCTTAGATGATGTTGGAGAGCATTCAGCTGTCCATTAGCATAACTATAATATGGAAACCTTGATGAAGTTATCAATATCTCATTGAAAATAGTTGTTGTAAGAACTTTTTTTCCCATTTAGCTCAAGATGACAAAATCAGTCTTAAATCTGCCTGGCTTGGTAAGTTTCAGGGATACAATGATTGTTCATTGTCCTGTTCTGTTGTGTTCTGCAATGGAAAAAGTATGAGCTAATCATTTGGTAGCCTAGTAGCACTTCAGCTGTCACTGGATAAAAGTGACTTTCTAAGTTAATGTTCTTTTCTTATTAACAAATGTCAGAAACTGAGATAAGGAGAGAGCTTGAGGTTGGAATTTTCCTCCCATAGGAACACATCTCTTAGTTCTTATGGGTTTAGCACACTTTTAATATTTTAATGAAGGCTTTTCATGTGCCTATGCTATTTAATATTCCAAATTAAGGTCTATTCTCTTCCTGATATGCACATGTAACTCCCATTATGCACCATCAAGAGAAGTGTGGTAGAAAAAGCCTCTATCTGCATGGAACAGCACATGCCTTAAGCACAGAAGGTCAACAATTGTGCTTTGACTAAGCTAAGGCTTCTTAATGAGAGCTTCAATGCTTCAGTAAGTGTTTTACATTTTAGTCAAAGCACCAGAGTTGGATAATGATAAGTTTCAATATGTTCCTCAGTCAAAAATAATTTCATAGTTATTCTAATGTTGTTCTTCACTTCCAAAGAAACAACACATGTGATCCGCGATGTGAGGGTTACCTCAGGATTTTCAGAAAAGCACAGACTTAAGCTTTAATGGCTAGCATAACTTGGTTCTAACTGCAACAATATTTCCATTGATATTTGGCAAAACTAATACAATTATGTAAAGTTTAAAAAATAAAAAAAAAAAAAAATAAAACATAAGTTAAAATAAATAAATAAATAAATAGACCCAAATGACCTGAATTTGCTGGTTTCTAAAGACTGGTGGTCTACCACTAGGAGAGAGAGATTAAAAAATCTAGAAGTTATTTGGCTATCTTAACTAATAGTTGATTAAATGAAAAAAAAAATAACTAGGATAAGAATTACTTAAGGGGGAAAATTTTTCAGCAATATATTGCAATTTCTAGGAATGAATAAAAGAATGTGTTTGGGCCAACTACAACTTGAGAAAATTTGATTTTTGGTAAACTTTCTAGACTTTTTTTTTTGGCCTTCCAGAACAAATAATCAGAAATATTTCTCTACTTAATATTCTACCCACTTAATAGTGTTAGTATGATCCTCAGAGAGCTGCTTCTATTTATTATTGTGAACATGGAAAGTATCTGGATCTTTCATCCAACAAAATCATATCCCTTACTTAAGAACAGTTAAGGAATAGATATAAATATCTACCTGTCTATTAAGAAATGTTGAATTGACTCAATCTTGGAGAAAACTGATGAAGAAGACAACCTAATGATATATTTGAGATAGTCTTAGCTAGATATTTAGAAATAAGATTATATCCCCAGAAGTACCACAATTGGAACATAATTGTTCTAAGATAAGGCACTGCTCCCAAGTGCTAAAAAGGCCAAAGGGACCCAGGAGATTACAAAGCACATACCCCTGATTTTATAATGAGGAAGTTGAAGGCTCCCTGGCTTATCATGAGTTATTACCTGTTCATGTCTTACTGTGAATTTTATCAGATCCTTACAAAAGGTGTGCATGTGTGTGCTCAATCTCTCAGTCATGTCTGACTCTTTGACTATGGCCTGCTAGGCTCCTCTGTCCATGAAATTTTCCAAACGAGAATACTAGAGTGGGATCCTACTCCAACCCAGGGATCGAACACATGTCTCCTGCATCTCCTGCACTGCAGGTGGATTCTTTACTGCTGAGCCACCAGGGAAGCCCTTTACAAAAGATAACTGGCTATAAATGTTTTGTTAGTGGAAAGGTTGTTTACAAGCTGAAGGTAACAGCCGCTTGGGATGTGTTCCTATATACATAAACTACCACAAAACTTAGGGGTATAAAGCTACAACTATTTTATTATGTTCATGGAATGATTTAATGACAGGGAGTGATTCAAAGATTTGAAAGTTGAAAGAGGTTGGTCTGGAGGATCCCTCTTCAAGATTCTTCACTTACCTTGCCTGGCACCTAGACTGAGATGGCAGATGAATGGAGCTCAGCTAGGACTGTTTGTTGGTGGATATACTTGACTCCACTCCAGCATAGCAGTCTTGTGATAGATTTGTTAAACAGTTGCTTAGGGCTCTAAGACCAAGTGTTCCAGTAAAAAGATGGAAGTTACATGGACTTTTGGACTTTCTTATGACCTAGCTTTGGAAGTCACATGGAGTATTATACTGGGCACAGTAGGCACAATCTTGACCACATTCAAGAGATAAGACTTTGGATCCTGCCTATCAATGGGAAGAGTGTTGAAGAATTTTTTTATGTGTTTTAAAACTGCACCAGAGGGGGATGGAATAGAAAAAGAAGACAGTGAAAATAGTTTAAACTCCAGATAAGCAGTAAAATTGATCATAAGCTTTCTCTATTGCTGTATCTAATTAGACATTTTTCATTTAGAAGAAATAAAGGAAAAGAAATATCCAAGAGATGAGATCTCTGTATTTAACATTTAGTTGTTGGATCATGGAAAAAGCAAGAGAGTTCCAGAAAAACATCTATTTCTGCTTTATTGACTATGCCAAAGCCTTTGACTGTGTGGATCACAATAAACTGTGGAAAATTCTGAAAGACATGGGAATACCAGACCACCTGATCTGCCTCTTGAGAAATTTGTATGCAGGTCAGGAAGCAACAGTTAGAACTGGGCATGGAACAACAGACTGGTTCCAAATAGGAAAAGGAGTTCGTCAAGGCTGTATATTGTCACCCTATTTATTTAACTTATATGCAGAGTACATCATGAGAAATGCTGGACTGGAAGAAACACAAACTGGAATCAAGATTGCCGGGAGAAATATCAATAACCTCAGATATGCAGATGACATCACCCTTATGGCAGAGAGGGAAGAGGAACTCAAAAGCCTCTTGATGAAAGTGAAAGTGGAGAGTGAAAAAGTTGGCTTAAAGCTCAACATTCAGAAAATGAAGATCATGGCATCTGGTCCCACCACTTCATGGGAAATAGATGGGGAAACAGCGGAAACAGTGTCAGACTTTATTTTTCTGGGCTCCAAAATCACTGCAGATGGTGACTGCAGCCATGAAATTAAAAGACGCTTACTCCTTGGAAGGAAAGTTATGACCAACCTGGATAGCATATTCAAAAACAGAGACATTACTTTGCCAACAAAGGTCCGTCTAGTCAAGGCTATGGTTTTTCCAGTGGTCATGTATGGATGTGAGAGTTGGACTGTGAAGAAGGCTGAGCACCGAAGAACTGATGCTTTTGAACTGTGGTGTTGGAGAAGACTCTTGAGAGTGCCTTGGACTGCAAGGAGATCAAACCAGTCCATTCTGAAGGAGATCAGCCCTGGGATTTCTTTGGAAGGAATGATGCTAAAGCTGAAACTCCAGTACTTTGGCCACCTCATGCGAAGAGTTGACTCATTGGAAAAGACTCTGATGCTGGGAGGGATTGAGGGCAGGAGGAGAAGGGGATGACAGAGGATGAGATGGCTGGATGGCATCACTGACTCGATGGACGTGAGTCTGAGTGAACTCCGGGAGTTGGTGGTGGACAGGGAGGCCTGGCGTGCTGCGATTCATGGGGTCGCAAAGAGTCGGACACGACTGAGTGACTGATCTGATCTGATCTGTATTTTTTGGTTAAATAGTATTTTCTCTCAGGGCTTATACAGAAAGCTAGGATCTGGTGTCTTTATGACAACCAGAGTTAATGACTGGAAAATGAACATTTAGAGTCAAAAAAGTGTGAATATTTAATCCATGTTGATTTTTTAAAAACTATAACTCAGGATATCTTGCCTAAATGTTTAAGGTCGATGTGAGTAAAAGTTGAATAGATATACTTTTTGCCTGTTGTGGTCGAGACTGTCTTTTAGACTTGTCTTTCCATTTCTTTCTACTATAAACAAGCAAGGTTATAAGTCTTACAGTTAAGACAAAGTAAATTGGCATAGCTATTTAAAGAGGATGAATGATGAATAAGAAAAGGAATCAACTTACTCAGAATGGATTCTTTATCCTAGTTGAGATTCCTTTTATTCCTTACCTGAATGAGTTTGGTTGCTCCATTGGCAATATCTGCTGAATAAGGCAGGTTTCCTGAAGTAGGAGATGTGGACCTATAGCAAGAGTCATTTAAATGGTCAGGAAAGGCTTGAATAAAATTTGGCAGGTTATATTTTTATCATCCATATTAGCCAGGTTAAAGCCCTTGAAACTGAAATGGGTTACATGTTCTCTGAGGGAAAGTTAAGCTAGGGATCTGTGGGTAGCCATCTTTTGTTGTGGATAAGGAAGAAGCAGAGAGAGGTGAGGATGATGGAACTGGGGATTAAAGGGAAGAGATGGAGAGACAGAGAAGCAGAAACTGCCAGAAATGCAACAGATGTGCAGAGAACTAGAGGTGAATAACAACCTAGCACCACATAAAGGTAACCAGGCAACTCTGCCTTTCCCAGTAGCTTTCCAGTACTTGGTTTTTATCATTTATTAAGTGTAGAAAGGAAGGTATCTTGGTAACCCTCATTTTAGTTAAACAGTCATACACTAAACAATTTATTTACCTCATTTACAATGATTTAAACTTGCCTGAATTTGTATTTTTCATACCAAAATAGGACTAAGACTTACTTTTGTTATGTGCAAAGCAATATGCTGAGCATTATGGATTTAAATGTGGTTTCATGTGTGCTAAGTTGTTTCAGTCATGTCTGATTCTCTGCGATCCTATGAACTATATCACTCACCAGGCTCCTCTATCCATAGGATTCTCCAGGCAAGAACACTGGAATGGATTGCCATGCCATCCTCCAAGATCTTCCCAGGGATTGAACTCACATCTCTTACATCTCTAGCATTGGCAGGCAGGTTCTTTACTACTAGCACCACCTGGGAAGCCCTGAAATGTAGTTAACAAATATGAATTGGATACTAATCTTTTTCTAATGGAGATCACAATTGATGATAGAAACAAGATATATGGTAGTTCCCGCTTATCTATGGTTTCATTTTCCGTGGTTTCAGTTAACCACCATCAACTGGTCTGAAAATATTAAATGAAAAATTCCAGAAATGAATAATTTGTAAATTTTAAATTACATGCTCTTCTGAGTACTGTCATGAAATCTCACTCCTTCCCACTCTGTTTGGCCCAGGATCCCCAACCATTGACATTACCTGCTCCTGATATCTAACCATTAACATTGTCATGATGTCCTTGATGATCCAGTATCACCTGAAGCAGCTGGCTCTCCTTCTAACCTATCATCAGAAGGTCAGCAGTAGCCTAATGCTACATCACCTTGCCGAAGTCACTCACCTCATTTCATCTCATCACACAGGCATTTTATCCCTTCAGATCACCACAAAAAGAAGGGTGAGCAGAAAGCTAGGACCTGGTATCTTTATGACAACCAGAGTTAATGACTAGGAAAAAAAAGGTATATATAAAGTTAGGTATTATCCTAGTTTCAGGCATCTGCTTAGGGTCTCAGAATATATGTTCCCTCAGGTAAGGGGGACTACTGAATACATATTACTGCACTACAGTGTATAATATATAAACTAGCTTAAACAGGGAAAGAATCATTCAACACGGATCTAGGCACTTGAGATATGTTTGTGATCAAATATATAAATACTTGATAGAGTGAGAGATTTAGTCATGAGAATATCATGAAGAAAATTTCAGATAGATAAAGCCATCCCTGAAAGTGTCCCATAGTGGAGTGTGCATGGTATATACAGGAAATCGTGAAGAGATGAGTGCACATTCAGTAGAACTACAAGGGAAAGAGGAGTAAACAAGGTTAGAGATGGAATGGAAGTAACAACTCCATAGGTCTTTTCATACGACTGTGTACTGTAACCACAAATAACAAGGAAAAATTTTAGTGATCAGTTAGGAGGATGTTGCAAAAATCCACACAGGGAAATAATTGTGGATGAGACCAGGTGATAGTGATAGAATTATTAAGCAGTTTGATTCTGTGTAAAGTCTGATGATAGAGCCAAAAGGATTTTCTGATGAATTGGAAGGGTTTGTGAGAGAAAGAGACATTTCAATATTTTGCTCTGAGCAACTGCCAGGATGGTGTTCTCACCTGAGAGGAAAGAGACATTTTGGTTGGAAGATCAGAAGTTCAGTTTTGGACATGTTTGTTTGAAAAGTCTATTAAACTTTCTGGTGGAGATATCAAGTAGGCAGTTGGTTACATGGGTCACTTATATTGAAAATAAGACTGGAGAGGATAAGTTGATGTATGATTCCATGGAAAATAAGTGGTATTTGGGTTTCCCAGGTGGTGCTAGTGGTAAAGAACCCTCTTCCCAATGCTAGAGACATGAGATGCAGGTTCAATCCTTGGATTGGAAGATTCCCTAAAAAAGAGCATGGCAACCCACTCCAGTATTCTTGCCTAGAGAATCCCATGGACAGAGGAGCCCCATGGGCAGGCGACAGTCCACAGTGTTGCAAAGAGTCAAACATGACTGAAGTGACTTAACACACACAGAAAGCCATGAGGTTGGATGGCTCACCAAAGTGAGAAGAGATAAAGGACAAAAGATGATCAGAGATTAAACTATGGAACAGCTAAAATTAGAAGGTCAATCCAAGAAGAGAGTGCTAAATGTGCAAAATACAGAGATTGTTTTAGGTAAAATAAAGAGAGATTATTTTGAGTAAGGAAAACTTCATGAATGAAA
Organism: Bubalus bubalis; assembly: GCF_019923935.1. Classification (NCBI taxonomy): domain Eukaryota; kingdom Metazoa; phylum Chordata; class Mammalia; order Artiodactyla; family Bovidae; genus Bubalus; species Bubalus bubalis. Next base: position 33,283,827 of record NC_059176.1, on the reverse strand, counting down.
TAGCATTTGAATTGAGTCCTAAGATAGGAGGGATTTTTAGTGTAAATAGGGACAAAGAATTGTCACATTCTAGTAAAAAGGAATAGGATGAGCAATGTATGAATTAAGAACAGCAAGTATTTTGCTTTGTTACTAGTATATATCAAGGTTTAGCAATAGGTTACACAGGTAACATAGACATTATTACACTGCATAGTAGAGAATTATGTAAGGACTTTGCATACAAGTTGATGTGATAAAATGATGCATTAAGAAGACTAATCTAGCAATATAGTATAGGTTAGATTGAAAGGGTTGAGTTTGGTTACAGAGAAATGGATTAGAGATTAAGCAACATAATAAAATGTATATAAAAATACACACATTATGTATACTGGATATACTATATAGTATAGTTTACTCATACTTCCTCATTGTGATTATTAATTTTATGTGTCAATTTAACTGGGTCATGAGGTATCCAGATATTTGGTCAAACATCATTCTGATTGTTTCTATGAGGGTGTTTCTGGATGAGATTAACATTTTAACTGGTAGGCTGAATAAAGCAGATTGCTCTCCCTAAGGTGGGTGAGCCCCATCCAGTCAGCTGAAGGCCTAAATACAACCAAAAGGCTGATCCTCCTTCAAGTAGGGGGAATAACTTCTGTCTGACTGCTTTGAGCTATGATATTTTTTTCCCCAATCTTTGTACTGGAACTAATGGGTTGACCATGTTATGGAAAAACCTGGGTGAACTTTTGTCAACCCGGTACATCACTGACTTTCCTGGTTTTAAGCCTTCATTCCAAAACTGGAAGTATACCATCAACTTTCCTGGGTCTCCAGCTTACCAACTGAAGATCTTGGGACTTAATCAGCCCCCATAATTATTTGTTGTTATTCAATCTCTAAGTCATGTCTGACTCTTTGTAACCCCATGGACTGCCGCACTCCAGGCTTCCCTGTCTTTCACTATCTCACAGAGTTTGCTCAGACTCATGTCCATTGAGACAAAGATGACATCCAACCATATCATCCTCTATTGCTCCCTTCTCCTCCTTCCATCCGCATCTTTCTCAGCATCAGGGTCTTTCAATGAATAATTTCAATGAATTAGCACTTTGCATCAGGTGGCCAAAGTACTGGATCTTCAGCTTCAGCATCAGTCCTTCCAATGTATATTCAGGGTTGATTTCCTTTAGGATTGACGGGCTTGAACTCCTTGCTGTCCAAAGGACTCTCAAGAGTTTTTCTCCAGCACCACAGTTTTGAAACTTCAGTTCTTCAGCATTCAGCCTTTTTTTATGGTCTAACTCTCACATCCATACATGACAACTGGAAAAACCACAGCTGTAAAAGCCACAGCTTTGACTATACAGACCTTTGTCGGAAAAATGATGTCTTTGCTTTTCAACATGCTGTCTGTGTTCTAAAGACATTGTCTTTAGAAGAACAAAAAGTAAAATGCATATGTACTTTCAGGGTGGTGTTAGACATGGAAAGAGAGGTTACTGTTAGGACTGCTCTTGCAAGTTTTAGTTGCTGTGCTAAGAAGTCAGTGATAAGTATATTCTTTCATTATTTATTTGAGTATAGAATATAAATGTTTTACAGATTTTTTCTAATTTCCATACAATACCTAAATATTTCATCTATGAATTTAAATGATATTTTTAAAAACTTCACTGTTGTATGAGAGGGATTATTATGTGGAGAGACTGCAATGTACTTGATAAAGCATACTGAAAACCAAAAAACTGTTTTATTCACATTCTACTAGTTGCCGATTATGAAAATCTCTTTGCGACCCAGTTTCCTTATGTACAGAACAGTTAATAATATTTGTGTTTAGCTCAATTTGTCTAGAACACTAGCTAAAAAATGCTCAGATGGTTCCACTTTGTAAACTCTGAAGAGCTCTTTAACACAAGAAGGTATTAACAGTAAGTGCTGGAAACCGTTCCCTGAAAACTTTCCCCTCCCTATCTACATCAAAATCTACCAGTGAGATTTTAAACATTACAGTATTCTTCACCAAGCATCCTCTTAGGCAGGATTACTACCTAAGCTGTCTTTCTTTAGAAGATCGTTAGCAAAATCATCCATCTTGACTGAAGTATGATCTTAAGAAAGCTCCCCACATCATGGTTTCAGCCAGTTTACTTCCCTATAAGACATGTAGTTCTCTGTTATACTCATTGTATAAATTAGGGTTTTCATTCAAGAAAATGAAAATAAACAGAAAGAAAGACTTACTACAGGGAATTGGATATTTATAGGAATTAGGCGTTTGCATGAGGAAATTAGGTATTGACAGAAACATTGTAAGGAGGTTGTGTTATGGTTGTTGTTCAGTCACTCAGTCATGTCTGACTCTATGCAAACCCATGGACTGCAGCACACTAGGCTTCCTTGTCCTTTCTCCTGGAGCTTGCTCAAACTCATGTCTATTGAGTCAGTGATGCCATCCAACCATCTTGTCCTCTGTCATCCCCTTCTCCTCCTGCCTTATATCTTGCCTTGTCTCCTTGCCTTCTATCAGGATCTTTTCTAATGGGTCGGCTCTTTGCATCAGGTGGCCAAAGTATAGGAGCTTCAGCTTCAGCATCAGTCCCTCTAATGAATATTCGGGTTTGATTTCCTTTAGGATTGACTGGTTGGATCTTCTTGCAGTCCAAGGGACTCTCAAGTCTTCTCCAACACCACAGCTCAAAAGCATCAGTTTTTCAGTGTTCAGCCTTCTTTATGGTCCAACTCTCATATCCATATAAGACTACTGGAAAAACCATGGCTTTGACTATATGGACCTTTGTTGGCAAAGCAATGTCTCTGCCTTTTAATATGCTGTCTAGGTTTGTCACATCTTTTTCTCCAAGGAGCAAGCATCTTTTAATTTCACGGCTACAGTCACTGTCTGCAGAGATTTTGGAGCCCAAGAAAATAAAGTCTCTCACTGTTTTCATTTTTTCCCCATCTATTTGCCATGAAGTGATAGGACCAGATGCCATGACTTCTTTCTTTGAATGTTGAGTTTTAAGCCAACTTTTTCACTCTCCTTTTTCACCCTCATCAAGAAGCTCTTTAGTTCCTCTTCACTTTCTGCCATAAGGGTGGTGTCATCTGCATATCTGAGGTTATTGATATTTCTCCCTGCATCTTGATTCCAGCTTGTACTTCATCCAGTCCAACATTTCACATGATGGACTCTGCATATAAGTTAAATAAGCAGGGTGACAACATATAGCCTTGATGTACTCCTTTCCTAATTTTGAACCAGTCCATTGTTCCATGTCCAGTTCTGTTTCTTCTTGACATGCACACAGGTTTCTCAGGAGACAAGTAAAGTGATGTGGTATTCCCATGTCTTTCAGAATTTTCCACAGTTTGTTGTGATCCACACAGTCAAAGGCTTAGTGTAGTCAGTGAAGTAGACTACACTACTTTCTGAAATTCTCTTGCTTTATCTATGATCGAATGGATGTTGGTAATTTGATCTCTGGTTTCTCTGCCTTTTCTAAATCCAACTTGAACACCTGGAAGTTGTACTGTTGAAGCCTGACTTGGAGAATTTTGAGCACTATTTTGCTAGCATGTGAAATGAATGCAATTGTGTGGTAGTTTGGAAAATCCAGTAGACAGAGGAGCCTGGTGGGCTACAGTACATGGGGTCCCAAGAGCCGGACACAAGTGCGTGACTAACACTTTCACTTGAGCATTCTTTGGCATTGTCCTTCTTTGGGATTGGAATAAAAACTGACCTTTTCCAGTCCTGTGGCCACTGCTGAGTTTTCCATATTTGCTGACATACTGAGTGCAGCACTTTAATAGCATCATCTTTTAGGATTTGATATAGCTCAGCTTGAATTCCATCACCTCCAAGGAGGTTGCCACTGGACTTGTTGTTATACAATCACAACACCATAGCTGTGACAAAGACAGCGAAAAACGCTACTATTGCCATACCTACTATCACTGCCACCTTATACCCAGATGGTTAGTGATGAAGGAGCAGAACATTCAGTCTGTCTGAGGTAAAAAAACACTCTTGTCAGTGCTTGCTTGCTAGCCACTAAGGGAAAGTGAAAGGAAAGACCCTCAGTCATGTCTAACTCTTTGCTACCCCATGGGCTGTAGCCTGCCAGAGAACTGTAGACTGTCCTCTGTCCATGGAATTCTCTAGGCCAGAATACTAGAGTGGGTAGCCATTCCCTTCTCCAGGGGATCTTCCCAACCCAGGGATTGAACCCAAGTTTCCTGCATTGCAGACAGATGCTTTGCCATCTGAGTCAGCAGGGAAGCCCAAGAATACTGAAATAGGTAGCCTATCCATTCTCCATCAGATCTTCCTGACCCAGGAATTGAACCAGGGTCTCCTGCATTGCAGGCAGATTCTTTACCAGGTGAGCTACCAGGGAAGCCACTACTGCCTCCCAAATACAATGTGAATGCAACTAATTCACTTGTAGATACCAATTTCCAGAGAAGTCTATATGATTGTTTGGTCTTCTAAATCTTTCTAAGATGAGAGTAAATGGAAGTATGGGATAACAATTTCAAGTAACTACTATGGTTTCTGTGTAGCTAAGTTCATTTCTCCAGTGTTCCTCAGTGGCTTTGGAACTTCTAGCCTTCAAGCCCCATGTCCTTAAATGCTGTAGTTCTTTGGTCTTTGGAGAATTATGTGAGGAGACAGACATAGAGAACAAACTTATGGTTGCCAAGGGAGAGGACTATCGAAGGAATGGTGTGGGAATTTGGGATTGGCAGAGACAAACAATTACATGTAGAATGGATAAACAACAAGGGCCTATTGTATAGAACAGGGAACTATATTCTGTGTCCTGTAATAAACCATAATGGAAAAGAATATGAAAAAGAATATATATTTTATAACGCATATATTACTGTATACCAGAAACTAAAACAACACTGTAAATCAATTATACTTCAATAAAAGAAATTGAAAATACAGAAGACATGCATATCTTCTGCCCAAGAAGAGTTAAAGATATTGTTTTGGGATAAGATTTTCAATAATTAATCAATTTAGAAATCAGAACAAAAAAAAATCAGAACATAAAGAATTATGCAAGGAAAGACAGATGGGTATCACCTTATGACACATTATTATCAAATAAGTTATAGTCCCTTTATCTCCTCTAAGTCAAGTTGCTGTGATTTTGCAAAAGCAATAGAATGGAATTCTTGGATATACATGTCCTGAAGAAGCATGTTATCCTTACTGAAAAACTGAAAAATTTTTCCAAATATATGTTTCATCAGTCAAGTGAAATATAGGAATATATTCTTATTTTGTGGAAGTTAGGTCCTCAGGGTTTTTTTTTTTTTTTTTCATTTATCATGTGAACTAAGATATCTATTTATCCAGTACAGTGTTTTGTCAGCAGGTACTGTGTATAGTGTCAATTTAATTTTTCTGTCTCTGATACTGATGGAAACCCTGTCTTAAGTTGGGAGGGTAAATTGGTATACATATTCTTGCAGATTTAGGGGCATCTAGGACACAATTTGGGAGAAGGCAATGGCACCCACTCCAGTACTCTTGCCTGGAAAATCCCATGGACAGAGGAGCCTGGTAAGCTGCAGTCCATGGGGTTGCTAAGAGTTGGACACAACTGAGTGACTTCACTTTCAATTTCCACTTTCATGCATTGGAGAAGGAAATGGCAACCCACTCCAGTGTTCTTGCCTGGAGAATCCCATGGATGGAGAGGCCTGGTAGGCTGCAGTCTATGGGGTCTCACAGAGTCGGACACGACTGAAGTGACTTAGGAGGAGGAGGAGGAGGAGGAGGAGGAGGAGGAGGAGGAGGAGGAGGAGGACACAATTCACATCTTCTTTTAAAATTCAAAAAGAGTTCAAAAAGTACTATTGGAGTCTTGGAAAGACATTTCAGATCTTCTATGGGGAGCAGAGTTAAAGTCACTTCCAACTGCCATATCTCTGGCTCTACCACCGTTTCTAGAATAAAGTCCTACTTCTCTCAGATATTCTCAGCCAACAGTTGCGTATGGCAGGAATGTCAGTGTTGGCCCATGCTAGTGTGATGTTGAACATCTCGAGTGGACAAGTCTGGCTTGGGAACTCCCTTGCTGGCTGAGATTTTCTTAGAGCGGTACTGCAGTCTGAGACTCTACCTCTCCACCTCTCCTCCTTGCCTCTCTCCCTTCAGAGATGTCAGAAGTGCACTGCAGTCTGAACGCTTTTTCTGCCTACTCCTGCTTCCTCCTTTTTATTCATTGGAAGTGTTTCTTCATCACGGCTCCTGAAAGACTGATCACATCTTGGCGTGTGCTTCTCAGATGACCTGAACAAATACAATGACTTAAAGATTACAATTAGAAATTGTTTTGAAGATGGTGAACATGAGATTTCCATCTTCACTGAGAAAAGGAGTAGGATAATTAATTAAATCTAAACAAATGAAGGTACTCTATGTCATTTTTAACTGTAAATTCAGGTAGATACTGAGATGGGATAATATTGGAAGACAAGTTAGAAATACACTATTTAGAGAATTTTAAGAAGTGAGTCAACATTTATAATATAGCAAGAGTACTGGAGTGGGGTGCCATTGCCTGCTCCGATAATATACTATGCTAAATATGTAATGATTAAATCTGTCAACATTCTCTGTGAGTAATGGAAACTCTTTTGTTGCTGCCGTGAAACTGTGCTATTGAACCATTGATACTAATTCTCCAGCCCTGATGCTAGTTTTGAACAGGTTAGTTGCTTTATGGGTTAAATACCTTCAGGGTTCCTAATCATCATTTATTATGTGTAAATGCATTTTAGGTTTCAAATATGGAATGAAAGTTAATTGTAACATAGAAACTGCCTGAGTTTACCATTGTTAGTTCTGTAAATAAGAAATTACCTTTGTTCTAGAGGGCAGTCATTTCAAGAGTGTAGTATTCTTAGGTTAGTAAAGTATTTTCTCCTTTTTGCCACTGACTCTCCAGCATTTCCCATCATTAATCAACCTATTTCTTTGGCATGGAACATGGCACTTTTGCTCCCTCCCTAGGATCTACCCCTGCATTATAGGTTGCTTATCAGAGCACTTTCCCCTTTTCCAAAGGTCTACATTTTAGGGTCTAGGGTCTAGATTCTGAGTTCTGCAAATGAAAGCTATGCCAATAAAATGTAACAGAATAAAGAAAAAAAATCAATTATTCACATTCAGTATTTCACATTCAACTTTTATTTTTCCGTAATAATAGTATTACAGTTTATGAGCTTGTACAAGATATGTGATTATTTTTCAAATATTTGGCAACTCATTCTTTCCATAAAAGTATCTATAGATTAGATGGGAAATATTTTAAATAATTTTGTATTTCATGTGAAATCATCACAATAACCATTTTAATTTGTAAAATTTTCTAATAGATGACAATGTATATTTTGCATTTTTATTATACTTGATATAATTTCAAAGATACATTATATTTGTTCTTTGTAAACTAATTTCTTAGTTCATTTTGAAACTCATCCTGGATGTACAAGATTCTAAATGCAATTCCCTTCAGTCTGAATTTTATGAACTTCTAGGAGCCTCAGCTTCAATATCTGTTTTCTTAGGAAGGCTCTGTTTGTATAAATGTATTAAGCTTGATTCTTCCCTGAAAGCAAATATAGCTACATTTATTATTCCCAGTTTGATAATAAAACCTTTAATCATAATCTCCAGATAAAGGATTTTTCCACTCATGGTTCTAAATAAGAGAAAATCTGCTTCCCTGTTTACTTAACATTTGGTGATGATGCAATAAATAAAACAGCAGCTGAAGAGTGATAGTGTCTTTCTCTTCTTTTTCTTCCTACAAGTTGAGTTTTACACGGATGTATGATGTCTCATAACAACATGACTTGGTTAGGTGAGTCTTGAGTCTGTTACACCTGCTTTAAAGAACATTCATGCCCCAGAGTTCCCAGGTCAAGACAGTCTACTTTTAGCATTCCTAGCCTAAATGCTGATGAAAATGGATCTTTTTGCTTTCTTGGTGATATTTAGAAGATGAAATTGAATTCCATGTACCATGAAAATCTTATTTGTTGGATTGTTCTTTTTCTTAATGGGATTTATATTAAAAGTGAATTCAAGGAAATATCTAAAAGGTCCATTGAGATGGAGGCAAAGCAGTATTGAAACAGAGGTTATGAGTCTCCTCTTTCATATAGAATACCCCACTGTAGAGATTTAGAGAGCTCCAGTAGTAGATATGTCTTATGTTGAAACAGTTAGTACATTATTCACATATGTAGAAATAATATATTGATTAGTTTTCTTACCTGATCTGTACATACAGTTTTTCTGCTAATAAATGCTAGCAGAAATACATAAATTTGAACACTCACTTCTAAAATTTTCTTGACTTCGGTAATTAGTTATTATACTAATTATAATAAACTAATAAAATATAGAAATAATATAACTATAATTTATAGTTTATAATTTATAATTTATTTTTTATAACTTTTTATAACAACTATAAATTCAAGTCTCCATTGAAAAAATAGATTGAAACTCTGAAATCATCTTAGTAGCAAAACAACAATGATAAGAAAAAGAGCCGCAGAGCTTCGATGGAAGGACCATGGCTGGCTGCCCCAGTCGCTGGTCACCGGGGGCCCTGCTGCACCTGGGAGCCTTGGGTAGGGGGGGTGTCCCCCAGGCCAGCATTTAGATAATGGGAATTCTGGGGGTGGGAGAGTCCCCTACCTGAGGTTCACAGTCATGCGGATGGAGTGACAACAGTCAATGCACTTCTCAATCCTGGGCTTCCCTGGAGTAGTAATAAGGCCTCTCTGAACAGGACCCAGAGGGCGGTCGGGGTTTAATAAAATAAATAAACTAATAAAATATAGTTATTAGCAATCTTCTGCTGTAGCAAGTGAGGGCACTGTAAGGGCAAGCTGGCAAACATCTGCATGAATGGCTTCTCCTGTACCATGTCTGACACATGACTCGGATGGTACGATCTTGATACTCTTTGGTAGGGAGAGGAAAGGGTCTTTTAGTTTTCATGCCCATGTTAGTTTCTGCTGCCATTTAGACTGCTGCTGCAAAATAGCAAATAATAAAGGAAGCTGTACAGTTAGCCTCATGTAGTAAAATGAATGTTGGCCTGCCAGATAACATCCCTCCATTTGAATCTTGTTCTTTTTCTGGCTACCTGTGGGCAAAACTTGTCACCTTTTAATAATCATAGTCTCTTCATCTGTCAAATGAAGTGCTCCCATCAGATGACCCTCAGCCTTAATTCTAGGTTTGTGATTCTGTGGATTTTTAGTAAATTAACTAGATTTTTAATGTCTTATGATTGGCAGAGAGGAGCTCTACCTGCTTTGGTTGCCAAAATGATCTACTGTGCATAACTGAACAAATTCATTATGAACCTGATAACCATTTAAAAGTACTGTGATTTTTCTTGTGTCTGGAATATTTATAAATAAAACCAGAAGCTGATGAACTGGTTTTCTTTTTGATTCAAGATCAAAAGTTGTTTTTCTCCTTTTTCTGGCTCCTCCTAGGAGCCATGGTTGTTGATTGAGTGAAATATTAAGAACCATTCTCATTTTATGATTTTATGAAATATTATTTGATAACTCCATATATTGAAATTGGCATTGAAATAGATGGGCAGTATTCCTGATTTCTAGTCATCTTTTCTTTTGTACCTTCCTTTCTCCTAGGGAAATATATCTTTCCTACATGACCACATCCTTTTGTAGTGCAGAATAATTAAAACATTCAAAAGCAAAGTGTCGCTTGCTGTCAAGTCATCTTAAATATGTTCAACTGTATTTTAGTTGAACTTGAATGTTTATAAAAATTTTCTTACCTCTCATGTAACACTAAAATAGTAATGCTGACCAGGTTGTGAATGCGTTAGTTTTAGTGGGGGTACTTTCAGATGCTAAGTAATCTTGCAAAAGATTGATAAAACACACTGTCATATATATGAGAATTTGAGAATCTTGTAATGTTTTCCTGTTGTTAAGTGTGTACTCAGGTGGCCAGAAAGAATTTTTCTGTTTTACTATTTTTAGACTTTTTAAAGTGAAAAATACCTGTCTCAGTATCTTTATACCTTTATTTGGGAAATATAAAAGAAATCTATGATGCACATGTTGCCGAGCACATTGTATATCTTTAATGCTTGTATATTTCAAATTATATATACCTTCTCCCCAGGGTTGTGAGACCTTTTCTAGGGTTAGGGTAACAAAGCCTTCATTTGACTGAAGGGACAGAGGGAACTATATAGGGGGGTGAGGCAATTAAGCAATTACATAACTTTTTAAAAACATCAAGCATTTCTCACCATCTTTTTCCCTTCTGGGAAGACTGCTTTTCTCATACTAGCAGATTAGAATAGTTGATCCTCATACACCCCTCCTCTCTGTCATTCTTTTCTTCCTCTATGAAATTATATCTTCTTTACAAAAACACTTTATGGAAAAATTAATGCTTATATTGAATTTTGCAAATTCAGCCATATAGGATAGAGACTTTTCTGGGAGGCCACACCCTGTGACATCCCAGATCTTAGTTGTATCAGTGGTCAAGCCTGTGTGCTCTGCAGTGGAAGCACAGAATCTTTACCACTGGACTGCCAGGGAGCTCCCTGTGATTTTTGTTGAAGTATAATTGATTTACAATGTTGTCTTAGTTTCAGGTGTTTGGCAAAGTAATTCAGTTAATACACACACATACATATATATACACACACACATATATATAAAAGAATCTGGAAAAGAATGTATAGTTTCTTCTTTTCCACTATAGGCTTTTATAAGATATTGAATATAGTTTCCTGTGCTAGAGCATAGCAACCTACTCCAGTATTCTTTCCTGGAAAATCCCCATGGACAGAGGAGCCTGGTAGGCTATAGTCCATGGGGTCACAAAGAGTTGGATATGATTGAGCGACTAAGCACAGCACAGCTATGCAATGTCTTTATTATTTATCTATATTATATATAGTACTGTATAACTGTTAATTCCAAACCCCAGATTGGGATGTTTTATTTAAAAAGTTAAAATAATTTAAAAATATGATTTTGTTAAGTATTATCACCTCCAACTATTTACTGCAAACTGTGTTCATGTTATCACTCCCATATATTCATGATGAGGAGTAAAACAAATTAAACAAAGCAAAACTAGGGGAGAATACTCTATCTTAAAACAATAAGAACAAAACTCTTGAGTCTGTATTGGTGGTGGAAAAGGCAGGTGGGAAAAGTAGATGAATAAATACAATATATAGTTAATCCAGAAGTCTCATTGAAGTTTATAATATCCATCACTAGGAATACAAAACAATTGTCAGCACCAACCAAATTAAAAGATGCAGTTCTCCCTTCTGCTAATTTCCCTTCCCTGCAAATATAATTATCAACAGAACTGAAAGCAACAGAAACAAGAAAAAAAATGGAAGATCTTGGAAAACCCACTAAGTAGATTATAATTTTCTAACAGTTGTTTAATGGACTATATTCATTGTATGCTAACATTTTTTCCCTTGTCTTTTAGTAGGTTAGACTCTGTATTATATTTATCTTTGGCAGAACATCTAGCATCCGACAGGAATTCTAACCATCAAATGATAGCATGATAGTTTTATTATCTATGCATCTTAATAGTCCTGGCAAATAACAAATAACATTTCTTTCTCCCAGAGGAGAAAGAAATACAGAAAGAAGAAGCTTAAGTGAATGAGTTACATAGCATAGTCAAAGAATACTTTCTAAATAAATAGACTATTAAACATTTGGCAGTCTTATAAAAAGAAAATGGGATTTCTGATAAGAAAACCTGGATTCATTTCTCAGTACTATGTGGATATATATCTTGAGGAAGTTACTAAACCTCCTTGTGTTTACTTAACAATAAAATGAGAGAAATGATTGCAAAGCTTCTTTTCAATTCAGGTAGTCTGTGAAATGACAGTGGAACCTAAGACGTAGGAGGTAATAGGTGTCACTGGAGAAGGCAACGGCACCCCACTCCAGTACTCTTGCCTGGAGAATCCCATGGGTGGAGGACCCTGGTAGGCTGTAGTCCATGGGGTCGCAAAGAGTTGGACAGGACTGCGCGACTTCACTTTCACTTTTCACTTTCATGCATTGGAGGAGGAAATGGCAACCCACTCCAGCGTTCTTGCCTGGAGAAGCCCAGGACGGGGGAGCCTGGTGGGCTGCCGTCTGTGGGGCCGCACAGAGTCGGACACGACTGAAGTGACTTAGCAGCAGCAGCAGCAGGTGTCACAGTCTGTGAGACACTATCACTTTAAGTGTTTAACATGGATTTTACAATTGTCAAGCAACTCCGTGAAGCAGGCGCTGTTATTAATTGGGTTTATGAGGAAACTAAAGCTTAGGGATTTGTCTCTTAAACACTGTCACATGCTTGGGAGTAGCAGAGTTGAAATTTTAAATGAGGCCATCTGACTCCAGAACCTACCAGCATAAAGACCATGCTATACATCCTCCCCTTGACATTATTCACGAGCCAATCACAACAGGAAGTGGTAAGTGCGTGAATTCTGCATTCTTTCCAACTTCATTGTCCCTGAGTAGATGATTATTTGCCCATCAGACTGCCTTGTGCTATGATAATATATACTTCCTCTTCAGTTAGCGTTTTCTGTCTGTGCTCACTCTTTATGATCAAGAGAGTGGCACATTTTCCAATGGAATATTTCTACGGAGTATTTTCCAGAGACTGCCCACACAATCATTGAACAGGAGTCAGAGGGAAGGCTCACAGAAATTACAAAAGAACAGTCAAGGGAGAGTCTTTCATAGCAGAATTATAGTAGTGTCTCCTTAGGTCAAAGTCAAAGTAAGGATGAATTAACTCCCAAAGCAATTTTGAAAAGGTGAATTCAATGATATTGCAGTTGTTGGACCAGGTGTTAAAATGTTATTGGGTGTTAATTTAATTTTCATCCTGTCAACACTCATCTGAACTGTAACAGCTGCTAAACACGGTTCCACAAGAGCAAACCATCCTTACAGAGGAAGCAGATGCCTAATCAATAGGGCCAATAGAAATGTATGGCTCAGCCGAGCAACCTGCACAAGAGGGAATGAATCCCACAGGGCTCTGTCTTACCTGAATAGAAAAGAACTTTAAAGATAGCGAGACTATTCAAGCAGTAAGAACAGGAGACTAAAAGTCCTGGGTTGGCTTCCTATTGACTCTTTTCTTTCTTTTAAAATTCTCCATGACCTTGGATTGGACAATGCCTTAGTATCTCTGTCCTCTTTCAGACATACTAAGGATGTTGTTTCCAGTCTACTGCTATCTCTACCGCAGTTATCATCTTACAGGCTGTGAACAGTTTAAATTAAAAATCAACTGCTTCTTAACAAAATGTACCTTCAATTACATTTTAACAATGCATGCATGTGTTCTCAGTAGCTTCAGCCGTGTCTGACTGTTTGCAACCTTATGGACTATAGTCCATCAGGCTCTTCTGTCTATGGGAATTTTCCAGGCAAGAATAATGGAGTGAATTGCCATGCCCTCCTATAAGGGACTTTTCTGACCCAGGAATTGAAAGGTTTTAACAGTAAAGAGATGATAGTAATGCTGTAGTAGTAGTTAATAGCTATCCTTCATTACATTTCAGGATAGATAGGAATAAATGACTTATAACTGGGAAGGTATTTTGGTTTTGAATAATAAAATTGATTATGCCATGCTTTTAACAAGTTTTCTGTAAATTGTTGTTCAGTCGTTCATTTTTGTCCAACTATTTGGGACCCCATGGACTGCAGCACGCCAGGCTTCCCTGTCATTCACTATCACCCAGAGCTTGCTCAAAGTCATGTCCATTAAGTCGGTGATGCCATCCGACCATTTCTTCCTCTGTCATCCCATTCTCCTCTTGCTTTTAATCTTTCCCAGCATCAGGGTCTTTTCTAATGAGTCAGCTCTTCACATCAGGTGGCCAAAGTATTGGAGTTTCAGCTTCAGCATCAGTCCTTCCAATGAATATTCAAGACTGATTTTTTTGAGGAATGACTAGTTTGATCTTCTTGCAGTCAAAAGGACTCTCAAGAATCTTCTCCAACACCACAGTTCAAAAGCATCAATTCTTCAATACTCAACCTTCTTTATGGTCCAACTCTCACATCCATACGTGACTGCTGGAAAAACCATAGCTTTGACTATATGGAACTTTGTCAGGAAAGTAATGTCTCTGATTTTTAATATGCTGTGTAGGTTTGTTATAGTTTTCTTCCAAGCAGCAAGCAAGCATCTTTTAATTTCATGGCTGCCGTCATCATCTGCAGCGATTTTGGAGCCCAAGAAAATAAAGTCTGTCACTGTTTCCATTTTTTCCCCATCTATTTGCCATGAAGTGATGGGGCTGGATGCCATGATCTTCATTTTCTGAATTGTTGAGCTTTAAGCCAACTTTTTCACTCTCCTCTTTCACTTTCATCAAGAGGCTCTTTAGTTCCTCTTCACTTTCTGCCATAAGGGTGATATCATTTTTATATGTGAGATCAAGTCAAGATGATGGAGTAGAAGAACGTGTGCTCATCTTCTCCTGTGAGAAGACCAAAATCAACTAGCAGCTGAACAACCATGGATAGGAGAATGTTGGATCCCACCAAACAAACAAACAAACAAACAAACCCATATCCACGGGCAAAGGAGAAGCCCCAACAAGATGGTAGGAGGGGAGCAATCATGTTTAGAATCGAACCTCATACCCAGCAGAGATGCTCAGAGACACTTTACTTCCACCACCAGGCACACCCACAACTGGGCGTTGTTTTTGATTTGGCTCAGCCTCTTCATTCCTTATAGAGCTATTTCTCCACTTTTCTCTAGTAGCATATTGGGCACCTACCGACTTGGGGAGTTCATCTTTCAGAGTCATATCTTTTTCCTTTTCTGTAAATTAGCCTCACCCAAAATAATCACCTTTGTTTATACATCTCAGACTTTATAAATCCTTCTCAGATTGTGTGGTATTGTGCCAGGGATTCTCTCAACTCTGCTAAACACAAGAGTTATGACACTTTGGAATGTCAATATTATTAGAAGTTTTGGGATTATTTTTAATAAATGAAAGCAATTGGAATTAAAGGAGTAAAATGCAAATTTTATATGGATGTTAAACAGATACATCTTCCAAACAGTTTGAATGTTGAGATAGGTTTCTTTGGTTTATATGCAAACCCTTGGGTATTGTTCTTTTAGGAACCATGAGGGAAAGGTTCATGTGGCTACTTGTCTAGTATGTTGTCTTGGAGGAGAAATCTTCCATCTTCTTGGGTTTGTCAAATTTAAATGTCAAATGAAACAAACAACATAAACTAACACTTGTCTTCTACTTCAAATTTTACAATGTGTATATTGTTCTTTTTCTTCTGCTTTTTATTCCTATAGAAAGTAAAAGCTTTAAGAAAATAAGCCATATGGATTGGAATAGTGGTTATGTAACCTAACTGGGGAAAAAAAAAAAAAAAAAAGGTTAGTTTGGAGGAAATAAGCTAATTGTGGTATTTGGGAGGATAACCTGAACTTTTAAAATTTTTTTGGAGATAAGGTGAGTTATTATTGAGTAGAATTCCTAAGACCATCAGGGCACATTGAAAATTTTATATTGCAAAATTCTTATCCCCCAAATAAATACAAATAAGGCAGATAAGAGGAACTGAGCCAGACTTTTAATAGAACAATAATTTTGAAATGGCTCTTTGGAGTTCTTAGTAGAGAAACAAAAGGTAACACCAAGTATTGTATTACTTAGCATTTAATTGAAACTGGGGACAAGAGCCATTACTGGTTATGTTTAATATGACAACATACTAAAGGTTCCCATTTTATGTTATTTGAAAAGCCTGAAGTTTGATATAGGAATATCATATCAGGAATTCTTTCTTTCCTTCCTCTCTACTCTTCCCATCTTCTTTCTTTCCCTCTATCCCCTGTTTTCCTACTGGTAGGAAATGGATGTAGGTGGAATACTTTGATGAATGGATTTTGTTTAATTTCAGTGAAGAAAGATGTACTTACAGGTTAAATTGAGTTTCTGAGTGTGTTAACACATTATCAGAGTCATTTATAAGCTATAATCTTACAGCTGTAAGTGAATTTCATTATATAATTTATATAAAATAGATCATAGATTAACAAATGTTATTTCCTTACTTTCACTAATTAGATTATTACTAAATGAGATCAGCTAAATTCTGAAGCTTTTAATGGAAAATTGATGTATCTTTTGTGAGCCTTAGAAATCTTATTTCTTTGTTCTGTCACAGTAATATATACAGATTCATCATCAAAACTTGATATTTAAATCAAATTAAAGGATGTTTTTCGTGGGATGATCAGCCTTGTAAAATAAATGAAAACAAAATTTTGGAACAGAGTTCATAGAGAAATTAACGTTTTGTATTTTCTGTCATAATTAGAAGGCTTTCTAAAGAAAAAAACATTGCCTGTCACTATTTACTTTCTTTTCAGTGACTCCAGTACAAAACTGAACAGTCTCAGGTGCCACCTTATTTTGACCATGCTGTCTAGTAACTAGTGTGTTTGTCTGAGAGAGTAGGGTGTTGGGGGGGTGGACAAACTGGAAAATTTGGATTGATATATAAGCACTACTATATATAAAATAGATAACTGCTAAGGATTTACTGTATAGCACATGAAACTCTACTCAATACTGTGTAATGGCCTATTAGGGAAAAGAATTTAAAAAGGAGTGGATACATATACATATGGCTGACCCAGGTGGTGCACTGGTAAAGAATTCGTCTGCTAATGTGGGAGACACAGGAGATATGACTTCAATCGCTGGGTCAGGAAGACCCTCTGAAGTAAGCAATGGCAACTGGCTCCAGCAGTTTTGCCTGGAAAATTCCATGGGCAAAGGAGCCTGGCAGGCTACAGTCCGTGAGGTTGCAACGAGTCACACACAACTGAGCACACACATGCAAGTAATAAGTATACATATTACAGATTCACTTTGATGTACATTTGAAACTAATACAACATTGTAAATCAACTGTACTCCAATAAAAATTAAAAGATAAAAATTAAAAAAAAAGCCATCATTGAGAGAGAATAAAAAATGTCAGTTCCATTCACTGTGCATTTAAATCGCATGCTGTTCCCTCAAATTCTCTGCCACACAAATGCTACAATTCCTTGTTTACTGACAAACCCAAAGAGCGGGATAAAACTTGGAGGAAACCTTGGACTTAACTCCTCAGTGGGGAAATCCTGAGATCTGGTGGTTGGTTACTGTTTCATCATATATGCAAATAGATGTCTGAGAAAATGCAAGTTGGATCACAAACTGCTTGCTAGAAAGTATAGTTATTCAATCAGGAACCACAGTAATTATTTTGCTGGGCCAAAAGTAAACAACAAAAGGCAAAGCAGGCATTTTTTCCTCCATGTCTGGCTATCATGGGCTATATCAGAGGTTCTGACACAGAGAAGACTTTTAATAAATGTTTATTTGAATAATGGTAAATAAATAACTAATATAAACTTAAAAAAAAATAAGAGACAGGGAGATAGGGAGAATGCTAACAAAATATCCAATGAAAACACCTGTAAGGTTTAGACTTTTGGCTTTGTTTCTTCATTTTTGTCTTTTATCCAGATGAATTAACTGTGGGATTATATAGTGGGTAGACATTAATGTAATGTTTTAAATTTTAATTGATTGGTTCATAGTTCATCTAAGAACTTACTGGGCAATATATTTATAGCCACGACTTCACTTATTTCCATATATACCATTTATATATAGGGTGGTGGGCTTATTGTAAATTTTCTAACATAAAATTATATTAATATAAGTCTTCTGCTACTGTTATCATACAACTGAATCCTCATTGGCCTTTTTCAAGAGTACTTTAAAAAGTTCAAATATACTACTTAGTAAATGCACTGATTTATACTCATTCTTTTTGTGTGTGTGTGTGTGTGTCTTGATTGGTTTTTATTTATTTATTTTTTTTAATTTTATTTTATTTTTAAACTTTACATAACTGTATTAGTTTTGCCAAATATCAAAATGAATCCGCCACAGGTTCTTTAAGTCTATACTTAAATTATAGACTGGCTTATATTTCTTCTACAGTGGGATATGCCTCACTTTTCAAACACCTTTATTGAATTATCTAATGTTTGTTGTCTTCCTCAATGTACTCTATCACAGTACCTGTACATGATATATATATTACATTAAATTTAATATGAATTCTCACATATCTCTTATATTTGGTTGAAAGAGTTTGTTCAAATTTACTAGTTGAAATAAATCAACACCAAGAGATTAAGATTTGTTCATGATCTCATGATCTTTGAATCTCTGGAATCCTCAATCACTGAGTTTTATTCTAATACTCTTCTTAAGGCAATAATGTAATCCTTAAAATTAAATGTTTCCTATGACTAATAAAACCTGAAAACTAAGACATGCATTTAAGGACAAGCCTATATTTAAAAATGTTGAATCTTGCACTAATCCTGCTACTAATAAATTCAAAAAAGGACTACAAAGTCAATATATATAAATGAATTGTATTTCTATGTACTTATCACAAACAACTATATATTGAAAAATAAATAATGTCATTTACATTAGCATAAAAACATGAGATACTTAGGAATTAATCTGACAAAAGTGAAGGAACTGTACACTTTTCAGTGTAGTTTTCACTACAAAACATTGTTGAGAAAAATTAAAGAAGACCTAAACAAATGAAGATAAATAGATTATTCATGGGTTAGAAGACTCAGTACTATTGATATGTCAATTCCACAAATTAATCTATACAATTAATGTAATCTCAATTGAAATTACAGCAGGTCTTTTTTTAATTTGGTAATTGAATCTAAAAGTCATGCAGAAATTGAAAATACCTACAATAGCTAAAACAACATTTAAAAATAAAAGCATATTTGGGGAAAAAAAAGTTACCTTAACTCTGCAAAAGTTATTTTCTCACTTCATAACTCTAATAACATTATTGTTGTTGTTGTTCAGTTGCTAAGTCATGTCCAGTCTTTGCAACCCCATGGACTACAGGATGCCAGGCTCCCCTGCCCTTCACTATTTCCTGAAGTTGGCTCAAATTCATGTTCATTGAGTCGATGATGCCATCCAACCATCTCATCCTCTGCTGCCCTCTTCTCCTTTTGCCTTCATTCTTTCCCAACATCAAGGTCTTTCCAATGAGTGGATTTTTCACATCAGGTGGCAAAAGTGCTGGAACTTCAAGGTCAGCATCAATCCTTTCCAGTGAATATTCAGGGTTGATTTCCTTTAGGATTGACTGGCTTGATCTTACAGTTCAATAGACTCTCGAGAGTCTTCTCCAGCACCCCAATTCAAAAGCATCAATTCTTCAGTGCTCAGCCTTCTTTATGGTTCTCTCACATCTGTATATGACTGCTAGAAAAACCATAGCTTTGACTATGTGGACCTTTGTTGACAAAATGAGGTCTCTGCTTTTAATACGTTATCTAGGTTTGTCATAGCTTTCCTTCTAAGGAGCAAGTGTCTTTTAATTTCATGGTTGCTGTGATTTTGGAGCCAAAGAAAATAAAATGTGTCACTGTTTCCACATTTTCCCCTTCTATTTGCCATGAAGTGATGGGACAGAATGCCATGATCTTAGTTTTTTGAATGACATTATACTGGAGTTTTAAAATATGTTTCCAAATAGTGCAAACATATGTATGTATGTATGTGTATATATATATATATATTTCCCCCCTATTTTTCTCATTCATGTTCCAGTGAGCGAATGAACCATAATTGTGTGTGATTAGCAGTGGCTTCCTACTTAGCCTTAGTCTTGTTGAACTCTGTAATCAAACTTGTGACCCTACTGTGAACCCTGAACCATACCTATGATGGTTGTTCTGGTAGTATCTTCATTTTGGTTTGGGCTTTGATTGGTTTTCTTCATTGTGTCTTTTATCCAAATGAATTAACCATGGCACTATATTGTGGGTATATATTAATGTAAGATCTTCCATTGGCATTGTAGGATTTTAATGTTATGGTATTTATTGTTGCTTATAAGGAATGGATTTTTAGGACAGACCAATCTAAGATGGTTACCTGCTAAGGTACTGTGCTCAAAATCAGAAATCTGTACACAAATGAGCTTGCTTATAGGCCTTCTGTTCAGGCTTATCTCAGAAGTAGATGACTATAATGATAAAGATATATCATGCTTCAAATAAAATAATAATATAATTTGCTAAATGATCTCTGGGAAAGATCTGCTATTTTGTGGAACAGAAGTACTTAATATAAATGAAATAGCTTACTCTAAGCTGTAATTGCTACTTAAAAGGATAATCTAATTTTGATTTTAAATCCCAAACCTAAGTATCTTACTCACCCTTGATCTTTTTACAGTATCAGATGGCTCTTGATTTTCCTAAAAATTAAGACTTCAAGTACAGATGTTGAAGATTTACTTTACTAAGTAGGTAGGCCAAATTACTGGAGAATCAATTTCTATGTTTAAAAGATACTACTGCAAGAACAAAGTATTCCAAGAAATGATTTGGAAATAGATTTTATTGAAGAAAATATATTGATAGCATGTGACTGCTCTATAAATTTTGGCATATAGTATTTATGTTGGTTTTCAGAAGCAGGGAAGAATAAAAAAATAACTTGCTGCTATGCTATGGTAATAATAAGTTCCTAGAGGGACATCAGGCTAAAAATAATTTATTGAAACTGCCCTCGATTTCTAAAGATATTTCTGAGTTGCATTTAGAACATAGCCATTGATTACAAAGTGTGATTTGAGAAGGCAAAAGAGGCCAATTTTCCTGCAAACAAATTAAGAGATGCATATTGACTGCAGGGAAGTATGTCATCACTGAGAAATCAAAAGCTATAGGACTTTAGGAAATCAATTAGCAGTTGAGTCAAATTAGATTTTTTTCTCATAGTTGTTGGAAACTTACATGGGATGTACATATTTTTAGCAGATATAAACCTTTTGCTTTTATAGCAGATCTGCATCAATAAAATGAATAGAGAGATATTCATTCATATTTTATGTTTTTGTAATCTTTAAAAAAAAACAAACAGAAGTCCCCTAAATCCTATGCAAATGTATATCCTTCTCTACTTCATTTTTTCCCAGTGACCCACTTTTTTAAGCATTTTAGTTTGGGTCCCATTTGGGAAGGTCTGACTCTCTAATCTGAAACCAATAACCAGCTTGCTATATTTATTTTAATATTTTGGGAAATGAGAAAGAGGAAAGAAGTGGCTTTTCAATACATAAAAAGACAATAGCACTACATTCTAGTAAGTCCTACATGGGAATGTATGTAGTAAGATCTCAGGTTCATATTTCTCTGGAAATAATAACAGTAAAATAGCTTTTAAAATAAAAATTCAAATAATGTGATTAGTGAGGTCTTTTTCTATTTAAGTTAGTTAATTTCTTTTAATTGGAGGCTAATAACTTTACAGTATTGTGGTTTTTGCCATACACTGACATGAATCAGCCATGGGTATACATGTGTCCCCCCATCCTGAACCCCCCCACCTCCCTCCCCACCCCGTCCCTCTGGGTTGTCCCAGAGCACAAGCTTTGAGTGCCCTGCTTCATGCATTAAACTTCGACTGGTCATCTGTTTTACATATGGTAATATACACATTTCAATGCTTTTCTCTCAAATCATCCCATCCTCTCCTTCTGTTACATAGTCCAAAGTCTGTTCTTTACATTTGGGTCTCTTACTGTCTTGCATATAGGGTCATCAGTGCCATCTTTCTAAATTCCATATATATGCATTAATATACCGTATTGGTGTTTTTCTTCCTGACTTATTTCACTCTGTGTAATAGGCTCCAGTTTCATTCACCTCATTAGAGCTGACTCAAATGCATCCTTTTTTTTTAGCTGAGTAATATTCTATTGTGTATATGATTAGTGAGGTCTTACGTATGTAATGATTCTTTTGAGTATATGTATCCATTCACAGAGCATTATGGAATTACAAGCTAATTGTTTGTGGTTTAAGATAATAAACCAGAGATTTGTGATTACCAAGTGCACAAAATGCCCTACATTTCTAATCTTCAACAACAGCATATTAAAAGGATCATACACCATGATCAAGTAGAATTTATCCCAAGGATGCAAGGATTCTTCAATATATAAAAAACAATCAATGTGATACAACATATTAACAAATTGAAGAGTAAAAATTGTTTATGATGATCTCAGTAGATTAAAAAAAAAGCTTTTCACAAAATTGAGCACTTATTTATGATAAAAGCTCTCCAGAAAGCAGGCATTGAGGGAACCTACTTCACCATAATAAAGGCTATATACAACAACCCACAGCAAACATTCTCAGTGGTAAAAATGTGAAAGCATTTCCTCCAAGATGAGGAACAAGACAAGGATGTCCACTCTCACCACTATTATTAAGCATAGTTTTGGAAGACCTGACCCCACAATTAGAGAAGAAGAATAAATAAAAGGAATCCAAATTGGAAAAGAAGAGGTTAAACTGTCATTGTTTGCAGATGGCATGTTACCATACATAGAAAATTCTAAAAATGCCATCAGAAAACTACTAGAGATAATCAATGAATTTGGTAAAGTTGCAGAATGCAAAATTAATGATTGAAATCCCTTGCATTCCTATACACTAATAATGAAAGTGTAATTTCTCAGAAAGAGAAATTAAGGAAACAATCACATTTACCATTGCAGCAAGAAGAATAAAATACCTAGGAATAAGACTACCTAAGGAGTCAGAAGGCATATATTCAGAAAACTGGAAGACACTGATGAAAGAAATCAAAGATGACACAAAGAGATGGAGAGATACACCATGTTCTTGGACTGAAAGAATCAATATTGTGAAAATGATTATACTACCTAAAGCAGTCTATAGATTCAGTGCCTTCCCTATAAAATTACCAATGACATTTTTCACAGAACTGGAAAAAATATTTGTACATTGTGTATGGAAATATGAAAGACCCCAAATAGGCAAAGCAATCTTGAGAAAGAATAGTCAGATTCCCTGACTTCAGACTATATCACAAACCATACAGAACAGAAATTAGCTCAGTGGAACAGGATAGAAAACCCAGGGATAAACCCATGCACCTCTGGTCACCTTATCTATGACAAAGGAAGCATGAATATATGGTAGAGAAAAGACAGTCTCTTCAATAAGTGGTGCTGGGAAAACTGGACAGCTACATGTAAAAGAATGAAATTAGAATATTCTCTAAACCATACACAAAAATAAAATGGATTAAAGACCTAGTGTAAGGCTGGACACTATTAAAACTCTTAGAGGAAATCATATACACTCTTTGACATAATCACAGCAAGAAGTTTTTGACCCACCTCCTGCAGTAATGAAAATACAAACAAAAATAAACAAATGGGACCCAATTAAACTTAAAAGCTTTTGCACAGCAAAGGAAACCATCAACAAACTGAAAAGCCAGCCTTCAGAATGAAAGAAAATATTTGCAGACAAAGCAACTGACAAGGGATTAATCTCCAAAATGTACAAACAGCTCATTCAACTCAATTTTTAAAAAATAGCCCAATCAAAATATTTAGTTGGAAGACCTAAATAGATATTTCTTTTAAAAAATTATTTACTTTTAATTGACAGATAATTGCTTTATAATATTGTATTGGTTTCTATTATATGTCAGCATGAATCAGCCAATAGGTATATGTATATCTCCTCACTCTTGAACCTTCCTCCCACCTCCCACCCCATCCTACCCCTCTAGGTTGTCACAGAGCACAAGATTTGAGCTCCCTGTGTCATACAGCAAATTTTCACTGGCTGTCTAATTTTATATATGGTAATATAGATGTTTCAACGCTACTCTTTCAATTGGTCCCACCCTCTCCTTCCCCTCTGTGTCCATAAGTCTGTTCTCTATGTCTACATCTCCACTGCTGTCCTTCAGATAGGTTCATCAGTACCATTTTTCTAGGTTCCATATATATCCGTTAATACACAATATTTGTCTTTCTCTTTCTGACCTACTTCAAGAAGACATACAGATGGCCATGAGGCACATGAAAAGATACTTAACCTCACTAATTAATAGTGCAGATCAAAACTACAGTGAGGTATTACCTCACACGGCTCCAAACGGCCATCATCAAAGAATCTACCAACAATAATTGTTGGAAAAGACGTGGAGAAAAGGGAACCTTCTTGAACTGTTAGCGGGAATGTAAATTGATACAGCCACTATGGAGAACAGTATGGAGGTTCTTTAAAAAGCTAAAAATAGAACTGCCATATGATCCATTAATCCCCCTACTGGGCGTTTACCTTGAGAAAACCATAATTGACATATATGCCTGGACTTCTCAGGTGGCTCAGACAGTAAAGAATCTGCCTGCTGTGCAGGAAACATGGGTTTGATCCCTGAGTCAGGAAGATCCCCTGGAGAAGGAATTGGCAACCCACTCCAGTACTTTTACCCGGAGAATTCCATGAACAGAGGAGCCTGGTGGGCTACAGTCCATAGGATCACAAAGAATTGGACATGACTGAGCAACTAACACACACTCCACTGTTTATTGCAGCACCATTTACAATAGCCAGGACATGGAAGCAATCTAAATGTCTATCAAAAGAGCAGTGCATATTTACAATAGCTAGGACATAGAAGCAGCCTAGATGTCCACTGGCAGATGAATGGATAAGAAAGCTGTGATACATGCACAGAATGGAATATTACTCAGCCATTAAAAAGAACACAATTGAATCAGTTCTAATGAGGTGGATGAAACGAGCCTATTATACAGAGTGAAATAAGTCAGAAAGAAAAACACCAATACAGTATATTAACAAATATATATGGAATTTAGAAAGATGGTAATGATGACCCTATATGTGAGATAGCAAAAGAGACACAGATGTAAAAAACAGACTTTTGGACTCTGTGGCAGAAGGTGAGGGTGGGATGATTTGAGAGAATAGCATTGAAACATGTATATTACCATATGTGAAGTAGTTGGCCAGTCCAGGTTGAATGCATGAGACAGGGTGTTCAGGGCTGGTGCACTTGGATGACGCTGAGGGATGGGATATGGAGAGAGGATAGAGGGGGGTTCAGATTGGGGACACATGTAAACCCATGGCCAATTCATGTCAATGTATGGCAAAAACCACCACAATATTGTAAAGTAATTAGCCTCTAATTAAAGTAAATAAATTAATTTAAAAAATTAAAGTGATTACACATAGCGCAATCATTGCAGTAGTAACACAATTTGCCTAAATATTTTATACTCTTTGTATGAGTAAATAATGACCTTTCTATGTTTCTTCATGCTACTTGATGCCTTGCCATGAAATAGATTATCTGGAATCAACAGTGTATTTTAAACCACCACAGTGAATATCCTTTATATTATGAACATGTTCAAAACGAGGGGAAATGTTACTTTAGAATTCTTTCCAGTAAATGTATTATGTGCCGCTGTTGCTGCTAAGTCGCTTCAGTCGTGTCCTACTCTGTGCAACCCCATAGACGGCAGCCCACCAGGCTCCCCCGTCCCTGGGATTCTCCAGGCAAGAACACTGGAGTGGGTTGCCATTTCCTTCTCTAATGCATGAAAGTGAAAAGTGAAAGTGAAGTTGCTCAGTCGTATCCGACTCTTCGTGACCCCTGGACTGCAGCCTACCAGGCTCTTCTGTCCATGGGATTTTCCAGGCAATTATGTGAACCTCTCTTAAATGACTTGCACTTGTCAGATAAGTCAAATGTCAGGTCTCTGTTTTAGGGATGACTCTGTTACCACTCCATTCATAATTGAACTCTTCGTTAGTCTAGTCTCCTCATAGTATTACAAATACTCATATAGCATTACAATTTTTTTATTTGTTTGTTTTCTCTCTCCTCTAGTAAAATGTCAACTCCTTGGGAAAAAGAAAAAAAAAGATGAGTGCATGAAGATGTGGTACGTAGGTACAATGGGCTATTACTCACTCATAAAAGAACAAAATGAAGTCATTTGCAGAGATGTGGATGGGCCTAGAGTCTGTCTTAACACAGTGAAGTCAGACAGAGAAAAATAAATGTCATATATTAATGAACATGTGGAGTCTATAAAAATAGGAATAGAAATGCAGACATAGAGAACAGACATGTAGACTTGGACGTAGAGCCGGGAAGTTGGATGAATTGGGAGATTGTGACTGAAATGTACACACTGCTGCTGCTGCTGCTGCTAAGTCGCTTCAGTCGTGTCCGACTCTGTGCGACCCCATAGACAGCAGCCCACCAGGCCCCCCGTCCCTGGGATTCTCCAGGCAAGAACACTGGAGTGGGTTGCCATTTCCTTCTCCAGTGCATGAAAGTGAAAAGTGAAAGGGAAGTCGCTCGGTCGTGTCTGACTCTTAGCGACCCCATGGACTGCAGCCCACCAGGCTCCTCTGTCCATGGGATTTTCCAGGCAAGAGTACTGGAGTGGGGTGCCATTGCCTTCTCCAATGTACACACTACCATGTGTTAAATAGCTAACTAATGGGAACCTTCAGTGCAGCACAGGGAGCTCAACTCAGTGCTCTTTGGTAACCTAGATGAGTGGGATGGAGAGGGGTCCAAGAGGGAGGGGGATATATGTATGCATATGGCTGATTCACTTCATGGTATATCAGACACCAGCACAGTGTTATGAAGCAACTCTACCCCAATTAAAGAAAAACTATAATAGTATACACCAGAAATCTTTTAAAAATACTTTTAGAGTTATAACATATTCCCCAGATACATCAAACTAGGTTGGTTGATAAAATAGGACTGAAGTGTATAGTGAGTCAATGTTAAAATACAAGTCCATTTGTTTCATTCAGTACTGTGTACAGTGCCTTGCGCTAGCTACACTAGAGTATCAAAATTCACTTGATTCAGTGTTCTTCTCAAAGAGATCAAGCTCTAATACTGTGTTCAATTAGCACAAAACAGCCTTATAAACCAGAAGCAGCACAGATTTGAGTGTGTTTTTTACTAGAAAATGTCCATTTGCCTTCTATAACCAATCCAGCACAGTAAAAGTGAAATATTTTAAAATGTATTTAGTTTTTCTTTATTTTAAAGATGTTATTACGGATATTAAAAACAATGGCATATATTGTGGATTTTATAATTACAAAAGTAATTTGTACCAAGTGGGAAATTTGGATAACATGGATTAACTCAAAAAAGAAAACAATAGGCGTTCATGATTCTGCCAACGAGTAATAAGCACTATATTTGTGACTACTTGGCTACTCTGGACAAAATATATTTACAGTAGTTTAAGATAAAAATTGTCATTGTCATACACACCAGTTTGGAACTTACCTCACAATGTATTTATTATAGAAAAATTTTTAATGCCTAAAAAATTATAGTCATCAGTTGCAGTGCACTTAATTCAGATATTTAAACAATTGCATTTTTTGCTATTTTAAACAATGCTACACTGAACATCCTTATAGAAAAATTCTTACTTAATTTGATTTTCATCAATATGCTGCTACTGCTGCTAAGTCGCTTCAGTCGTGTCTGACGCTGTGCGACCCGATAGACAGCAGCCCACCAGGCTCCCCAGTCCCTGGGATTCTCCAGGCAAGAACACTGGAGTGGGTTGCCATTTCCTTCTCCAATGCATGAAAGTGAAAACTGAAAGTGAAGTCGCTCAGTCATGTCCGACTCTTAGAGACCTCATGGACTGCAGCCTATCAGACTCCTCCATCCGTGGGATTTTCCAGGCAAGAGTATTGGAGTGGGGTGCCATTGCCTTCTCTGTTTCATTAATATAGGCATTCATAAATTTTACTATCATTTTGTAAGATAAGCATAACAAAAATAATACTGATTTTTTTTAAACCTGTAAGTTTGGAGAAAAATATTAAACTTTACAATATTTAAACATGTTTATAGTGACATCTCTTACTTTATTCAAGTATTTATATTATTCAACACTTTTACGCAGTTTTAACAATTTTAATCCTGGGCAAAATTTATATGTAAGAATTTTCATATGTTTCATTGTTATGAGTTTTCCAAATTTCTATGATAAATGCATAAAAACTGAGTTTGTATATTTATTTTTAACCATCTTTCTCAATCCTCTAATTAATTTAACCAATTTGTATTTGAACATATTATTTATAATTCTTCATGTCTTTTCAAAGTCTCTTCTGATTGCAAAGTTTGTTTCTCCCCCCAGCAGGCCTCCTTACTCAAGCTGTATACATTTGCAATATCTGATTTTTAACCGCACACTCTTCATTCTATTGACCCAGAGTGAAAATTGATACTCTTATCTGAAGGACTGTTCCCTTGAGTGTATTCAAGCCAGACCAATCTCTGTGTTTAATCTGGGTTCATCAGGAACCATTAGCCTTGATTGGTTTGTTTTTCTCCCGTTCTATCTCAGGATTTGATTCATTGAGTTAACAACTATTCTCCCTAGAGGATGGCTACCACAAGCATGTTTCAACTTATTCCAATATCTTACTTACAGAAATTGAACTGACCTCTTTTCCTTTTTAGTTTTATTTGAAGAACTACTGGATGAATACTTTATTTGTTCAAATCTTTGAAGATCTCTGAGGACAAAGCAGTCACTCAGATCTTTGTTATGTTTAGCATGCTATTTATCACTATTTCCATTTTTCATTGTTGATTTATGCAGGCCAGTTAAAATAATAAGCATCACTTACTAAAGACTCATACATTGGTATTCAATGTGTCTTCATTAATTATGATTTGACTATCTTGGGATTTCTGTTATTTCAGAAAAGAACTAGGTATGTGTTTATCTTTGTAAAATATCAGGAAAATAGAGTAGGAAGCATTTTAGCAGTATGAATAAGACTGGAAGAATTATTAAGAACAGATTATATTTCTTTTAAAATACTCTAGAATAACACATTACTCAGAAAATAAAGCAATCTGTTTTTGAAGCTCCAGCAAATTACAATCTATGAGCCCCATCACAGGTGTTTTGAGAGTTTAATTAAATTGCACTGCTAATGTGTAATGTATCTCTAAGTAGTTAAACTTTCACTCAAACTTTGCTTTTGTAATTCTGAGGAAGGAAAATCATTGCATTATCATTTAAAACATATAGCTCTAGCTCTGATTTTTAATATCTGTGACTTATGACCTCAAGTAAATAATTTAACTTTTCTGAGTCTAATTGCTTATCACCGAAATGAAAAAAGAAAACAAAGTATTGAGCCCAAAAGCCACTCTGAAAATTATAAATCAACAAAACTCAGACTAGTCCTTACTGTGTACTAGATTACTTTTATTACAAATTCACAAGATGATTTTTGTTTTCAATTTTTGGGTTCCCTATGGCAAGGAACACAAAATGGCTTATGCTAGTTTGTCTATAAAATTATAATTGCTATGAAACAGCTTTGATAATTGCCTTGGTTACAATATTCTGAATAATTCTAAATTTCACTTAAAATATTTGAATGAGTGAGTTATTTAGGACTAACTATGATGGATAATCACAGAGAAAGCAATGGCATCCCACTCCATACTCTTGCCTGGAAAATCCCATAGACGGAGGAGCCTGGTAGGCTGCAATCCATGGGGTCACTAAGCGTTGGACACGACTGAGAGACTTCACTTTCACTTTTCACTTTCATGCATTGGAGAAGGAAATGGCAACCCACTCCAGTGTTCTTGCCTGGAGAATCCCAGGGACAGGGGAGCCCGGTGGGCTGCCGTCTATAGGGTCGCACAGAGTCGGACACGACTGAAGTGACTTAGCATGATGGATAATCATGGGGAAATAATAAGATTTGTCATTTACACTCTCATTTTCCATTCTGCAAAAAAAAAA
This sequence comes from Bubalus bubalis, assembly GCF_019923935.1. NCBI lineage: Eukaryota > Metazoa > Chordata > Mammalia > Artiodactyla > Bovidae > Bubalus > Bubalus bubalis. The sequence continues at coordinate 33,253,917 of NC_059176.1, read as the reverse complement.
AAAAAAAAAAAATCAATTGCACCAATTACATTCAAGACTAAATTCTTACAGGCCCACATTTACTCTTATACAAATGTAGCACAAAGCTTTGGTGTGACAGGTTTTAAATTAGCAACAATTTTCCCATATAAAAAAAGAAAAATCCTACCTGAAGTAAACTCAAACTATATCCTTATTGTTATTCAGTCTCTCAGTCCAGTCTGACTCTGCAACCCCATGGACTGCAGCACACCAGGCTTTCCTGTCCTTCCCTATCTCCCAGAGTCTGCTCAATTTCATGTCCATTGAGTTGATGATGCCATTCAACCATCTCATCTTCTGTTGTCCCCTTCTCCTCATGCCCTCAATCTTACCCAGCATCAGGGTCTTTTCCAGTGAGTCGGCTATTTGCATCAGGTGACCAAAGTATTGGAGCTTCAGCATCAGTCCTCCCAATGGATATTCAGGGTTGATTTCCTTTGGGATTAACTGGTTTGATATCCTTGCTGTTCAAGGGACTATCAAGCGTCTTCTCCAGCACCAAAGATTGAAAGCATCAATTGTTTAGCACTCAGCCTTCTTCATGGTCCAACTCTCACATCCATACACAACTACTGGAAAAATCTTAGCTTTGACTATAAAGACCTTTGTCAACAAAGTAATGTCTGGGCTTCTTAATATGCTGTCTAGTTTTGTCATAACTTTTCTTCCAAGGAGCAAGCATCTTTAATTTCACAGCTGCAGTCACTGTCTGCAGTGATTTTGGAGCCCAAGAAAGTCAAATGTGTCACTGTTTCCATTGTTACCCCCATCTACTTGTCATGAAGTGATGGGACTGGATGCCATGATCCTAGTTTTTTGAATGTTGAGTTTTAAGCCAGGTTTTTTATGCTTTTCTTTTATCCTCATCAAGAGGATCTTTAGTTCTTCTTCGCTTTCTGCCATTAGGATAGTGTCATCTGCATAACTGAAGTTATTGATATTTCTCCCGGCAATCTTGATTCCAGCTTGAGCTTCGTCCAGCCCAGCATTTTGCATAATGTACCATGCATATACGTTAAGTAGGGTGACAAAACACAACCTTGACATACTCCTGTCCCAATTTTGAACCAGTCCATTGTTCCATGTCCAGTTCTAACTGTTGCTTCTTGACCTGCATAAAGGTTTCTCAGGAGGCAGGTAAGGTGATCTGGTATTCCCATGTCTTTCAGAATTTTCTGGTTTGTTGTGATCCACACAGTCAAAGGCTTTCATGTAGTCAATGAAGCAGAAGCAGATGTTTTACTAGAATTCTCTTGCTTTTTCTGTGCTCCAGCAGATGTTGGCAATTTGACCTCTGGTTCCTCTGCCTTTTCTAAATCCAGCTTGTACATCTGGAAGTTCTTGGTTCACATACTGTTGAAGCCTAGCTTGAAGGATTTTGAGCATTACCTTGCTAGCATGTGAAATGAGTGCAATTGTGTGGTTAATTTTATAACATTACCTAAGGGTTAATACTAAACTGTCATTAGTGAAATGATTAATTTTGAAAAATTAATTATTGTTGAAAGCTAATATTGCAAAGGAGAAGGCAATAGCACCCCACTCCAGTAGTCTTGCCTGGCAAATCCCATGGACGGAGGAGCCTGGTAGGCTGCAGTCCATGGGGTCCCTAAGAGTCAGACACGATTGAGTGACTTCACTTTCACTTTCCACTTTCATGCATTAGAGAAGGAAATGGCAACCCACTCCAGTGTTCTTGCCTGGAGAATCCCATGGACGGAGAAGTCTGGTAGGCTGCAGTCCGTGGGGTTGCACAGAGTCGGACACGACTGAAGTGACTTGGCAACAATATTGCAAAATTTATGTGTTAAATATTAAGTCTCCTTGTAGACTGAGGCAATTTTCTTTCTCACTTTAGGTTGCTAGATAGGATGTACCCATTATTTAGGGAATGATAGGCTTTAGAGACGGAGAAGGCAATGGCACTGCACTCCAGTACTCTTGCCTGGAAAATCCCATGGGCGGAAGAGCCTGGTGGGCTGCAGTCCATGGGGTTGTGAAGAGTCAGACATGACTGAGCAACTTCACTTTCACTTTTCACTTTCATGCATTGGAGAAGGAAATGGCAACCCACTCCAGTGTTCTTGCCTGGAGAATCCCAGGAATGGCGGAGCCTGGTGGGCTGCTGTCTATGGGGTCACACAGAGTCGGACTGAAGCGACTTAGCATCAGCAGCAGCAACAGGATTTAGAGAATAGAAGAACAAAGACATGGGCTTAACCTTCTCACCTTTTGTATATCTTTAAATTTTTATTTATTTATTCATTTATTTTTAGATGTGCCAGGTCTTTGTTCCTGTGTGGACTTTTTTCTAGTTGCAGTGAGTCGGGACTCTTCTCTTGTTATGCACTGGCTTTTTGTTGCTATGGCTTCTCTTGTCCCAGAGCACAGGCTCTAGGGTGCATGGGTAGACAACAAATTTGGGGAAAAAATACTGATCTCACAGAAGCAGTTCTTTTCCAGTACCTGCTCCAGCCAAGAGAAAGATTCTTGGAGCTGCAGTAAGGTGTTTAGCAAATCAAGGTGTTGACATGGGTTTCTTACCTCTTCCTCTCACTTGAGTTGATCCTTAACTAATGGGGGCAAAGTAAGATTTCCTCATAATTTTAGGGATCTGAAATTAAGTACAATCTGTTCTCCCAAGGTTCTATATGCCTCCTTGGCCTAAGAGAATATAGAAATGAACAGGCTAAATGGATTCTCCATGCACCAAGACTTATAGTATGACAGATTTATTTATTTTTTTGGATGATACTGGCATTGTGAATCAAAAAAAAATGGAGGAGACTTGCAGCAGCTATGTGCTATGGATCATATGAGATCACATGAAACTTTGACCCCTCAAATGAGATGATGCCCTTGTGAGGATTTCAATCCACAGACTAGCCTGAACGACACATTTTGGTGGATGTCACTATAGACAGATGGTGACTGAGGACAATATACCATCTCCCATGGTACCTCCTACAAAAGTTAACTATTTTGTTTAGACACAATACTAAGAAGAAAGGGAGGGGTAGGCGGAATCCTTGAGTGTACCTTGAATTAGCAAAGCAATGCTTTTTATTTCCTCTTGGGCAGAATGAGATTAAGATTGAAACTAGGTTGAATTATAGAAAATAAAGGAAATTATGATTTTTCATAGCTGAGTTTGTAAATATGGCCCCCCAACACTAGTCTTACCATTATAGTGATTGAGTACTCTTCCTAACATAGAATTCATCCTAATAACTTATCTTCATGTTAGTAAAGTACAAAACAGGGGAAGATGAGGAAACTGGCAAATGGCGTCAAGTTCATCCTTTGTTTCTTTGGAATATGCTGTTTATCTGCATGAGCAGGATTTTGGGGGGTGGAGGGTGGCAATTCTCTCTACTGTTATGTTTGGATTAAGAGAGCAGTTTATTTCTTCTGTCTTTTTATCCACTTGAAAATGATTTTTGGAAAGTTCTTACTCTGTTTCAAATGGATAGAAAGGAACTTTGTTTTTAATTATGATCTTTTCTAGATAATGAGTTTTTAGTTCTAGGTAATGACTTTTTGATTATAGGGTATCCTTAACCAATGATGGTTCCTGAATTCCTTTCAAGGAGCTTAAATGAAGCAATTTTCTGGAATATGGGGAAGTGACAGCATTTGCAAAGATGGCACATTGCCATATCAGTTATTATTTGTATAGACAAAATGGAAAAATTAACAAGATTTACTCATCATTCCCCATCCAATGGCACCCCCAGAGGTGGTTTTGATAGCAAAACCTTTCATCATTAGCCCTCCTTGTGTGCTGCCTTCTACTTATTGCTTATATATTTTATTTAATCATTAGTATATCCTGATTTAAATTTGATCAAGGATTCATTAGAGAGGATAATTCACAGTGGTTTCACGTTGAGAAGTAGGCTGACAAAAGATCAGTGTCCATAGAAAGTTATTGGATATGGTAGAGCTGAGTTTATATCTGAAGGGCTCAAAAGCAAAAAGGGAAACCTTTGATCTTTAATTTTTATGTCCAAACTATCTTAAATTGTGTTACAAGAGGCATTTCAAATGTTTTACTGGTCTTCAGTGTACTGTGCATTCCCTAATCCAGCTCTAACACCTCATTCTTCACTCAACTAAGACAAAAACATATCAACATATTTAATCTTAAAGAAGCAGAATAGCATTCCCCTACTTCTGTGGTTCTTGTTTTTGTTGTTCTTGTTCAGTTGCTAAGTCAGGTTCGGCTATTTGTGACCCAGTGGACTGCGGCATGCCAGGCTTCCCTGTCCTTCACTAACTCCTGGAGTTTGCTCAGAATTCATGTGCATTGAATCGGTGATGCCATCCAAGCATCTCATCCTCAGCCACTCTTTTCTCCTTTTGCCTTCAATCTTTCCCAGCATCAATGTCTTTTCTGATGAGTCGGCTCTTTGCATCAAGTGGCCAAAGTATTGGAGCTTCAGCTTCAGCATCAGTCCTTCCAATGAATATTCAGGGTTGGTTTCCTTTAGGATTGACTGGTTTGATCTCATTGCAGTCCAAGGGACTCCCAAGAGTCTTGTCTAACACCACAGTTCAAAAGCATCAATTCCTTGGCACTCAGCCTTCTTATGGTCCAACTTTCAAATCCACACATGACTATGGAAAAACCGTATCTTTGATGATATGGACCTTGTCAGCAAAGTGACATCTCTGCCTTTTAATATGCTATGTAGGTTTGTCCCAGCTTTTCTTCCAAGGAACAAATGTCTTTTAATTTCATGGCTGCAGTTACTATCTGAAGTGATTTTGGAGCCCAAGAAAATAAAACCTGTCACTGCTTCTATTTTTCCCCCATCTATTTGCCATGGAGTGATGGGACTGGATGCCATGTTCTTAGTTTTTTGAATATTACATTTTAAGCTAGCTTTTTCATTCTCTTCTTTTACTGTCATCAAGAGACTTTTTAGTTCCTCTTCACTTTCTGCCATTAGAGTGGTATCATATGCATATCTGAGATTATTGATATTTCTCCAGCAATCTCAATTCCAGCTTGGGATTCATCCAGCTGGCATTTCGCATGATGTACTCTGCATATAAGTTAAATAAACAGAGCAACAATATACAGCCTTGTTGTACTCCTTTCTCAATTTTGAACCAGTCAGTTTTTCCATGTAAGTTTGCTTCTTAATCTGCATACAGGTTTCTTAGGAGACAGGTAAGGTGGTCTGGTATTCCCATTTCTTGAAGAATTTTCCACAGTTTGTGTGATCTACACAGTCACAGGCTTTCACATAGTCAATGAAGCAGAAGTTTTTCTGAAATTCCCTTGCTTGCCATTTCCTTCTCCAGGGGATCTTCCCAACCCAGGGATCTAACCCATGTATCTTGTGTCTCCTGCATTTCAGGCAGATTCTTTACCTACTGAGCCATTGGGGAAGTCCCCTGGTTCTCATTGTATGTAACTCTAAACCTTGGACAGGACCATATTGTCCCAGAAACTATTTGACTTAATGAAGTTGATTTAGTTCATCAGTACAAATACTGAGACTTTTGGTCCATGTAATAGAAAGCTCACCAGCCTATTCATTTAGCAAGTATCTATTGAGCACACGCTATGAAAAGGAATACTTGGTCTTTACATAAGGATATAGTAGCAAAAAATACCAATGCTCCAACTTTCAGTATCTAGTAGAGTGAACAACTAGCAGGTAATTAGCTAAAAATAGCTCAGCTGGTAAATAATCTGCCTGTAATGCAAGAGACCTTGGTTCGATTCCTGGGTCAGGAAGATCCCCTGGAGAAGGGATAGGGTACCCACTCCAGTATTCTTGGGCTTTCCTACTGGCTCATAGGGTAAAGAATCCACCTGCAGTGTGGGAGATCTGGGCTCGATCCCTGGGTTGGGAAGATCCCTTGGAGGAGGTCATGGCAACCCACTCCTGTATTCTTGCCTGGAGAATCCCCATGGACTGAAGAGCATGGCAGTCTACAGTCCATGGGGTAGCAAAGAGTCAGACATGACTGAGCGACTAAGCACACACAGGCTAAAAATAGCCAGCATCATGATAAGTATTGTGAAAAAAAGTAAGGTTTTCTGATAGAATGTCTCCGTGGTTATTTCACAGTGACTGTTGGGGAATGTCCTTCTGAGAAGTTAGTATTTAAGCTGAACTCTAAATAACAAGAAGAGGATAACTAGATGAAGATTGTGTAAGAGAATTTTGGAGGCAAAGGAAAAGCTAGGTGAGTAGAAATTCCAGAGTGTCAAAAGCCTTTTGGATAAAGGTGATGGCAACAAGAGGGAAAACGGTTTAGAGGGGTAGATCTGGACTGATGGTAATGGTATCAAGGGATTTGGATTTTATTTCAACAGTGATGGGAACCTAGGGTAGATGTTAACACAAGAGCATAAAATGATTTATTTGATGATTTAAAAACACTTCTCTCTATATATTGTAATATCAATGATTAACTAGTATGATATCTGAAATTAGCTTAAAAATCATTTAAAGAGGTGTTGGGTGCTAAAGCTGAAACTCCAGTACTTTGGCCACCTCATGCGAAGAGTTGACTCATTGGAAAAGACTCTGATGCTGGGAGGGATTGGGGGCAGGAGGAGAAGGGGATGATGGAGGATGAGATGGCTGGATGGCATCACTAACTCGATGGACATGAGTCTGAGTGAACTCTGGGAGTTAGTGATGGACAGGGAGGCCTGGCGTGCTGCAGTTCATGGGGTTGCAAAGAGTCGGACACGACTGACCGACTGAACTGAACTGAACTGAACTGGGTGGGAGTAAATGAGGTTCAGGTGAAACAAGATTAGTCATGAGTTTGATACTTGTTGAAGTTAAGTACATGGAATTCATTATATTATTGCCTCTACTTTATCTGTATCTGAAAATGTTCATAATACAAAGATTGAAAAAAATATAAAAACTACTTTCCCTCCAATATAATAAACAGTCTAGTTCCCAAACTTGGGTCTATGATAAAGAAGACCTTTATTATCGGTCTTGCTAAAAGGAGAAACTTAAAAGGACAGGCTGCTAGGGAGTGGTAGTCAGAAATATGTAGACTTAACGATGGTGCCATTTATTGAAACAGTAAAGACAGGTCAGAGGCTTGCAGCTTGGGCACGGAGGGCATTTCCAGAACCTGGAAATCAGAGGTTCATTCTGGATGTGGCAAGGGTGAGGTGTTTATTAGATATCCAACTGGAGTTAGCATGTAGCTCCCGTACACATTTGAACCTTGAGTTCAGAGGGTAGTGTTGTAGATGGAATTATCTGTTCACAGGAATTTGTCCTTCTCCTTTGTCATGTTTCCCTATAAGCAGGACATACATCTTATCTTATTACTTGGGTTTGGCTGCATGAATGTCTTTGGCCAATAGAATGTAAACAAATTTGAAAGTTGCTGTGTCTGAGCAAAAGTTTTAAATGTGCTAACATTTTAGAGATATACATTTGGAAGTTATTGGCATATTGGGTTTATTTAAAGCCTAATGCTATATAAGATGATCTAAGGGAAGTGATGATCTCTAATTGTCTTTTATGTTGAGAAATGGGCTCACTAAAACAAAACTAAACAAAACAAATAACCTTATAAAATTGAGACATTCTTGGAAATTTATGGCTAAAATGACATTTATTTTTTTTTGGTTTCTCTAATGCTTAGGTTAGTTCCATTTCCAAAATTGGCAAGTAGATACTTTAAATCAACATTTGACAATTTTTTTTTCCTTGATGTTTCTGCAAATCAAACAAAATGTGAAATGCCCTACTCAAAGTATATATCACCATGAGGTAGAAATTCCTGATAATTTTTCAAGTTTTAACAATGAAGTTGAAATTGGAGAAAAGTATAAAATGAAATGAGTTAATTTCTCCTTGCCTAAAACCAGGTCACTAGTTTTTAAGGTCATTTTAAAACATAATAAATTTGATTTTGGAATATATTGTTTCTTGGTAAAAATTTCTGTCACAAAATGCATTCAGCTTTGTTTTAATTAAATGAAATAAGGCGTTTGTAACTTGATGATAAATGTCTTTTTAAAATGCATATGAAATTATGCTGGTGGTAATTTGTTAAATTATTATGGAAATTTCACACTTCCACAATAATGTTTAATTTGCTCTTGATTTAGGGTAAGTGTCCTGTCATAAACTACCCACTCTATCTTTACATTCACTTTCACTTTTCAGCAATTCTATGGACATCTATACACACTTATATTTTTCTTAATACTGAAGATCTCAAACACAGTGTAGTTAAGGTAGGGTGGTGGAGTTAGTAAAAAATAATTCTAGGACCAAACACATTTCTTTTCAAATTTCATGATACATTTTTTGTTACATGTTATAATTTTTCTTTTGAGTGGCTTTTCAACTATGGCTTTAAATCTAAGACATTCCCTCCCCTTAATCAGTTTTATAACAAGCTTGGAGTTTCTTTTGTATGCTTTTTCTCTGCAGTTTATTAAGGTCCCAGATATAACATTGAAATGTGGTCTTCTACTACTATAATCTACCATTTCTGTATTTATTTGACTACTAGTAGGGTCTGCTTTAATCCCTTGCTATCATATAAAAATTTTATCACAAGTCATTTCATTGAAGTAAGGATTTGGGGAGTGACCTCATGAATTGTATATCTTCAGCTATTTAATTCATTAACAGCACAATAACTTCCATTTTAAGTTCTTAATGTGTTTTTGGTATCATTTTAAAAACATTACATGATATATTTAATCCTCATGCAACCTTGTGAAGTAGTTCTGATAATATTCCCATTCAATAGGGGAAGGAACATGTCAAACAACTTTCCCAATGGTTTGCAGTTAGTAAACTGTGGAACCATGATTCAGACTCTTCTCTGTCTAATGCTAAAGCCTGCAAGCTCAATTGTTATATATATATACAATACATATATATATACACACACACACACATATGTATATACATATAGTCCTTATTAGAGTAGACTAACAGCTTCAGCAAACCATCTCCAAATCTCAGCAAACCTTCACAAGAAGTTGGAGGCAGGATTAGATTACTGTTGAGCTAATTGTATTGCCTCTGTCCTTACTACCTCAGGAGTAGTTTCCTTTCACATCTCCTCGATGTTGGGTTTGGCATATTATTTGATTTAGCCAATCACATGTGAAATTGTTATCATGTAGACCTGTGCCTTAAGAAGCAAAACATTTTGCTGCTTAACCCCCAGAAGCTTCAGAATTCCTTTACGAGGAGTACATACCTCAGGGTAGCACTGCCCATGACACTTAGGCCCCAGAATGAGGCAGGTGGAGCTAACATAGACTTAATCACAGATGTACTCCCCTAGCCAGCTTGCAAACCCACAGACCTATGAGCAAGAAAATAATACTTATTATTCCATGCATAAGTGATCTTATGGCTTTTGTTATGCAGCAAAAGCTAATGTAAATTTTTGAAGTGAAGCAATTGTGAAAGACCTGAGATCTAGAGTGGTTAAGTATTCTACATCACTTGGCTATTGAATAGCAGAATTGAGATTCAAACTAAGGCTCCCTGATTCCAATATACATATCTTCTACCATTACGCCATGTTAACTCCAAGTAAGCAGATTGTTTTCCTGTATAAAGATACAATACAGGGTTCTCAGGTGGCGCTAATGGTAAAGAACCTGCCTGCCAACACAGAACACATAGGAGACATGGTTCTGTCCCTGGGTTGGGAAGAACCCCTGGAGGAGGGCATGGAATCCCACTCCAGAATTCTTGCCTGGAGAATCCCATGGAAAGAGGAGCCAGGTGGGCTATGGTCCATAAAGTCAGACACACTGAAGCAACTTAGCATGCATGCACAAAGACACCTTTTTTAGAAAATGCCACTCATAACCTATTTGTTAACTTAATTTATATGTATGTATCTGTTCACATTTATACATGTAAAAATGAACAAAATTTTTATGTTTTCTAAAGACCGTAATTTCTCCAGGTGAATTGTTAGTCTGGGATTCCCAACAAGTTTCTCATTTTTAAAACTGACCTCTTGGATAGATGATCTTGAGTGTATACACGGCAGGGAATCAGGCAAATATTCCTCCAACTTAGTTTTGGATAATTATCTCAAAGAAGTGGCACCTTTTGGCGGGAACTTAAGAAAGATGCTCTTAAGAGTCTATTTTTCTATTTGTGTAGGGGGGCTTTATTATTACTTAAGCAGCATATGGCTATGGAATGAGAGAGGATGCAAGGAAATACTGTGGTTGAGAAAGTGTGAATGTAGTTGTTAAGCGTTATTGTAGCTGAGAAGTGTTGGCTATTGAACTAGTTTGTTGCACAGTTTGGATATGCAAAACATGTTCAATGTATTATAAAAAGAGATTTTAAAAACTCTAAAGTTCCTATATTTCCCTTTGTGTGATTTTTTTCTTTTCAGAGTTTTTTGCAGATTAATATTATACAACACTGTAATCATTGTAGTTAATATAAACTTAATAAAATGAAAATTGAATATTACCCTAATGTGACTACAACTTTGCTGTTCCAAGTGTGGCCCATGAACCAGCAGCATTGGCATCTCTAAGGAGATGATTAGAAACATAAACTTATGGCCCTAGCCAAAACCAGCTGAATAAAAATATTTATTTTAACAAGATTTCAAGGTTGATGAGAGATAATAACAGAGAAAATTAAAAGTTATTGTTCAGAAGACACCTGATTGCAGCCCTGTTATTAACCAAGTTGATATATTCTTTACACAATAGTCAGGAAATGAATTATTTACTAAGGTCAAATGGAAAATAAGATAAGAGGAAATGCAAAAATATTAGCTATCGCATCATGTAATATATACTTGATTACCAGTTACTGTTCAGAGTAGTGTGAAAAGTTTTTTTTTAATGGTTAAAATAGTGAAGAAAATGTTGCTATTACAGTATTTGTTTTTTCAGTTTACAATCCTATCCTCAAATAAGCATACTTTTCTTTAAGTAGTATAAAATATATACATAATAAAAATATTATAAACTTACTTTATTTGACCAAAACCTTTAGCCAAAGCATTACTAATAAACAAAATTAATAGCTTTGGAAATTAGAATAAAATCAACATGAATATCAATAATGTACTAATTGTCTTTCCTTTCTGTTGACTTTAGGAAGATTTGGATCATAATATATTTATAAGAATGTGACTTAGTTCTACTATTTGATGCCTAATTCCATATCTTTATAATAAGCCCAAATCATTTATTCAAATAATGTTCAATTTAAGATTCATGTGAATTTACATAAATTATGATAGGGCTCATGTTCGTTGAAATATCTGTAATGAATGTGCAGGTAAAACGTTTAATATTTTAGACATTATAATGAAGTCCTTGAAATATTTTCTTTTGCTGAGGATTTTTGTAAGATGATTTGGCACGTCCCTGCTTAAATGCCTTTTTGAAAATAATAAATTAATTTTTAATTTTTGGCTGCTCTGGGTCTTCATTGCTGCACACAGTCTTTCTGTAGTTGCTGCTAGTGGGGTCGACTCTCTAGCTGTGTTACGGTGTCTGGGCTTTTCATTATGGTGGCTTCTCTAGTGGAGCAGGGACTCTGGGGCACGTGGGCTTCAGTAGGTGCAGTGCCTGGGCTTAGTTGCCCTGTGCCATGTGGAATCTTCCCAGACTAGGGACTCAACCCGTGTCTCCTGCTTTGGCAGGAGGATTCTTTACCACTGGACCACCTGAAATGGCTTTTAATTTACTTGTAATTGATTATGGTTGAGTCAAGAACCACCTGTTAAATAGTAGCATCCTAATTTACACTATCTTCTTTTTTCTCTTATTTTTATGGGGTAGTATTAGGGACATGAGTCATGGTAAAATATATTTGTTGGACAATGCTATGTTTTGATTCAATATCCAGACTCAGTGTGATTTTTCACCATTGCTTCTTCTGATATATTCTTGTTTCTGTGTTTTAGTTTTTATGATCCTTGATGTTTAGTGAAATTAAAGAAGATATTCCTATATGGATGCACTGGGAAACAAACAAACAAAACTGTTCAATAAGTATATAGTAGAAGTTTAGCAACTTTTCAGAAGCCAGTCACTGTTTGTCCAGACTTTGAAGCTGCTGAAGCTGAAGCTCCAATACTTTGGCCACCTGATGCGAAGAGCTGGCTGACTGAAAAAGACTGATGCTGGGAAAGATTGAAGGCAGGAAGAGAAGGGGATGACAGAGGATGAGATGGGTGGATGGCATCACCGACTCAATGGACATGAGTTTGAGCAAGCTTCAGGAAATGGTGAAGAAAAGGGAAGCCTGGCATGTTGCACTCCATGGTTGGGCAAAGAGTTGGACACAACTGAGTGACTGAACAACAGCAACAAATATCATTAAGAATGAATCTTAACAATGACAAATATAATTCTTAATGTTCACATGTTGACTTCTGATCTGGATAGCATTTTTTCTTAGAAAAAAATGTGTAGTGTAACTTCACAGCTTAATTAATTGAAGAAGATAAATGTTGGTATTGAACTGAATTGTTGCTGTTTAGTCTCTAAGTCATGTCTGACTCTTGTATCCCCATGGACTTTAGCCCACCAGGCTCCTCTGTCAATGGGAGTTCCCAGACAAGAATACTGTAGTGGGTTGTCTTTGCATTCTCCAAGTGATCTTCTGGACCCAGAGATCAAACCTGTAGATCTTGCTACATCTGCTGTATTGAAGGCAGATTCTTCATTGCTGAGCCACCTGGAAAATTTTTTATTGGGTTGAATGGTGGATCCTAAATCCAATGACAGGTATCATTGGAAAGACAAGGAAAATGTGAGACACACAGAGATACAAGGTAGAAATCAATGTGAAAATAGAGGTAGAGATTGGAATCATTCATTTAAAAACCCAGAAATGCCAAGAATACCTAGTAGCTATCAAAAACTGGAAGAAGCAAGGAAGGACTCTTCTCTAGAGTCTTGTTGTTGTTCAGTTGCTAAGTCGTGTCCTACTCTTTGTGACCCCATGGACTGCAGCACACCAGGTTTCCCTGTCCTTCAATCTCTCCCAAAGTTTGCTCAAATTTGTTCCCACTGAGTCAGTTATGCTATTTAATCATCTCATCTTATGCTGCCCTCTTCTCCTTTTGCCTTCCGTCTGTCCCAGTATCAGGGTTTTTTCCAGATGAGTAGGCTCGTCACATCAAGTGACCAAAGTATTGGAGTTTCAGCTTCAGCATCAGTCTTTCCAACAAATATTTAGGGTTATTTCCTTTAGGATGGACTGATTTAATCTCCTTGCATCCAAGGGACTCTCAAGAGTCTTCTCCAGCACCACAGTTTGAAAGCATCAATTCGTTGGCACTCAGCCTTCATTATGGTCCAGCTCTCACATCCATACATACTACTGGAAAAATCATGTGTGTGTGCTTAGTCACTCAGTCATGTCAGACTCTTTGTGACCCCATGGACTGTAGCTTTCCAGGCTTTTCTGTCCATGGGGATTCTTCAGGCAGGAATACTGGAGTTGGTTACCATGCCCTCCTCCAGAGGATCTTCCCAACCCAGGAATCAAACCCAGGTCTCCCACATTGCAGGCTGATTCTTTACCATCTGAACCACCAGGGAAGCCCTAGCTTTGACTATATCCATTTTGTCAGCAAAGTGATGTCTCTGCTTTTTAATATGCTGTCTAGATTTGTCATACCTTTTCTTCTAAGGAGAAAGCATCTTTTAATTTCATGGCTGTAGTCCACATCCATAGTGATTTTGGAACCCAAGGAAATAAAATCTGTCACTCTAGAGTGATATAACTTTGAAAATCTCTTGATTTTGGATTTCTGGGCTCTGGAACTGTGAGAGAATAAATTTCTGTTGTTTGATACTACCAAATGTGTGGTAGTATGTCATGTTGGTCCTAGGAAACTAATATTCTACTGTATCAGATAATTCCAAAACCTAATGACTTAGCAAAATATATGTTTATTGCTTACACATATCATAGTTTATCCTGTTGGCAGGTAAGAATCTGCTTCATGCAGTCATTCACAGACCCATACTCTATTAATTGTGACTCTACCATTCACAGGAAGTGATTCTAATGTCTCGGCAATCAATCATGACCCCAACCCAACCAAAAGGATTTTGAAGATGTAGTCTTCCTGTGTCCCAATAAAGATGATGCAAACATAGCACCATATCTGGTGAATATATGCATTTTTTTTTCTGCCATAGTTTATCTTTCTGGTGTGAGGTATCTGTTTCATTCTTTCTTCTAAACGTAGAAAACATTAGTGATCTCTCCAATTAGGCAGAAAACCCTAAGTTAATTTATTTACTGACTTCTGTTCAGAGTCAGTCTCTCAATCTATTTCTATTTATGTAGTAATTTTTAAAAGATTTTTTTACCTTGCTTGACATTTTTGATTAATTAATCAACTTCTAGATACCTTAGATAAAAATTCCAGCCCTGCTATTTTTATGAAATGTGAAAGTGAAAGTGAAGTCACTCAGTAGTGCCTGACTCTTTGAGACCCCATGGACTGTAGCCCACCAGGCTCCTCCATCCATGGGATTCTCCAGGCAAGAGTACCGGAGTGGGTTGCCATTTCCTTCTCCAGGGGATCTTCCCCACCCAGGGATTGAACCCAGGTCTCCCGCATTGGAGGCAGAAGTTTTAACCTCTGAGCCACCAGGGAAGCCCTTTATGAAATGTAATTTTAGGCAAATTATTTCTCTTCCCTGAACCTGTTTTCTAGTTTGTTTAATGGTTGGTTTCAGTTAGTGGCTTTAAGTTATTATGAAGCTTCATCAGATAAGGCATGAAAAATACCAGCATTCAGTCTGTGATTTGTTGGTAGATTGTCCCTTTAAAATTTTGAAGACAAACTGAGTCTCCAAAATGCAAACCAACTTCACTGCCTTGTGTATAGCAAATAAACAAGTGGATCTTTCAGTGTCATGGTGTTGGGGGCAGTAGTGCTCAGTTGCTTAGTTGTGTCCAACTCTGTAAACCCAGGGACTGTGACCTGTCAGGCTCCTCTAGCCACGGAATTTTCCAGGCAAGAATACTGGAGTGGGTTTCCATTTCCTACTCCAGGAGGTCTTCCTGACCTAGGGATTGAATCTAAGTTTTCTGTGATTCCTGCATTGGCAAATGGATTCTTTACCACTGGGCCGCCTGGGAAGCCAATAATAAGCTTTAACTTCTAGGAAGGTATTTGATGAAATATAATTTGTAAATTATTGTCATGGGGCAATTAATTCCACACTTTATTTGAAATGCAAAGGATATTGTGGAATGCCACCTAAAAGGCCTAAAATTCTCTCTCTCGTCTTAATTTTTTTTTTACTCCCACTTATAGTAAAGCAATGTACATTTTATTTTCTGGTCAATGTGAGAATCAATATATTTGACTTCCTTTTCAAACCCTAAATTTCATAATTCACTGACAAACATCTTTATAGGTGTAATTTTGTAACTTTTTTTGAAACTATTCGTGACAGTATGGACACCCACTCATTAAAGTCACTGAAATAGCTGCTGTCTATTTAAACTTAGTAGATTCACTGGCACATGAAATTTAGCTCTAAGTCTCTACGAACTTTTGGATCCAGTGCTGAACAGGTTTAGATCAAATTCTATATCATGCTGTTTATTATATCACATGAACATTGTCTACAGATCAACAAAATTATTTCAAAATGATAATGTCACTGATTTCAAGGTATCTCAAATGAAGAGAACCTTCATGGATAACGTACAAAAGGACACAGTTATATAAAGCCTCAGTTCAGTTCAGTGGCTCAGCTGGGTCCGACTTTTTGCGACTGCAGCACGCCAGGCTTCCCTGTCCACCACCAACTCCCAAAGCCTACTCAAACTCATGTCCATTGCATTGGTGATGTCATCAGATCATCTAGATAAAGAATCTCCTTCTTCAGCAAAATAGCTGCTTCTTCCCAACTACACATGTTATCAGTTCAGTTCAGTTCAGTCGCTCAGTCGTGTCCAACTCTTTGCGACCCCATGAATTGCAGCACGCCAGGCCTCCCTGTCCATCATCAACTCCTGGAGTTCACTCAAACTTAGTCCATCGAGTCGGTGATGCCATCCAGCCATCTCATCCTCTGTCGTCCCCTTCTCCTCCTGCCTTCAATCCTTCCCAGCATAAGGGTCTTTTCCAATGAGTAAGTTTTTCGCATCAGATGGCCAAAGTATTGGAGTTTCAGCTTCAGCATCAATCCTTTCAACAAATATTCAGGACTGATCTCCTTTAGGATGGACTGGTTGGTTGCATCTCCTTGCAGTCCAAGGGACTCTCAAGAGTCTTCTCCAGCACCATAGTTCAAAAGCATCAATTCTTGGTGCCCAGCTTTCTTTATAGTCCAGCTCTCACATCTATACATGACTACTGGAAAAACCATAGCTTTGACTAGATGGAAGCCTAAAAAGTCACTATGTACTTTTCATGAAACATTTATTTATTGTGTGTATATATTTTAAATTTTATTATTTATGCAATTAGTTTTTATTGCAAGCAATGATGAAGGTGCTACTAGCACCCATCCAAGTGGAGGTTTACTGTATGGTTGAAACGTGCCAGGAAGAAAAAAATATTCCAGGCAGAGAGATTAGCTTTCTCACTTTTGTAGTTTTATTCTTAGTCATGGGAATCTTTGTTAAGGAAGAGAATTTCAAAAACCTTTGAACAAAGAGAGGAAGAGTGGCATGGCTGAATGCAGAAATGGTGAGGAGAGTTTCCTGAGTGCTGTGAGTGGAACAATTGGGGAGATGAGGGAAGTCTGTGACAAGATTCTTTCCTGTCTGAGCCACCAGGAAAGCCCTATGTAAAGACTTTTTTTGCCTCAAATAAATGTAAAGTGGAAATTAAATTCTAACCAGGTGTTAGGCATACCATGACTCCTGTTTTGTTGCTCTGTAAAGGTACAGAAGACCTTGCTGCTGCTGCTAAGTTGCTTCAGTCATGTCCGACTCTGTACGACCCCATAGACAGCAGCCCACCAGGCTCCCCCGTCCCTGGGATTCTCCAGGCAAGAACACTGGAGTGGGTTGCCATTACCTTCTCCAATGCATGAAAGTGAAAAGTCAAAGTGAAGTCACTCAGTCGTGCCCGACTCTTAGTGACCCCGTGGACTGCAGCCTACCAGGTTCCTCCGACAATGGGATTTTCCAGGCAAGAGTACTGGAGTGGGTTGTCATTGCCTTCTCCTACAGAAGACCATACGCAACTACAAAACTGAGGGAAAGGAATATACTCGCCCTGTCTATACATGGTTTCACACACACATAAACCAGAGAAGGTATTCAAACTATCTTGAAATTCAAACTTTCATAAAATCAACTGACAGATTTTGATAGTCTTTGGGTCACATATTTGAGACCAAAAGAAAGTTTTTTTTCAGACATTGCAATGCAGCATGGCTAAATTGTTTTAAAAATTTTGTAATTCTGGGTCACATTAGGCAAGTCTCTTAGACTAAGCAATTGTGTTTAAAATCTGATAACAGCCAATTCTTCCAGTCTTGTAAGCAGAGATGTTACAGCTTTTTAAAAAGTTCTTGCCTTATTAACAAATGCTAATTATGAGTAATGGAAGTCAAATTAGTTTCCATTTCTCAAATAGCTGTACTGTATTTGCAAAGAATTTTAAAGAAATTGAATTAATCTGAGTTTGTTTTAATTATAATTTGTTTTCATAGACCCAACTGACAGGTGATACTTACACTTGCTTGAATTACATCCACGGGTAATATTTTAATGTTTGTGGTTGTATAAATTATTTTAGCTCTGTGGCAATATTAGGGCATAAAATAAAACATGTAAATATTTAAAAACAGACTGAAGTTGTTTATTCCCTAAATAAATTATTACCTGATGGGCATGCACTTAACATCTGTGATATCTAATATAAAATCCAAATTAGTTTGAATACTCCCTGATACACTTCTTGATGAGTTTACATTTTTCTCTGGTGAACTGGGTTGCTACATTAGGCAAATAAATATACAGACTGTCATTATGTTTTTCCTGTATTTTCTCCATACCACTATTTCCTCAATTATAAGATATATTTTTATCTTTTTGAACGGTAGAAACTTTACAAAAAAAGAAGTTCATTTTTCAGGTCAACCTATCATAAAGCTTCCAAGGGGCAAATATGCATCTTTCTAGCTTTAAAAATAGAGCCTCTCACTGGACACAATATGAATGCTTCTAGATATGGTTTCTTGCTTTTTTAATGATCCAGTGGATGTTGGTAATTTGATCTCTGGTTCCTCTGCCTTTTCTAAAACCAGCTTGAACATCTGAAAGGTCACGGTTCACGTATTGCTGAAGCCTGGCTTGGAGAATTTTGAGCATTACTTTACTAGCGTGTGAGATGAGTGCAATTGTATGGTAGTTTGAGCATTCTTTGGCATTGCCTTTCTTTGGGACTGGAATGAAAACTGACCTTTTCCAGTCCTGTGGCCACTGCTGAGTTTTCCAAATGTGCTGGCATATTGAGTGCAGCACTTTCACAGCATCATCTTTCAGGATTTGAAATAGCTCAACTGGAATTCCATCACCTCCACTAGCTTTGTTCATAGTGATGCTTTCTAAGGCCCACTTGACTTCACATTCCAGGATGTCTGGCTCTAGGTGAGTGATCACACCATCGTGATTATCTGGGTTGTGAAGATCTTTTTTGTACAGTTCTTCTGTGTATTCTTGCCACCTCTTCTTAATATCTAAAGCAAGAGAGTTCCAGAAAAACATCTATTTCTGCTTTATTGACTATGCCAAAGCCTTTGACTGTGTGGATCACAATAAACTGTGGAAAATTCTGAAAGAGATGGGAATACCAGACCACCTGACCTGCTTCTTGAGAAATTTGTATGCAGGTCAGGAAGCAACAGTTAGAACTGGACATGGAACAACAGACTGGAAAAGGAGTACATCAAGGCTGTATATTGTCACCCTGTTTATTTAACTTCTATGCAGAGTACATCATGAGAAACCCTGTACTGGAAGAAGCACAAGCTGGAATCAAGATTGCCAGGAGAAATATCAATAACCTCAGCTATGCAGATGACACCACCTTTATGGCAGAAAGTGAAGAGGAACTAAAAAGCTTCTTGATGAAAGTGAAAGAGGAGAGTGAAAAAGTTGGCCTAAAGCTCAACATTCAGAAAACTAAGATCATGGCATCTGGTCCCATCACTTCATGGGAAATAGATGGAGAAACAGTGGAATCAGTGTCAGACTTTATTGTTTTGGGCTCCAAAATCACTGCAGATGGTGACTGCAGCCATGAAATTAAAAGATGCTTACTCCTTGGAAGGAAAGTTATGACCAACCTAGATAGCATATTCAAAAGCAGAGACATTAGTTTGCCAACAAAGGTCCATCTAGTCAAGGCTATGGTTTTTCCAGTGGTCATGTATGGATGTGAGATTTGGACTGTGAAGAAAGCTGAGAGCTGAAAAATTGATGCTTTTGAACTGTGGTGTTGGAGAAGACTCTTGAAAGTCCCTTGGACTGCAAGGAGATCCAACCAGTCCATTCTAAAGGATATCAGTCCTGAATGTTCATTGGAAGGACTGATGCTAAAGCTGAAACTCCAATACTTTGACCACCTCATGAGAAGAATTGCCTCATTGGAAAAGACTCTGATGTTGGGAGGGATTGGGGGCAGGAGGAGAAGGGAACAACAGAGGATGAGATGGCTGGATGGCATCACCGACTCAATGAATGTGAGTTTGAGTGAACTCTGGGAGTTGGTGATGGACAGGGAGGCCTGGCGTGCTGCAATTCATGTGGTTGCAAAGAGTCAGACATGACTGAGCAACTGAACTGAACTGATATATGGTTTCAGGTGAAATGCAGTGAGAGAAGTGGAGAAAATTATAGCTATCAAGGGCAATTTTCATGAGGGCTTAATACATGCTTAAGAAATGCAAAAAAGCAAAATGGCTGTCTGAGCAGGCCTTACAAATAGCTGTGAAAAGAAGAGAAGTGAAAAGCAAAGGAGAAAAGGAAAGATATAAGCATCTGAATGCAGATTCCAAAGAATAGCAAAGAGAGAGAAAAAAGCCTTCCTCAGCGATCAATGCAAAGATATAGAGGAAAACAACAGAATGGGAAAGACCTGAGATCTTTTCAAGAAAATTAGCGATACCAAGGGAACATTTCATGCAAAGATGGGCTCGATAAAGGACAGAAATGGTATGGACCTACCAGAAGCAGAAGATATTAAGAAGAGATGGCAAGAATACACAGAACTGTACAAAAAAGATCTTTACGACCCAGATAATCACGATGGTGTGATCATCACCTAGAGCCAGACATCCTGGAATGTGAAGTCAAGTGGGCCTTAGAAAGCATCACTATGAACAAAGCTAGTGGAGGTGAAGGAATTCCAGTTGAGCTATTTCAAATCCTGGAGGATGATGCTGTGAAAGTGCTGCACTCAATATGCCAGCAAATTTGGAAAACTCAGCAGTGGCCACAGGACTGGAAAACGTCAGTTTTCATTCCAGTCCCAGAGAAAGGCAATGCCAAAGAATGTTCAAACTACCACACAATCACACTCATCTCACACACTAGTAAAGTAATGCTCAAAATTCTCCAAGTCAGGTTTTCAGCAATATGTGAACCATGAACTTCCAGATGTTCAAGCTGGTTTTAGAAAAGGCAGAGGAACCAGAGATCAAATTGCCAACATCTGCTGGATCATGGAAAAAGCAAGAGAGTTCCAGAAAAACATCTATTTCTGCTTTATTGACTATGCCAAAGCCTTTGACTGTGTGGATGACAATAAACTGTGGAAAATTCTGAAAGAGATGGGAATACCAGACCACCAGACCTGCCTCTTGAGAAATTTGTATGCAGGTCAGGAAGCAACAGTTAGAACTGGACATGGAACAACAGACTGGTTCCAAATAAGAAAAAGAGTACGTCAAAGCTGTATATTGTCACCCTGCTTATTTAACTTATATGCAGATTACATCATGAGAAACGCTGGACTGGAAGAAGCACAAGCTGGAATCAAGAACACCACCCTTATGGCAGAAAGTGAAGAGGAACTCAAAAGCCTCTTGATGAAAGTGAAAGTGGAGAGTGAAAAAGTTGGCCTAAAGCTCAACATTCAGAAAACTAAGATCATGGCATCTGGTCCCATCAGTTCATGGGAAATAGATGGGGAAACAGTGGAAACAGTGTCAGACTTTATTGTTTTGGGCTCCCAAATGACTGCAGATGGTGATTGCAGCCATGAAATTAAAAGACGCTTACTCCTTGGAAGGAAAGTTATGACCAACCTAGATAGCATATTCAAAAGCAGAGACATTAGTTTGCCAACAAAGGTTCATCTAGTCAAGGCTATGGTTTTTCCTGTGGTCATGTATGGATGTGAGATTTGGACTGTGAAGAAATCTGAGTGCTGAAGAATTGATGGTTTTGAACTGTGGTGTTGGAGAAGACTCTTGAGAAACCCTTGGACTGCAAGGAGGTCCAACCAGTCCATCCTAAAGGAAATCAGTCCTGGGTGTTCATTGGAAGGAATGATGCTAAATCTGAAACTCCAGTACTTTGGCCACCTCATGCGAAGAGTTGACTCATTGGAAAAGGCTCTGATGCTGGGAGGGATTGGGGGCAGGAGAAGGGGACGACAGAGGATGAGATAGCTGGATGGGATCACTGACTCGATGGACATGAGTTTGAGTGAACTCCGGGAGTTGGTGATGGACAGGGAGGCCTGGAGTGTTGCAATTCATGGGGTCACAAAGAGTTGGACACGATTGAGCAACTGAACTGAACTGAACTGAACTGATGGCATCTTATCTGGAAGGTTCCTTTTTTCCCCCATTTGACTTCCTTCAAAGTACTGTCTGATGAAAAGAAAAAAATTGAAGTCTTAGGCTATAGGAGTTAGGGAGGAGGTCTGCTGAAAGATTGTGGGATAAATCGTTTAATTTCCTTGAAGTTTCAAATAGGTATTTTTGTCAATTAACATTTAATGATCAACCATTTTCTGTACTAAATTGAAGGATACTTAGGAGGACTCTGTTTTTATCAGGGAAAGCCAATTGATTTCTAGCCCTGGTACTCTGTGATAAAATCTCAGCTCTACCATTTATTAGCTTATGATCTTGGGTGAACCTTGATTTTCTTATCTGTAATACTAGATGAGACTAATCTATATTTAACCAAACAGAATAGCGTTTTTCTCTGAATTGAAGTCTCGACATGATTGGATTTTTGGATGAATTACATCAACATTTATATCAACCTTTTCTCCTTTGGATTTCTTCTTGTCTTTTCATATCCTTTTTTCATCTACTCACGTCAGGGTTTAACTTTCATCAGATGTTTGGATATACAATTAATAAAAATATTGTAAGGTTTACTTTTATTGTAAAGTAGATGCTTGGCATATAACTTAATAGCTCTAAGTACTTCTAAAAATCTCATCCTTATTCATCTTATCCTTTCTCTCCTTTTCTTTTTCTAAACTTTTATATTCCTAAGGCAGGGCTTACCAGAAGAAAGTCATTTTTACTCTGCTTGCTGTTTATTTTTTACTCTGTTTTATTTACTTACACATTTTTGTAAGTTTACCCTGACTAATGAGATAGAAACTCAAGTGGAGCCTATACTATTGGAGTTTACTCTTTTAGTTCTTATATGTTTTTTTAGACATTTTATTTAAAAGAAATATTTATTTTAATTGGAGGATAATTACTTTACAATATTGTGATGGATTTTGCCATATATCAACATGAATTGGCCATAGGCAAAAATGTGTTTTGATCATTGGATACATTTCAAAAGAATGCCACATAAGACAAATTAGAAAGGACTCTAGCTAGAGAGGCATGTAACATGTAAATACATTACTTGCAGACTGGATATAGCATAATAGTCTTTAGAACTTTTATTCAAGATGCATATGCTATTGCTTAGTAATTTAGATATAAATAAATTTTGGAATCCTTACAGTTGCCAAATAAAATATTTTCTTTGACCTTTATTTCTAAAGTTGTTTCATTATTTTAACCAGATGGTGTTTTTCCTAGGAATACCACTTTTCAATCTCAGATGACTACTAACAAAAGCCTCAGTATTCCTTAGAAGATGGTTTAAGTCTTACTCTTTCTAAAGTTTGCTTCTGCTACCTGCAGTGAACATTAGGAATATGTTTCTTGCAAGGATGAGAAATTGAGATCTCCAGTCTGTGTTGTGGCTGACTGCAGTGTCCTTACTCATTGGGTCAAATAGAGACATTCCCCTATGTTCCATCCATCTTAACACAAGCTTTCAAGAACTCATTTCTGAGCAGCATTCATCATTCCCTGGAAGAAGGGACGGGTGATGTTTAAGGATAAAAATGAAATCATTTTGGGAGCAGGATTACTTTAATGAATGAAAACAAACAAAAAAAATCTCTGAAAGAGGCAACTTAGTATTTTTGTTTGTTTGTTTCTAAGTTTCTATGACATTCAATAAATGTCATAGATTAGTTTTACACCCACCTGTTGGGGATAATTGTCCTCCAAATAAATATCTTCATCTGCCTCTTTGAAGGCATAGATTACTGAGGGTTTTATTATTGATTTAAATTAATTTAGTTATATACAATAGTGATAGAGTTAAGCTTTCCTTTCACATTCTTTTTTAGGTCTTTACCAATTATCAGAATCTGATCTCATTTCAGACAAAAAGTAATTATATGGATGTTTCATTAGGAAAAAATACAATCTGTTATCATATTTGGATCTCTTTATGAATGTGAAATTAAATAGAGAGCCAAAATTATAATCCCGGAACTCTGCCAAAATTCTACTCGAGAAAAAAATTTTGGGATCTGGGTTATCCATAACGCTACTATTTTCACACTCATTCTCCAATTACTTTTCTGTCCACATCATTTCTCTTGAATTAACATATATTTAAAGACACTGTATTTTACCTAGAGTTAAATGTTTCTGTCTTAATATCTGGCTTGCAAAGATATAGAACAATGAATTTAGTCATTTACTTGAAAGACTGTCTCTGAAAATAGGCATTTTAAAATACAGCAGACTACCAGTTCTCAAAAATTTACTATTGCTTGGCTGTTAGGATTTTCCCATTTCTGTGGGGGGGAAAAAAAAAAAGATTCTTGAAAGCTATTGAGGTCTTATCAGTTTCTCTGTGACAAGAAATAGCTGGATTGGCTATGAATGAATTGGTCCCATAACCTAGATAAACATCAGATAATATGTGAGTCCTTAAGACACTTCTGAGTTATGATAAAACATGTCAAGGTGTGCAGGGAGCCTATCTCCGTAGCCTTCGAACCACAGCGTATTAGTTTTGAAAGATTAATCTTAATAGATTTTTGAATCAATTTATGCCATTTGCACATACAATGAGACAGCAAGGTGCTTCTCTCTATTCTATTTATATTCCCTGAAGGTTAACTTTCAAAATGTATGTATACTTTGCATTTGGAGAGCTGTCAGGTGATTTTTAAGACTAGAAAACAGATTAGATTTGGAGATTGAAGTTCCTGTCCCACAGAGAATTTATATTTAAGCAGAAAGTTTGGCTTTATACATATAAAAATGAAAGAAATTTCAAAATTTTACTTAATATTTTTGAAAGATAACACAGAAATTGTACTAGTTCAATTATAGTTAGAAAAATAATTCTTTAAGGCTTTAAAATATTCCAAAGCAGTTTATGTTCTCTAATTACATTGGGTGTAGAATTTATAATACATGGGTTTATAAAGTCATGAAAATTCTTGAGGCATCTATTTTCGTGTAAATCCTTGAACTAGTTTCTATGTTTTATGCATGAATACTTGCAGAAGCAAGCCAAAATGACTTATTGGAAAGGATGCATTTCCTGTAAGCACCTGAGCATTTGGGTGATCTATGCTTTTGGTGCAACTCTAGCTTAACTAGATGTGAGAGGGTTAGATATTTTGGGAAGTATAATCATTAGCATAATGTAGGTTCTTCTGAAGCAAGGGGAATGTAGGTGATCTAAACGCAATCAAGGTCATGAAACAGCAGCTGATGTTCAAGCTTAACATTCTTTTAGATTTAGGCCACCTTGATAGAAGGATTTTTTTTCTTAAATATGTGCAACCATGCTAAGCCCATTACAAGATTATATAAGGAAAGTGATCATTATACTAGCAAATGTGCCTTTGTACAGCCTATCCTGTGAATGTTTGTGATTTCACATACATTCAATTAAGATAGCAAGTAAGTTAGTCTTTTTTTAAAAAAAGGCAAATTCATGGTTACAGTATGAAGTCAATCTTCTTAGTTTATAAAATTCCTTTCTGAGTGATGATCCCTAATGATGGTGGATTAGATGTGTTGTCTTTTTTAAAAGAGAGGCAGTGACAGGATAAGATAGAAACATGATTTGTAAAATTTTTTTCCTGGAGCTTTTATAGTTAATAAGTAAACCTAATTGTATCTCACCAACAATAAATTATGACAGTATAAAGTTGATAACTACTAAAACTCAGCAAGTTTGCAGTGTTTTCTAGCAGCTATTTTGGGCTACTTTATGAAGAGTGTGAAGCAAAGATCAGTCAATCAAGTCAAGATTATGTTCATTTATAAGAGTTTTGGGGAAGACTAAAGGCATGGTTTAGGACTTCCCAGGTGGCTCAGTGGTAAAGAATCTGCCTGCCGATGCAGGAGATGCAGAAGATGCAGGTTTGATTCCAGGGTCTGAAAGATCCCTTAGAGGAGGAAATGGCAACCTGCTCCAGTATTCTTGCCTGGAAAATTCCATGGAACAAAGAGCCTAGCAGGCTGCAGTCCATAGGGTTGCAGAGAGTCAGACAGGACTGAGTATGCGCAACACTAATAGCAACAAAAGTATGGTTTAAAGTTAAGTTCAATTAGAAACCTGATTCAGAGGAATGGTATGGGTCTGTCCATTTTTACTACTTGTCTTCTATGTTAGACATGGTTTTATGTGCATCTAAAGTTGTTGTTTAGTCGCTAAAGAAAGTGAAGTCGCTCAGTCGTGTCCGACTCTTTGCGACCCTGTGGACTGTAGCCCACCAGGCTCCTCCGTCCATGGGGTTCTCCAGGCAAGAATACTGGATTGGTTTGCCACTCAGTAGTGTTTAGTCGCTAAGTAATGTCCAACTCTTTTGCAATCCCAGGAACTGTAGTCTACCAGGCTCCTCTGCCCATGGAATTTCCCAGGTGAGAATACTGGAATGGGTTGCCATTTCTTTCTCCAAGGAATTTTCTCAACCCAGGGATTGAACCCACGTCTTTTGCATTGGCAGGCAGCTTCTTTACCACTGAGCCACCAGGGAAGCCCAAGTCCAAAGTTGCAACCCACCACTTAAAGAACTATTAACACAAAATTACAAGAAAGGACAGAAAGATCCTAGTTTTGTACTTCTACCTTCTGGCATTGTCATAAGAAAAAGTATAGTTTATGGCATGACCTTTAGATAATGCTGCATGATTCCATCCCGTACTCACATGAAAACTGATAATCAACATGAATATTTTATTGAAGAAGGAGTTTCAGCTGTCCCCTAAAGACTATCAAATTTACATATTTGTCTTAGAGAAAACTCACATGTAGGCTGTGGGTGTTTTAGTCTCTCAGTTGTGTCTGGCTTATGTAACCTCATGGACTGTAACCAACCAGCCTCCTTTGTCCATGGAATTCTCCAGGCAAGAATATTGGAGTGGGTTGCCATTCCCTTCTCCAGAGGATCTTCCCCATCCAGGGATCGAACATGGGTCTCCTGCATTGGCAGGAGGATTCTTTACCATCTGAGACACCAGGGAAGCCCAGGCTAGTTCTTTAAATAAATAAATAAGGCTTCTTAGGTGGTGCTGGTGGTGAAGAACCTGCCTGCTAATGCAGGAGGCGTGGGTTCCTGGGTTGCGAAGATCCCTTGGAGGAAGGCATGGCAACCCACTCCAGTATCCTTGCCTGGAGAATCTCAGGGACAGAGGAGCCTGGTGGGCTGCAGTCCATAGGGTTGCAAAGAGTCGGACACGACTAAAGAGACTTAGCACACACACATACTTGGACTGCCTCTGTCCGTGGGATTCTCCAGGCATGAATACTGGAGTGGGTTGCTATGGCCTTGACCGGGAATTCTTCCCAACCCAGGGATCAAACCCTCACCTATTATATCTACTGCATTAGGCAAGCGAGTTCGTTACAACTAGCACCACCTGGTAAGTCTATATATGTATATATGTTTACCTAGAAGTTCTAATCTATGTTCCATACAGTTTTATTTCTAGGCTCCTATCAATTATTTTAAACTTTTCTCATAGATCTTCTTCCCTAATCATTTTCATTGCTCTACTCTGGACACATTCCAAGGTTTCCACACTCTCTTAGTAATGGAATCACATGTACCAATGGTGATCTTTTTATGAGCAAAGCTGAATGGAATCTCACTTGTTTTTCCCTCTGCTGCAAGGACTCTGTGGGACTGTCAAGGAGAAAATAAATATTTGTTACTTCTGGTAATGAAAGAAGTATGTGACTCAGCAACACATGGGGAGCAGATGTGTTGAATAAGAGCCCACTCCTGTGCATCAGACCTGTCACTGAGTGAGGCTATAAATAGAGAAAAACTAGGGGAGAAGAAGCTGCATCCCTGATTCTGTTCAATCACATTGAAACTGGAAATCCTAAAGCTTGGGCTTTGGATGTATTGATGATTCTGCTTTATATAGATGGCTGGTCAACCCATACTTAAGTGAGCCATGCAGCTGGAAAACAACTGTTCCTTTACCCCCACTACCATACACAAAGGCATTCTGAGCAGTAAGGATCCTTTGGCTGTTGAAACACATAGAAGTTCAAATGGTGGCTGTCTGGCTCTAGAAATTGCTAAATTTGTCTTATTAGGTTGGTATCTCTGCCCTTTCCATTCTACCTTCCCCAGCCTGGGGAAATTGGACTTGCTATAGCACCCTTCATAGGGGAGAGTGCTAAAATCTTTGTTGACCAAGTTGACCAAATGCAAAAGGCATTTTCTTCTGGATAAAAATGTGCCCTAACAAGTTGGCTCCATCTTTTTCCAGGCAAAAATGTTCCATTTGGGGACTGACAAGAAAGCTAGATTTGGATAAATAACTCTAAGTATTTGAATATGAAGAGTTTACTAAGGACAGCTACTTAGACCATAATCATCCTTTTTGTAGGTGTTGATTCCCTAAAAATAGTATGCTTCTGATTTTGCAATATGACCTTTTCAAACTCATATTAATACATTGATATTCACATTAGGGGATTTAAAAAAATTTATTTTATATTGGAATATAGTTGATGAACAATGTCATGATAGTTTTAGGTGTACCACAAAGTGATTCATATGTGTATGTATGTTATACATACATGTATAACATGTATACCATGTATAACAAAGTTATACATATGTATCATTAGGGGATTTTTTATAACATTTGTATAATTCAGTGGAAAATACCTGCTCCCACCTCTTACTAATTTGCTAGATAAAATAAGAACTGACTGAAAAGAAGGCAGGGTGATTCGAGAGGTCATATGACAAAAGCCTGGGCTTCTCTGGTGGCTCAGCAATAAAGAGTGTGCCTGCCAATGCAGGAGATGTGGGTTCAGTCCTTGGATTGGAAAGTCCCCTGGAGAAGGGAATGGCAACTCACTTCAGTATTCTTGCCTGGGAAATCCCATGGACAGAGGAGCCCACTGGACTAAAGTCCATGGGGTCACAAAAGAGTCAGACACAACTTAGTGACTAAACAATGACAATAGCCTATTATATTATTTATCTTCTTGAAGTCTAGGAGCCAGATTTGATCATTTATGTGTTTGACAGAACATTACTATATTGTGTATAACATATAGGCTCAGTGTATATTTGTCCAATTACACTAACCTCTCACAGCTAGGCACTGTTAGAATGAAATTTCGAAGCTTTCTACCCAAACCTAACTCAGGAGGGAGTGTTCTCCCAAGCTATCTCTTGGTCACTTTATGAGGAAGTTCTGTTTAGTTAGCTTGATAGGGAAAAAAAAAAAAAATGAGAAGCCTAAATATTAAAAACAGTATTTTTCTGTTTATTTAAGCAGATTGCAAAATGTATCTTTATCAGTAAATTAAAATTTTAACCCTGGGCCCTGATAGCATATAGCATATGTTTATTTCCAAGTTGAAAATAGAGCAACAGCTAAATGAAATAACCTTGGTGACTATATTATGATGGAACATATTCACTTTCTGAAACCAATCAGTAGCTGACACATTGCTTTGATAACTGTACCGCAATGAAAATTTGATAAGAATTTTTTCTATATTGTGCCATTTAGAAAATGCTGATTAACTCTCATATTATTTCAATATAAGTCTCAGCTACAGGGCAGAATTGATTATAGTGGTATTCTTTCCTCTTTCTCTCTCCTCCCTGCTTTTTCTTTTTCACTTGCTAACAAGTCTGCTTATTCACTGAAAACTGTTAACACTTTGACCTCTTGTTTGAGAATGTCTTACTGATAGACATGAGAAGGACAGATAATTTACAGAATGACCTAAGTAAACTGCAGTGCCAGGAAACCTAGCAGCCAGCTTTGTCAACAGCAAATACCTGAGTTATTATCCTAGGAGGAGGAATTTTTGCTCCTCTGGACCATGGGTGATAGGTATTTTATAAGGTCTTTATCAAAATACAATAAAATCAAGATCAGTAAGCCTTCTGTTAACTACAGTCAGAAATAGTTTTATTTTTAATTTTTTCTAGGGAAATCAAAACCAAAAAAAATTATTTATAAAAATGAACTTTTCCTCTTATGTTTTACTGATTTTTACAGTCCCCAGGTTTTCAGTCTCTTTGTAATATCATTCCAACCTCTCAACTTACTCCCCTTTCTTCTCTCTTTCTCTTTTTGTCTTTGGCACTAAAACCTCCCAAATGAATATTTCTCTCTTCCAATTTAGTGTACTATTCTATTGGCTTTACTTCAAATTTTGTTTGTTATTTTTTAAATTTTTATTTTTTTGACTACATGGGAAAGGAATAGACCTCTCACTGTATAATATAATACAGAATAATTATCCATGTACAAGTGAATTTCATACAGTGTAGAAACACACTCTAAGTATTGCTCTTTGATATAAAATGCCTGGTCAAAATCAAAAGTTTTACTTGCAGTTTTAATGACTGTTGTATTTTTCTCTTAAGAATGGATTCCCCCCCTCTTTTTTTTTCCACTGCTTTATTTTTTGCTAAGTTTTATTTTTAGGGATTGATAGATTACCGAACCTTTCTGGTATATACACATGTGCTTTCTTATACCCTAATATTCTGTGGTGTATAATATGCATCATCACCAATTCCCCATTTGTCATCTGTCTTGTCCTAAACCAAGTCTTGCCCATGTTAAAAATTCTATAACTGCCATCATCTTGGAAATGTCATGACATTCATGGATCAATAAAATCCTTTCCCAGAGAGGATGAGAAATATATGAAAAGAGCTTACTAATTTCAAAGGGTTTCTTTTAAAGGTTCAATGGATGAATAAGAGATTTGTTTGAGAGTGATTTCAGGGAGTGAGTATTGGATGAGAGTAGGATGAAACTGACAAGGTAGGTTACAGAAGTGATAGAATGGGGGAGAAAGGAAGTTCAATTTGAGATGCCTACAAAGTTTTTTTCCTCCAGAGATTGTTTTCTGTACAGGAATGCAAGGGAAAGCACTGCGAGGTATTGAGGCTCTTCAGTAGCCGTCACATCTCTGCAGTACACTAGGCCACACCAGGATATAATGAGGTGGTTTGTATGCAGTGTGTGTGAGAGAGAAAATCAGTTCACCAAATGACTTTTTTTTGGGGAGGGGGGGGCGTGATGACTTACAGTCAGGGGGCAGGTCTGTGAATCTGAGGGAACATAAGGATGCTGGAAGGAGCAGTGTGTGTCCAGGGAATTGAATACAAAACAACAACAAAAAAGGATTTTGTTATCTGTGCCCTCAATGTCACCCTAGAGCAAATGAGGAAAGGAAAGAATTGTATGATAAAGGCTGTGACATCAGAAGGATGAGCAAAGTAATCTTATAGTTATAGTTAGAAAATCATTAAAGTCTGATGTTTAATAGGTAGCTGAAATGAAGAAGGTAAGCAGAATGTCAAGGTCCTTTTAAAGAGCTGAAAGATTACTAAACAAATCAAAGGTTCCGGCAGCTTCTCAGACACTCTCAGGCTAGAAAATTCAGAGCAACAAGGTGTATGGGGTTTCTTTTTTCCTTTTCTGAAACAAAAGCAAATTTGAACAAAAAGTATACAGTGTGTGTGACCACAAAGCTATATGCTATAATCTGCATAATTAGACCTTTGAAATTTATCCATTTTATAAAATAAAATGTAAATATTTTATTTTATTATATTCTATGGATTTCAGTAGGAGCAATTTAGATAGTTGTGCTTTTGTAGAAAAGTAATAAAAGAATCAAAGTCAAGCAGAAACATAAGACAGTCTCAAAATCCAAGATTTTCTCCAAGGCAAAATTAATATTCATTTTTTATTTTAATTAAAGAATACAAAATATATGCTCTCCTACAAATACATTACTGATTAAAGAAGTATTACAAATTAATTTCTAGATTTTTGGCAGAATTTAGAAAATTAACAATTGGATTAAAATTAACTTTCAGTTTCCCAAGGTAACATAAATGTTTGCTTTTCTGTCACTCAATGAGTGGAAGTATTTTTAATTTCAGAAGAGACTCTGTTGTAAGAAATGAGTTATTTCTTATCCTTTTGCTTCTTTGTTAAAAATAAAACCATAAGAAATTTTGTTAGCATTTTTAATTCTATTTGAACCAATACTTTACATTATCAATGAAGATATATTTGCAATATTATATAAGGCAGAAGTGCTTAACTTTGATAGGTACTGTGGTATATTTTGCTTCTTAATTTGGTTAAACTAAGAATTACATTTCCAGAATCCCCTTCCATGTATGGCACTGGTTCAGAGTTGGTTAAAAGAGGAATGAACATGTGCAAAGTTGGGTAGGTAAATGTGTTAACATTAGCCTAGACTCTCTGAAGTTCCTTTTGTGGTCAGATGCCATTGCAGATAGATACAAAGGTACCCAGTAGGTTGTAGTTGGTCTTTTCTTTCCTTTTCTAGGTGCCCAGCTCTTCTCAACTACCATCCTATTGACCAGCAGTGGGTTTAGTTGCTAAGTCATGTTTGACTCTTTGAACCCCATGGGCCGTAGCCCACCAGCCTCTTCTGTCCATGGGATTTTTCAGGCAAGAATACTGGAGTGGGTTGCCAATTCCTTCTCCAGGGGATCTTCCCTGCCCAGGAATTGAACCTGGATCTCCTGCATTGCTGGTGGATTCTTTACCAACTGAACCACCAGGGGAAGCATCACTGAGGTGGTATTAAACCAAATTCTCAACCTTCCATACATCTTCCCATGAGCTATTCCTTGGTGGCCCCACTTTTAAAGTTAGAAATGGTTGGCTTGGTAGGCTGGTAGATTGTGATAACTCTTTCTCTGAATCTCCACATCCTGTATCCTGTCTTTACTTCCCCAGTTCCTCCCACAGTTGAGCATGTTGCTATTTCCATAATATAATTAAACTCATTGGTAATTCTTTTTCTCTGACTGGTACAAACAGAAATGCTATTGTTTCTGTTGGAAGTAACTATGCAGATTGCATTATTGCTTCCAGTTATTTACCCCTTCCTGTGTTCAAAGCCTTTTCCTATATCCCAGTTACTCCCAATAGAGACAAAGCATTTGCCCTACTTCATGGTGGGATTGGCCAGGTAGTTGTCAAGTGAAATGTGGGGGGCAGGAAAGTGTAGAGTTTAAATGTTAAGAGGCCATGTGTTACTGTTCATCCTATTGCCATTGCCATGAATAAAGCACGCATTGGAAATATCCTCTGTTCCTGAAGAATCAGCCCGTATATTCTTCAGATACACAGTCTGAAGCAACTAACTCAGAAATCTCTGATAATGATAATAAATGCAACTGAACTTTTGGGTTGTTTGCTATGTGGCAATAGCTAACTGATACAGCAAAGAAGAATATAGGTAGTGATTCATTAATTACGTTTTACAGGCTTATGACTGTTGATCATTGTGGCGGATTGTGAGTTCAAAATGGGCCATAGCAATATTTCTGATCCTTTAGGCTCTTTCAGAATCTTGCCAGGTCCTGCCAAGATTTGGAATGTGTTTCTCCTTCCCATGAAAGTGAGTGCTACCACTGTAAATAGTATGGGGCTGAAGGCATCCTTTGTGATGTCCAAGGCTAGATCGTAAAAAATGGTAGGACTTCTTCTCTCTCTCTGTTTTTCGGGACATGAGCCTTTTATTCAGTCACTGAGTTCTGAGGAAGTCCCAAGCACATGCAGAAGCCATTGTAGATATTTTGATCAAAGCACTGGCTAAAGTCTCAGCCTGCGGCCAGCATCAGCTTTAAGCGTGTGCATACGCAAGCCTTCAGGTGATTTCCTCTCCCATCCCAGACGCTTCCTGTGAAGCCACTGATAGGAACAGAGACAAGCCATCTTTGGGGTGTTTTCTTTGGTTTCCTGAGCTTCAGAATTCATAATGGAGTTATGCACAAAGTTTTGGGGTAATTTGTTACAAAGCCATAATAACTGAAACAGTAAGAAACCATAGACATCATTAATATCAACAATCTGTATTTCAAGATATATTTGTTCATGAGATGGCTTTCTTGGGAAGACTGATATGTTTCCACTAACAGTAAAGCAAGTAGTGTTAATTAGCATTTCATAACATATTTTCTGTTAACTACATAGAAATGTTAAATTACAATATTTCATAGTATAATCACACATAAAGTATTTTCCAAAATATTTCAGGAAATTCATGCTATATTTTGTAATATGTATGGAATTCTTTTGGCACTGAGCATCCAAAGAAAAGTCAGTAATTTGCAACATAATCTTGTATTTTTCATGAACTATTAAGTAGAAACTTACTAGAAATCATATCTGTAAGAAATAGTAATTTTTTTCTTTATAATATCTATCCTTTTATGTTTCTTAGCATTAGCACAGATCATTAAATCCCATATTGACTTCTTATACTCTTTTGATTTAAATCTTTAATTTTTTATTCACTTCAAAATAATTTTTCAACAAGGGTTTTACTATATTAAATACCTAGGGAAAACACTGATATAGACAACACTTCCTTCTTTCCAGGGAATTTTTTTTCTAATGAAAGAGAACAATAGAAACATACTTAACATTAATTCAAGATACAGTTGATAAAGAGCTACAGATTCATTTCCATAGGGCTTAATTTGCAGTTAATGTATTTAATCTATTCAGTTCAATTCAGTTGCTCAGTCCTGTCTGACTCTTTCTGACCTCATGGACTGCAGCATGCCAGGATTCCCTGTCCATCTCCTAGAGCTAGCTCAAACTCATGTCCATGGAGTCAGTGATGCCATCCAACCATCTCATTCTCTGTCATCCTTTTCTCCTCCCGCCTTCAATCTTTCCCAGCATCAGGGTCTTTTCAAATGAGTCAGTTCTTCCCATCAGGTGGCCAAGTATTGGAGCTTCAGCTTCAGCATCAGTCCTTCCAATGAATATTCAGGACTGCTTTCCTTTAGGATGAAGTGGTTGGATCTGATTGCAGTCCAAGGGACTCTCAAGAGTCTTCTCCAACACCACACTTCAAAAGCATCAATTCTTTTTCTCTCAGCTTTCTTTATGGTCCAACTCTAACATCCATACATGACTACTGGAAAAACCATCTAGCTTTGACTAGATGGACCTTTGTTGCTTTTTAATATGCTGTCTAGGTTGGTCATAGCTTTTCTTCCAAGGAGCAAGTGTCTTTTAATTTCATGGCTGTATTCACCATCTGCGGTGATTTTGGAGCCCCCCAAAATAAAATCTGCCACTGTTCCATTGTTTCCCCATTGTTTGCCATGAAGTGATATGACTGGATGCTATGATGTTTTTTTTTTTTTGAATGTTGAGTTTTCAGCCAGCTTTTTCACTCTCCTCTTTCACTTTCATCAAGATGTTCTTTAGTTCTTCATTTTCTGCCATAAGGGTGGTGTCATCTGCATATCTGATGTTATTGATGTTTCTCCCAGCAATCTTGACTTCAGCTGGCATTTTGCATGATGTGCTCTGCATGGAAGTTAAATAAGCAGGGTTAAAATATACAGCCTTGATGTACTCCTTTCCCAATTTGGAACCAGTCCGTTGTTCTGTGTCCAGTTCTAACTGTTGTTTCTTGACCTGCATACAGATTTCACAGGAGGCAGGTAAGGTGATCTGGGGTCTCTTTAAGAATTTTCCACAGTTTGTTGTGATGCACACAGTCAAAGGCTTTGGTGTAGTCTATAAAGCAGAGGTAGATGTTTTTCTGGAACTCTTGCTTTTTTGATGATCCAATGAATGTTGGCTATTTGATCTCTGGCTCCTCTGCCTTTTCTAAATCCAGCTTGAACATCTGAAAATTCTTGGTTCATGTACTGTTGAAGCATAGCTAGGAAAATTTTGAGCATTACTTTGCTAGCATGTGAGATGAGTGCAATTGTACTTTGTACATTTTTTGGCATTGCCTTTCTTTGGGATTGGAATGAAAACTGACCTTTTTTAAAATTTATTTTATTTTATTTTTTAACTTTCAATATTGTATTGGCTTTTCATATACCAACATGAATCAGCCACAGGTATACACGTGTTCCCTATCCTGAACTCTCCTCCCTCCTCCCTCCCCATACCATCCCTCTGGGTCATCCCAGTGCACCAGCCCCAGGCATCCAGTATCGTGCATCGAACCTGGAATGGCAACTCATTTCATATATGATATTATACATGTTTCAATGCCATTCTTCCAAATCATCCCACCCTCACCCTCTCCCACAGAGTCCAAAAGACTGTTCTATACATCAGTGTCTCTTTTGCTGTCTCGTATACAGGGCTATTGTTACCATCTTTCTAAATTCCATATATATGCGTTAGTATACTGTATTGGTGTTTTTCTTTCTGGCTTACTTCACTCTGTATAATAAGCTCCAGTTTCATCTACCTCATTAGAACTGATTCAAATGTATTCATTTTAATGGCTGAGTAATACTCCATTGTGTATATGTACCACAGCTTTCTTATCCATTCATCTTCTGATGGACATCTAGGTTGCTTCCATGTCCTGGCTATGACCTTTTCAGTCCTGCGGCCACTGCTGAATTTTCCACATTTGCTGGCATATTGAGTGCAGCACTTTCACAACATCATCTTTCAGGATGTGAAATAGCTCAACTGGAATTCCATCACCTCCACTATCTTTGTTCATAGCAATGCTTCCTAAGGCCCATCTGACTTAGGACTCCAGAATGTCTGTCTCTAGGTGAGTGATCACACTATCGTGTTTATCTGGGTCATAAAGATCTTTTTTGTACAGTTCTTCTGTGTATTCTTGCCACCTCTTCTTAATATCTTCTGCTTTTGTTCGGTCCATATTGTTTCTGTTCTTTATTGTGCCCATCTTTGCATGACATGTTCCCTTGGTATCTCTGATTTTCACGAAGAGATCTCTAATCTTTCCCATTCTGTTGTTTTCCTCTATTTCTTTGCATTGATCACTGAGGAAGGCTTTCTTATCTCTCCTTGCTATTCTTTGGAACTCTACATTCAGATGGGTATACCTTTCCTTTTCTCCTTTGCCTTCGCTTCTTTTCTCAGCTATTTTTATGGCCTCCTCAGACAACCATTTTGACTTTTTTCATCTTTTTTTTGGGGGGAGGGAGGGGGCAATGGCCTTGATCACTGACTCCAGTACAATGTCATGAGGGTCTGTTCATAGTTCTTCAGGTACTCCTTCAGAGATCTAATCCCTTGAATCTGTTTGTCATTTCCACTATAAAATCGTAAGGGATTTGATTACCTGAATTGTCTAGTGGTTTTCCCTACTTTCTGTAATTTGGCAATAAGTAATTTGTGATCTGAGCCATGGTCAGCTCCTGGTCTTGTTTTTGCTAATTGTTTAAAGCTTCTCCATATCTTCGGCTGCAAAGAATATAATCAATCTAATTTCGATATTGACCATCTAGTGATGTCCATGAGTAGAGTTTTCTCTTGTGTTGTTGGAAGAGGGGTTCTGCTATGACTAGTGTGTTCTCTTGGCCAAACTCTGTTAGCCTTTGCCCTGCTTCATTTTGTACTCCAAGGCCTAAATTGCCTGTTACTTCATGTATCTCTTGACTTCCTACTTTTGCATTCCAGTCCCCTATGATGAAAAGGACATCTGTTTTGGGTGTTAGTTCTAGAAGGTCTTGTAGGTCTTTGCAGAAATATTTAACTTCAGCTTCTTCAGTATGAGTGGTCTGGGCATAGAATTGGTTTACTGTGATGTTGAATGGTTTGCCTTGGAAAGGAACAGAGATCATTCTGTCATGTTTGAGATTGCACCCAAGTACTGCATTTTGGACTCTTTAGTTGACTATGAGGGCTGCTTCATTTCTTCTAAGGGATACTTGCCTGAAATAGTAGTTATAATAGTCATCTGAATTAAATTCATCCATTCCAATCCATTTTAGATCACTTATTCCTAAAATGTTGATGTTTACTCTTGCCATCTCCTGTCTGTCCACTTCCAATTTACCTTGATTAATGGACCTAACATTCCAGGTTCCAATGCAATATTGTTCTTCACAACATTGGACTTTACTTCCATCATTAGTCACATCCACAACTGTGTGTATTTTCTCTTTGGCTCCATCTCTTCATTCTTTCTGGAGTATTTCTCTACTCTTCTCCAGTAGCATATTGGGCACCTAATGACCTGGGGAGTTCATCTTTCAGTGTCATAACTTTTTGCCTTTTTATACTGTTCAGAATACTGAAGTGGTTTGTCATTCCCTTCCTCAGTGGTCCAATTTTGTCAGAAGTCTCCACCATGACCCATTCATCTGGGTGTCCCTACATGGCATGGCTCATACTTTCATTGAGTTAGACAAGGCTGTAGTCCATGTGATCAGTATGGTTAGTTTTCTGTGACTGTGTTTTTCATTCTGTCTGCCCTCTGATGAATGAGGATAAGAGGCTTATGGAAGCTTCCTGATGGGAGGAACTGACTGTGTGGTAAACTGGATCTTGTTCTGTTGGGCAGGGCCATGCTCAATAAATCTTTAATCCAATTTTCTGTGGAATGGTTGGGCTCTGTTCCCTCCCTGTTGTTTGGCCTGAGGCCAAGCTATTGACCCATGCCTCCATGGAGACTCCTGAACACTCACAGGCAAGTCTGGCTCAGTCTCCCACTGGCCACCAAAGTCAAATTGTCTGGGGGGGTTCTCAGTCCTTTTGCTGGATTCCCAGGTTGGGAAATCTGTTGTGGGTTCTAGAACTTTAACAGTGCGAGAATTTCTTTGGTAAGATTTTTCTGCAGTTTGTGTGTCATCTGCTGCTGGCTCTATGGCGGGGCTAATGGTGACCTTCTCCAAGAGAGCTTATGTGACATGCTGGGTGACCCAGGTCGGCTGCAGCCAGAGCCCTCTCCCCACAACAGGTCACTTCTGACCCGTGCCTCTGCAGGAGACACTAAAAACTCCAAGGCAAGTCTGGCTCAGTCTCTGTGAGGCCTCTTTGTCCTGGTGCACACAAGGTTTTGTTTGAGCCCTCCGAGTGTCTCTGGTGGGTATGGGATTTGATTCTAAATGCGATTGTGCCTCTCCTACCATCCTGTTGGGGTTCTTCTTTGCCCTTGGACTTGGGGTATCTTTTTTTGGTGGGATCCAACATTCTCTTGTGGATGGTTGTTCAGCAGCGAGTTGAAATTTTGAAGTTCTCACAGGAGAAGATGGGCGCACGTCCTTCTACTCTGCCATCTTCTTTCTTATAATAAATCTTTACTAAGTATAAATTTTTGGTATTGTACTTGGAGTGTGTAATTTCTGAGGTAGAAAAACAAATCTAGTCACAGAACAGAAAGACTTTATGAACTAGATATCATTAGATATGAAATAAACAGGGAAAGATAAATGGTATACACTTTCACTTATATGTGAACTCCTTAAAAAAATGATTTTTTTTCTAATTTTGAGATGGCCATGTTCATATTTTTGAATAAAAGTGTGGCATGATCAAATAGTATTATCAGTCTAATTTGGCAGTATGTGTACAATAGTTTGGAATGGAAGAATCTGAGACTTGAAAGAAAGTTAAAAGGCCCAAGTAAAGATGGTGATAAGAGGAAAGGGCATTTTAAGTGCAAGAAATATGTTTTGAAGTGTAATATAGGGAGTATATAGGGGATTTAGGGACAATTTTGATTTGAGTAGTTTGCTGTAGTAAAAAGAACATCCAGAAGGCAATGAGAGATCATATTTAAAAGTTAGTTTAGGCTAGACCATTTAGAAAACTTTGAATGATGTGCTGCAAACTTCAAAATTTATTTACTAGAAAATTGAAATTATTGAAGGCTTTTCAGTAGGAAAATGACATGATCAATTGATGTGTTTGGGTTCATGGCGTATGATTGCTAAAGATCATTAAAATGTGTATCGAGTGCAAAAAGCACATACAAGCACAATAGCCTATTAATGAAATTTGATTATCTGAGATTTAGGGATTTCTTTATTGTTACTCCATGAGTGTGGAAGTACCAGATTTATTTCTGCTCTATGCCCATGTATATATGCACATGTTTTTATGTATCAGTCCTCACTTTCAAAAGATATTGAAAACAATGTGATCAGCATTTGCTTTTTTGAAGTCTGAATAAATGTAGGCATTTGATCAATGTACAGACATCACTTTCATTTCATTTTCATTTGTAACTCCATATTTAATTTCTCCATCCATTTCAAACAAAGTACCATGTGATTCTTAATTGCTATACACAAAGGTCCTTTTACAGACAGTCTTGATTACAAAGTTTATGATCTTTAACTGCATTCTACCTAGAACCAAATGTTCAGACATCATTCAGCATGGGCAAAATGTATAGAGGTTAGCATTGCTTCAAAGTTGATTAGTGTTAACCAATAACCCAGGCACTTGTTGGGGATAAATTGAAGCCTACTATTATTTTTGAAAACAATGGCATGAAGAATTTAGGTAATACTAATATAATGCCAAAGAATGCTCAAACTACCGCACAATTGCACTCATCTCACACGCTATTAAAGTAATGCTCAAAATTCTCCAAGCCAGGCTTCAGCAATATGTGAACTGTGAACTTCCTGCTGTTCAAGCTGGTTTTAGAAAAGGCAGAGGAACCAGAGATCAAATTGCCAACATCCTCTGGATCATGGAAAAAGCAAGAGAGTTCCAGAAAAACATCTATTTCTGTTTTATTGACTATGCCAAAGCCTTTGACTGTGTGGATCACAATAAACTGGAAAATTCTGAAAGAGGTGGGAATACCAGACCACCTGATCTGCCTCTTGAGAAATTTGTATGCAGGTCATGAGGCAACAGTTAGAACTGGACATGGAACAACAGACTGGTTCCAAATAGGAAAAGGAGTTACGTCAAGGCTGTATATTGTCAGCTTGCTTATTTAACTTCTATGCAGAGTACATCATGAGAAACGCTGGACTGGAAGAAGCACAAGCTGGAATTAAGATTGCCGGGAGAAATATCAATAGCCTCAGATATGCAGATGACACCACCCTTATGGCAGAAAGTGAAGAGGAACTCAAAAGCCTCTTGATGAAAGTGAAAGTGGAGAGTGAAAAAGTTGGTTTAAAGTTCAACATTCAGAAAATGAAGATCATGGCATGTGGTCCCATCAGTTCATGGGAAATAGATGGGGAAACAGTGGAAACAGTGTCAGACTTTACTTTTTTGGGCTCCCAAATGACTGCAGATGGTGATTGCAGCCATGAAATTAAAAGACGCTTACTCCTTGGAAGGAAAGTTATGACCAACCTAGATACCATATTCAAAAGCAGAGACTACTTTGCCAACAAATGTTCGTCTAGTCAGGGCTATGGTTTTTCCAGTGGTCATGTATGGATGTGAGAGTTGGACTGTGAAGAAGGCTGAGCGCCAAAGAATTGATGCTTTTGAACTGTGGTGTTGGAGAAGACTCTTGAGAGTCCCTTGGACTGCAAGGAGATCCAACCAGTCCATTCTGAAGGAGATCAGCCCTGGGATTTCTTTGGAAGGAATGATGCTAAAGCTGAAACTCCAGTACTTTGGCCACCTCATGTGAAGAGTTGACTCATTGGAAAAGACTCTGATGCTGGGAGGGATTGAGGACAGGAGGAGAAGGGGATGACAGAGGATGAGATGGCTGGATGGCATCACTGACTCGATGGACATGAGTCTGGGTGAACTCCGGGAGTTGGTGATGGACAGGGAGGCCTGGCGTGCTGCGATTCATGGGGTCGCAAAGAGTCGAACATGACTGAGTGACTGAACTGAACTGAATATAAATGCTCACAACTCTGTGCACTGGCAATTCTCCTTTATACAGATACCCTTTATCTCAAAGGGTAGACAATTCTGAGTCACACACAATCATTGTCTTTAAATTTTGTTGAACTTGTTTTTATTCATCTTTATCATGGGTCTTGAATTACTTGAACACTACTCCTTCAGTGTGATAAATTGCATATAGGTTATACAATACATGGGAAGGCCAAATGGTACTACAGCTGGAGCATATTTCTTGACATGAATTTGCTCTCATTCATGAAGGAACATATGCTTTTGACTGATAATCAGTAGGATTGGCATGGGAGTTCTTGTGGTAGTAAGAGTTTTAATGACTTTATGTCTTTACTAGAAGTTTTAAATGCAAAAGCAATAGGATTATTGATAATTTCTCGGAAACATTTAATAGATTTTTTTGGTAGATCTTAATCAAGTTTGTTAGGGATTTTCAAGGTACAGTTCAGTTCAGTTCAGTTGCTCAGTCGTATCTAACTCTTTGTGACCCTGTGGACTGCAGCACGCCAGGCCTCCCTGTCCATCACCAACTCCTAGAGTTTACTCAAACTCATGTCCATTGAGTCAGTGATGCCATCCAACCATCTCATCCTCTGTTGTCCCCTTCTCCTCCTGCCTTCAATCTTTCCCAACATCAGGGTCTTTTCAAATGAGTCAGCTCTTCACATCAGGTGGCCAAAATACTGGAGTTTCAGCTTCAACATCAGTCCTTCCAATGAACACCCAGGACTGATTTCCTTTAGGATGGACTGGTTGGATCTCCTTGAAGTCCAAGGGACTCTCAAGAGTCTTCTCCAATACCACAGTTCAAAAGCATCAGTTCTTCTGTGCTCAGCTTTCTTTATAGTCCAACTCTCACATTCATACATGACTACTGGAAAAGCCATAGCCTTGCCTAGACGGCCCTTTATTGACAAAGTAATGTCTCTGCTTTTTAATATGCTGTCTAGGTTGGTCATAACTTTCCTTCGAAGGAACAAGTGTCTTTTAATTTCATGGCTGCAGTCACCATCTGCAGTGATTTTGGAGACCCCCTCCCCCCTAAAAAAAATGAAGTCAGCCACTGTTTCCCCATCTATTTGCCATGAAGTGATGGGACTGGATGCCATGATCTTAGTTTTCTGAATGTTGAGCTTTAAGCCAACTTTTTCACTCTCCTCTTTCACTTTCATCAAGAGGTTCTTTAGTTCTTCACTTTCTGCCATAAGTGTGGTGTCATCTGCATATCTGAGGTTATTGATATTTCTCCTGGCAATCTTGATTCCAGCTTGTGCTTCCTCCAGCCCAGCGTTTCTCATGATGTACTCTGCATATAAGTTAAATACTTGTATTTACTTATCTCAGAGAGATGACTGTTTTCTACTAAGCTGATATTTTCTCTCATCTTAGTAAATTGGTATATATCCTTAGTAAAAAATTTCAGGGTAAATGTTGATCTCCTGTCATGCTTGTGTTCTGTCAAGGTGAATAGTTCCTTTGATTTTGGCCCATAAGGGCTCTTCAATGCTTTGAACATTCTATCTTATATATCGTACAGCTTTAATAATTGTGGTGTGAGATCTATTCCAATACTCTCTATTTATATAGTCTATTTTTTTTTTCTCTTGGGGTTTTTTTTTTTCATTTCATACATGATATTTTACATGTTTCAATGTCATTCTCCCAAATCTTCCCACCCTCTCCCTCTCCCACAGAGTCCATAAGACTGTTCTATACATCAGTGTCTCTTTTGCTGTCTCATACACAGGGGTTATTGTTACCATCTTTCTAAATTCCATACATATGCATTAGTATACTGTATTGGTGTTTTTCTTTCTGGCTTACTTCACTCTGTATAATAGGCTCCAGTTTCATCCACCTCATTAGAACTGATTCAAATGTATTCTTTTTAATGGCTGAATAATACTCCATTGTGTATATGTACCACAGCTTTCTTATCCATTCATCTGCTGATGGACATCTAGGTTGCAATTATTTGAAATTTTCTTAAAAGTTTCCTAGGATTTCTCCTTTTAATTTTGAATAAATGAATACATCTACAGGCTTATTACCTCTCCCCTATTTCTGATTTTAAAGGGAATGTTTATAGTGTTTAGAATTAGTTACCATATCTCCTTGTTTTCC
The DNA here is from genome assembly GCF_019923935.1 of Bubalus bubalis. Taxonomy (NCBI): domain Eukaryota; kingdom Metazoa; phylum Chordata; class Mammalia; order Artiodactyla; family Bovidae; genus Bubalus; species Bubalus bubalis. The sequence goes on along the minus strand of NC_059176.1, from coordinate 33,210,368 downwards.
AGGAGTAGTTATTATCATAGCACACTTACTAGTAATGCTACTTATAATAATCCTAGTTCCTTGAGAAGTAAATAGGATTTTTGCTTCTGAGAATGATATAGCAGACCATAGCAGGTCAATGATCTCTGTTCCACAACTAGAAAAAGTGGAGAAAATGAAAGAATCCTTTTCCCAAAGGATGATAAGACTTTGAGAACAATACAGATAAAGTCAATTTGTGAAGAGTGGAGTAACTTTCCAGAGTGAGGCAATGATCTCTAGCCATTGTTTTCTTTGTGGTAATTTTGGAATTTTGAAAATACAATGGAATTTTTCCTTAGACTGGCCAAGGAGACTCTACTGGAGGAAAGAAAAATCAGGAACCTTTTCAGTATCAAGTAGGGATGGAACAATTGACAAATTTAAGGGGCCACATGTTCACAAATTTTCACAACATAATGTTTTATGAATTTTGAAGATGCACTATGAATAGAGAAATTGAGCCAAAAGAGACTCAAATGTTTTGTACTGGCTAGTGGGCAACATGATTTATTGGGAAAGTGGGTAGCTTCAGGTACCTATCTGGACATCTGCCAGATTTTGAAACTTTGTAGGGAGCATTAATAGGGGAAACTCTAAAAAGCAGAGCTTAATAATATGAATTTTTTAAGTACTAAGGAAACAAACACCGGTCAATCTCTCAATTGACACATGGGAACTTCATGCCAGAAGAACAGAGTAAATCAGAGGTAGACTCTGTGATTAAATCTGCAATCAAGCCAGCTCAATTCCTTGATTATATTGGTATAATCAACTATTGAGCCACCTTGCAACAACAAAAGGAACTTTCTCTGATGGACTATAACACCACGTATCACCCTTTTAGTTCTTTTATAGGTAATATTTAAAAATAATACAAAATTACTAGAATTCAAAGAATAAAGAAAACATGTTGATAATAAAAAGGAAACCCAGACACTGGAAGTAGACTTCCACATGATCCAAATATCAGAGTTTTCAGACAAGAGATGTAATTGTGACTGAAATATTTAAAAAATAAGAAATATATGAACAAAAAACCAATAGAGATAATTTCAATAAAAATATGAATTCATAAAAATAATCAAATGAAAAGTCCATAGCTAAAAAAAAATTAAAAAATGAGTTTAGTAACACTTTACAAAGCAGGATACAGTATGAGTTAATTCAAAGATAGGTGAATAGAAAATATAGAAAATGCAGAGAGCAAAAAGCTGAGCATTTTCAAGATTTGATTAAAAGTACCAATCTATCCATTCAAAAAGTTTAGGAAATCCCAGGCAGAACAAATAGAAAGAAAACCACACCAAGGCTCAATCTATCAAAACTGTTAAGAATCAAAGGCATAAAAAGAAAAAAAAAGACCTTGTTTTCAAAGTAATACCAGAGTGATAGCTGACTTCTCAGAAGAAATGATGAAAGCCAGAAAAAAATTCGGTGATATTTGTAGAAAATAACTGTCAGCTAATATTTCCATTTCCAAAATGTGTCCTTAAAAAAAGGGTAAAATAAATTTTGAGACAAGCAAAGCGGAGACAGTTTGTCACTAGCCGACTTTCCCTAAAAGACCAAAAGGGAAGGGAAAATGCTCCCAGATGCAGTGCGGAAGTTCCATGAGGAATAAAGAATGCACACCAAACAAGATAAACATAGGCAAGTATAAAATATTATAGACTACCTACAATGGTAAATATAATATCAGGAAGGGTTAACATATCTAGAACTAAAAAGCATGACTATAAAATAAAAGGAAAATGAGATAACTGTAATTTAAAAGTTCTACACTTCTAGGTGATATCAAGAAAGTCGTAAGAATAAATATTTTATTAGATTGTATTGTCAGTGATGCATGTCGTAATATCGAGCAGAACCACCCATATGAATAGTAGAAGAATAAATAATATGCATCCTATTTCAAAGAAGCAAAAGAACTAATAAAAATATTTGATTTCATTCAGAAGAAAGAAAAGAGAACACAAAGTAGATTGACTAACTAAAGAACAGTAATAGCATATATATAAACCAAAACAAATATATTTTATGTAAATATTCTACATATTCTATTAAAATTATACACATTTTATTTAAAAATCCAAACAGTTGTATTCTTCTTATAAGAGAAATATTTCAAATGTAAGAACACAGAGATGTTAAAATCAATTAATTGAAAAAAATATATTGTGCAAATCCTAAACAGAAGTGAGCTGATTTAGCTATACTAAATGTTAGACAAAATAATCTTTAAGGCTGGAGGTACTAGAAATAAGGAAGGACACTTCATAGCAATAAAGGACTTCCCTGGTCGGCCCAGTGGTAAAGAACCCGCCTGCCAATGCAGGAGACACAGAAACACAGGTTCAATTCCTGGGTCAGGAAGATCCCCTAGAGAAGCACAAGGCAACCCACTCCAGTATTCTTGCCTGGAGAATCCCATGGACAGAGGAGCCTGGCAGGCTCCAGTCCACGGGGTCACAAAGAGTCTGATACAACTAAAGCAACTTAGCACAAATCAACAAGATCTCACAGCCTTAAGTCTGTATGCAACCAAAAACAAAACTTCAAACTGTACCAAACAGATATTGGCAAAATTAAAAGGAGAGGTAAACAAATCCACTGTATAGGAGGAAATAAATAAATCCACATCTCTGTCAGTGGCCGCTAATTAGACCAAAATCATGTACGCGTATATGAGATTTGAGCAATACGGTGAAATACTTGTCCTAATTTATATATATACAATTTATATGTATACACACATATATATGTGTGTTTTGTGTGTATATCTATATATAAACATATATAATGCATTTTAAAAGTTACAACTAATGGCAAAATTCACAAAAATTTTTTAGGCTCATATGATGCATTATTATCAGATCAGATCAGATCAGATCAGTCGCTCAGTTGTGTCTGACTCTTTGCGACCCCATGAATCGCAGCACGCCAGGCCTCCCTGTCTATCACCAACTCCCGGAGTTCACTCAGACTCATGTCCATCGAGTCGGTGATGCCATCCAGCCATCTCATCCTCTGTCGTCCCCTTCTCCTCTTGACCCCAACCCCTCCCAGCATCAGAGTCTTTTCCAATGAGTCAACTCTTCGCATGAGGTGGCCAAAGTACTGGAGTTTCGGCTTTAGCATCATTCCTTCCAAAGAAATCCCAGGGCTGATCTCCTTCAGAATGGACTGGTTGGATCTCCTTGCAGTCCAAGGGACTCTCAAGAGTCTTCTCCAACACCACAGTTCAAAAGCATCAATTCTTTGGCACTCAGCCTTCTTCACAGTCCAACTCTCACATCCATACATGACCACAGGAAAAACCATAGCCTTGACTAGACACACCTTTGTTGGCAAAGTAATGTCTCTGCTTTTGAATATGCTATCTAGGTTGGTCCTAACTTTCCTTCCAAGGAGTAGGAGTCTTTCAATTTCATGGCTGCAGTCACCATCTGCTGTGATTTTGGAGCCCAGAAAAATAAAGTCTGACACTATTTCCACTGTTTCCCCATCTATTTCCCATGAAGTGATGGGACCGGATGCCATGATCTTCGTTTTCTGAATGTTGAGCTTTAAGCCAACTTTTTCACTCTCCACTTTCACTTTCATCAAGACACTTTTTAGTTCCTCTTCATTTTCTGCCATAAGGGTAGTGTCATCTGCATATCTGAGGTTATTGATATTTCTCCTGGCAATCTTGATTCCAGCTTGTGCTTCTTCCAGCCCAGCGTTTCTCATGATGTACTCTGCATATAAGTTAAATAAACAGGGTGACAATATACAGCCTTGACGTATTCAAAAGTTTGAGATAATACAAATTATGCTCTATGACCATGATAATATTAAACTAGAATAAATAGTAAAAATGTAACTAGAGAAATTCCCTGTAATCCATTTGTCACAGAAGAATCCAGAATTAAAATTGTAAATTAAATTGAACTGAATATGAAGGATGGCACAGCATATTAAATCTTGTTTGTGGATGCTTAGTCACTTAAATCTTACGAGATGTACATAAAACAGATATCAAGAGTTACAACTAGAAAAACTTTAGTACCACTCCAAATTAAAGAAAGTGAAAGGAAAGGAACAATAAACATAATTCCCTTGAATTTTCTATGATCCAACAGATGTTGGCAATTTGATCTCTGGTTCCTCTGTCTTATTTAAATCCAGCTTGTAGATATGGAAGTTCTCTGTTCCCTACTGTTGAAGTCTAGCTTGAAGGATTTTGAGCATTACCTTGCTAGAATGTGAAATGAGCATAATTATGTAGTAGTTTGAACATTCTTTGGCATTGCCTTTCTTTGGGATTTTGGAGCCCAGAAATATAAAATCCATCACAGCTTCCACTTTTTCCTCTTCTATTTGCCATGAAATGATGGGACCAGATGCCATGATCTTAGAAAAGAACACATACAGCAATGACAATGAAAAGATTATGACTACAGGCAATATAAAAAAATTTCCATTTGATCAATTTGATCACCATATAAGTGTTTTAATTTTAATGTTACTTATAGGTTAGTTACAGATATCTTTTATCAGATTAAAGTTTCCAGTTCATTCCCAGTTGTTTAAATTGGGGTATGGGAAATTGTTTAAACAATTTTATTGTTTTATAAGGCACATACAGAAAAGTACATTAATCATAGGTTACAGCTCAAATAATTTACACAAAGTTAAAATGTATATGTAATCAACCCCTGGTCGAGAAGCATAACATTTATCAGGATTCTAGTAGCCCACCTCATGCCCTTTTTCTTTCACTGCCCACTATTTGCATCTGCCGAGGGTCACTGACATTCTCACTTCTAATGTTGTGTACTAGTTTATCTGTTTTTGAAATTTATATAAAAGAAATAATGGTGTATTTATCTGTTTATGGCATCTTTTGCTCAGTATTATGTCTACAAGATACATCCATTTTTTAAAAACCTCTTTATTTTATATTGGAGTATAGCTGATTAACAATGTTATCATAGTTTCAGGTGAACAGCGAAGGGACTCAGCCACATATATATGTGTATCCATTTGCCCCCAAACTCCCTTCCCATCCAGGCTGCCACATAACATTGAGCAGAGTTCCATGTGCTATAAAGTAGATTCTTGTTGGTTATCCATTTTAAATTTTGCAACGTGTACATGTCCATCCCAAATTTATCAGTAGTAGTGATAAAATCATATTTTTTCTAATACCTATCCTTGAATTCCTAGGATTGTCTTAATTCAGTTTAATATACTTTTTTACATTGAAAAAAATCAATCTTCTAATTTTAAGAATTATTAAATCTCCCTTAAGAAAGCACATCTACCTATATTCTTTCTCATTTTTCCCTTATGCAGTTTTCACATAATGTAATTTATTGCCAATTGCATGAAGTCAAGTCTTGCTATTTGAGTCTCAGGGAAACACTTTTAAGGCTTCCCTGATGTCTCAGCAGGTAAAGAATCCACCTTCAGTGCAGTAGACACAGGAGATGCAGGTTTGATCCCTGAGTCTGGAAGATCCCCTGAAGGAGAGCCTGGCAACCCACTCCAGTATTCCTGCCTGGAGAATCCCATGGAGAGAGGAATCTGGTGGGCTACAGATCACAGGGTTGCAAAGAGTCAGGCACGACTGAAGTGACCAAGCATGCACACGTGGGACTCTTTTAAAGGGAAAGATTATTTGTTAATTTGTGGGTTTATGGAGTTTGTAGATAAAGCTATTTTAGGCAATAATAAGATAGAGATAATAATATCTCTATCTCAATAATAGATAATAATCTCTCAATTATAGAGATAATAATATCTCTATTTATCTCAATAATAAAATAATAACCTGTCAATTATAGAGATAATAATATCTCTATTTATCTCAATAATAAAATAGAGAGAGAGAGTGTGTGTGTGTGTGTGTGTGTGTGCCTACATGTGCATGCCCACTAATCCATTCCAGTGGTTCTCAATCAAGGAGCCATTGTTTTTCTAAGGAGGCATCAAGGCAGTGTCTAAAGACATAAGTGTCACAAATCTAAGGATACTACAGGCATTTAGTGGATGGAGACAACCTAGACTGCCACATACCCAAAGTACAGGGCAGGCTCTGACTTCAAATAATTATTTGGTACAAAATGTCAATAGTACCAAGAATGAGAAACACTGATGTAAAACCGATTTGATTAATTTAATGACTGAAAGTTTGTTAATTAGCAAAATTTGCAAATTATATTTTTCTAGAAATGTAACTCTTCTTATTGAATGTTCATATATTCATTGGCTAACTTTGGTCTTAGTTTTTCTCTTACTATTGGGCTGACCAGAAAGTGCCTTTGGTTTTTAAGTAAAAATAAAAGACATTTTTTCATTTTCAGCAAGAACTTCACTGAACTACATAAATAGTTACCATTTATTTCCACTACCTTCTGCCACTTTCTGACAACTTCATAATTCTATCTTCCCAAAACTTTTTGAGAAAAGAATGATTTAAGGTGCCTTTTACAGTCTTCCAGGGTATTGAACTTTTTTCCATTAAGGTAATTTTATAAAGACCAAAATAAATGCAAATCTGAAGGTTCAATGGCTGGCGAATATGGTAGATGAATCAGAACTTCCTAGCCATGCTATAGCAGTTTTTAGATGGTCATCAGAGAAATGATGACCTGAGTTATCCTGATAGGTTGTGCATTTTCTGTAGGTCAATACTGAAATCAAATTGATTATATTCTTTGCAGCTGAAGATGTAGATGCTCTATACAGTCAACAAAAGCAAGACCTGGAGCTGACTGTGACTCAGATCATGAGCTCTTATTGAAAAATTCAAGTTTAAATTGAACAAAGTAGGGAAAGACACTAGACTATTCAGGTATGACCTAAATCAAATCCATTATGATTAGGGATGGAGGTGATAAATATCTAAGGGATTAGATCTGGTAGACAGAGTGCCTGAGGAGCTACAGATAGAAGTTCCTAACATTGTATAGGAGATAGTGACCAAAACATCCCAAAGAAAAAGAAATGAAAGAAGGCAAAATGACTGTTTGAGGAGGCCTTATAAATAGCTGAGAAAAGAAAAGTAAAAGGCAAAGCAGAAAGGAAAATATATACTAAATTGAATGCAGAGTTCCAAAGAATAGCAAGGAGAGATAAGAAAGCCTTTCTTAAGTGAACAATGCAAAGAAATAGAGGGAAACAATAGAGTAGAAAAGACTAGAGATCTCTTCAAGAAAAATAGAGATACTAAGGTAACATTTCATGCAAAATGGACAAAATAAAGGCCAAAAATGGCAAGAATCTAACAGAAGCAGAAAAAATTAAAAAGAGGTGCCAAGAATACACAAAAGAGCTATACAAAAAGGTCTTAATGACTCAGATAACCACGATGGTGTGATCACTCACAGAGAGCCAGACATCCTGGAGTGTAAAGTCAAGTGGGCCTTAGGAAAAATTACTATGAAAAAAGCTACAGGAGATGATGGAATTCCAGCTGAGCTATTTAAAATCCTAAAAGGTGATGCTGTTAAAGTGCTGCACTCAGTATGCCAGCAAATTTGAAAAACTCAGCAGTGGCCACAGGACTGGAAAAGGTCAGCTTTCATTCCAATCTGTATAAAGGCAATGCCAAAGAAGGTTCAAACTATAGCACAATTGCACTCATTCCACATGCTAGCATGGTAATGCTCCAAATTACCTCGACTTCATTAGTATATGAAGCAAGAATTTCCAAACGTACAAGCTGGATTTAGAAAAGGCAGAGGAACCAGAGATCAAATTGCTAACATTCCTTGGATCATAGGTGGAGCCAGGGAGATCTAGGAAAAAATTCTGCTTCATTGACTATGTTAAAGCCTTTGACTGTGTGGATCACAACAAGTTATGGAAAGTTCTTAAAGAGATTGGAATACCAGACCACCTTACTTGTCTCCTGAGAAACCTGTATGCAGGTCAGAAAGCAACATGGATCCAGTGACTGGTTCAAAATTGTGAAGGAGTGTGCCAAGGCTGTATATTGTAACCCTGCTTATTTAACTTATATGCAGGGTAAATCATGTGAAATGGTGGACTAATGAATCACAAGCTGAAATCAAGATTGCAGGGAAAAAATCAGCAATCTCAGACATACAAAATGATACCACCCTAATGGCAGAAAGCAAAGAGTAACTAAAGAGCCTCCTGGTGAAGGTGAAAGAGGGAAGTAAAAAAGCTGGCTTGAAACTCAACTTTCAAAAAACTAAGATCATAGCATCTGGTACTATCATTTCATGGCAAATAGTTGGGGGAAAAGTGGAAATAGTGACAGATTTTATTTTCTTGGGCTCCAAAATCACTGCAGATGGTAATTACAGCCATGAAATTAAAAGACACTTGCTCCTTGGAAGACAAGCTATGACAAACCTAGACAATGTATTAAAAAGCAGAGACATCACTTTGCTGACAGATGTCTGCATAGTCAAAGCAGTGGTTTTCCCAGTAGTCATGTATGGATGTGAGAGTTGGACCATAAAGAAAGCTGAGCACTGAAGAATTGATATTTTCAAACTGTGGTGCTGGAGAAGGCTCTTGAGAGTCCTTTGGAGAGCAAGGAGATCAAACCAGTCAATCCTAAAAGAAATCAACACGGAATATTGGGAGGACTGATGCTGAAGCTGAAGCTCTAATACTTTGGCCACCTGATGCAAAGAGCTAACTCACTGGAAAAGACCCTGATGCTGGGAAAGATTGAGGGCAAGAGCAGAAGTGGGTGACAGAGGATGAGATGGTTGGATGACATCACTGACTCAATGGACATGAGTTTGAGCAAACTCAGGGAGATAGTGAAGGACAGGGAATCCTGGTGTGTTGTAGTTCATGAGATCGCAAAGAGTGGATATTACTGAGCAACTTAAGGACAACAATTCTGGATGCTTTTTAGAGTGCTACTTTCAGTTTTCTAATTGGAGCAGTACTTGTTGGAATTAATTATCTGGTTTTCCAGAAAGAGTTCATAGTAGAGGACTACCTTCCAGTCCCACTATATACACAACATCACCTTCTTGGAAGAAGACCAGCCTTTGTTGTGCTTGATGTTTGGCTTGCCCCACAATCTCTTCCATTCCTTATTATTGTACAAAATCTTTTATCACCCATCACAGTATGTTTTTAAAATGGGATATTTTCATTACATTAAACTAGAGAATTGCATGTGGAAATATGGTGAAGTTTTTTTTTTTTTTTTGGCTTAACTTAATGTGGATCCCAAATATAGAAGTGATTAAGTTAACCATGCTGATGGAAATGATTTTCAGGGCTTGATTTTGATATTTTGAGTATGTTCTCTATCTCCGACCTGATATAATGTTGATTGTTCTCAATGAATATCTCAATTTGATCACTGTTAACTTCATTTGGCCTACCTGATCATGGAGCATCATTCAGAGAGAAATCTCCAGCATGAAACTGTGACCCTTTTGACATGATCAATCAGTCACTGAACCTTCTCCATACACTCTTCAAGTCTTTTTTGCACTTCATTTGTGTTTTTATCTTTCTTCAAATAATAAAGTATAATATGCTGAAAATGTTGCTTGTTTTCTTCCATCTTCAACATTAAAATGGCTCCAAAAATTCACCAATTTTGATGTCTTTTAAACGTACACTGATATGGTAGCTGTCACAATACAATCTAAGAAAATTGTTTTGAGTAAAGTTAAAGACAACTAAGCATTACTGGGATTCCCTGGTGGCTCAGACAGTAAAGTGTCTGCCCGCAATGCGGGAGACCTGGGTTTGATCCCTGGGTCAGGAAGATCCCCTGGAGAAGGAAGTGGCAACTCACTCTGGTACTCTTGCCTAGAAAATTCCATGGATGGAGGAGCCTGGTGGGCTACAGTCCATGGGGTCACAAAGAGTCGGACACGACTGAGTGACTTCACTTTCACTTTCTTTCTTTCAAGCATTACTAGAGCCATCTTGGGCTTCCCTGGCAGTTCAGACAATAGAGAATCTGCCTGCAGTGCAGGAGACCTGGGTTCAGTCCCTGGGTTGGGAAGATCCCCAGGAGGAGGGCATGGCAGCCCATACCAGTATTCTCACCTGGAGAATTCCCAAGGATAGAGGAGCCTGGCTGGCTACAGTCCATGGGATCACAGAGTCAGGCATGACTGAGTGACTAAGCACAGCACAGAGCTATCTTACAGAAAAAAAAAAAAAAGAATGAATGTTTAGGACAACACAATATTTTTAATCTCTGCTATAATTGTAGCTCTGTTTGTTATTTATTGGGCTTCCCAGGTGGCTCAGATGGTAAAGAATCTGCTTGCAATGCAGGAGACATAGGTTCAATCCCTGGGTCAGGAAGATCCCCTGGAGGAGGGAATGGCAACCCACTCCAGTATTCTTGCCTGGGGAATTCTATCATCAGATGAACCTGGTGGGCTACAGTCCATTGGATTGCAAAGAGTTGGACATGACTGAGTGACTAACCCTTCTGTCAGTCCTGGAAAATGCAAACAATACTAAATTTGTTATTGACTGGTTCCAAATAGGAAAAGGAGTACGTCAAGGTTGTATATTGTCACCCTGCTTTTTAACTTATATGCAGAGTACATCATGAGAAACGCTGGACTGGAAGAAGCACAAGCTGGAATCAAGATTGCCGGGAGAAATATCAATAGCCTCAGATATGCAGATGACACCACCCTTATGGCAGAAAGTGAAGAGGAACTCAAAAGCGTCTTGATGAAAGTGAAAGTGGAGAGTGAAAAGTTGGCTTAAAGCTCAACATTCAGAAAATGAAGATCATGGCATCCAGTCCTATCACTTCATGGGAAATAGATGGGGAAACAGTGGAAACAGTGTCAGACTTTACTTTTTTGGGCTCCAAAATCACTGCAGATGGTGACTGCAGCCATGAAATTAAAAGACTCTTACTCCTTGGAAGGAAAGTTATGACCAACCTAGATACCATATTCAAAAGCAGAAATATTATTTTGCCAACAAAGGTCCATCTAGTCAAGGCTATGGTTTTTCCTGTGGTCATGTATGGATGTGAGAGTTGGACTGTGAAGAAGGCTGAGTGCCGAAGAATTGATGCTTTTGAACTGTGGTGTTGGAGAACATTTGAGAGTCCCTTGGACTGCAAGGAGATCCAAAAGTCCATTCTGAAGGAGATCAGCCCTGGGATTTCTTTGGAAGGAATGATGCTAAAGCTGAAACTCCAGTACTTTGGCCACCTCATGCAAAGAGTTGACTCATTGGAAAAGATTCTGATGGTGGGAGGGATTGGGGTCAAGAGGAGAAGGGGACGACAGAGGATGAGATGGCTGGATGGCATCACTGACTCGATGGACGTGAGTCTGGGTGAACTCCGGGAGTTGGTGATGGACAGGGAGGCCTGGCATGCTGTGATTCATGGGGTTGCAAAGAGTCAGACACGACTGAGTGACTGAACTGAACTGAACTGAACAAATTTACTTAAAGATTAAAAATGGAATCCTTAAAAAAAAAAAAGGAATCCTTGAAAGTGTTGAGTTATCAGATGCCAAAAATTAATTTCTAACTTAAGAATAAATGAATAATTTAATGACTAGATATAACACTAGAATAAAGGAAAAATATGAAGAAGAAGACGTCTTTGAAAAATCAAGAAACAGCATTTTTAGGCATTTTGGTTTTAAGAATTATTGTACAGTCACTTCAGAACTCCCAGGATGAAAGAGTTTCAACTCTTTTCAATCTTTGTCATTCAGGTTGATTGAAATTTTTTGGAGAGACAAATTGATCTAACTTTGGTTATGTGCTCACATCTTATCTAGTAGAAGCAGAGAATCTTTATGGAAAGTCTAACAAGGATTTACAAGGAGAAAACTTGGTTTTTGTATCAGTTAGATTCGATGCCAACCATACTCTAACAAATGACAACAAAAAAATATCATTGCTATATAACAATAAACAATTATTTCTTATTCATGTCTCAGTGGGTCAACTGGGGCTTGGCTGCTCTTGGCATGACTTACCTGGGCTTGGCTCCAGAACAGGTGGTGTTTTAGCTCTGCTTCATATGCCTCTTTGCATTCCCCTGATAGCTCAGTTGGTAAAGAATCCACCTGCAATGCAGGAGACCCAGGTTCAATTCCTAGGTAGGAAAGATCCGCTGGAGAAGGGATAGGCTATGCACTCCAGTATTCTGGGGCTTTCCTTTGGCTCAGATGGTAAAGAATCCGCCTTCAATGTGGGAGACTTGGGTTTGATAACTGGGTTGGGAAGACCCCTTGGAGAAGGGAATGATTACCCACTGTAGTATTCTGGCCTGGAGAATTCCATGGACTGCATAGTCCATGGGGCTGTGAAGAGTCAGACTTGACTGAGTGACTTTCACTTTCACGTGTCTCTAAGGTTTTTGGAACCCATGCACTGCCTTGGGACATCTTTTCTCATGCCCGTTGCTGAAGGGCACAGACAGCACTAATACTAATATGTTTGAAGCATTCTGGGTCATGGGAGAAGGCAATGGCACCCCACTCCAGTACTGTTGCCCGGAAAACCCCATGGATGGAGGAGCCTGGTAGGCTGCAGTCCATGGGGTCGCTAAGAGTCGGACACGACTGAGCGACTTCACTTTCACTTTTCACTTTCATGCATTGGAGAAGGAAATGGCAACCCACTCCAGTGTTCTTGCCTGGAGAATCCCAGGGATGGAGAAGCCTGGTGGGCTGCAGTCCATGGGGTCGCACAGAGTCGGACACGACTGAAGCGACTTGGCAGCAGGCAGCAGTGTCATGGCTACTAACATTCTGTTGATCAGAGCAAATAACATAGTCAATCCCATGTCAATGAGGTGGGGAAGTACACTGTGCCCACTATTGGAAGAAACACCAAGGATAAGAATGCAGAAAATGGGGAATACTGAGAATAAAAACCCAATTTGCTCTCACTTTTTAAAGGGTAATTGAATTCTTTATCAAAAGATGGACAAAAAGATGCTTGACTGGAAAAAACTTCATATGTACAACACAAGGTCTAAGATACGACTTTAGAAGTACACTAGAAAAAGAAGTCAATATAGAAGAGATTGAGAAAGCTAATTTCTGTTAACTATATTTTAGAAAAGAAAAAGTTTATTTTTTTGAGGCATGCATAATTTAATTCTATAATGTAATTAGGTTCCAGTTTAGTCTCTTGGTGTGAAGAAATCTGATAGTAAAATTTTCAAAGATAATCTAAAGGACATCAAGATACTTTACCCTTTGTTTTATATTTTTCTTTCCTTTGAAAACATTTATTTACCCTGAATAAGCCAAATTAAAATGTACATGATTTCAATCATAATGCGAAAAGAAGTGCTCTGTAGTTTGGGGACGTTTTTAGTGCAATCTTGGATTATCTTCACACAATAACTTTATTCACTAATTCTCCACTATGCTCTACTTTCTTGATTCGTAATGGTATTAAAAAAACATAGGGCCTTATAAAACAGGTTGCATTTAAGGTATTATGTGAATACGTACTCCTTAAGGGGGAAGGATCTTCAAAAGTTCAATCCTTAAGTAAGTTGAAAGGAGAAGATTTAAGTTTCAGGGCTGAGGAGGAAGGTGTTGGAAAGTAGCAGGGACATACCCTTTCAGGAACATATCCCTTAAAAGCAACCCTCTTAAATTCACTTGCATAGTGTCTTAATTGCCTAGACTCTATATGCTTGATGTCAGTTACCTAATTATTTTCCATATTGGACTTGTCCCCCAAACCCTTGCTTACATTTCCATGTGATGTGGCTCTTAAATATTTCTTAGGTTTCTTCTCTTCTCAGTCCTCCAATATCTGGTATCTGGACCTAATGTCCAGGACAGTGTTCAGTACACTAAGTGTGCTCCTTAAATTTCAAAGACAGAGGAAAGCAGAAGAGAAGGTCTCCATTGTCAGTGTACTCTCAAGGGAAAGCATTCTAAAAGCGCCCATCTCTAGATTCTCCCAGGAGTGCACGACACTGTATACTTTCAGATGATGAGGATTTGGCTTTACAGTTCCGCTTTAGAGATTCAGAGTTCCTGTTTGTTATGATTGTCCCCTCTTGGGCTTGTCTGCCTCTTCCTTCTTCTAAGCATGACAGTGATATCAGCTGAATTTCACTCCAGCCTTTCTCCTGAAATTGGAAGCTTTGTATTTCCCCCTTGGCTCCAAGGATCCAATTTAAATGCTGTTTCAGCCTCTTGCTGCACAGGGAACCTACAGGATATATTCTGTCTGCCTTTGCCATGGAGGAGAGGCCTATCAAGCATGTGGTAGAAAACCTAAGGGGCTTGCTTTACACTGGAATTGGCCAGTGCACTGAGCAGCTTGCTTCAGCCCTTTATTGCAAACATGTTAATTCAGGCTTAGTTATGCTAAAACCTTGAAGGCCTGCCCTTTAAAAATTAAATCTGTTCTTTCACACAAATATTGGCTGAATATAAATTATACTGAGGTCCTAACTAAAGCTCTGGCACAGCTGTGAGAATAGCTAAGCACAAATTAGCTAGCTTAGCCTGAAAAACTGCCCATGGCATGGGGGGAGTGGAACTTTGTTCACATGTGTTTTGCTTTGAATCGTGTCAAATTGCTGTCATGGCAAAGGACTGTTTCCTGAATAGTTTTTCAGAGCTCCGTGCCTTCGAAACTGATCCACCTGCAAATAGGCTTTATCAGAAAGATTTTGGGGGTCCAAATGTGTAACATACAGTGATCTCAGGTTATTTGTATGTTTGAATATTCATTGTTTGGATCTCCTATGTTTGAATTGGTGTTAACAATTTAATATTATATTAAGTTAATCCTGGGAAATTGTTATTATTCAACCATTTTTGATGTATGAATGTAGCATAGATTTCACATGGTTCAAGCTAATAGCTTTGATTTCTAAAACCAAATTAATTTCTATTTTAGTGTTCTAAATATCTAAATCACTAATTTATCAATCAGTTCATTAATATGAACAGTGGGGAAACTGGCCATCTTGAGTTCCCTTTTGAAGCCCTAGAGCTTTTTCTTTGACTGATGGAGTTCTTCAGGATGGACAGGAGTCTTTGTGCTCTTTTCTTTATATTTACCAAGGCAGCCATACTGAGGGCTAGGGACTTCATGTTTTTTCCTTTTCTCTGGCTTCTCTCTTTCATGAAAAGTCCTCATTCTGTTCTCTCTTCTTAACTGATATCTTTAATTGGATGAGAAAAGTTCTTCAAAGTTTTCCTAGGACAGAGTTCTGAAGAGAAACCTAGGCTTCTCTGCTTGTAAGTCCTAGAAGCCAGAATCAGCTCAAGCAGCTGCTACTTACTTCTGAGCCAGTCTTCTTCCCTGGCAAGAATCAGACAGAAACCTCCTTTTTAACTAATGGTGTAATTGTGAGGTTACCTAACCTATTTAAGCATCAGTTTAAGCATTGGTAAAATGGGGTTAAATACCACCTACCTCACAGGACTAATGTAATGTTTAAATCTGTATATAAGCCATGAAACATTGTTCTCTGTTTATAGTATATACTCAGTAAATATTACCTCCTTTTTCTCTCTCTAGGTTCTTCAAACTCAAGACAAATTTTAAGTGGAGGGTTACACAGTATTACTTTGGGAAAATTCTATTTTCATTGGAAACTCAGAGTTAGAAAAGAGCCTTGGAATGCAAAATGTAGGGATTGAAATATCAATGAATCTCAAATATTTATAGTCCAAATCATTTTTTTTTTCTTTCCTGTAGGCTTTGTATTAGTCCATGAGAAGAGATGAAGAGAAGTAAATTTTCAATTCAAGGCTTGAGAATACATTTTACACACACTGTATATAACATTTCCACAGATGGGATTTAAACTATCTTGGAATCATGGTAATGCAGTGGAGGACTTCTGTGTAGTTTCAGATGTTTTAGTTTTTTTTTTTTTTTTTTCTTCTGATAATGTTAGATTCCTGTTAAAAGTTTTCTTGTTAAATGAACTTTGGCTTAGAATTAATGTTTTCTGTCGAGACTTCCCCTAGAAAATATAGCAATTGTATCACTATCAGTTCAGTTCAGTTCAGTCGCTCAGTCATGTCCGACTCTTTGCGACCCCATGAATCGCAGCACACCAGGCCTCCCTGTCCATCACCAACTCCCGGAATTCACCCAGACTCATGTCCATCAAGTCAGTGATGCCATCCAGCCATCTCATCCTTTGTCGTCCCCTTCTCCTCCTGCCCCCAATCCCTCCCAGCATTAGAGTCTTTTCCAATGAGTCAACTCTTTGCATGAGGTGGCCAAAGTACTGGAGTTTCAGCTTTAGCATCATTCCTTCCAAAGAAATCCCAGGGCTGATCTCTGTCAGAAGGCACTGGTTGGGTCTCCTTGCAGTCCAAGGGATTCTCAAGAGTCTTCTCCAACACCATAGTTCAAAGGCGTCAATTCTTCGGCGCTCAGCTTTCTTCACAGTCCAACTCTCGCATCCATATATGACCACAGGAAAAACCATAGCCTTGACTAGATGAACCTTTGTTGGCAAAGTAATATCTCTGCTTTTGAATATGCTATCTAGGTTGGTCATAACTTTCCTTCCAAGGAATAAGTGTCTTTTAATTTCATGGCTACAGTCACCATCCGCAGTGATTTTGGAGCCAAAAAAAATAAAGTTTGACACCGTTTCCCCATCTATTTCCCATGAAGTGATGGGACTGGATGCCATGATCTTCGTTGTCTGAATGTTGAGCTTTAAGCCAACTTTTTCACTCTCCACTTTCACTTTCATCAAGAGGCTTTTTAGTTCCTCTTCACTTTCTGCCATAAGGGTGGTGTCATCTGCATATCTAAGGTTATTATTTCTCCCCTCAATCTTGATTCCTGCTTGTTCTTCTTCCAGTCCAGCGTTTCTCATGTACTCTGCATAGAAGTTAAATAAGCAAGGTGACAATATACAGCCTTGACGTACTCCTTTGCATCACTATACGAGTATGCTAATGGCTTCCCTTGTGGCTCAGCTGGTAAAGAGTCTGCCTGCAATGCAGGAGACCTGGGTTCGATTCCCGGGTTGGGAAGATCCCTTAGAGAAGGGAAAGGCTACCCACTCCAGTATTCTGCCCTGGAGATTTCCATGGACTGTATAGTTCATGGGGTCGCAGAGAATTGGACACAACTGAGTGACTTTCACTTCACTTCACTTCAATCAGGATACACCTACTAATTTGTCAATGGCCAGTTTTTAAAAGATTTTATCATCTAGTTTCCACTATTGCTATTGGATATAAAGCTGTGTCCCTCACATTTTTCACATCACAAAGTGGGTGTTAAGGACATCCATTTTCATGGAATGAAATTATTTTATGAACATGATTAACTAAAATATATGACATGGAAATAAAATTCTTACACAAAAGTACTTGTATATTATCAAGAAAAATTATTTTTACTTTAAAGAAGTTGTATTCTGGCCAAAAGATAGTTCAAACAGTGTGCTATTATCTAAATAGCCAATCTGTTTTTAGATTGATGATTTTATGTTTACAAAGTAAAAATATTCCTTTGGAGACATTTTCATTAGCTGCTCTGCAGAAACTTTTGTTCCCGTTGATGATCCCACTTTTTAATGGTGCATTAAATATATACTGAGGCTTTTAGATTAGCTAACAGTGCACAGTAAATTTGTGAAAGACACATACTAGAACATGCAAGCAGGTCTTTTATGGAAGATCATTAATGTATTCTATGTTATGCTTTTCAGATTATTTATAATTTTTACCTACTGAGGAAAATGAATGTCATTGACCATTGGAATCAGTTTTTGTAAAACTATATCTCTGTGTCTTCCATGTCTCTGTAAACTGTCAGATGTGTAAGAGTGGTATACTTAGGAATGGGGGCACGAAGGATCAAGGTAATGATTTACAGAATGGTTCTGTTGCTGGAGAATGGACAATGGGGGGCATTCTACCATCAGATTGTCAATGGATGCAAATGAAGGGGAATCTTGTATTGATACTGACATATATTTGGGAATGAAGAATCTCAGAATGTTAACGGAGCAAAGGGACTAAAAAAATAGAGGGAAATAACAGAGAGAAATGGACAGATATGTGTGGTTTCCTATCTTCTCTACTTTGTTATGGTAGCTTACAATTATTTTATTAAATTCCATTGAGAAATGAAGATATAAAAAAATTAGGTCATTTTGTAATCTAATAATACTCAGTTTATTTTGGTATATAGTATTCTAGATCTAGGTCTTGGAACAATTCTCAGTGGATATTCTACATACATCCTTAAACTCTTCATCATTCAGCAAGGCTTTGTGACACTAAGCCTCTAGACAGACACACAAAGATAAAATTCAAAAATCTGTGTTGGATTGGTAAAGCAGGATCTTTTCAGTCATTACTAATTTCATTTAGAATAAGAATTCCCCTGAAGAGCTCAGTCTTACTGTCTAGGTAACAGAATCCTATTTAAACTAAGAGTACTGGAAAAAGGTTTTATAAAGCATGAGATTTATAAATAAGCAAAAACTGGGATGGGAATATCTGACCACCTTATGTGAAATAGTAGTCTATATTGATGATGCTAATGTTAACTACTAAGCTCTTGTTACTGGGATATTGCCTGTATCCCTGGCCAACTTTAGTTGGAACAGTAATATTTTTGGATCTGGTTTCTTCTTTAGTCAGCCTTTGATATGTTTTTCTACAATATAAATGTTAATTTGTCTCATGGAGAGAGTCTTTCAAGTTCATCCCTTATGGACTTTTGGCCTCACCAATACAGATTTCATCAATGCTGTTGAATAGTTCTATTTTACATAATTCTGTTTCTAATACTGTTTCATAGATGAACACAGTGCAAGAAATTTTAGAAGTCTGGAAGATCATCTCTCCTTATCTGAAATAGACTCAGTTCAGTTGAATCGCTCAGTGGTATCTGACTCTTTGTGACACCATGAATCGCAGCACACCAAGCCTCCCTGTCCATCACCAACTCCCAGAGTTCACCCAGACTCAAGTCCATCAAGTCAGTGATGCCATCCAGCCATCTCATCCTCTGTTGTCCCCTTCTCCTCCTGCCCCCAATCCCTCCCAGCATCAGAATCTTTTCCAATGAGTCAACTCTTTGCATGAGGTGGC
Source organism: Bubalus bubalis (assembly GCF_019923935.1). Taxonomy (NCBI): domain Eukaryota; kingdom Metazoa; phylum Chordata; class Mammalia; order Artiodactyla; family Bovidae; genus Bubalus; species Bubalus bubalis. The sequence continues at coordinate 33,191,289 of NC_059176.1, read as the reverse complement.
CAAAGTACTGGAGTTTCAGCTTTAGCATCATTCCTTCCAAAGAAATCCCAGGGCTGATCTCTGTCAGAAGGCACTGGTTGGACCTCCTTGCAGTCCAAGGGACTCTCAAGAGTCTTCTCCAACACCAGAGTTCAAAAGCATCAATTCTTCTGTGCTCAGCCTTCTTCACAGTCCAATTCTCACATCCATACATGACCATTGGAAAAACCATAGCCTCAACTAGATGGACCTTTGTTGTCAAAGTAATATTTCTGCTTTTTAATATGCTATCTACGTTAGTCATAACTTTCCTTCCAAGGAGTAAACGTCTTTTAATTTTATGACTGCAATCACCATCTGATTTTGGAGCCCCCAAAAATAAAGTCTGACACTGTTTCCACTGTTTCCCCATCTATTTCCCATGAAGTGATAGGACTGGATGCCATGATCTTCATTTTCTGAATGTTGAAACTTTTTCACTCTCCTATTTCACTTTCAATAAGAGACTTTTTAGTTCCTCTTCCCTTTCTGTCATAAGGGTGGTGTCATCTGCATATCTGAGGTTATTGATATTTCTCCCGGCAATCTTGATTCCAGCTTGTGATTCTTCCAGCCCAGCGTTTCTCATGATGTACTCTGCATAGAAGTTAAATAAATAGGGTGACAATATATAGCCTTGATGTACTCCTTTTCCTATTTGGAACCAGTCTGTTGTTCCATGTCCAGTTCTAACTGTTGCTTCCTGACCTGCATACAGATTTCTTAAGAGGCAGGTCAGGTGCTCTGGTATTCCCATCTCTTGAAGAATTATCCACAGTTTATTGTGATCCACACAGTCAAAGGCTTTGGCATAGTCAATAAAGCAGAAATAGATGATTTTCTGGAACTCTCTTGCTTTTTCCATGATCCAGCAGATGTTGGCAATTTGATCTCTGATTCCTCTGCCTTTTCTAAAACCAGATTGAATATCTGGAAGTTCACAGTTCATGTATTGCTGAAGCCTGGCTTGGAGACTTTTGAGTATTACTTTACTAGCGTGTGAGATGAATGCAATTGTGTGGTAGTTTGAGCCTTCTTTGGCATTGCCTTTCTTTGGGATTGGAATGAAAACTGACCTTTTCCAGTCCTGTGGCCACTGCTGAGTTTTCCAAATTTGCTGGCATATTGTGTGCAGTACTTTCACAGCATCATCTTTCAGGACTTGAAATAGCTCAGCTGGAATTCCATCACCTCCACTAGCTTTGTTTGTAGTGATGCTTTCTAAGGCCCACTTGACTTCACATTCCAGGATGTCTGGCTCTAGGTCAGTGATCACACTATCGTGATTATCTTGGTCATGAAGCTCTTTTTTGTACAGTTCTTCTGTGTATTCTTGCCACCTCTTCTTAATATCTTCTGCTTCTGTTAGGTCCATACCATTTCTGTCCTTTATTGAGCCCATCTTTGCATGAAATGTTCCCTTGGTATCTCTAATTTTCTTGAAGAGATCTCTAGTCTTTCCCATTCTGTTGTTTTCCTCTATTTCTTTGCGCTGATCACTGAGGAAGTCCTTTTTATCTCTCCTTGCTATTCTTTGGAACTCTGCATTCAGATGCTTATATCTTTCCTTTTCTCCTTTGCTTTTCGATTCTCTCCTTTTCATAGCTATTTGTAAGGCCTCCTCAGGCAGCCATTTTGCTTTTTTGATTTCTTTTCCATGGGGATGGTCTTGATCCCTGTCTCCTGTACAATATCACGAACCTCATTCCATAGTTCATCAGGCAGTCTGTCTATCAGATCTATTCCCTTAAATCTATTTCTCACTTCCACTGTATAATCATAAGGGATTTGATTTAAGTCATACCTGAATGGTCTACTAGTTTCCGTACTTTCTTCAATTTAAGTCTGAATTTGGCAATAAGGAGTTCATGGTCTGAGCCACAGTCCGCTCCCAGTCTTGCTTTTGCTGACTATATAGAGCTTCTCCATCTTTGGCTGCAAAGAATACAATCAATCTGATTTCGGTGTTGACCATCTGGTGATGTCCATGTGTAGAATCTTCTCTTGTGTTGTTGGAAGAGGATGTTTGCTATGACCAGTGCTTTCTCTTGGCAAAACTCTATTAGCCTTTGCCCTGCTTCATTCTGTACTCCAAGGCCAAGATTGCCTGTTACTCCAGGTATTTGTTGACTTCCTACTTTTGCATTCCAGTCCCCTGTAATGAAAATGACATCTTTTTTGGGTGTTAGTTCTAAAAGGTCTTGTAGGTCGTCATAGAACCATTCAACTTCAGCTTCTTCAGCGTTACTGGTTGGGGCATAGGCTTGGATTACTGTGATATTGAATGGTTTGCCTTGAAACCAAACAGAGATCTTTCTGTCATTTTTGAGATTGCATCCAAGTACTACATTTCAGACTCTCTAGTTGACCATGATGTCTACTCCATTTCTTCTAAGGGATTCTTGCCCACAGTAGTAGATACAATGGTCATCTGAGTTAAATTCATCCATTCCAGTCGATTTTAGTTCACTGATTCCCAGAATGTCAAGGTTCACTCTTGCCATTTCCTGTTTGACCACTTTCAATTTGCCTTGATTCATGGACCTGACATTCCAGGTTCCTATGAAATAGACTCATGCTTACTATAATCAGATCTTCTAAAAGAACACAATCCTTGTGACTGTCTTCTGAAGCAGGTCTTAAGAGACTTTCCTGACTTTTAATGATAGAAAAGACCTTCTAGGTGTTATGTAGCTCTTATCCCCCAGAGCTGGGTTGTAGTTGCTTTAGAGAAGCACGTGTTCGAATTTCATATGATTTCTATGTTTTAAAGTCAGTGCTAAGTTTCACAAATGAAGTGACCATCAAGACTTGTAAAGTATGAAAGATAAGCCATTACTATCATTGATTTAGAAAATAACACTGAATAAAATAAAAACATAAATAGAGTTAGTACCTCTAAACCTAGGCTGTTTTATTTCCTAATACTTAGGTAATAATCAGAGACCCATAATAGATATATCTTGACAGATAAACATCTATTTCCATATTAGAACTTTCATTTGTTGTTTTTTTATTTGCTAGGTCATGTCCAACTCTTTGTGACCCCGTGGACTGCATCATGCCAAGCTTCCCTGTCCTTCATAACTTTGCTCAAACTCATGTCCACTGAGCTGGTGATGCCATCCAGCCATCTCATCCTCTGTCACTGCCTTCTCCTCCTGCCCTCAGTGTTTCCCAGCATCAGGGTCTTTTTCATTGAGCTGTCTCTTCACATCAGGTGGCCAAAGTATTGGAGCTTCAGCTTCAGCATCAGTCTTACTCTTGATCAGAGCTTTCACAGATAATCATAATTCTGGAAAAAAATTGTGTAATTTCCTCTAAGTGGAAGGAAGGTTGAACAAATCACTAGTTTCAAATAACTATAGATGGAAACCCAATATCCTCAGCTGCTCTAAATGATATAAATGAAGCTGAGTGAGAGGGCTGAGATGCACCTCTTGCTGGCTTTTGCCCTTGGTCAACCTGCCAAATCCCACCTACTCCTGAGAAAATGTAGTTTATAACATCTGTAACGTCCAGAATAGAGCTAATTGCTATTTTCACAATAAGTTGTTGGTGAAGAGTTAATGACTTGATAAATGGAACTGTTAATTCAATGCAAATTATATGGACAGCCTGTGTCTTTGGTGATATTTATTTACTTAGGCAATGATTATCTAACCATTGCTTCTACAAATTATTAAATCCATATCAAGAATTGTTACAAGTTTTTCTGCCAAGGACTTTTTATTATGAGTGTTCCAATTACACGAAGGAGGAACATGTTTTGAAATTTGATATTAATTTATAAATTAGCTTTATAAATGTACAGTGACTATATGTTCTGTTCTGTCAATGTGTTATATAATTTTTACCTCCTGAAAGTTCAGATTCACTATTTTAGATTATATTTTTTCATTATTTTGTGTTCTAAAGGAGCTATTAAATGAATTCAATTATTTTCTTTTAGTGGATATTTGAAAAGAAAATTGTTGGCTGTCTCTTCAAGTAAAGTAAACATATGCAACAGTAAGGATATCAGTACCATTCAGTGTCTGTAGGCTTCTACTCTTGACTGAATGTTGTTTAATAGTGTTCTAAGGTCATGATTTCTGCTGCAGGTCATCATCATCATTCATATGTATTAAGCGCTTCTAAAGTAATGGGCTATCTGTCTATCGTCTATCTCTGTGCACTCTAAAACCAGAGTTTCATATAATGTCAGATAAGGTAGACAAGTGATCAAATATATTGTCCCATGGAAAGATTGGTAATAGCAGAGTGATCAAGACTGTGGTCAGCCTAAATAATTCAACTTCCTCTGAGGTCTTTGAGGTCTGCAGGCAAATGAATGTGAATTTTTAACTGTCTGCACTCCCAATTTCCCAGTGGAATGAAAAATAGTTCTGAAAAATCATAGCATTTTTTTTCCCCTGCAGAATATACTTACTCCAGAAACAGAAAAAAAATTTAGAAAATTTAAAAATTGTGTTAAAAAGTTTAAAAAGTAGGTGGTAGTATAAGAAAAAATACATAATGCATGGAACTGAATAAAAATTATTAAATTAAAACAATGTGAGCAATGAGTAATGGTCATGATAGTGCTGAAAAAATAAACCATTTAAGAAGATGAAAAGCTAAAGGAGGAGGTTCCTAAGTCAGAGAGAAAAGATGTGATATGGAGGACAGACCCAAAAGATTAAAAAAAAAAAATGACTTATGAAGGAGAAGTCATAATTAAATAAATAATTATAGCACACTGTCCTAAACTTAGAAAGACTTGAATCTTTGGACTGAAAAGATTTGCTGAACATGTCAGTATTCACTTAAGAAATTTATATTTACATATATACTGAATTTTTGTTTTATACTTAAAAGTAAATTTAAAAAATTCTGTAAGGATCCAATTAGGCTACAAAATAGGTTCAGACAAAAGGAAAAGGAATCACACTTGTTTTCATATTTTTCATATAAAAGATATTGGATTAACGGAGAATTTCCTCAGGTCTAAGGACTCATATCTATATGTGAGAACAACAGAAGAGTATTCTAAGATTTCTCATATCCACTTCCTAAAGAAGGTGTTCAAATAAAGGCATAAAAACCATGACTTAATGAAAGAATAAGTTGCTTTTGCAGAGGGTATTGAAGCCAAATAAATAAAGATCTTTCTTACAAATTAATGAAATTTTTAAAATAAATTCTGAGCTAGAAACACATGATTCCATAACAGTAAAAATAAGACACCAATATTTCAAATATTTTTTTAAAACATGAGAAAATGATAGTGGGTCAGTGGGAGGTCTAGGAGGGTGGCATACTGAATCTTCGGTTCTACGCTTTGAAGTTAATAGATTATTTTTTTCTAATTATTATCACTGATTACTAGACAAAATAATGTTAGCTAAATACAAGCATGAATACATTAATATAAAAGTATATCTTTCAGATAGCTAGGAACCAAAGCAAAGAGAATACACATTGAAAAGCTTATGAAACATAATATAATGAATAATTCCACTTTTATAGAAATATTTCATATATATATAAATGTAAATTAAACAAACATTTATAATATTCCATTGAAAGATAATCATCTTTAGGTATTGATGGTAGATTATTACAGATTTTGTATGTTTTTATTTTACATGGTTTCAGCTGCTGCTGCTGCTAAGTCACTTCAGTTGTGTCCAACTCTGTGCGACCCCGTAGATGGCAGCCCACCAGGCTCCCCCGTCCCTGGGATTCTCCAGGCAAGAACACTGGAGTGGGTTGCCATTTCCTTCTCCAATGCGAGAAAGTGAAAAGTGAAAGTGAAGTCGCTCAGTTGTGTCCGACTCTTAGGGAACCCATAGACTGCAGCCTATCAGGCTCCTCCATCTATGGGATTTTCCAAGCAAGAGTACTGGAGTGGGGTGCCATCAGCAGTGACTATTAATTATATGATGATACAAAATAAATAATAGTGACTTCTTTTTACTAATATCAAAATTTAAACTAATTTTACATACATACAATGCCATTACTTAATACTTCTAGAAAAGTTTAGCTAATAGAATATTTTCAGTGACAAATGAAATTAAACCTGATTATTTTGAATTATTTAGTTGAAGTCAGTTACTTTTTAATATATAATGAAAATGGCACTTATTGAAGAAAGAAAGATTTAGCTGTGTATTTATCATATATCCAAGTTAATATATAATGGGAATTGAGAGTAGTTACTGTGTCATGGAAAGAGCCAAGCTGAGTCTTAAAACAGTACTACCATGTAAACACATGCTCTCAACATTACTTAAAGACAAAAATTTCAGAGATTCCATATTCAGGAAAATGTTCAAAACAAGATTAAAGTTAAGTTTCATTTGGTTTTAAGTCTTCCCTTAGGAAAGTACACAAGTTTAGTAAAGAATGTTTTGGGAATGAGCATATCTGATATTATTTACGGCTCTCCGGAGAAGGCAATGGCACCCTACTCCAGTACTCTTGCCTGGAAAACCCCATGGACGGAGGAGCCTGGTCGGCTGCAGTCCATGGGATCTCTGGGAGTTGGACATGACTGAGCGACTTCACTTTCACTTTTCACTTTCATGAATTGGAGAGGGAAATGGCGACCCACTCCAGTGTTCTTGCCTGGAGAATCCCAGGGACGGAGGAGCCTGGTGGGCTGCCGTCTCTGGGGTGGCACAGAGTTGGACACGACTGAAGCGACTTAGCAGCAGCAGTATCTCAGACAGTAAATAATCTGCCTGCAAGGCAGGAGACTTGGATTTGATCCCTAGGTTGGGAAGATACCCTGGAGAAGGGAATGGCTACTGACTCCAGTATTCTTACCTGGAGAATTCCATGAAGAGAGGAGTCTGGTGGGCTACAGTCTGTGGGGTTGCAAAGAGTTGGACAAAGTGAGTGACTATATTATCCACAGATTAATAATTGAATGAGAGATGATGCTTCGAATTTGCTCTGCTTTTACAATTTCACCATGAAAAATTAGGGAAGAGACAACAGATGTCTTTATACTTTTGACATAGCTCAGACGGTAAAGAATCTGCCTGCAATGCAGGAGACTGCAGTTGGATCCCTGGGTTGCAGAATCCCATGGACAGAGGAGCCTGGTGGGCTACAGTCCATAGGGTTGCAAAGAGTCAGACACTACTGAGTGACTAACACTACTACTACTTACACTATTGACGAGAGAGAGTTTATTTCCAATTACCAGATGATTTAAGGCCTGTTGAAAACTGATTTGTCTCCTGGTTGATGGTTTTTTACTAAATGCAAGGAGCTTATTTTAAAAGAAAAGCTAATCTTATGTATTGTCTGTAATTGAAATTGGGTTGAGAAATCAAAATACCTTTGTCTTTAGAAGTTATATTGTAATAGAAACTAAGATTATATTCCAGTCTTTATAAAAGTACACTTTAGTACAAAAATATTGTGTGGTAAACATTGCTTATTCCAAATTTTCCTCAGAAGAGTTAACTAGAAGAAATCATATGAGCTAATTGTGCCAGAATCTAATTTGGTTCATGGAAATTGCATTTGTCACCCGCTTTTCTCTTTCCAATACCCTCCCACCACAGGCTGACTCAATAAATAGGTGGAGCAGGTGTCATTAATTCCAGTGAAATCACAAAATGTTGAATGTTCCCATTGCAAGTCACTACTGGAATTTTATTCTTTAATCCCTATGGAAATTCACCATTCTTTGTTGACTTAAAACTTAGTTGATTCATACAAGAATTTAAATAAAACTTATCTTGTGTTTATGTTTTCCTATTCTGATTGTTAAGGGAAATGAATCAGAGGATAAGAGAAATGGTGATACTTTTTGATCAAAATTCAGGTACAAAACGCTTCTTGCAGTTTATTTCTTTGTTGCATTGGCTAAACATACACTTTTCATTTATTAAGCTTCAGTTCAGTTCAGTCTGTCAGTCATGTCCAACTCTTTGCGACCCCATGAATCGCAGCACGCCAGGCCTCTCTGTCCATCACCAACTCTCGGAGTTTACTCAAACTCATGTCCATTGAGTTGGTGATGCCATCCAGCCATCTCATCCTCTGTCATCCCCTTCTCCTCCTGACCCCAATCCCTCCCAGCATCAGAGTCTTTTCTAGTGAGTCAACTCTTCACATGAGGTGGCCAAAGTATTGGAGTTTCAGCTTTAGCATCAGTCCTTCCAAATAACACCCGGGACTGATCTCCTTTAGAATGGACTGGTTGGATCTCCTTGCAGTCCAAGGGACTCTCAAGAGTCTTCTCCAACACCACACTTCAAAAGCATCAGTTCTTCGGTGCTCAGCTTTCTTCACAGTCCAACTTTCACATCCATACATGACCACTGGAAAAACCAAAGCCTTGACTAGACGAACTTTGTTGGCAAAGTAACATCTCTGCTTTTGAATATGCTACCTAGGTTGGTCATAACTTTCCCTCCAAGGAGTAAGCATCTTTTAATTTCATGGCTGCAACCACCATCTGCAGTGATTAGACTCTAAAATTGGAAGCTATTTTCTTTATAGTTATATCATATATGAAGTTAGTCTTTCCCATGTAAAGTTCTAGAGAAAGATTGGGGAAAGTCTTTATATATATATTTGTTTATAAAAAAGTTGTGGTAAATTCAGAGTTTGAAAACCATTGATTCTTACCCTACAAATGATTCTCTTCTTTTTTGCAGTTAGTCTCCTCTGTCAATAAATTACTTTATCTTATGTGAGTTAAGCATTATCATGACTTTATTATGTAATTAATAAAATAAAACTAGGGGCAAGGGATAGATTGGATGTGATGAACTGTAGCCCATCAGGCTTCTCTGTCCATAGGATTTCCCAGGCAAGAATATTAGAGTGGGTTGCTATTGCCTCCTCCAGGGGAATCTCCCTGACCCAGGGATCAAACCCAGGTCTCCTGCATTACAGGCAGACTCTTTATCTGCTGGGCCATTGGAGAAGCCTGTGTACACACTACTATATTTAAAATATATAGCCAACAAGGACCTACCGTATAACACAGGGAATGCTGATCAATATTCAGTAATAACCTGAGTAACTAACCAAACTGATCACATGGATCACAGCCTTGTCTAACTAAATGAAACTATGAGCCATCCCATGTAGGGACACCCAAGACGGATGGGTCATGGGGGAAATTTCTGACAAAACGTGGTCCACTGGAGAAGGGAGTGGCAAACCGCTTCAGTATTCTTGCCTTGAGAACCCCATGAACAGTATAAAAAGGCAAAAAGGTATGACACTGAAAGATGAACTCCCCAGGTCAGTAGGTGCCCAATAGGCTATTGGAGAAGAGTGGAGAATCGACTCCAGAAAGAATGAAGAGGCTGAGCCAAAGCAAAATCAATGCACAGTTGTGGATGTGAGTGGTGATGGAAGCAAAGCCTGATGTTGTAAAGAACAATATTGCATAGGAATCTGGAATGTTAGGTCCATGAATCGAGGTAAGTTGGAAGTGGTCAAACAGAAGATGGCAGGAGTAAACATTGACATTTTAGGAATCAGCGAACTAAAATGAGCTGGAATGGGTGAATTTAACTCAGATGACCACTACGTCTACTACTGTGGGCAATAATCCCTTAGAAGAAATGGATAGCCCTCATAGTCAATAAAAGAGTCCAAAATGCAGTCCTTGGGTGCAATCTCAAAAACAACAGAATGATCTTGGTTTGTTTCCAAAGAAAACCATTCAACATCACAGTAATCCAACTCTATGCCCCAACCACTAATGCCAAAGAAGCTGAATTGAAAGGTTCTATGAAGACTTACAAGACCATCTAAAACTAACACCCCAAAAGATGTCCTTTTCACCATAGGGGACTGTAATGCAAAAGTAGGAAGTCAAGAGATACATTGAGTAACAGGCAAATTTGGCCTTAGAGTTCAAAATGAAGCAGGGCAAAGCTAACAGAGTTTTACCAAGAGAATGCACTTGTCATTGCAAACATGATATTCCAACACAAGAGATGACTCTACACATGGACAACACCAGATGGTCAACACTGAAACCAGATTGATTATTTTCTTGCAGCCAAAGATATGGAGAAATACAATATAGTCAGCAAAAACAAGACTGAGACCTGACTGTGGCTCAGATCATGAACTGCTTATTATTAAAATTCAGACTTAAATTGAAGAAAGTAGAGAAAACCACTAGACCATTCAGTTCAGTTCAGTCACTCAGCCGTGTCCAGCTCTTTGTGACCCTGTGGACTGCAGCACACCAGGCTTCCCTGTCCATCACCAATTCCCAGTGCTTGCTCAAACTCATGTCTATCGAGTTGGTGCTGTTATCCAATCATCTCATTCTCTGACGTCCCCTTCTCCTACTGCCTTCAATCTCTCCCAGCATCAGAGTCTTTTCCAGTGACTCAGTTCTTCCCATCAGGTGGCTAAAGTATTGGAGTTTCAGCTTCAGCATCAGTTCTTCCAATGAATATTCAGGACTGATTTCCTTTAGGATTGACTGGTTTGATCTTCTTGCAGTCCAAGGGACTCTCAAGAGTCTTCTCCAACACCACAGTTCAAAAGCATTAATTCTTCAGTGCTCAGCTTTCTTTATAGTCCTACTCTCACATCCATACATGACTACTGGAAAAACCATTACTTTGACTAAACGGATCTTTGTCAGCAAAGTAATGTCTCTGCTTTTTATATGCTGTCTAGGTTGAATGCAGTCATGATATTAAAAGATGCTTGTTCCTTAGAAGAAAAGCTATAACCAACCTAGAAAGAAAGTGATAGAAAATGAAGGCACTTAGTCATGTCCAACTCTTTGTGACTCCATGGACTGTAGCCTGCCAGGCTTCTCCATCCATGGGATTTTCCAGGCAAGAGTACCGGAGTGGGTTGCCATTTCCTTCTCCAGGGGATTTTCCTGATCCAGGGATCAAACCCAGGTCTCCTGCATTGTAGACAGATGTTTTACCTCTGAGCCACCAGGGAAGTCCAACCTAGACAGCATATTAAAAGACCATTCAGGTATGACCTAAATCAAATCCCTCATGCTTATACAGTGGAAGTGACAAATACATTCAAAGGATTAGATTTGATAGAACTATTTGATAGAACTAGATTTGATAGAACATAGATCTGAAGAACTATGGACAGAGGTTCATAACATTGTATAGTAGGTAGTGATCAAGACCATCCTCAAGAAAAATAAATGCAAAAAGGCAAAATGGTTGTCTGAGAAGGCCTTACAAATAGCTGAGAAAAGAAGAGAAGCAAAAGGCAAAGAGGAAAAGGAAAGATATATTCATCTGAATGCAGAGTTCCAAAGAATAGCAAAGGGAGATAAGAAAGCCTTTCTAAGTGATCAATGCAAAGAAATAGAGAAAAACAATTGAATAGGAAAGACTATAGTTCTCTTCAAGAAAATTTGAGATACCAAGGAAACATTTTCATGCAAAGATGGGCACGGTAAAGGACAGAAATGGTATGGAATTTAAAAATACAGAAGATATTAAGAAGAGGTGGCAAGAATACATAGAAGAACTATACAAAAAAGATCTTAGTGACCCAGATAACCACAATGGTGTGATCACTCACTTAGAGCCAGACATTCTGGAGTGCAAAGTCAGGTGGACCTTAGGAGGCATCACTACAAAAAAAGCTAGTGGAGATGATGCAATTCCAGTTGAGCTATTTCAAATCCTAAAAGATGACTTTGTTAAAGTGCTGCACTCAATATGCCAACAAATTGTGAAAATTTAGGGGTGGCCAAAGGACTGGAAGACGTCAGTTTTCATTCCAATCCCAAAGAAAGGCAATGTCAAAGAATGTTCAAACTACTGCACAATTGCACTCTCTCACATTAGCAAAGTAATGCTAAAAAATCTCCAAGCTAAACTTCAACAGCATGTGAACCGAGAAATTCCAGATGTTCAAGCTGGAATTGAAAAAGGCAAAGGAACCAGAGATCAAATTGCCAACATCTGTTGGATCATAGAAAAAGCAAGAGAATTCCAGAGAAACATCTGTTTCTCCTTCATTGACACCACTAAAGCCTTTCAGTATGTGGATCACAACAAACTGGAAAATTTTTAGAGATGGGAATACCAGACCACCTTACCTGACTCCTGAGACTGTATGAAGGTCAAAAAGCAACAGTTAGAACCATACATGGAACAACAGACTAGTTCCAGTTTGGGAAAGGAGTACATCAAGGCTGTATATTGTCACCCTACTTATTTAACTTATATGCAGAGTACATCATGTAAAACACAGGGCTGGATGAAGTACAAACTGGAATGAAGATTGACAGGAGAAATATCAATAACCTCAGATATGCAAATCACACCACCCTTATGGCAGAAAGCAAAGAGGAACTAAAGAGGCTTTTGTTGAAAGAGGGAAGCAAAAAAGCTGGCTTAAAACTCGATTAAAAAATGAAGGTCATGGCATCTGATTCCATCACTTCATAGCAAATAGATAAGGAAACAATGGGAACAGATACAGACTTTATTTTCTTGTGTTCCAAAATCACTGCAGATCAGGTGACTGCAGCCGTGAATTTAAAAGATGCTTGCTGGGAAAGATTGAAGGCGGGAGGAGAAGGGGACGACAGAGGATGAGGTGGTTGGATGACATCACCAACCCAATGGACATGAGTTTGAGTAAACTCTGGGAGTTGGTGATGGACAGGGAGGCTGGGTGTGCTGAAGTCCAAGGAGTCGCAAAGAGTCAGACAAGACTCAGTGACTGAACTGAACTGCTCCTTGGAAAAAAGCTATGACCAACCTAGACAGCATATTAAAAAGCAGAGACATTACTTTGCCAACAAAGGTCCATCTAGTAAAGCTATGGTTTTTCCAGTAGTCATTTATGGATGTGAGAGTTGGACTATAAAAAAAGATGAGTGCCGAAGAATTGATGCTTTTGAACTGTGGTGTTGGAGAAGACTCTTGAGAGTCCCTTGGACTGCAAAAGACCAAACCAGTCAATCCTGTAGGAAATCAGTCCTGACTATTCATTGGAAGGACTGATGCTGAAGCTGAAGCTACAATACTCTGGCCATCTGATGCAAAGAACTGAGTCACTGGAAAAGAGCCTGATGCTGGGAAAGATTGAAGGTGGGAAGATAAGCAGATGACAGTGGATGAGATGGTTGGATGGCATCACTGACTCGATGGACATGAGTTTGAGCAAGCTCCGGGAGTTGGTGATGGAAAGGGAAGCCTGGTATGCTGTAGTTCATGGGGTCTCAAAGAGTCATACACAACTGAGGACTCAACTGAACTGAATAATCTAAGTGGGAAAAGAATTGTAAATATATATATATTATATATATATATATATATATGTATATCTGAATCACTTTGCTGTGTATCTGAATCCAACACAACATTGTTAATTAACTATGATCCAATATAAAATAAAAATTGAGGAAAATTAAATGAAATCACAAATACCTGTGTGTGTACATAATCCATTTTCTGTGTTCTAATCCTTAAACTTAATTTTAGCCCTTGATTTAGGCCTCTGTTTTATTAATTCAAGTTACTAAACTTACACTGATTGTGGAAACTGCCTGGTTTAATGAAGCAAACCTGGATTCTGGAGGAAGCCTCCCTTAGTTTTAAGCTTACATCTCCAACTCTATCATATATTAGTATGATATGTCATTGAAAAAATTAGGAAAAGTTAAAAGGTTCAGATTCTTCATTTATAAATGGGGAAAACATAAATAATTCATAGGAATGTTTGGAGAATTTAATAAGACAATATATTTTAAATACTTGATATGATATTTAGTTCATGGTTAGTATATAACAGTTTCTTCTGCTTCTGATCATCCTTTGTTGAAATTTCGAATCAGCTGTGAAATAAATGTTCTAAAGCAGGCACAAAAAGTCAAAACCTAGACAAAAATTTGACAGATCCAAAAAAGTCAGTATCTGGACACTCCAATTGATCACAATTGTGGTAGCTGAGATAGATACTATCTTTCTCTCTCTTTTGCAAGTGACTTTGGGAGAATTATTAACCACTCATAAATATTTTCAATTTTAAAATGAGCACTCTATGTCATCCAGGGTTTAGGTAAATGTCCAGACTCATCAGATCAGATCAGATCAGATCAGTCACTCAGTCGTGTCCGACTCTTTGTGACCCCATGAATCGCAGCATGCCAGGCCTCCCTGTCCCTCACCAACTCCCGGAGATCACTGAGACTCACGTCCATCGAGTCAGTGATGCCATCCAGCCATCTCATCCTCTGTCGTCCCCTTCTCCTCCTGCCCCCAATCCCTCCCAGCATCAGAGTCTTTTCCAATGAGTCAACTCTTCCCATGAGGTGGCCAAAGTACTGGAGTTTCAGCTTTAGCATCATTCCTTCCAAAGAAATCCCAGGGCTGATCTCCTTCAGAATGGACTGGTTGGATCTCCTTGCAGTCCAAGGGACTCTCAAGAGTCTTCTCTAACACCACACTTCAAAAGCATCAATTCTTCAGCGCTCAGCCTTCTTCACAGTCCAACTCTCACATCCATACATGACCACAGGAAAAACCATAGCCTTGACTAGATGGACCTTTGTTGGCAAAGTAATGTCTCTGCTTTTGAATATGCTATCTAGGTTGGTCATAACTTTCTTTCCAAGGAGTAAGCGTCTTTTAATTTCATGGCTGCAGTCACCATTCACAGTGATTTTGGAGCCTAGAAAAATAAAGTCTGACACTGTTTCCACTGTTTCCCCATCCATTTCCCATGAAGTGATGGGACCGGATGCCATGATCTTCATCTTCTGAATGTTGAGCTTTAAGCCAACTTTTTCACTCTCCACTTTCACTTTCATCAAGAGGCTTTTGAGTTCCTCTTCACTTTCTGCCATAAGGGTGGTATCATCGGCATATCTGAGGTTATTGATATTTCTCCCGGCAATCTTGATTCCAGCTTGTGTTTCTTCCAGTCCAGCGTTTCTTATGATGTACTCTTCATATAAGTTAAATAAACAGGGTGACAATATACAGCCTTGACGAACTCCTTTTCCTATTTGGAACCAGTCTGTTGTTCCATGTCCAGTTCTAACTGTTGCTTCCTGACCTGCATACAAATTTCTCAAGAGGCAGATCAGGTGGTCTGGTATTCCCATCTCTTGAAGAATTTCCACAGTTTATTGTGATCCACACAGTCAAAGGCTTTGGCATAGTCAATAAAGCAGAAATAGATGATTTTCTGGAACTCTCTTGCTTTTTCCATGATCCAGCGGATGTTGGCAATTTGATCTCTGGTTCCTCTGCCTTTTCTAAAACCCGCTTGAACATCAAGAAGTTCATGGTTCACATATTGCTGAAGCCTGGCTTGGAGAATTTTGAACATTACTTTACTAGCGTGTTAGATGAGTGCAACTGTGTGGTAGTTTGAGCATTCTTTGGCATTGCCTTTCTTTGGGAGTGGAATGAAAACTGACCTTTTCCAGTCCTGTGCCACTGCTGAGTTTTTTGTATATATATTAATATGAGCAGTTTTTCTATGTAAATAATACCTCAATAAAGCTTTAAAAACCCAGTAAATAAAATATGGTGAAACAGCGAGTTATCCAGATTATCTGCCTTAATTTTAAGGAATTTATTTGTATAAAACTTTAGTGTATTTTCTCAATATTTATCAGTTCTTTCAATATTTATCAAAGTAGAGAAATGCCTGGGGTTAAAATACAGGAAAAATACTGTTGAAAATTATATTTAGTGGAGTAATTTAAAATTATAATTGCTCACAGAAGGTAAGGGCTTAACTGGTATCTCAGACAGTAGAGCGTCTGCCTGAAGTGCGGGAGATCCGGGTTCAATCCCTGAGTTGGGAAGATCCCCTGGCGAAGGAAATGGCAACCCACTCCAATGTCTTTACCTGGAAAATCCCATGGAAAGAGGAGCCTGGTAGGCTATAGTCCATAGGGTCTCAAAGAGTCGGACATGACTTCACTTTCACTTTCACAGAAGGTAACTGAAGCCAAGACTGCTGTGTATAAATCAGTTATTTACTACAGAAATAATGATATGTAACAAACAGCTACCCACGCCCCCACCTCTTTCAACTCAATAGGTTATAACAACAACCTTATTCTCACACACACAGAATTGTAGGCCAGTTTCTAATCAGATGATCTAGGGTTGGATAAACTGAGTGGTTCTGTGGGTTGCCTGGTTTTGATTTCAGGCTCTTATCTGCTCAGGATTTGTTCTACTTCACATATCTCATTCCTTCTTGAGCCGTGACCTTTTCAAGGTGAAGGAAGAAATACCAAGGGAAGCCAAAAATTCCCACATTTAAAACTTCTACTTTTGTCACTTCTGCTAGCGTTCCTTTGAACTAAGCAAATCACATGGCCAAAGACAAGATCAGTAAGTTTGGGAAATACATACTGCTCACACTCCTGAGAAATGTCAGGAGTCTGCAAATGCAAAGTCATATGACAAAAGGTATGAAGAGAGTGAAAACGTGGGAAGACTGGTCCAACATACTATGGTGTTCATGAAAGTTTTTTTCCTAAGAAAACACTCAGCTTATATTTCCCTTACAGATTGGTGGTCCTATGTAACGGAGAGATGCAAGTGAAATGTGGTTAGAAGTGATAAAAGCTATTTCTATGCTTGGCTCATATGAAGCTTCTCGTACTATCCTCCATGTTTTCTCTTTTTTTCACCAGATGACTGAATGTGGAGGAGACCTGGGACCTAGAATAATATGCCTGAGTTTTAAAATGGAAGGAATCTGGACTCTCATTTTATATAATAGAGTCTCTAAATCAGTGTACAACATTACAGGAAAAAAACAAAACAACAACAACAAAACTTTTATTGTATGAGTCTTCTCAGATTTTCAGCAATATTTGTGATAGTAGCCAGTCTATCTGTATGTTACTCTGTAACACCTGTAACTCTGTAACATGATGACTCTGTAACATCTTAAACTCTATTCTAAATATTAAAATATCTAAAATAATTTTACTCATGATGCAAATAAGAGAAAGTGATCAACCTTTACAATGTCATTAAGAATGAGATGGATCTAGTAGGGTAGGGCTCCAGAGTTACTTCATGTGGTTAACTGAGGGTAGAGTGTGGTTACAGACTTGCTGTTTAGTTGCCGAGCTGTGTCCAACTCTTTTGTACCCCAAGGTCTGTAGCCTGCCAGGTTACTCTGTTCATGAGATTTCCCAGGCAAGAATACTGGAGTGGGGTGGTTTGCCATTTCCTTCTCCAGAGCATCTTCCCAACCCAGGGGTCAAACCATGTCTCCTGCATTGCAGGGGGATTCTTTACCACTAAGCCATCTGGGTAACCCTGATTACAGAATTAGAAGGCTGTTTTTCATAATGATAAGATGGATTTCACTGGATGCTTATGACTATTTGAAGGTGTTATTTCACATTGATGTATTTGAGATAAGTGGTTGGTAAAAACTTTGAAGAACTGTTGGTAAATTTTACTTTTTAATTTAATTACTCTCCAAACCAAAATCAATGCATACACATGGCAAGAAATTAAAGTTGCCTAAAAGAATATACAGTGAAAAGCTATGTCTCCTTGCCTTCTTTCCAGATATAACCAAGCTAATGATTTCATATGTAAATTCTCAAAATATTTTTCTGTGTATATACCTTGCATTTGTCTTGTGATGACTTTTGATGCCATATGAATACTGAACCTGATACTTGTAAGAATTGAATGCTAGACTACACCTTTTTCGTCCACTGCTATATAACTCATGCCAGATGGTACCTTGACAATATCTGAGGTGATGCTGTGTGACAGTACCTATTGTGACAATCAGAATTTATGCTTCAAAGATTGTATGACTTGCAGAAGATGCCAAATTTCCATCTAACCAAAAATATTATGTTCACTTTCAATGCAGTGTTAACATTCAGATTTACATTGATTCATTTCTACTTGGGAATATAGCATGGAATTTATGGAATTTATGTTTTCTGTAGCAAAATTATGTGTGATTGCAAGTAAAATTATGTAATTTCTGTGAGTAGAACAAAGGTGTACAATCTGAATCTAAGCTACTCCACTCACTCTTCTGTAAGCACCCTGGTTTAGAGCATATTTCCCTTCAAGTGATAGTCTTTTGTGAACCTGTACATCTACTCTTGGTAGAAGGGGCCTGAGAGTCTAGTTTCTGAAGCTGAAAAGCCACGGTTAGTATGAGGAGAAATTACAAGAGGTCATTTTACCATTGGAGTCCAGATGGCTTTGAAATTTTGAAGAAGCTTGGTGTGGAGGCTTGTTTGGAATTAAGGGCAGATTTGAAACCATATGGGACTATTTTAGTCTAGGAAAGTTAAAATTTATAAAGATGAAAATAAACCCAGTCTTGAGCAGTGGCTTAGGGAGGAGTAATCCCCCAGAGTTCAGAATACTGGGTTCTTGGCTTCCTGTTATAAAAATGTGAGTGCCTTCGGCCTCCTCCCCTCTTGTCCCCTTTTGCGGCCTCCTGTGACCTTCCATCACTTTGTTTGCAGTTTGCTTTTTCTGAATGAGGACTTTATAATTTTATTGTTTACTGTCTGTGATGCAGGAGCCATTACTGTCAGGTCTGTTGAAAGGCTTCAATGAAAAGGGTCAGTGTAGTCATTTGTTTTTTATGGAACCTTCTCTCTGTGCTGGCAAAGTCCTAAATCATACCCTTATTCTATTAGACAAAGTGATAGACAAAATGGGTATTTAAAATAGGGGAAATAAAACATCACTCAAAATCCCTAACAGAATTATTTATTTTACTCTCACCTTTAATCACAAGTAGAATTATTCTTTATTAACAAATACAGTGAATCTGAGCTTTTAGCTGAGCATTTAGTGGAACATCTACTCAGTAAGCTTTGCTTATGTTGCAGACAGCTACCCTGAGGAGTGATTTGAATTTAAATGTGATTCCCTTATTAGTTTCTGCTAACTGCAAATATCCCAGGCACTTAATTAAGTGGCTGAGTAATGTATGAATGCTCACTTCTGCTTGTCATGCAGAACAAAGTGATGTATTTATATTCCATGCACAATATGAAATTTAATGACACGGGCAACAGTAATTTAGAAAACCTTTGTTTTTATTGTCCTTGTTTTTGCTTAAGCAATTTCTCCGCTTTGTCATAGTTTGGCCAGGACAGTGATATAAGACTTCATCCAAATGTTAGCTGCTGGCAGGTGACATTTGCTAATAAACCAGAGGTTCTTCTGTGCCATCTAATGACTTAAAACTTTGGTCGGTTTTCATTAACTATGCTATTTTGTTTTTGTTCCTTACTCTAAATTTTAATTTAATAGCAGGGAACAATTACTTTATGTGGCTGTTTAGCCACTGCAACACAAAGGAAAAGGTAGCTTCTGTTAGGATTTGAATTAACATACAGGGTTGCAAACTAAACAAATAAAAAACAACCAGTACTAATTTTTTTAACACTAGATTGTGAGGAGCAAAATACTGAGGCCAAGTCGCCTGACAAGCATTTCAGGGAACCCCTTGAATAAATCGTTTTTTATTTGCTTCAGGGATCCAAAAATGCCAAGAGATTTTTGATTGGCATTCAAGGTCAATCCCAAAGCTGGAATCCTATTTTCCCTCTATCCCAGTCTTTCTGGATCTCCCACACACATAATACTTCAAATAGCTCTATATTAAATGTTTATGTTTTGTCATTTTAAACTGGGCTGTATGTGGTTATTTGGACAGTGGTGTGACTAGTCAGATGGTGCTATTGTGGTGCAAAGCAGAAGGAATTCATATTCTCCCTATTTCAGCTCCTTGGGTCCACATGTGGGGTTGGGAGGCTCCTTTAATTAGAGTCTCAGCTCTGTCTGTCTGTTCTGGAAATCCTGGCTTCAATTAGTCTAGTCGCTTTATTTAGACAGTTTCATTTGTTTCCTAATGGAATTAGGTGGGTGGTGAATTGGGTCAAAGTTGTATCGTATTACTTTCTGATATAAAACGTACTTTATATCCTGTGCAAAATTCTGTACCACAAGAAAGTGAAATGTTCATCTGAACTATAATTTCTCACTGGATGGGGGAACTGCGTGTAAACTATGGAGGCTTGCTTTTACTTACCTGCATCATCTCTTGTCAGCTTCAGTCGCACGCTACCCATGCCAACCCTAACCAAGGGAAAATGACGGCAGGCTGCTGGGAGAATGCTGCTGCGCAGTTCTTGACAGAGAAGCCCTACTGCCTGTTAAATTCTTGGCAGTGCGTTCCTTGATGCCTCAATAATCATAAACCACCATTTGGTGTGAAAGGATTCTTCCATTCCGAAATTGGTAGTTTTATTTAAAAATATATCAGTCTTACATTTCTGCTTCTTTCTTATCAAACCCTGATTTTAAGTGTGCTGACAAGTCACGAAGCAAGGGAGTGGGGAAACACTGGCAGCAAAAATGGCAGAAATTGTTCTAATCTCCTAATTTCTGTGCACCTGCATTTGATGGGCTTTCTCTTGCTAGCTCTGACATCAAATCTGTCTCAGCCCCTTCAGCCACTCTGACCTCACCATATGCCCCTGACTGGAGAGAAGCCCAGCTTGGCTGCCTGTGATCAGAGTCCACATATGTTGAGAGAGGGACCCCAGAAGATGGTTGACAGTATTCCTTTAGCCAGTAATCCCTTCAGGGAGATGAAAGGTGCTCCCTTGTGCCTGCTCTTATGTTACATACTGTATTCAAACCCCAGCTAAAAGTGACCAATGCAAGCTATGGCAGTTTACCTTGACCCTCCAGCTATAGGGCTCACACCACTCTTGGCAGATAAATATCCTCTTTTTTTCTTTTCTCCTTTTCCTTTGTATAAAGAGTATCTCTCAATATTCAACTAATCAGCAGTGACAACCCCCATTTGACTGTTCACTTCTCTAGTGAGGCTTCCAGCTTTCAAGCATCAAGATCAGTGAGATTCTCTTCTGGGTGGGCCAGTTTGTTTCTCAGTGACATGAGAGCATTGCCTGCAGTGTGCACTGGGTGAGGCTTGTCAGTTGAGATCTAATGTTGCTCTTTTGATGATTATTTTCCAACTATTTCTACAAACTGAAGAGACTAGAAATATGTATCCTGTTTTTTTATCTCCTGCAAATAAGCACATTGAATTATTTTTTATTTGGACATCTGAGCATATCATAAGAGCAGAATATCAGGATTGGAAAGATGCCTAAATGTTCAGTCCATGCATCCACCTGGTGCTTAAATCCTAGCCATAGTACTCTCCTAAATGTCATCTTTTCATACTGTTAAAAAGCAGAGAGATTACTTTGCTGACAAAGGTCTGTCTAGTCAAAGCTATGGTTTTTCCAGTAGTCATGTCTGGATGTGAGAGTAGGACTATAAAGAAAGCTGAGTGCCAAAGATTTGATGCTTTTGAACTGTGGTGTTGGAGAAGACTCTCGAGAGTCCCTTGAACTGCAAGATCAAACCAGTCCATCCTGTAGAAAATCAGTCCTGAATATTCATTGGAAGGACTGATGCTGAAGCTGAAGCTCCAATACTTTGGCCACCTGATGCAAAGAACTGACTTCTTAGAAAAGACCCTGATGCTGTGAAAGATTGAAGGCATGAGGATAAGGGGATGACAGAGGATGAGATAGTTGGATAGTATCACTGACTCAATGGACATGAGTTTGAGCAAGCTCCAGGAGTTGGTGATAGACAGGGAAGCCTGGTGTGCTGCAGTCCATGGGGTCGCAAAGAGTTGGATATGACTGAGTGACTGAACTGAACCAAACTGAAATGTCATCTAGCGTAGGTTTGAATGCTGTCAGTACCAGGGGACTCATATTCTTCAAAATCATCCAATTCTATCTTTGGATAATGATGTAAACAGGGTGACTGTACTCTAACACACAAGTACAAACACACACACACACTGAGCCCTTGCCAGTAAATCACCTCTCCTTTTCTTGAGTTGCATAATTGTAAACTGAATCATAGATGTAAAATGAACACTTACCAGTTCTTGTTAAGTCCAGTTCCAGCTTTCCATTCCAACCTATCAAGATATTTTTATTCTAATCTGATATCCAGGCTATTTATTCTCTCCTTATTTGTCATCTACAAATGTAATTGGCATGTGCATACCATGAGACAATATAGACTAATACATAAGTGGCATTGGAGGTGAGAAGAGTCTGGGTTCCAAACCTAGCACTGCTACTACATAACCAGTTGTCAAGTTTTGGAGACAACTCCCTGGCCTCTCTGACTCTAAGTTTTTTTAATGATAAAATTTCTATTTATTTCCTCCAAACTTAGTGTAACATATTAATTTTAAACAAAAAGATACACAGGTTAAGTTTTGAATTGTTTTCCAAATATAATTGTTACAACATGAGAGTCAAGTACTCATTTTTAAAAATCACTGTATTAAGGTAGGATTGACTTGTGAAAAGCTGTACATATTTAATGTGTACAACTTAATTAGTTTGCGGATAAATAAACACCTGTGAAAACATTAGTCATGTACGTCATTAGTCATACAGTAGTCATGTATGGGTGTGACAGGTGGACTATAAAGAAAGCTGAATGCCAAAGAATTTATGCTTTTGAACTGTTGTGTTGGAGAAGTCTCTTGAGAGTCCATTGGACTGCAAGGAGATCCAAGCAGTCCATCCTAAAGAAAATCAGTCCTGAATATTCATTGGAAGGACTGATGCTGAAGCTGAAACTCCAATACTTTGGCCACCTGATGAGAAGAACTGACTCAGTGGGAAAGACAACCCCCAAAATACTTGTCTTTGAAAATCAGTGGGGAATACTTCCAGGAAAACTATAAAACTTTAGGGACAGAAAACACACTCTTAAAGGGCTTATCTGCAGACTCATTTTACCTGAAAAGCAGTTCAAAAACGCCAAATTGAAAAAGGACATGGACCATAGGTGTGTGCTCGGTCGCTCAGTCAAGTCTAACTTTTTGGGACTCCATGGACTGTAGCCTGCCAGGTTCCTCTGTCCATGGGATTTTACAGGCAAGAATACTGAAGTGGGTTGCCATTTCCTCCTCCAGAATGGACCAGAAGTAAGGGGGATGCATTTACCTATTCTGAAGAATCTGCCAGAGAGGCAGGAACCAGTCGGAATGTTCATAGGTACTGAGACAATAGTGAGGGTGATTTTTCAATCTCAGGTTACCTTGCTAATACCAGTCTGGTGGGTGTCATTTTGAAAATCTCCATCTAAATTATTAATAGGGCTTACCAGGCGGTGCAGTGTTAAAGAATCTGCCTGCTAATGCAGGAGCCACAGGCGATGCAAGAGACATGGGTTCAATCCCTGGGTTAGCAATAGTACCAGTGAATACTATTTGAAAGTACTCACCCTTTGAAGAGAACTTCCCACTCCTGATCTATGGCCAGACTGCACAGCAGGTCCAATGGTAACCCTGCCAACCAGCACCTGATAGCTACAACAGCTGGGCTGTACAGCAATTTTGAGGGCCAGTCCCACCCCAGCACCCTGCAGTTGCTGTGATGGGTCTCATCGTTCCAGGGGCCAACCATGCCCACCAGTACACTACAGCAGCAGCCATGGCCCCACCACCACAGGAGGGCACACATAGCTTATGTAGCTGACACTCCTTGAGCACTTGACTCTTGTGGTCAGGTGGGATTGCTCTTCTGAGCCTCCCAGGACGTTTATACATAAGGCCACTTTTCAAGACTGGGCGAGGTAGCTGATTTACCTAATACATAGAGGCAAACACAGAAAATTAGCAAAATAAGGAGATGAATATGCTCCAACCAAATCAAGATAAAACCTTAGAAATAGAACTAAACAAAATGGAGATAAGCAATCTACCTGTTAAAGATGCTTGATGGTAATAAAGATGCTCACCAAACTGGGAAGAAGAATGGACCAATACAGTAAGAACTTCAACAAAGATATAGAAAAAATTAAAAAATACCAAACATAAGTTGTAACTGAAGTGAAAAATACACCAGAGGGTTTCAATAGTAGATTGGATGAGGTAGAAGAAAGAAACAGCAGAATGGAAGACAAAGCAATGGAATTCATCAGACAGAAATGCAAATGAAAAAGGAGTTTTAAAAAAGTGAAGATATCTCAAAGGACCTCTGGGACAACATCAAGCAGAATAGTGTTTGCATTATAAGGGTCCCAGAAGAAAAGAGAAAGAGCCAGAAAAATTATTTAAGAAATAGTGGCTGACAACATTACTGAAATGATGAAGGAGACAGATACCCAGGTCCATGATACTCAGGGAGTTCTGAGTATGACGAATCTGAAGAGAAACAAACCAAGACATTCTAAAATGGTAAAAGTTAAGGATAAAGATAGAATCCTCAAAGGAGCAAGAGAAAAGTAACTTGTTATCTACAAGGGAAACCCCACAAAGCTCTCAGTAGATTTTTCAGCAGGAACCTTACAGACCAGAACAGAGTAAAAAAGCATATTTAAAGGACTGAGAGGAAGGAAAAGAAAAAAAATAACTTCCAACCTAGAATTCTCTATCTAGTAAGGTTATCATTCAGAATTGAAGGAGAGAGATTACGATTCCCCCAGATAAGCAAAAGCTAAAGAAATTCACCACCACAAAACTTCCCTATTAAAAAAAAGTTTAAAAGACTTCAAGTTAAAAAGAATAATTAATAAGAAAACAAGGCGACATCAATGTAAAAAGTTTTGCACAGCAAAGGAAACTATCATCTTCAAGGCAAGAAGGCAACCTACCAAATGGAAGAAGCTATTTGCAATCATATACCCAAAAATAGGTTGATATCCAGAATATATACTGAACTCATACAACTCAATAGCAACAACATAAAAACAGACAACCATATTTAAAAGTGGACATAGGATCTGAGTAGGTATTTTTTCATAAAAGACATACAAATGGCCAACAGGCATGTGAAAAGCTGTTTAACATTTCTAATCATCAAGGAAATAGAAATTAAAACCACAATGATATATCAACTCATACTTGTTAAGATGGCTTTTACTAAAAAAAATAACAAATGTTGGAGGGTACGTGGAGAAAAGGGAATTCTTGTGCACTCTTGGTGGGAATGAAAACTGATCAATTTCCAATAAACAGAAAACAATATATAGATATCTTAAAAAATTAAGAGTAGAACTACTCTATGTGTGTGCATGTGTGTGTGTGTATGTGTCTTAGTCACTCAGTTGTGTCTGACTCTTTGCGACCCCATGGATTTTAGCCAACTAGGCTCCTCTGTCCATGGAATTCTCCAGCAAGAATACCAGAGTGGGTAGCCCTTCCCTTCTCCAGGGGACCTTCCTGACCCAGGGTTCAAACTCTGGTCTATTACATTGGAGGCAGATTTTACTGTCTGAACCACCAGAGAAACACTAGAACTACCATATGACTCAGCTATTCCACTTCAGGATGGATATCAAAAGAACAAGAAAACATTAATTCAGAGAGATATATGCACCTTTATGTTCATTGGAACATTATTTAGTGTAGCCAAGATATGCAGACAGTCTAAGTGTAAATTGGTAATGAATAGATAAAAAGATATTATACATATGTTTATGTAGTGGAATATTACTCAGCTATAAAATAGAATGAAATTCTGCCATTTGTGACTATATGGATGGACATTGAGGGTGTTATGCTTAGTGAAAGAAATCAGACAGGGAAAAACAAGCAATATAGGATTCACTCATATTGGAACCTATGGATAAAAGAGTGAGTAAATAAATAATAAGAGCTCATAGGTATGGAAGATAGATTAGTGGTTACCAGAGGGTAAAGGGGTCAGGGGACAGGTGAAATGAAGGAAGGGGATCAACTGTATGATTATTGTGTTCAGTCATTAAGTCATATCCAACGCCTTGCAACCCCATGAATTGCAACATGCCAGGCTTCCTTGTCCTTCACTATCTCCCAGAATTTGCTCAAGGTCATGTCCATTATGTCAATGATGCCATCAAACCATCTCATCCTCTGTCATCCCTTTCTCCTCCTGCCTTCAATCTTTCTCAGGATCAGTATTTTCCAGTGGGTTGGCTCTTTGCATCAGTGCCCAAAGTATCAGAGTTTCATCTTCAGCATCAGTCCTTATAATGAATATTCATGGTTGATTTCCTTTAGGATTGACTGGTTTGATTTCCTTGCATTCCAGTTCAGTTCAGTTCAGTCGCTCAGTCGTGTCTGACTCTTTGCGACCCCATGAATCGCAGCACGCCAGGCCTCCCTGTCCATCACCAACTCCTGGAGTTCACTCAGACTCACGTCCATCAAATCGGTGATGCCATCCAGCCATCTCATCCTCTGTCGTCCCCTTCTCCTCCTGCCCCCAATCCCTCCCAGCATCAGAGTCTTTTCCAATGGGTCAACTCTTCGCATGAGGTGGCCAAAGTACTGGAGGGACTCTCAAATATCTTCAGCACTGCAATTCGAAAACATCAGTTCTTTGATGCTCAGCCTTCTTTATGGTCCAACTCTCACATCTATACAGAACTACTGGAAAAATTGTAGTTTTGATGGCATGGACCTTTGTCACAAGAGTGATGTCTCTGCTTTTTAATATGCTGTCTAGTTTTGTCATAGCTTCCCTTCCAAGTAGCAAGCGTTTTTTAGTTTCATGGCTTCAGTCACCATCCACAGTGATTCTGGAGTCCAAGAAAAGAAAATCCATCACTACTTCCACTTCTAATTGCCATGGGGAGGAAATGGCAACCACCTCCAGTATTCTTGTTTGAAAACTCCCATGGACACAGGTGACTGGTGGGCTATAGTTCATGGGGTCACAAAGCATCTGACATGACTGAGTGACTGAACACACCTTTGCCACTGGGATTGAACTGGATGCCATGATCTTAGTTTTTTGAATGTTGAGTTTTAAGCCAGCTTTTTCACTCTCCTCTTTCACCCTTATCTAGATGCTCTTTAGTTCCTCTTTGCCTTCTTCCATTAGAGTGGTAACATATGCACATCTGAGATTGTTGATATTTCTCCTGGTAATCTTGATTCCAGCTTGTAATTCATCCAGCCTGGCATTTGACATGGTATACCCTGCATATAAGTTAAATAAGCAAGGTGACAATACACAGCCTTGATGTACTGCTTTCCCAATTTTGAACCAGTCTGTTGTTCCGTATCTAGTTCTAACTGTTACTTCTTGATCTGCATAGTTCTTGATCTTCATAGATCTGCACTGGTAAGGTGGTCTGGTATTCCCATCTCGTGAAGAATTTTCCAAAGTTTGTCAAAGGCTTCAGCATAGTCAATGAAACAGAAGTAGGTGTTTTTCCTGGAATTTCCTTAATTTCTCTATGATCCAGTGAATGCTGGCAATTTGATCTCTGGTTTCTTCTGCCTTTTCTAAATCCAGCTTGTACATCTGGAAGTTCCGGTTCATGCACTGCTGAAGGTTAGCTTGAAGGATTTTGAGCATGACCTTGCTAGCATGTGAAATGAGCACAATTGTACGGTAGTTTGAACATTCTTTGGCATTGCCCTTCTTTGGGCTTGTATGAAAACTGACCATTTCCAGTCATATGGCCACTGCTGAGTTTTCCAAATTTGCTGACATATTGATTGTATGGTGATGGATAGTAATTAGACTTATGATGATCACTCTCCA
Source organism: Bubalus bubalis (assembly GCF_019923935.1). Lineage (NCBI taxonomy): Eukaryota > Metazoa > Chordata > Mammalia > Artiodactyla > Bovidae > Bubalus > Bubalus bubalis. The sequence goes on along the minus strand of NC_059176.1, from coordinate 33,163,721 downwards.
GCATATACATATGTTGAATTATGTTTACAGATACCTGAAATTTATATAATAAAAAGACATACCAGTAAAGATATACTGTTAGTATTTATTCTCCATGAACCTCAAGTAGTAGGACTTACCTCTTTTTTCATCTAAGCATTCCTTTTATATTAAGTTTCCTGCAGTATTTATCAGCAGGTACTGATGCGGTATCTGCCTATTTTTCATTTTTGAAAATGGTATATCTATTTCTAATCTTCATTTCTGTCATTTCTAGTATCCTTCTATGGTCACTTACCATGCCAGTAATCTGTTTTGTGGTGGTTTTTTTTTTTTTTTTTTTCATTCTAGTAGGCATTCTTTAAGCTTCTCCTCCATATATATTGTTTTAGGATTCTGATAATTGAGCATTATTAAACTAATTTAGCATTGTGAAATGATGAAAAGTATAGTTACACCAATTTTATCTCAAGATACAGACTTTCTCTTTAGAACCTGAGGTTCAAAGAAGTGATTCAGGGAGGAGGGAGGAGGGTTCAGGATGGGGAACACATGTATACCTGTGGCGGATTCATTTTGATATTTGGCAAAACTAATACAGTTATGTAAAGTTTAAAAATAAAATAAAAGTAAAAAAAAAAAAGTAAAATAAATGTTTAGAAATAGAACACCTGTTTATCATAGCTTAGGACATACATGTTCAAGTACTATTTGTGAAGTATTCTTATTAACAATTGAGATATAAAACAAAGTAAAAAAATTATTGAGCACTAAGTGTCAGGTATTGCTTGAGCTTATTTCATGAACTATATTTTAATTGCTTTTTAAAAATGGCCTCATGATGTACAGTGACATTGTTGATGTTTTATATAGGAACAAAGTGAACTTCAGAGAGACTGAAGGAACTTGTCTACGATACTTAGGTTTTTAAGTAGGTAGTTGAGTCTAGATTTAAACTAAGATTTCACAGATTTTTCCCTTGCCTGTTACATACTTGAGAAAAGTATATGTATTTTATAAATGAATCAAACACTGTATACATATTTGTAGATATTTGATGTTTCATAAATGAATATCTATATTTTCATTTCTATTATATGATATAATGAGAAGCCTGCTGAACATGTGAAAGAGTGCAAGTAGAAGCACTTATATATTTATAAATATATCATCAATTTAGGTTCTCTTTTCCTAGATTTTTTAAGATAATTCTGATTTGGGAGCCTTCCCTAGTGACTCAGTGGTAAAGAATCCACCTGCAATGCAAGAGATCCAGGTTTGATCCCTGCATCAGGAAGATCCCCTGGAGAAGGAAATGGCAACCCACTCCAGTATTCTTGCTTGTGAAATCCTATAGACAGAAGAGCCTGGTGAACTGTAGTCCATGGGGTTGTAAAAGTGCTGGACATGACTTACTGACTAAACTACCATCTGCCTTGTGTCAGTGGCGTTGTGTATAGTCTGTCTGCCTTGTAGCATTAATCTCTCTCTTCTATTGCAACAGTCTTGAATAAAGTCATCTTATCCAGGGGAATATTTCTTTGCTTGGAAATTAAAATAATGCTAGTGGTGATAGTGATGGTGATGGTCATAAACATTTTAGAAGAAAACAATGTATACTAGAGTGTAGTAGTTTAAATACAGTTTTGGTTTACTGAAATCAACCAGACTAAACATGATAATAAGATTGGTTAACCTTGTGCTAATTCATAAATTGAATGACTTTAGTTTATCTTAATCTTCTTTGGATAACTTTAGAGAACAGTTCAAATTCAGAATGATAACGCATGACGGAAGTACAGAAGGAATTTTATCTAAGAAAGCTGTACCTTCACTAATCTAAACTTTTTGTCTATTGGAGAGAGAAATATGTTAAAAGTCTGTCCCACCTGGTAATTCAAGTGTACTTTATACCCCTGAAAATTTCTGTAGAAATTTCAACTGATCACATGTTGGTTAAGAAAAAGAAATGCTGGCTTTAAGCTGTATGAGTTTCTTATGTATTTTGGAGATTAATTCTTTGTCAGTTGTTATGTTTGCAATTATTTTCTCCCATCTGAGGGTTGTCTTTTAATCTTGTTTATTGTTTCCTTTGTTGTGCAAAAGCTTTTACGTTTAATTAGGTCCTATCTGTTTATTTTTGTTTTTATTCCATTACTCTAGGAGGTGGGTCAAAAAGGATCTTGCTGTGATTTATGTCAAAGAGTGCACTGTCTATGTTTTTCTCTAAGAGCTTTATAGTTTTTGGCTTCATTTGAAGTCTTTAATCCATTTTGAGTTTATTTTGTATATGGTGTTAGGAAGTGTTCTAGTTTCATTCTTTTACATGTAACTGTCGAGTTTTCCCCAACCCCTCTCTACTATAAGGTAATTTGCTCTGCAAAGGTTGATGGAACGTGCACTCTGCATTGATTTTAATGAACATTTTGTGTGTAGTTAAATATTTCTTCTTAATCAAATGAGAACACCACAATATATTCTTTACTTCAGAAGTCTTCCTCAGGAAGGCGTGTGTCCTGGAAAGCATTCATTTTTACTATGAATCTGCTTTCTAGTCTGTTTTATTATGGTGTGACTGGCTGTCACAGAACTAACTGATATTTCATGTGACTATTTACAGTCCTGAGCACAACTAAGCTAATTTTATTACTTATGTAGTTAAAGTTTTAAGGAACTCTGAATTTAGAGGTTGGGGGGATAGATAGACAAGAGAAAGAGAAGGGGAGAGGTTGAGGGACAGAGAGAGAGAAACAGGGAGGGAGAGGTGGAGGTGAAGAACAAAAATGGTTGCTTATCTACTGTCACTCACATTTGAGAAGTAGAGTATTTGATAGGTCTTTAAGGGGGCAGGAGGAAAAGGGGACGACAGAGGATGAGATGGCTGGATGGCATCACTGACTCGATGGATGTAAGTCTGAGTGAACTCCGGGAGTTGGTGATGGACCGGGAGGCCTGGCATGCTGAAATTCATGGGGTTGCAGAGTTGGACACGACTGAGCGACTGAACTGAACTGAACTGAACTGGAAACAGAACTGTGGCCCTGTAGCATTTATTCTATTCCATGAGAAGTGAAAAATTTCTGAATACTGACTTGTAAGTAGGTGTTTTACAATTTCCCTTCATCTCCACCTTGCCCTATCTGTTTCTCTCTCTCTTCCTCTCTCTCACCTTCTGTCTCCCTTTTCTATTCATCTCTCCAACCTCTGAATTCTGAGTTCCTTAAAACTTTAAATTCATAAGTAACAAAATTAGTTTAATTATGTTGAGGGAGACTTTACTAGTCAAAATTGGTTTCAATTTATAATATCAAAATCTCAAGGTTGTTATTAGAAAGACATTTCTATATAATTATTAACTACCCCTCCTCAATTAAATAAATATGCAAACATAACTTTTAACATAACACAAGAGCAACTTCAGGCTTAAAGGCTACCCTGTTTTCATTCGTGTTTTCACACACACCTGTGAAAGATGTGCTTCTAAGTTTTATTTTCTAAATATATATATATATATTTCCCTGTCTAAAAATAATAGTGGAGAGGGGTATTAAAATGTAAGCTTGTCCACTCTCGTTTCTAACATGGTAGGAAAATAAATATAACCTTTAAGATTCCCTTTTAAATAAGCAGGTTAGTTTTCTTTACAATAATATATTTATTTAGTTTTCCTGTTTAACTCATAGATCAAAGATAATCATGTGGGGAGTATCTAACTTGACTTCTTGCTTTTTGTTCTCTCCTGGAAATGAGAGTAAGAATGAAGAGCTTCCTCCTGGTAATATCTCAAGAATGTGCAAGTTCTCATGAAGAATATTCTATATTCATTTTTCTTTGGCTTAGCAATAGTTTAGTAAAACTTTTTCCTACCCCTCCAGACAATGCAGCAGTTTTCTCATACTATTTTCAGTGATTGTTTTCCATAATTAAATTCATGTTTCTCTTCTCCTGTGGAGAGGTTTTGTAAAACAAGAGGCAATCTCCATAAATATTTATCATTTTTATTTCATGTTAGCAATCATGAACTTATGCATTTCAATAGGCTTCATTCTATTTTACCTCTAGCCTCATCATATTTTTGTGCTTTATAACACACTATTTTATACATTTAATAAATGACTTCTGGTTTTGTTTTGGTTTTACAAAATTAAATCTAAATAAATCTAAATACTATAGAACTTTTGCTCCTCACTACAGAGCAATATTTAAAATATTTTGATAAATATTTAATAAATATAAAATATTTAAAATATTGCTCTGTAGTGAGGTTGCCTCTGTCAGTACCTCTGAAAACTGCAGTTGTATCTGGACCGAGGGCTGAAGCCCATTCTCTCATTCTGGCCAAGTCATCTCAGTATCCGAAGCATTTTCAAGGCTTCGTTCTTTGAGAAGGCAAGACTTCCCATTCTAGCTCTCGTCATCTCTCCTCCTCGGAATCCCTTTTGCACGAGCACTCTAAAGTACAAATTTTAGTTATTTTGTATTGTTAGTGTAACTCTTCAAGGAGATAGTGTGATTTTGAAAAATTGAATCTCTCATTATGCTTCTTTGATCAGGAAAGCAAGTGCAATAGAATATAAACACATGTATTGATCGTAGTGTTGCTACCTTTAAAATTTCAGAATAGAATGTCATATAGCTAGACACTTTTGCTAATTCTGTGTTATAAAAATTATTTAGAATATAATTCCATGAAGTTCACAGAGTAGGAATAAATGAACAATATAGAAATTAATTGGTAAAATTCCTTATTTTCTCTGATTGCTATCATACTTGTTACAATACCTATTTACTCTTAAATTGTATATTAAAATTTTATATTTTTTATCAGTACTCATACATCTGGCTTCCCATGTGGCACAGTGGTAAAGAATATGCCTGCCAATGCAGGATACAGAAGAGAAATGAGATGGGTCCCTGGGTTGGGAAGATCCACTGGAGTAGGAAATGGCAAGTTGCTCCAGTATTCTTACTTAGAAAATTCTAAGGACAGAGGAGCCTGGTGGACTACATACCATGTGGTCGCAGATGATTGGATATGACTGAGCAACTGAGTACACACACACACACACACACACGTACATTAATATATCTGAATCATTGTTGTTGTTCAATTGCTCAATCATGTCTGACTCTTTGTGACCCCATGGACTATAGCATACCAGGCTTCCCTGTCCTTCACTGTCTCCCAGAGCTTGCTCAAACTCATGTCATTGAGTTGGTGATGCCATCCAACCATCTAGTCCTCAGTCATCTCCTTCTCCTCCTGCCTTCAATCTTTCCCGGCATCAGAGTCTTTTCCAATAATTCGACTCTTTTCACAAGGTGGCCAAAATATTGGAGCATCAGCTTCAGCATCAGTCCTTCCAATGAATATTCAGGGTTGATTTCCTTTAGGATTAACTGATTTGATCTCCTTGCAATAGAATGTAAACACATGTATTGATTGTAGTGTTGCTATTTTCAAGGCACTCTCAAGAGTCTTCCCCAATACCATAGTTCGAAAGCATCAATTCTTTGTTGCTAAGACTTCCTTATGGTCCAACTGTCTTCAAGAAAATTAGATACCAAGGGAACAATTCATTCAAAGATGGGCACAACAAAGGACAGAAATTGTATAGACCTAACAGAAGCAGAAGGTATTAAAAAGAGGTGGCAAGAATACACAGAAGAACAGAAGAATTACACACACACATACACACACACACAAAAACTTAATGACCCAGATAATCATGATGATGTGATCACTCACCTAGAGCCAGACATCCTGGAGTGGGAAGTCAAGTGGGCCTTAGGAAGCATCACTAGGAACAAAACTAATGAAGGTGATAGAATTCCAGCTGAGTTATTTCAAATCCTAAAAGATGATGTTAAAGTGCAGCACTCAATATGTCAGAAAATTTGGAAAACTCTACAGTGGCCACAGGACTGGAAAAGGTAAGTTTTCATTCCAATTGCAAAGAGATGCAATGCCAAAGAATGTTCACACTACTCCCACAATTGCACTCATTTCAGACATTAGCAAAATAATGCTCAAAATTATCTAAGCCAGACTTCAACAGTACATGAACCGAGAACTTCCAGATGTTCAATCTGGATTTCAAAAAGGCAGAGGAACCAGAGATCAAATTACCAACATCCACTGGATCATAGAAAAAAGCAAGAGAATTCCAGAAAATCATCTACTTCTATTTCATTGACTACACTGAAGCTTTTGACTGTGTTGATCACAATAAACCATGGAAAACTCTTAAAGAGTTGGGAATACCAGATTATCTTACCTGCCTCCTGCAAAATCTGTATGCAGGTCAAGAAGCAACAGTTAGAACTGAACATGGAACAACGGAATGGCTCCAAATTGGACAAGGAGTATTCCAAGGCTATATATTGTCACCTGCTTATTTAACTTATATGCAGGGTATATCATGTGAAATGCCAGATTGGATGAAGCATAAGCTGGACTCAAGATTGCCAGGAAAAATACCAATAACCTCAGATATGCAGATATCAGCATCCTTATGGCAGAATGCAAAGAGGAACAAAAGAGCTTCTTGATAAAGGTGAAAGACTGAAGTGAAAAAGCTGGCTTAAAGCTCAAGACTCAAAAACCAAAGATCATAGCATATGGTCCCATCACTTTATGCCACATAGATGGGGAAACAATGGAAACAGTGACAGACTTTATTTTCTTGGGCTCCAAAATCACTGCAGATGGTGACTGCAGTCATGAAATTAAAAGATGCTTGCTCCTTGGAAAAAAATCTATGACAAATCTAGATAGTGTATTAAAAAGCAGAGGCATTACTTTGCCAACAAAGGTCTGTCTAGTTAAAGCTATAGTTTTTCCAGTAGTCATGTATGGATGTGACAATTGGACCATAAAGAAGGCTGAGCATCAAAGAATTGATGCTTTTGAACTGTGGTGTTGGAGAAGATTTTTATCTCGGACTGCAAGGAGATCAAACCAGTCAATCCTAGAGGAAATCAATCCTGAATATTCTTTGGAAGGACTGATGCTGAGGCTGAAGATCCAATACTTTGGGTACCTGATGCAAAGAACTGACTCATTAGAAAAGACACTGATTTGGGGGAAGATTGAAGGCAGAAGGAGAAGGGGATGACAGAGGATGAGATGATTGGATGGCATCACCGACTCAATGGACGTGAGGTTGAGCAAACTCTGAGAGATAGTGAAAGACAGGGAAGCATGGTGTGCTGCAGTCCATGGGATCACAAGGAATCAGACACCACTAAGCAACTGAACAGCAACAACTCATATCCATACATAACAACTGGAAAAACCATAGCTTTGACTATATGAACCTTTGTTGGTGAAGCAATTTCATATGCTTTTTAATATGCTGTCTAGGTTTGTCATAGCTTTTTTCCCCAAGGAACAAGCATCTTTTAATTTCGTGGCTACAGTCACTGTCATCAGTGATTTTGAGCCCAAGAAAATAATGTCTTTCACTGTTTTCATTGTTTCCCCATCTGTATGTCATGAAGTGATGGTACTGGGTGCCATGTTAGCTTTTTGAATGTTGAGTTTAAGCCAGCTTTTTCACTGCCCTCTTTCACCTTCATCAAGAGGCCCTTTAGTTCCTCTTTGCTTTCTGCCATAAGTGTAGAGTCATCTGTATATCTGAGGTTATTGATATTTCTCCCAGCAATCTTGATTCCAGCTTGTGATTCATCCAGCCTAGCATATCACATGGTATACTCTGAATATAAGTTAAATAAACATGGTGATTATATACAACCTTGACACACTCTTTTCCCAATTTTGAACCAGGCCATTGTTCCATGTTTGGTTCTAACTATCGCTTCTTGACCTTAATACACATTTCTCAGGAGGCAGGTAAGGTGGTCTAGTATATCCATCTCTTTAAGAATTTTCCATAGTTTTTTTGATCGACACAAAGACTTCAGCATAGTCAATAAAACTGATGTATATGTTTTTCTGGAATCTTTTTGCTTTGTCTATGATCCAACAGATATTGGCCATTTGATCTCTAGTTCCTTTGCCTTTTCTAGATCCAGCTTGAACATCTGAAAGTTCTCAGTTCACATACTGTTGAAGCCTGTCTTGAAGGATTTTGAACACGACCTTGCTAAAATGTGAAATGAGTGCAATTGTGCAGTAGTTTGAATGTTCTTTGGCATTGCCCTTCTTTGGGATTGGAATGAAACTGACCTTTTCCAATACTGTGGCCATTGCTGAGTTTTCCAAATTTGCTGCATTACTGAGTGCAGCACTTTAACAGCATCATATTTAAGATTTGAAATAGCTCAGCTGGAATTCCATCACATCCACTAGCTTTGCTCATAGTGATGTTTCCTATAAGCTTTCTCCTTCTAAAAGGCCCATTTTACTTCACATTCCAGGATACCTGGCTCTAGGTGAGTATTTACAGCATCATAGTTATCCAGGTAATTAAGATTTTTTTTGAATAGTTCTTCTGTGTATTCTTCCCACTTCTTCATAATATCTTCTGCTTCTGTTAATTCCGTACTGTTTCTGTCCTTTATTGTGCCTATCTTTGCATGAAATGTTCCCTTAGTATATCTAATTTCCTTGTAGAGATCTCTAGTATTTCCCGTTCTGTTGTTTTCATCTATTTCTTTACATTGTTCACTTAGAAAGGCTTTCTTATCTCTCCCTGCTATTCTTTGGAACTCTGCATTCAGATGTGTATATCTTTTCTCCTTTGCCTTTCACTTCTTTTTTTTTTCTCAGCTATTTGTAAGGCCTCCTCAGACAACCATTTTGCCTTTTTTCCCCCTTGGGGATGGTTTGGATCACTACCTCCTGTACAATATTACAAACCTCCGTCTGTAGTTCTTCACGTACTCTGAATGTATTTGTCACTTGCACTGTATAATCATAAAGGTTTTGATTTAGGTCATATCTGAAATGGCCTAGTGCTTTTTCCCTATTTTCTTCAATTTAAGTCTGAATTTTGCAATAAATAGTTCATGATCTGAGCCACATATGTAAATCACTTGCTATTTTAGAAAGTTGTTATTTCCCGGTTAGTCATTATATATAAAGTAAAATTATTATTCTTTACATAAAGTCAAGCTTATCATATACCAAATGTAAGTTAAATATACTGTACCATAATATGTCTTCAGAGTCTTTGTTACTCAGATTCAGGAGTTTGATGGACAAAGTTGAAATCCTGCTATGGATAATAAAATGCGTATGTCTGTTATTTCTTCTGCTCCCTTCTCCACACAAAACACAATGTAAATATCACCATTTGGAGGTAGGACATAGTTTCTGGGAACTTTTAATGTCATCTATGTGACTAGGGCTTCCGTGGTTGCTCAGACAGTAAAGATCTGCCTACAATGTGGGAGACCCTGGTTCGATCCCTGGTCAGGAATATCCCCTGGAGAAGGGAGTAGCAACCCACTCTGGTGTTCTTGCCTGAAGAATTTCATGAACAGAGAAGCCTGGTGGGCTGCAGTCCATGGGGTCACAAAAAATCAGACATGACTTAGTGACTACCCTTTCACTTCACTTTCACATGTCAGATTAAGTTTCAGTGAAAATATTCTAATTTGATAACCATTTTTAACTTCACTCAAACTCAGACTTCTCAGAGATTTTCTCTAAAAATCAGCAATTTCCTTGTAGTCACATGATATTCTGTATGTGTACTAGTATAAAATGTAAGACAGTACATATCTAATTTTCTAACTATTTAAAACATTGTAATTCTAAGTAGTGTTAATGAGAATATTTTAGTTGGAAAACAATTATGTTATGGATCTTCACATTTAATGAGAATATATGTAAAACACTCTCTTGCATGCGTGGATGGGTGCTCAGTCACGTCCAACTCTTTGTGACCCCATGGACTGTAGTTCATCATGGTCCTCTGTCCATGTGATTCTCCAGGCAAGGATATTGGAGGTGATTGCCATTTCCTACTCCAGAGGAGCTTCCTGACCCAGGTATTGAATCTGCATCTCCTGCAGTCAGAAGGTTTCTTTACCACTGAGCCATGTGGGAAACCGAAAACCCCCTTGGATCAGAGTAAATTCTCAGTTTATGTAGGATATTGTTATTTGAGTTACCTTGCTCCAACTGAATGAGATCTGTATTAAGGAGAAAGAAGATGATTATATAGGTGCAGACTTTGCCTGTCTTATTCAGATACCAAAGGGAAAGAATCCTTACATGTATAGAGTGTATAGAATTTTTGACCTCTAAACATTCACTTTCTCAGGTTATTTTATTTATGAAGTAATTATGATATTGTGCAAAGATCACCTACCTGAGATTGAAGTTTGTTGTTATGGTTTTGGCTTCATTATAACATTAAGCTCATAACCAAATCCTTTCAAGCCTCAAGTTAATAACTGTACAATAAAGACATTGAGTTAAAGATAATTTTTAAGGTCACTTTTAAAATTCTGTCAGAGAACATGTGTTTAGTGACAACTGAAATGATGTGCTGGAGATGGAAACTGTGGTTCTAAAGTGCCTTCATACTATTCACTTCTACTAGAGATGGATTAAAGAAAATACCATTTTCCTTGAACAAGTTGGTGAAGATATATACCTTGGTATAGAAGTAAAATTGGAGTTGTTACAGAATACTAGGTAAGATATCCAGTCTAGGAGTTCATGTAGTTCATTCTCTGTTTTCAATTTCTATTTATTGTGTTATTGCTCTATTGATGATATCAAGAAACCTTGCAGCTGAGCTCTTACAGGAGATTGAAGGGCACTATACAATTTTTAATTTAGCTGGCTTTATTCATTTATTCACTTAATCAAAATATGCTTATTCAGTGCCTTTATGGAAAATTTCTGACATTTCCCACCTTGTTCAGTGATTAACTTTCTTGTGTCAGGCAAATTATTTAACTTCTTTCAATCTATTTCCCCATTTTTGAAATAAAGGTAATATTCTGAAGAGAATATTAAATAAGTTAATATATATATGTATTATATATAAAGTGTTGAGCCTAAAAGATGGTAAGCATTGAATAAATGTTAGAACCGCTCTTGTTGCTATAACTCCAACCTATGCATATAAAATGATATCATAGGTCAAGGGCTTAAGAGTAACTTATCTTTAGAAAGGCAATTTTAATAAAATTTGATGTGTGCAAAATATTTGCACATTTTCTTGGTCATATGTTGTCTCCAGAATGTGATGTAGTTAGGAAAACATTTTATTATGAAAAATTTTGAGTGAGTATAGTTCTCCATCTCCTTAAATTGTATATAAAATGTTGTGCTTTAAAAAACTACCTGTAGGTGGTTCCTGTTACTGTGAGTCTATGACCAACATAGAATGATAAGTGATATTTCTTATTCATTTCAACAGAAGTTATTATTATAATTATTCATTTTCTAAATTAGTTACTGTGACTCTTGCTTCATATTCAAGGGCTGCTGCTGCTGCTGCTAAGTTGCTTCAGTCGTGTCCGACTCTGTGAGACCCCATAGATGGCAGCCCACCAGGCTCCCCCGTCCCTGGAATTCTCCAGGCAAGAACAATGGACTGGGTTGGCATTTCCTTCTCCAATATTCAAGCCCTTGACCTATGATATCATTTTATATGCATATGTTGGAGTTAAAGTAACAAGAGCTGTTCTAACATTTATTCAATATTCCTTCTCCATTTATCCAATATTCCTTCTCAAATATAAACAATAACTACAATATCAATACTATAAAGGCACTAACAAGTAAAGATCAATACTGTTGGAATCTGTCTTATTTTGAAAATTTTTGACTTTTGATAAGAAAAGCTTATCAAGTTTGCAGGAAGTCTTAAGTCAAGATGGGATACCAATTCTTTACAGTTTTAGCATATTTTCTCATGTTATTACTCAAAAAAATTAATTCACATATCTGGAACTCAACTATAGAATGAAAAATTAGCATTATCTTAGCTCTCAAATTCTTTATTTCAAAACAGAGTCAACTGTCTCCAAAACAATTTTATTTAATAATAAGAAAGAAACAGTCATGTGAGACCAAGAAGCTAAAATGGAAACAAAAGATCCTAGACTTATCAACACTACAGGAATTATAAACAATAGATTTATAATTGTTATAAAAGTAATGAAGAAAAATTTTGGTCAGCAGTAGGTATATATACTTTTATTATTTATAATTGATCAAAGTAACAAAATGTACAAAATGCATTTGAATTTTGCATCAATATTACACAAACACATGGACTTCCTTTTCCTAATTGCAAATACAGTGTTCTCTATTTTGAGGAAAAATTCCAATACTATACCAGGATGCATGGAAATAATTTGGTGGGAATATAGGAAGCAATACAGCTATTCTAATGTGCCCACAATTAAATCTATGTCATGCTGCTGCTGCTACGTCACTTCAGTCGTGTCCGACTCTGTGCGACCCCAGAGACAGCAGCCCACCCGGCTCCGCCGTCCCTGGGACTCTCCAGGCAAGAACACTGGAGTGGGTTGCCATTTCCTTCTCCAATGCGTGAAAGTGAAAAGTGAAAGTGAAGTCGCTCAGTCATGTCCAACTCTTCACAACCCCATGGACTGCAGCCTACCAGGCTCCTCTGTCCATGGGATTTTCCAGACAAGAGTACTGGAGTGGGGTGCTGTTGCCTTCTCCGAAATCTATGTCATAGAGAGTGTATATAATTTTTTATTTTTTTTAAATTTTTTTGGTTAATTTTTTTAAAATTGGCTATTTTCTCCTTTTTATTCCATTTCCTAATAGCAAACACAATAAGACTAAAGCAAGAAAGGAATACATTTAACATACATAATATATTAGAAGCAGTGAAAAGAAATTGTAACACAAAAATGTTCATTTGTTGCTTGACATTGTGACAAAGTTTACTGAAATTTCTTCTAGATGCTAAGCTTCTGCAGTATTGAATTTACAGGATTATTAGTCAAGGGAACATCTCTGTTCATTTTCTGTTGGCAGAATCTTTTTCTTATTTTTTATTATGAAAATTTTCAGTCACACAAATGCAGAGAGAATAGTTCAATGAGCCTTCATATATACACTGTAATAGACTATTGATTTTTTAAAACATGAAGGCATTTTGGTATAATATTAACTCTTCAGTCTACAAACTCAGTGTGGATCCAGATTTTTTTTTTCTCCTCATGTAGTGTCTTTCTTTATTTATTTTTATGACCTTTGTCTTAAAGTCTATTTTGTCTGCTATGAGTATTGCTACCTCCAATTTATTGTCATTTCCATTTGCAAGAAATATCTTTTTCTATCCCTTTTTTTTTCAATTTACATGTGCCTTTCTCCCTAAAGGCATCATTTGTAGGCAGCATATTATAAGATCTTGTTTTCTTATCCAGTCAGCCACTCTATATCTTTCCATTGGAGCATTTAGTCCACTGACATTTAAGGTAATTATTGATAGATATGTGTTTATTGCCTTTTTAAACCTTGTTTTCCAAGTAATTATTTGCTTCTTCTTTGTTCCTTTTTTTTTAATTTTTGCTTTTCCTTTTTGGTTTGATGAATTTCTTTTGTATGTGTGCTTATGTTCTGTTCTTTTTGGTTTTTGTGAATCTATTGAATGTTTTTGATTTGTGTTTGTCAAGTATGTTAACCCATTACTGTATCTCCTTGCTTTAGTGTAGTTAGTACATGCATGCTCAATCATGTCAGACTCTTTGTGACCCCACAGACTGTAACCTGCCAGGCTCCTTTGTCCATGGGATTCTCCAGGCAAGAATACTGGAGTAGGTTGTCATTTCCTTCTCCAAGGGATCTTCCCAACCCAGAGATGGAACCCATATCTCATGCATCTCCTGCATTGGCAGGCGGGTTCTTTACCACTGCACCGCCTGAGAATCCCACTTGTTTTAGACTGGTAGTCACATCAATCAGTTCAGTTCAGTCGCTCCGACTCTTTGTGACCCCGTGAATTGCAGCATGCCAGGCCTCCCTGTCCATCACAAACTCCCGGAGTTCACTCAAACTCACATCCATCGAGTTGGTGATGCCATCCAGCCGTCTCATCCTCTGTCATCCCCTTCTCCTCCCGTCCCCAGTCCCTCCCAGGATCAGGGTCTTTTCCATGAGTCAACTCTTCGCATGAGCTGGCCAAAGTATTGGAGTTTCAGCTTTAGCATCAGCCCTTCCAATGAACACCCAGAACTGATCTTCTTTAGAATGGACTGGTTGGATCTCCTTGCAGTCCAAGGGACTCTCAAGAGTCTTCTCCAACACCACAGTTCAAAAGCATCAAGTCTTCGGCACTCAGCAGTCTCAAACATATTCCACACCACCCCATATCTACATTTTATTCCTCCTCTTTCCTCCATTTTATGATCTTAAATCCTCTTTTACATCTTCATATTTATCCTTTCGTTGTTTGTTGTGGTTATCAATGCTTTAACAAAAAAATTTTTATTGTTTTGTTATCTGTGTACTGGCTTGAATGATTTACTTTCTGATTATGATTTTTCTCTGCCCTTAGATTCTTACTTCTTTTCTATTTAGAGAAGAACTTTCAATATTTCTTTTAGGATAGAGTTAGTATTGTTATATTTGTTTAGTTTTTGATTGTCTGAGAAATTCTCTCTCCTTCTGTTCTAAATGAGGTCTGGCTGCTGACACTTGGGCTTCAGTGGACAGACCTGGGGAGAGGACTAGAGAAGGTTCAAGTGTGGTCTAAGCCGTAACTATGGGTGTGCCAGGCCAAACCCTGGTCCATCATAAAAGCCCCATTGTAAACCGGTGCACTAAGGGGAAGCGGGCCCTGCTGTAGCAGCCTTGTTTACATCTGAGCAGATTGTTGGTGCTTTTGTGGCTGGGGCTGCTCCAGCATTAGCAACTGCAGGCTTTGCAGGGGTGTGCATAAGGAGGTTCATGATTATGGTGGTCCCAGTGTCTGACTTCATCTGACCTGTGGCCAACAATTCTGCACTGGTGGCTTTATAAGTGCAGTGGCTGAAGAACACCTGAGCTGACTGTCTGCATTCCCAAGCCGAGGCAGGGCTGAGGGCAGTGCCAACAACAGTCTACTTTGCAAGAGTGGCAGGTGACACCACAGAGCATGCCTCCAAGGAGACAGCTCCTGTGGAGGAATATTCAGCGGCTCCTCTCCCAGCAAAAGTGCCCCAGTCATGAGTACTTCACACTGCAGCTCAGAAATGGATCTGTTGACTTCTACTCCAACAACTGACCCTGCCCCAGACAAAGCTATGACAACCACAGAGCAAAGAGGAGGCCCCTACTCAACATCCAATGCAGCCTCTCTCTGATCACCACAAAACCACTCACAACCCGTGTCAAAGGGACAATAGCCAGTACACACTGAAGAGAGATGTGGCAGGTATCCATACTAAAATCAGACCTTGAACCAAAAATGTGACTTATGAAGGGTATACAAGGATGTGCTCAGTCACTCAGTCGTGGCCAACTCTTTGCAGCCCCATGGACTGCAGCCTGCCAAGCTCCTCTGTCCATGGAATTTTCCAGGCAAGAATACTACAGTGGGTTGCTCTCACATAAAAACAGCCCTTCAAGACCACAGTAGATAACAGTATCTTTTAAACTCATAGAATCAGAGAACTATGAAATGAAGAAGCAGAGGGACCATGCCCAACTAAATAGCAGTTTTGATATGTCGTATTTTCATTTTTGTCTCCTTTTAATTTGTAAGGATTTGGGCTCTCTTTCATTCTACTATCTTTGTTATTCTGTCTCTAACAGCCTCCTATCCTTTGAAGAATTCAATTGTACTTTGAAGTTATCACACACCTCACTCGTATTATGTTTTAGAAGTATTTCTTTATCCTCTCTGCTTCATTTTAGATGGTGTCTATTGCTATGATTTGAGCTCAACAATCTGTTTTTGTGTAATGTTAATATATGCATTGTGTTTTGTTTTTTATTTCAGATGTTGTACTGTTCATCTTTAGATGCTTACTTTTTGTATTCTATTCCAACTTCCAGACCTCAATTTAGAATTTAGATCACACTGAATGCAATTATAATAGCTATTTTAATGTATTGCTCTACCAATTCCCATATTTGGATCAATTTTGGTCTGTGTTGATTGACTGGTTTATCTCCTAGTAATGTATTTTCTTGTCATTTAGCATACCTGGGTATTGTTAAATGGATGGTAGGTATTTTGATATTTTACTTCAGACTTCCAGATATTTTTGTTTCCTAATCAATATTCTCAAGTTTTGAGTTTTGTTCTGGGATGCAATTAAGGTACTTATAGATAATTTTATCCTTTTGCATTTTACTTTCAAGATTTGTTAGACAAAGGCAGAGCAATGTTTAATCTAAGGCTAATTCTTCTCTTCTATGGACTAAAAGACGCTTACTCCTTGGAAGGAAAGTTATGACCAACCTAGATAGCATATTCAAAAGCAGAGACATTACTTTGCCAACAAAGGTCCATCTAGTCAAGGCTATGGTTTTTCCAGTGGTCATGTATGGATATGAGAGTTGGACTGTGAAGAAGGCTGAGCGCCAAAGAATTGATGCTTTTGAACTGTGGTGTTGGAGAAGACTCGTGAGAGTCCCTTGGACTGCAAGGAGATCCAACCAGTCCATTCTGAAGGAGATCAGCCCTGGGATTTCTTTGGAAGGAATGATGCTGAAGCTGAAACTCCAGTACTTTGGCCACCTCATGTGAAGAGTTGACTCATTGGAAAAGACTCTGATGCTGGGAGGGATTGGGGGCAGGAGGAGAAGGGGATGACAGAGGATGAGATGGCTGGATGGTATCACCGACTCGATGGACGTGAGTCTGGGTGAACTCCAGGAGTTGGTGATGGACAGGGAGGCCTGGCCTGCTGCGATTCATGGGGTCGCAAAGAGTCGGACATGACTGAGTGACTGAACTGAACTGAACTGAACTAATGGACTCAAGACTCTTTTGGATAGTCTAATGATGTATAATTTATAAGGTTTTCCAGACTGACTGGTGGAAGCAAACAAAGCAAACATCATTGTTAGGCCTGTGTGGGTCCTAGTTACTGCTGCCTCTAATCCTTTTGAACTATTCTTTCTCTAGCCTGAGGTAGTTTCCTCCTATGCATCCACTGATTGGTTGGTGGTCTGAGAAATAGTTTAGGGATATAGCTTCACAGGTAGCTCAGTGGTAAAGAATCTGCCTGCCAGTGAAAGAGATGCAGGAGACATGGGTTGGATCCCTGGGTCAGGAAGATCCTTTGGAGAAGGGAATGACAATCCTCACCAGCATTCTTGGTTAGAAGATTCCATGGACAGAGGATCCTCACAGGCTACAGTCCAGTCCATGGGGTTGCAAGGAGTTGGACATGACTGAGCACAACACCACCACCACCCAACCAATGCAAATTTCTATAATTCTCTGTGCATATCTTTCCTCTCTAGTATTCATGTCTGTGAATTCTATCTACCCTACTTTCTCTGGACTCTTTAGGTGTGTCTCCTCAAATC
Source organism: Bubalus bubalis (assembly GCF_019923935.1). Lineage (NCBI taxonomy): Eukaryota > Metazoa > Chordata > Mammalia > Artiodactyla > Bovidae > Bubalus > Bubalus bubalis. Next base: position 33,146,311 of record NC_059176.1, on the reverse strand, counting down.
ATTAAATATACTAGGGTATCCCTCTTACCCCTGCTTCCCATATCATCCCCCAAAACTCTCTCAAGGCAGTAAACTTGGCAATCAAAGGGCATTATCATATTCGTTTTCTGTCTTTCAGGGATTATTGTCCTCTGTCACTTAATATATAATGACTTGAACACTTCTTGTTGCATCTGTTTTGTCCAATTTTTTGGTTGTTTGATGCAAGAGGGTAAATCTAATCTGTGTTAGTCCATTTTAGCCAGAAGTGGAATGATTTCTTTTGATATTTCTTTTAATTTGCTGACAAGACTTTTTAGTTTTTGAAAGAAAAATAATATGTGACATATTTTATGAGTCCTTGGTTATATGAGCATATCTCTAAAAGTTGTCTGAACTTACAAAAAATAATTGCTTGACTGGGCATTAATTTGGATCCCATTCTTTTGTTCTCAACATTTCTTTGAGTAGTAATTTGTGTATTGTCTTCTGTCAGTTTAAAAAAAAAATCTAATTTTTTTCCGTTTCTTAGATATATTCTCTGTATTTTTATTGTGAAATAGTCCCTTTACCTGTTTGTGTCCCTTTTTAGTAGGCAAACCATTTCAATTCTTTTAAGTAGTGTCTCCTTTTGACATAAACCATTCATATCTCTAATTTGCTAATGTTCTTGATACTTCAGGTTTAGAGATTATTTACTATGAAATATGTTGATGTATTTATTTTTCATTCCTCATTATAAATAAAACACATACCATTCTCATCATCTTATCTTCCCATATTGTAATAATCTAATTCTAGTTAATTTAATGTTGTTTATTGGACTTTATTAAATTAAATTGGACTTTATAAACTTTATTTACAGCTGAGCCATGTAAATTACTATAATTAATTTTCTTTCCTTGTAAGACTTTTTTTATCTTTCTGGAGTTCAAAAAAATGTCTTTTTGTTTACATGTATTTTTTTTTCAACATACTTATCACTAATTTGTTCTTAATGTCTCCTCGAGTTGCACAGATACTTGCTTAATACATTAAAAATATCAGGGATTGTCAGTTTTAACCACCTAGAAATGCTCCTGGAAACTTTTGACGTGCTCCAGTCTAGTTGATCTATGTTTAAGATGTGCAACGTGGTTGTAATCCTGGAGTCCTCTTTTGATAAATATTTTGTTTTCTGCTTTCTATATCTTTCTCTTCTCTCTCCCTCTTTTTTTTTTTTTTGTTTATTCCTTTACTTTTGTGGAGAATATTCTCCTGTGGTTTCCTAAGTAATTGTGCATTGGAATTAGTATTTTTAAGATCATTCCTCTTAGTGTATTTAGCTATTGACTGATAATTTGTTTAGGTTGAGAATTCTAGGTTGAGAATCAATTGTTCAGCTAAGCTAAAAGGTAGAGTTGCTATCGACAAGACTGAGAGTATCATTGTTTCAATCTTCTGCATGAAGCCTATTTTAATTTTCTTTTTTCTTTAATGATTATTGGGTTAGCTCTTTGCTCTTAAGTTCTAAAATATCATGAGCATATCCTTATCATGAACTTATTTTCATCCATACTTTTGGGCATTCATTCAGTGAATCTTTTCTGTCTGGAAACTTATGTTCTTCTATTTTGAGGCATTAAAAAAAACTGTTACCTTGGTGATTTCCTCTTCTGCTTTATTATTATTCTATTATTTGGAAATTCACTGTTCTTTATCTTAGACTTCCTAAACTGATCATCTAATTGTTTTGTATTTTTCTCTTATTTTTCATCTTTTTGTCTTTCTGCTCTCTTTTTAAAAAAATTCTTCAACTTCATAATATGATCTAAGTTTTTCATTTCTGCTATCATTTTTTCTAAATTCCAATGTATATTTTCTGTTTTGATGGTCTTTTAAAATAGAATCCTGTTAGTAAAATGATGCAACATATTTTCTTTCTGAAAGTGTTGATAAAAATGTTTCTGATTATGGGGGTAATTTTGCTGCACAGTCTGTTTTTTCTTGTGTTTTTTATTTGTATGTTTCTGTGATCTCTGACTTACTATAGGACTTTTTACAGATACCTATCTGAAATATCTGTGTACATGAACAGATTTGCAGTGCTTGTCTTCATTGTAGGATAACTTTGTCAGGCTCATTTACTGTGAAGCCTTCACAATCATCGTTTTGATTTTTATCTCTTCTTTTGGTTATATTTCTCAGAGAACATTTTAATATCCTTCGTGGAAGGATATAAGCCTTGTTGCTGCATTCTAGAAGCCAAAAGGAGGACAAGTGATGGAAATATCATAATTCTTAGTGAAGACTTTAAATTCCTTGTTTTCTGCATAGTTATCCTTGCCTTTAACTCTCTACTTTGCTATCTTTACAGAATAAATCTTCCACCTTCTCCCTAATGGAAAAAGGCAGTCATAAACTACATATATTGGTGGATCATGTATGGGAGTTCATTTTCTTTTTATACAAATTTTCACAAAAATATTGTATTTCAGACCCACTGTCATGCCCACTTCCGTACAGCTGTTGCTGAATTCCAGAGCTTTCCCCACTGGCATCTTAAGATCACGTCTCTCAGAAAAATTAGTTATCTCTTATTTTTCTATATTCTAGCTCATGAAATTTGGTTGCTCTTTACAATCTCCCTTGTTTTTTGACCGTGAACACTGATTTTTTAAAGTACTTAACTCTCATTTTGTTGGGATTTGGAAAAATAGTAAAGTAAATGAGTTCATTACTTCTCTAATGGACTTTCTCCTTCAAATTTTCTCTTGATATTAACTCTAAAAATGTTTCCAAAATATGCCTAACTTTAATTGCCAGTTGTTTTATCTGAAGTTTGTAGTGAGCATTGTCTATCTTCATTTTCAGGGTATTTTTAGGTAAGGATTTTTTTGTTTTTTCTTTATCCCCCTGTATACTGTGATGATACACCAGTAATTCTTGGGCTAGCTCTGCATGTTCTGTTCCCTATTGCCTCCCTCTCTATTTTCTTCTCCCTTACGTTCATTCTCACTTCCATTCCTTCTTTGGGTATCTAAGAATTTCTCAGATTGTCATTGACATCTCTTACTTGCCTTTCCAATGTAAGTTATGGTTTTTAATGCTTCTGTTGGGAATTCCAACTTTATTATTGAATACTAAGGTTTCATCTCAGCATATTCACTGAGGTTCAGCACATTGTGTTGTTTCTGTCATCACTGCCTGTTTTCTTGTTGACTTCCTGCTCTTGTTTCTGCAACTTTTTGTTATATTCTATTAAGAAGAGCTCAGAAAAGGACAGTCTGTATTCTGTATGCCTCATACAGATGTGGTTTGTTTTAGATATAGTGTTTTCTTGTGGTGGTGGTCTTTCTTTTGTTTTGTTATTGGCCAATGTTTGAGGAAAAGAAAGAAGAACAGAAAGAAGGGGTGAAGGAAGGGAGAGAGTGAGGAAGGAAAGAAGAAAAGAAGAAAGGAATTCTGAAAAATCCCTAAATTTCCCCAATCTAGGCACAGTGGACTCATGCTTGGCAGCATTTAGAGGGTGCAGATTAGCATCTGTCTCTGAAAATAGTTGGCATTGGCCAGTTTCCCAGTCTTTACCACCTTTTATTTCTTTTTGAAATGTTGATGTAACTCTACTGGTCCCTGCAGATGGTGAGGTGGCTGGATGTGTCCATGTAAACTACTGAACTGTCGTGTACTATAACATGGATATATTTTCTGTTGGTTCCTACAGTTGAATAAGTACTGTACTACATTCTTCCTCAGACTCATCCAGTGTTTTATTCTTTTGTTCTGCAGTATTTTTGTACAGTCCTAAATGCTATTTCCTCTCCTTACACATCTTTGATTGAGAGGGGAGCTTTTAACTCAGTGTCTGTCCATAGGCAAGGTATGTGGCTCTTCAGTTGGTTCTGTTTCCTAATACTTGGAGAATGCCAAAATTCCTTCTCTGCTCTAGAGCTGGAGGGCATAGTGGTGAGCGCTGTTTCTTGACCAGTTTCTAGGACCCAGAAGGCTCTACCTGACAACTTTTCTCCTAGTCCAATATCTTCTGACAAACTGATTTGTCCTCTGATATTTTGGACTGTGTTTCATGAAAACATATAAGCTCCAAAATATACTTCTAGGAATTTTCTTATTCCTCGCCTCCACCTAAAGTAATTTACTTCTATAGATAATGCATATAAGGATTACTGTTTACATATCCATCATACTTTTTTTCTTGTTTCGTCTTGAAGTTTTAGTCTTTAAATGCATGAAAAATTATGAAGTGAATGTGATTGAGAATGATGATTTGGTCACTTCATTAAATTTCTTTTTCATAGTAGAAAGAGGAATACATGAATGGCTTTCTAAATAAAACTACCAAGAACAAATTGAGAGAATATATAATGTGCAAAATATAATAAATGCTCCTACCTTCTTTTATGTTGTTGAGGTCCCTTAATTTTATAAGGATGTTGAACCCTTTGCCTTTCTCATTAAAAATCTTTAGAGTTGGTAAAACTTTCAAATTTTGAAAACATTTTTTGTCATCACAGTTTTGGGCAGTGAAAGATTTTATTTACTTATTTTTTTGGTTAAGTAATTTGTTATACATGTATTGATTGCTGATACTTCGTAAGTAATTTAGAATATTGACACATGTCTGAAACTAGTAGCCCTTTTTCAGAAAAAGATATTTTTATCTTCTCAATATGGTTTCTTATTTCATCTTGAGTCATGGCATACCTGGATTTATCAGTTTAGAATTGTATATAAAGAGAATATATCTATCAAAAATACAATTTTATGTCCTGTTGTAATTAATTCCTATTATCATTTTTCTATAATTATTTGAAAGCTTTAATTATGTAAAGTATATAAATACATAATATTTAGATCATTGCTTCTTATTCACACATTTATGATTAATTTGAAAATTAAAGAAACAGTAACATGACCAGAATATTTTATAACTTAGAATCTGAGCATGAGGAGGAATGGAATTTACTCCAGGACTAACTTGGGAGATATGTGAGTTTTGTGTTAGCACTTCCTGCTGCTGCGTTTATGATGTAGGCAAGAAAAGCCTCACAGAGATTAATGAGGGATGATCCCTGGCAGCTATTTTGAAAAAAAAGACTTTGTTTATTTACATTCAACAAAACCAAATCAATCAGCAAACAGAAGTAGGGAGTCGGACTTTTCCTGTTTAAATGTCTGTATTTCAGTGTCATTTGCTGAAATAACCATTCCCTTGGAAATGGACAAACAAAAACTATTACAAAATCACAGAGATAAGAACTATATCTGGAAGATTTCTTTTGTTCCTTTTACGTGAATATAATAATGAATGCTGATTATATTTGAAGGGAAAAATAGCTGTGATGATCAATTACTAGGCAAATAGAAATTGAGTGTTTAATTTCTCTCTGGAACATTAAAGACACAAATCAACAAGTGTTGATTCAATTCCTAAAAATATTTATGAAAAATATATTTATATTTACTGAGTTTATTTATGTGTTCCCAACCATTAAAAATGCAAGTGGCTAAACTTATCTTTAAAATCTTGGGCAGAAAAAATCCTGTTTGGGAAGAGGGAAAAAGAACATGGCTACTCAGAAGAAAATGAGTTTTTGGTTTCATTTGCAGCTAGGTAGGGCCCTGGCACTAAATTCTGACCAGTGTTTGGAAATTTCTGGAACATGTCTTCAGAGAAAAAAAGGTACACCATATTCCTTCCTTGCTCTTTTTTCTTTATTGAAATGCAGAATGGTTGGAGTTCAAAGTGCCACCTGGAACAGGAGATGGAAGGCATGTGTTGGTCATAGAGCACAGAGTATGAATCACTGGTCTCAAAGGATCAGTAATGTGTTTATTGAGAAGACAGCAGCAGAGGAAATGGGGTTTCCCAGGTGGCACAGTGGTAAAGAATCTGCCTGCCAATACAGGAAACTCGGGTTCAATTCCTGGGTCAGGACAATCCCCTGGATAGGAAATGGCAACCCACTCCAGCATTCTTGCCTGAAAAATTCCACGGACAGAGGAAGCTGGTGGACTACTGTCATTGGCCTCTCAAAGGGTTAGACATGTCAAAATGCATACATACATCAGAGGAAACTGCAAGAGAAAAGCAAAAATGGAGAAACAGCCTCTACACCTTGAGAGAGCTCTTGAGAGCTGGTTATCTAGCTGGAGGCAAGCATTGGCTTTGCGGTGAAGAGAGTTGAAAGAAGTGAATGTACTCTTTATTAGAAAAGGGAGCACTGGAAGTGAATGTAAGGATGGGACAAAGGAACAAATGATTGTCCGTGTAATATTTATAGCTGATGAATAGATAGGAAATAGATTAAATGGGGAATATTTGGTGAAGACAGAGCAAAGGGCATGGAGCTTACACACTGACCAGTGCGGCAACAAATAAGACAGTGAAAATGGGTCACATTCAAAGAGATTTTGAATGAAACATATGGAAGAGGAAAGCTTGTCTTGACTAGTCTTTATTTTCTTAGTAAGTTGGAAATATCAGTTCAGTTCAGTCACTCAGACGTGCCCAACTCTTTGCGACCCCATGAATCACAGCACGCCAGGCCTCCCTGTCCATCACCAACTCCCGGAGTCCACCCAAACTCATGTCCATCGAGTTGGTGATGCCATCCAGCCATCTCATCCTCTGTCTTCCCCTTCTCCTCCTGCCCCCAATCCCTCCCAGCATCAGAGTCTTTTCCAAACAGTCAACTCCCGGAGTTCACTCAAACTCACGTCCATTGAGTCGGTGATGCCATCTAGCCATCTCATCCTCTGTCGTCCCCTTCTCCTCCTGCCCCCAATCCCTGCCAGCATCAGGGTCCTTTCCAATGAGTCAACTCTTCACATGAGGTGGCCAAAGTTGGGAGTTTCAGCTTCAGCATCAGTCCTTCCAATGAACACCCAGGACTGATCTCCTTTAGGATGGACTGGTTGGATCTCCTTGCAGTCCAAGGGGCTCTCAAGAGTCTTCTTCAACACCAGAGTTCAAAAACATCAATTCTTCCGCATTCAGCTTTCTTCACAGTAAACTCTCACATCCATACATGACCACTGGAAAAACCATAGCCTTGACTAGACGGAACTTTGTTGGCAAAGTAATATCTCTGCTTTTCAATATGCTATCTAGGTTGGTCATAACTTTCCTTCCAAGGAGCAAGCATCTTTTAATTTCATGGCTGCAGTCACCATCTGCAGTGATTTTGGAGCCCCAAAAATAAAGTCTGGCACTGTTTCCTCATCTATTTCCCATGAAGTGGTGGGACCAGATGCCATGATCTTAGTTTTCTGAATGTTGAGCTTTAAGCCAACTTTTTCCACTCTCCTCTTTCACTTTCATCAAGAGACTTTTTAGTTCTTCTTCACTTTCTGCCATAAGGGTGGTGTCATCTGCATATCTGAGTTTATTGATATTCCTCCCGGCAATCTTGATTCCAGCTTGTGCTTCTTCCAGTCCAGCGTTTCTCATGATGTACTCTGCATATAAGTTAAATAAGCAAGCTGACAATATACAGCCTTGACGTACTCCTTTTCCTATTTGGAACCCGTCTGTTGTTCCATGTCCAGTTCTAACTGTTGCTTCCTGACCTGCATATAGGTTTCTCAAGAGGCAGGTCAGGTGGTCTGGTATTCCCAATCTCTTGAAGAATGTTCCACAGTTTATTGTGATCCACACAGTTAAAGGCTTTGGCATAGTCAATAAAGCAGAAATATATGTTTTTCTGGAACTCTCTTGCTTTTTCCATGATCCAGCGAATGTTGGCAATTTGATCTCTGGTTCCTCTGCCTTTTCTAAATCCAGCTCGAACATCTGGAAGTTCACGGTTCATGTATTGCTGAAGCCTGGCTTGAAGAATTTTGAGCATTACTTTACTAGCTTGTGAGATGAGTGCAATTGTGTATTAGTTTGAGCATTCTTTGGCATTGCCTTTCTTGGGGATTGGAATGAAAACTTTTCCAGTCCTGTGGCCACTGTTGAGTTTCCCAAATGTGCTGGCATATTGAGTGCAGCACTTTCACAGCATCATCTTTCAGGATTTGAAATAGCTCAACTGGAATTCCATCTCCTCCACTAGCTTTGTTCATAGTGATGCTTTCTAAGGCCCACTTGACTTCATATTCCAGGATGTCTGTCTCTAAGTGAGTGATCACGCCATCGTGATTATCTGGGTCATGATTTTTTGTACAGTTCTTCTGTGTATTCTTGCCACCTCTTCTTAATATCTTCTGCTTCTGTTAGGTCCATACCATTTCTGTTCTTTACTGAGCCCATCTTTGCATGAAATGTTCCCTTGGTATCTCTAATTTTCTTGAAGAGATCTCTAGTCTTTCTCATTCTGTTGTTTTCCTCTATTTCTTTGCATTGATCACTAAGGAAAGCTTTCTTATCTCTTCTTGCTGTTCTTTGGAACTCTGCATTCAGATGCTTATATCTTTCCTTTTCTCCTTTGCTTTTGGCTTCTCTTCTTTTCACAGCTATTTGTAAAGCCTCCTCAGACATCCATTTTGCTTTTTTGCATTTCTTTTCCATGGGGATTGTTACTAACAAAAGTTGCTATTATTGTGAACTTGGAAGTTAAAAATTTAGAACAACAACTGTGGAGAAGAATGGAGGGGGCTTGTGTGAGTGTGAAGTGAAAGTGAAAGGCTAAAGTATTCGTGCCTAGATTCTGAAGACCAAGAGCTGATTTAATGGACTGAAGAAATAACTAGTGGTTAATAACTCAGGTGGTGCTAGTGGTAAAGAATTCATCTGCCTGCCAATGCAGGAGACTAAGAGATGTGGGTCCAGTCCCTCGATTAGAGTATGCTTTGGTGACAAAAATGGCACCCCACTCCAGTTTTCTTGCCTGAGAAATCCCATGGACAGAGGAGCCTGGAGGGCTATAGTCCATAGGGTCACAAAGAGTCAGACACAACTGAACATCTGAGCCTAAGAAACTAGAGATTTCCTCAGAGCAAACATGGTGCTAGATTATAATTTCTGCTTTCCTTCATAATACATAGCAAAATGCCTTCTATTATGTAAGTTTTTATAAATGCTTATTGCATTAATATACTGTAATTCATCCTGATTTATCTTATTCTTATTTTTTCTTTTAAAGTTAGTGAGTTCTTAGGGAAGAAAACAGGAAAGAAGTTCTTCTATCAGAGAGCTATGGGATATGGTGGCACAGGGCAGATTTATCTCCATTTATGTGTGTTCAATAAGACCTCATGGGTTGAATTTACCCAAAGTAGCCCCCACTGTATCTCTCTAATAGGGTTGATATAGTTGACTATATTTCTTTTTTAGCCATTTTTTTGATAAATGGGCAGAATACATATTTTTCACTTACTTTGTGAACAAAGATGAGCTATACAGAGGAAAACATAGATATGGAGAAGCATACAGTCTAAGTTCAGCTTTAGATAAATAGCCCAGAGGCCCAGATATTTGTCACAATATCCAAGGCATCTCTGAGATCACAGCATTTCTTCTTATTAGAAAAGATCTAGCATTTATAGAAAGTGCCATTTAAAGGACTGTGTAGCTCAGAGGGGAAAAAAGCAATATTCCGGTAGGCCGCCTTTTGAAGCAGTAAACACCTTTTATGTCATTTAATAATAGCTTGGGTAGGTTTGAAGAACTATGTGTCAAGTATTCTGAAAACAAGGAATGTAAGTTTGGTGAAATCTTTTAGTCATTTGAATCTTAAGTCAACCAGTCACAGTGTCTTAAAGCAGCTTATTTGATTCATTTAAGTTTGTGGTTACAGTCGGAATAAAACTCCCCGGCCTACTGTTGTTTCATCTATATTTGATATGGAAGATTAATATACACTACTGTTTTCTCCTTTCTAGGGCATGTAGCAAACCAATGTGTGATTTTATGCCAAAATGGCTTATGTTTTTCCTGTTTATAATGGGCAATATAAGCCATTTTGATTGTGACCCCAACTGAACTCAGGACCAGAGTATGGGAAGTTTTTTTTGGGTCACAAATGGTTAAACAGCTTTTAGTGTATGTTTGGAATTGTGATTTAACTCTTGATCTATGCAGTCTGGTCAGATAGAAATTTCTTTAAAATTTTAAGTTAAAAAATTGTTTCTCATATTTTGATTAATTATAGAAATTACTTCTGCTAAATTTCTCCCAGGGTGAAGGTTGAAAATTATATTCATGTATCATATCTTCCAGTGATTTTAGGTTGCTGCATAAATGGCACCCCACTCCAGTACTCTTGCCTGGAAAATCCCATGGATGGAGAAGCCTGGTAGGCTGCAGTCCATGGGGTCGCTAAAAGTCGGATACAACTGAACAACTTCACTTTCACTTTTCACTTTCATGCATTGGAGAAGGAAATGGCAACCCACTCCAGTGTTCTTGCCTGGAGAATCCCAGGGACGGGGGAACCTGGTGAGCTGCCGTCTATGGGGTCGCTCGGAGTCGGACATGACTGAAGCGACTTAGCAGCAGCAGCAGCAGCATAATAAATAGACCATCATCTCCCTACCCATCTCAGCCTACCCTTCACTTTTTTCTTATTTTTATATATTTTTGAAACAATCTTATTCATGGTAGGTATTCTTTGCCTGAAAAATCTTAAGTATATCAATCAAGCTTCATGCAATGGTAATATGATACATTAATCATTTCATAGGCCTATATCAATGTATTTTGAATTGAAATCATCAAACTAATTTTATTTGAAAATATTCAGGTTGGTCTTTAAATTCAGCCTGGCTGTGAAAATCTGGCTGCATGAAAGTGCCATCAAGATTCTCAGGTTAACTGCTGTCACCAGGAATGCTGAGATGTTATTTAGCCCATAAACTTACTGGATCAAGCTGAACTCTAAAATCAAGCTTACAGTAGAAAATAAGTAGGTGGAATTTTGCTTTATTTAAGAGGACTATAGATATATTTGGGAGAAGGCACTGGCAACCCACTCCAGTACCCTTGCTTGGAAAATCCCATGGATGGAGGTGCCTGGTGAGCTACAGTCCATGGGGTCACTAAGAGTCGGACATGACTGAGTGACTTCACTTTCACTTTTCACTTTCATGCATTGGAGAAAGAAGTGGCAACCCACTCCAGTGTTCTTGCCTGGAGAATCCCAGGGACAGGGGAGCCTGGTGGACTGCCGTCTCTGGGGTCGCACAGAGTCGGACACAACCGAAGCGACTTAGCAGTAGCATAGATATATTTGAAATATCCTTTTAACAAAATGTCAATGATTAATAACTCACCTCATTTTTTCCACCATAATGTTAGCTAGATATAATTCATTTGTATTTATATGGACAAAATGGATAATATCTTGTATGTTAGTCTTGAATTTGATTCTTTTTTTCTTTTCTTTCTTCTATCAAACTAAAATCCATCAACTAAAATAGTAAGACTCTTGTCCAGTTTAAATTGATTTAAGAAGGGTTGAGTTGTAATAAATAAAACTTTCATATTAGTATCTCACGTAAGAAAAAAAGACTATGTGGATCTGATACTGAAAGATAATAAAGATAAAGTAGAATGTTTGCATATGTTCATATTTTTTGCAAACACAAATGGCTAATAAATTTTGAGGTATATTTTTACATCAGTATGTGTTTTCATAGGACTGGGAAAGATTTTGAAAGGATATCTGATATATAGTTGTAGGGAACATGACCACAACTAAATTTTCATGTAGTGTCCTGGATAAGAGTCCAATGGGCTCTGAAATGAGATTTCCTGGATTTGAATCTTAGTTCTGTCACTCATTACCTTTAGGTTTGAATAACCATTTAGTATTTTTGGATCTTATCTCACCATCTATGAAAAGAACGTAATTCTAGGGAAGTTGTAAAGATTATGTAAAATAAGCCATTTAAATTCTCTGGCCTACAAAGTACACTTAGTAAGAAATAGTTTTTATTTTTCTTGGGGTTTCTATATAAAAGAAACTTTCATTCCTATATAAAAATTATTGCTACTCTTTACATGGCAGTTTTTATTATTCCTTTTCTGTGTGCCTCTCAAAACATGATTTGTTGCAGTTTTAATTTTTGTGCAAAGGGAACTCACTTAATTAAAATGTTTTGACCGTAAACAGTAGTGAAACAGAAAGAAGTGCTCCCTGCCAAGCAGACCAGCAGATTTGGACCAAATTTTTTACGAAAAAAAGAAAAATGTTGGGTAAAATATTTTAAATATTTTTTGAAAACACCAAGGTACTGAGAGAATGCCATAAGTTACCAGGCAATCATCTAAAAAGAAATCAGGAGCTAAAATAGGTAATTTTTTTACCTATTTTACCTGCCTGGAGATTTGCTGAATCCAATGAAACTGAGATTAGCATTTGATTACCTTTCAGGACAAAAATGAAAGGAATCAAACTTTAGGGCCAAGAAAAGTTCATAAGACAATATTTTATACATGAAACTAGAGGTCTAAAGGACTGTACTTTCCAGAAAAAGGATGAAACAAGATAAACATGCTTCCTCATCACAGAGAAGTAGAAAAGTTATAGAAATTGTAACCAGAAGCCTATTAATTTACAAATATGCAGTCAGAATTAGTATTACTTGAATGTGCTCAAAGTTGTTAAACCTTAGTTCAGTTCATTTCAGTTGCTCAGTCATGTCCAACTCTGTGACCTCATGAATTGCAGCGTGCCAGGCCTCCCTGTCCATCACCAACTCCCAGAGTTTACTCAAACTCATGTCCATCGAGTCAGTGATGCCATCCAGCCATCTCATCTTCTGTTGTCCCCTTCTCCTCCTGCCCCCAATCCCTCCCAGCATCAGAGTCTTTTCCAATGAGTCAACTATTCGCATGAGGGGGCTTTAGCATCGAGTTTCAGCTTCTGCATCATTCCTTCCAATGAACACCCAGGACTGATCTCTGTCAGAATGGACTGGTTGGATCTCCTTGCAGTCCAAGGGACTCTCAAGAGTTTTCTCCAACACCAGAGTTCAAAAACATCAATTCTTTGGCGCTCAGCTTTCTTCACAGTCCAACTCTCACATCCATACATGACCACTGGAAAAACCATAGTCTTGACTAGAAGGACCTTTGTTGGCAAAGTAATATCTCTGCTTTTGAATATGCTATCTAGGTTGGTCATAACTTTCCTTCCAAGGAGTAAGCGTCTTTTAATTTCATGGCTGCAATCACCATCTGCAGTGATTTTGGAGCCCGCAAAAATAAAGTCTGACACTGTTTCCCCATCTATTTGCCATGAAGTGATGGGACCAGATGCCACGATCTTCATTTTCTGAATGTTGAGCTTTAAGCCAACTTTTTCACTCTTCACTTTCACTTTCATCAAGAGGCTTTTTAGTTCCTCTTCACTTTCTGCCATAAGGGTGGTGTCATGAACCCAGACTAATAGTACTCTCAGGTCTTCAGAAGCAACATGAAACATCTTTAGAGGACTGCAGTTCATCCTTGGCCTTAAGTAATTTCCATGATAAAATTCTGGGGTAATTATAAAATTATAGAAATAAAATACATATGTCAACAAGGCACAGTGAGTTAAAATTCACCAAAACAACAGATAGCAGAATCAGATTCATAAATCTTCAAGTTCTGAAATAATCAATGTAGATTATAAATCAACAATAGTTACTATATTTAAAGAGATAATAGGTCATTTGAAAATATTTATAGAAAAAGTAAATTTACAGTGTGACCTTAAAATGCAATAAATGAAGTAAACCCAGTGTACACCTTTAAGGGCATTTTGGACACAAAGAAAGAGAGGATTAATTAATTGGAAGACAGATTAGGAGAAATTATTTCATAAGATGTATAGAAAATTAAAGGTCAGAAAGAAATAGGAGAAAGGATAAGAAACATGGTAGAGTGAAAAGTTTAATCAGTTATGCAGAATGAGAGGGCAGTAAAAATGTGGCAGTGAGCAATATTTAATCACATATTGCCTAAAAATGTCCAAGAATTGATAGAAGCAACTAATGAACAGATATAAAAGTCCAGAGGCTCTCACTGTGAATAAATATAAAGAAATTCATGCCTAGACTTAATGTTGTGAAAATACAGGTATAAAACGTCCAGATGGAAAAAAAATTACATATGAGCTTTAAAGAAGAAGCAGTTGATTTTTCTACAATAATGCAGGCTAAGGAGACAGTGAAATGATTTCTATAATGTTTTGATAGAAGATACTTATCAGTGTAGTTCTCTGTACCCAGCAAAAGTATCTTAAAAAGATGAAAGTAAAATAAACAATCAACCCCCACCCCAAAATAATCCATCTGTTTTCTTGTTGTGTTAATGTTTACCTACACTTTTGACAAGTACATATTTTTACTATAAAAATATTTAAAATCTGCCTGATTTAAATTTTCCTATCACTTAAGGATAAGGAGGTCTCTCTTTCATTGAAATTACTGGGATACAATCACAGTCACTGTAAATTAAACTGGTTACTATTCTTAAGAGAAATAAGATTCTAAACCAGAATCAAAAAGATGTGTTACTTGTTCTGACACCTACGTATTCCCAATGGAATGCATCTCTGGTTCTTTTGGTTGGGTTGATATGCTGTTTTAGGAATGATGAGAATGAAGTAAAGATCATATAATCATCTCCAGTACAGACCAGTAAATTTAGTGTTTTTAGGATGATGAACCATCACTCAGCAACACCCAGTGCATGTTGTCAAACAGAGAGCAAGATGTGAAAGCATAAATGAATCAGAATGAACTTGTAAACACCACAGAAAAATTTAAAGAAATGATTGTGCTGTCAGTAAATAATCATTTATAATTCATTAGAAAAAGAGACTAAGTGGAAAAAACCAGCACCAGAGTATACCTTAGAAGACCAAGCTCTTTCTGATATTAAATCCATATGACTTTGGATACATCTGTCCTCAGTTATCACATTCAGTGATCCAAAATGAAATATTGTAAATAGAAAATGTTCTATGGCACCTTCATATTCACTCAGATAGGTACTTTCATTGCTACACAAAATATTAAATTAATCTTACAGAGTTTGAAAGTGTATCAAAGACAGTAATGAGGAAAGGGGGAAAATCTATGAGTTTCAGAGGTTTCCTCTGAGACTTGTAAAATATGCATTAGCAGTGAGCAATTTAAACACTGTGAATTTTACTATCAACCCAAAAGTTATCCTGAGCCTTATATTTTAGCTGATTTACATTCATATTGTCTTCAGGGGACAATAATGAATTCAATCTTGCTTATATCTTGGTCTAGCTTGGATGGTGCATGCAGGAAAAGTTGCTTAAAGTAATATAAGCAGGACATTAACTTATTATTTTATAATTGTCTTTCTAATTTAAAGAAAAGTAGTTGGCCACATATAATATTTTTATAGAATTTTCCCAAGCTGATATCTTCCTGTTAAACTTTCCTTACTTTTAATTCTGGTTTGTGCATTTTCTAAATTATCTTCACAAATATCCTTTCTCTCATATTTTACTTTCCCACATAATCAACAGAGTACCAAATTGTCAACCTGTATCAATTTCATTGTTACTTTATCTATATCTATCACCCACCTACCCTAAGGTTATATCTTCATAAATAAATAAGCATATAAAAAAATCTCATTGGCACTATTTAGTGAAAAGTTCAGTTTCTAAGGGGATGTATCATATACATTGTATATATATATATTTCACTTATTTCTAGGAAGAATATCAGGCAAAACAAGAACCTCAATATTACACAAAGTAAATGGTCCCAATTTTCTCTTTATGTCCAATAGCACATATTCCAATCACGTACAAAAAAAAAAGTCCTGCAAAGCTGGCCTGTTTCCTTAAAAAAGACTAGACAATGACTACTGTAGGGATTATAGCACCTTTAGTTTGCAGTTGTTCAGCTATCACTTTTTTTTTCATTCAACCAGCTTAGAATAATAACTTAATTTTCACATCTTAGGTCCCATAGCAAGTGATGTTGTGATTCACACTGTGATGTATCTCCAGTCCTTTAGAATCCCAACTAAAATTTTCTTCAGTATTTTGCCTTGGACTTCCATGACTACTCATGTAATATTTTTCTATATATTGAGTGGTTGGGCCAGTAGGTCTACACTGAAGCCTTTGACTGTGTGGATCCCAACTAACTGGAAAATTCTTAAAGAGATGGGAATACCTGACCACTTAATCTGTTTCCTGAGAAACCTGTGTGCAGGTAAAGACGCAACAGTTAGAACCAGATATGGGACAACAGACTGGTTCAAAATTGGGAAAGGAGTACATCAAAGCTGTATATTGTCACCCTGCTTGTGTGCTAAGTTACTTCAGTCCTGTCTGACTTTTTGCATTCCTATGGACCTTAGACCACCAGGCACCTCTGTTCATGGGATTTTCTAAGAAATAATACTGGAGTGGGTTGCCAGGGTCCCCTCCAGAGTATCTTTCTGACACAGGGATCAAACCCATGTCTCTTACGTCTACTGCACTGGGAGGTTCTTCACCACTAGTGCCACCTGGGAAGCCCATCACCCCACTTATATAACTTATAAGATGAGTACCTCATGTGAAACGCCATGCTGCATGCATCAGAAACTGGAATAAAGACTGCCAGGAGAAATATCAACAACTTCAGATATGCAGATGATACAACTCTAATGGCAGAAAGCAAAGAGGAACTAAAGAACTTCTTAATGAGGGTGAAAGAGCAGAGTGAAAAAGTTGGCTTAAAACTCAATATTCAGAAGAATAAGATCATGGCATCCAGTCCCATCACTTCATGGCAAGTAGAACAGGGAAAACTGGAAACAGTGACAGATTTTATTTTCTTGGGCTCCAAAATCACTGCGGATGTTGACTGCATCCACGAAATCAAAAGATGTTTGCTCCTTCGAAGGAAAGCTATGACAAACCTAGACAGCAGAGACATGCATTTACTGACAATGATCCACATAGTCACAACTATGGTTTTTCCAAATGTCATGTACGGATGTGAGAGTTGGACCGTCAGGGAGGCTGAGCACCAAAGAATTGATGCTTTTGAATTGTGATGCTGGAGAAGACTCTTTCAAGTCTTTTGGATAGCAAGGATATCAAATAAGTTAATCCTAAAGGAAAATCAACCTTGAATATCCACTGGAAGGACTGATGCTGAAGCTGAAGCTCTAATACTTTGGCCACCTGATGTAATGAGCCCACTCATTGGAAAAGATGCTGATGCTGGGAAAGATTGAAGGCAGGAGAAGGTGTGACAAAGGATGAGATGGTTGGATGGCATCACCAACTGAACAAACGTGAGTTTGAGCAAACTTTGGGAGATAGTGAAGGACAGGGATCCTGGTGTGCTGCAGTCCATGGACTTGCAGAGTTAGACATGACTTAAGGACTGAATAACAAAAACAATGCCAGTAGTTAGGCCTAAGAGAAGTCATTTATCATATTTATCTATGGGAAAATAGAAGCTATAACTGGGTAAATAATTCATAGTTAATACAGGATCTTCTTTTTTTCTAGTATGTTTATGAATTCTGGTACACCATGGTTTGGAATTTTATCAAAGATATTTGAAAACAACACATAGAATCTATAGTAATTAAAATTCAATCTATCTAAAACTTTTATTTTTTGAGACATGTCTTTCAATCTGATTTTTTGTCTGATTTGTTAATGTTCCAAAACCAAATTTATGATTCTAGCTATATAGCATTATCCAAGAACTTAAATAATAATGTCATATGATCCAACAGACTAGTAGACATGATGTGTACAATGACTTACTGAAATCTTCCCTAAAACTGATGACCAACATTGAAATGTTATTGTTAGTTGAATGCTTATCATGTGCCAAATACTCTAGGCAGCACTTTATATGCAATATCTGATTTAATATTAATAATCTCAATAGTACCATCAACACCTCTTTTGTGTCAGGGAGGTAAATGCTATTTAAAGTAATTAAAGAACTTACTCAAGGATAATGTATCAGCTTCTTAGTACTAGAGACTGAATTTGAAGTTGTCTGACTTCAGAGATAATGTTTTTATCATACATGCTTTTTTTTTAACATGCTGTTGAGTATACTGGGATGGGTTTACATATTAGATCTGACTCAGACAGTATAGGTTTTTAAGATTACTTAATAGCAAGTAAAACTGTTATTTCTCAAAACATGTTCTCTTGTTCTCCTCTGAAATTATACAGTGTTCACCACGTCTAGAATCATGAGATCTTTCATTGGCCTCTTAGAAATTGTCAGCATCTTTGCCACATGGTTGGAGGCCAGATATCAGTTTGTCGCCATGTAATATATTCTCCCTATTTGGTTGGGAGCACGGAGCAGGTGCTTGGAAATCCTGCTGTCATCTATTCTCCACACATGACTTGCCCATGTTCAGCTGAATTACGGTGAATATCATTTGAGAATTGCTGTAGTGGCTACACTCCATGACTTGACTGTAATCCTGCCTGTGATGTGATATTCAGCAGAGCACCTAGATGAAATTATTACAACCACTCAAGAGATCAGATATGCTCATATCATCTCTAACTTATCATCTTATAATACTTTGTACATCAACATAGTTCTGAAGAAGTTAAGTTTTATTTGAGATCGTAACATAGTTGAAATACCTATTTGATGGCTTATTATTAAACACTGTACATTTTATATATAATTTCTGATATAATGTTCTGATGTTAATCTGTAGCTTTGCAGTTGGAAAACTCACTTAAATTGAAATCAGCTACAAAGCTTTATATACACAGACTTCTAAGAGATGATTTTCATTAATTCCGAATATTTACATTAAAATCACAAAGGATAAAAATTTGCCTTGCTTTAGCAGATGTATTAAATAAAAAGTAAGATGTAAAAATTTAAAAATTAGGGAAGCCCTAGTAACTCTGAAAAATAATTTCCTTTAAAATTTCTGTAAGAACATATATGAATATTTAATACATGACGAATAAGATATAGTTATTGCAACTTTCCTGTGCCAGATAACTATTGTACATAGCAGATAAGACTCTGTGTAGAATTTGGAAACGTCATGCCAGGGTAAATTTTTTAGGTCAGTAGCAAAAGTCAAGATATAGATGGATTTTGGTGTATTTCAGAGGCAAGTGTGCCTTGAAACAAAATATGTTGTATGAAGAAAGCATACTTAACTTATTCAAGAAGGAAGTTTTTTGTTTCCAAAGCTCAGGTTTGAATGTGATTCTGTTCATTTATTTCCCAGCAGGTGTCTCTATATAGCAGCTTTACTCAGAAAGAACAAGAAGACAAAAACTAATTGTACAAAAAGAAAAATAATGAAGCAAGTAGAGAAATGAACTAGTTATTGAGTATGTTAACAATATAGAGTCAAAATACTTTAAAGATAGGTGCTAACCAAAGTGGTTATATAGAATATTTTGGTTCATTTCTTGATTTTGTTTAAATCACTTTTTCAAAAGAGACCTAGAAAAAGCCTTAAAGGCAGTTTACCTTATATACAACATAAATACAAATACAGGCATGCTCTAACAGGGTATTAATTTACATTCTGGCATCTTGATCTGATACCTTCTTCATCATTGTGGATGAAACATAAAAGAAGTAAGGCTGAGATCTTTGCTATGATCATAAACAGTTGTTAAAAATAGATAGTGGGCAGTATAGAGATTAAAAAATGGAAAGAAGTCAGAATGTAAAATTATACAAAGATGTAATTTTCCTAGTTTTCCTTAATCAATGGATTACAAAACTCACTGTGTTCTACTTAGCATGAGTTGTAAAAGTATGAACATTTTTATGCTTAATTATCAATATTTAAACTTTTTGTAATGAGAGTCTATGCTTTGATGGATCTTACTTAAAATTCTATTCTAACTAGGTAGAATAAAACAATTTAACTTTACATATAAAATGAATTAAGCACTATCCTACCTTTTTATTGTAATAGCAGATTTAATGCACCACAATATTCTGAGATGAATAGCTAATGATAAAAATACATACTTAAAATGTTAAATGTTATTAAATGAATAGTTTATAAACTAAAGTTAAATTTTAGAATGCAGTTTCCCAACAAGTAAAAATTCATCTAGTTAAAAAATGTATGAAAATAATTAATATACAACATAGCATAATAAAAATACAAATATAAAATTACTTAATCCCATAAGAAGTTTAAAAACAGATACATTTTCTAACTAACTGGTATCAGAAACAAAGTTTTCTATATCTTTATATCTATCAGAATTTTTAGTACGTGAATAGGAATTTTAATATCTCAGAACCAAGTATGTTACAAAAATACGTGAGTATTTTGGACAATTATACAAAAGCTGTGGAATAATTATACTCAATTAGATCCCAATTATCTTTTCATGCAAATGTTTTATTTCTTTTATTTTTACTGATTTAAAAAATAGATATGTTGATCTATAAGGCCACTAAAGACATCATGCAGGCTGCTACTCTACTTTCAGAAAGGGACAGAGCTTTTCTAATCCTTCTACTTAGATAATCTATATAGACAGTTTTTTTTTTTTTTTAATTATCAGATAATAGCTTCTGGTTTAAGTTATTACACTGAAAATTCATTTGCCATTTTTTTAAAGTCTCTTTTGAATGATGAAAACAAAATACAAAAGAAAATTAATATATAGAAGCCAGAAAGTAATGAGCAGATTGGGAAATTTGAGAATTCCTGGGAAAGGAGAATGAATATAGTTTTAGAAAAGAAATCAGACTATTCTTATTCCATATGCTAAGCTATATTCCAAGAATAGTCATGGTTGTGTCCAGGGAACCAAGGAGAACCTCTAAGTTCTGAATCAACAAATAAAAAGAAGTGGGTCATGAGAGAACAAAAATGGAGTCCATGACAAGAAAGAGTTTCAATTGTCTTGTTTTCTGCTGTAACCCCTACATCTAGAATTGTACTTGATACATAAATCATCTAATACATCATATGGCATTTTAATTCTGGGAGGGAAGAGAGCCACATTTCTTTTGTGGTTATTTTTCTTCCCTTGATGTCTGACAAAGATGGAGAGTACTATAATCTCAACTTTATTGCACTCTCAGTCTCCATTTTCCCCTCTAGGAATCTCCCCAAGGCATAAGACCACTTAGAATTTACTTCTAGGGAATCATAAGAACAAACTGTTAATTTTTTTAGAAATTTTGCAAGGCAATTCTTTAATACAGCTATTATTAAAAATTGTATAATATAAACTTCACTTTATTTAAGTATCTATCAAAAACATAAGAATTGAATATTCAAAATTTATTACTCCCTAATTATCTTCATACTTACTCCTTGGAAGGAAAGTAATGACCAACCTAAATAGCATATTCAAAAGCAGAAGCATTACTTTGCCAACAAAGGTCCGCCTGGTCAAGGCTATGGTTTTTCCTGTGGTCATGTAGGGATGTGAGAGGTGGACTGTGAAGAAGGCTGAGCACCGAAGAATTGATGCTTTTGAACTATGGTGTTGGAGAAGACTCTTGAGAGTCCCTTGGACTGCAAGGAGATCCAATCAGTCCATTCTGAAGGAGATCAGCCCTAGGATTTCTTTGGAAGGAATGATGCTGAAGCTGAAACTCCAGTACTTTGGCCACCTCATGCGAAGAGTTGACTCATTGGAAAAGACTCTGATGCTGGGAGGGATTGGGGGAAGGAGGAGAAGGGGTCAACAGAGGATGAGATGGCTGGATGGCATCACTGACTCGATGGACATGAGTCTGAGTGAACTCCGGGAGTTGGTGTTGAACAGGGAGGCCTGGCATGCTGCGATTCATGGGGTCGCAAAGAGTCAGACACGACTGAGCGACTGAACCAAACTGAACTGAATTATCTTCACAACCAAGATAATTACGATGGTGTGATCACTCACCTAGAGCCAGACATCCTGGAATGTGAAGTCAAGTGGGCCTTACAAAGAATCACTATGAACAAAGCTAGTGGAGGTGATGCAATTCCAGTTGAGCTATTTCAAATCCTGAAAGATGATGCTGTGAAAGTGCTGCACTCAATATGCCAGCAATTTTGGAAAACTCAGCAGTGGCCACAGGACTGGAAAAGGTCAGTTTTCATTCCAATCCCAAAGAAAGGCAATGCCAAACTACTGCACAATTGCACTCATCTCACACGCTAGTAAAGTCATGCTCAAAATTCTCCAAGCCAGGCTTCAGCAATATGTGAACCGTGAACTTCCTAATGTTCAAGCTGGTTTTAGAAAAGGCAGAGGAACCAGAGATCAAATTGCCAACATCCGCTGGATCATGGAAAAAGCAAGAGAGTTCCAGAAAAACATCTATTTCTGCTTTATTGACTATGCCAAAGCCTTTGACTGTGTGGATCACAATAAACTGTGGATAATTCTGAAAGAGATTGGAATACCAGAGCACCTGACCTGCCTCCTGAGAAACCTATATTGTAGGTCAGGAAGCAACAGTTAGAACTGGACATAGAACACCAGACTGGTTCCAAAAAGGCAAAGGACTACATTAAGGCTGTATATTGTCAGCCTGCTTATTTAACTTCTATGCAGATTACATCATGAGAAACGCTGGGCTGGAAGAAGCAGAAGCTGGAATCAAGATTGCCGGGAGAAATATCAATAACCTCAGATATGCAGATGACACCACCCTTATGGCAGAAAGTGAAGAGGAACTAAAGAGCCTCTTGATGAAAGTGAAAGTGGAGAGTGAAAAATTTGGCTTAAAGCTCAACATTCAGAAAACTAAGATCATGGCATCTGGTCCCATCACTTCATGGGAAATAGATGGGGAAACAGTGGAAACAGTGTCAGACTTTATTTTGGGGGGCTCCAAATCACTGCAGATCATGACTGCAGCCATGAAATTAAAAGACGCTTACTCCTTGGAAGGAAAGTTATGACCAACCTAGATAGCATATTGAAAAGCAGAGACATTACTTTGCCAACAAAGGTGGTCCATCTAGTCAAGGCTATGGTTTTTCCAGTGGTCATGTATGGATGTGAGAGTTTACTGTGAAGAAAGCTGAGCACTGAAGAATTGATGCTTTTGAACTTTGGTATTGGAGAAGACTCTTGAGAGTTCCTTGGACGGCAAGGAGATCCAACCAGTCCAATCTAAAGGAGATTGGTCCTGGGTGTTCTTTGGAAGAAATGATGCTAAAGCTGAAACTCCAGTACTTTGGCCACCTCATGTGAAGAGTTGACTCATTGAAAAAGACTCTGATGCTGGGAGGGATTGGGGGAAGGAGGAGAAGGGGTTGACAGAGGATGAGATGGCTGGATGGCATCACTGACTCGATGGACTAACTTTGAGTGAACTCCGGGAGTTGATGATGGACAGGGAGGCCTGGCGTGCTGCAATTCATGGGGTCTCAAAGAGTTGGACACGACTGAGTGACTGAACTGAATTATCTTACTAAGTGCTTTCCAGATGTCTCAGTGGTAAAGAAGCCTCCTGCCAATGAAGGTGACTTGCCTTCAATTCCTAGGTCGGGAAGATCCCCAGGAGGAGGAAATGACAGCCCACTCCAGTATTCTTGCCTGGAAAATCCCATGGAAAAAGAAGAAGGCTTTCCCAGGTAATAGGGAAAGACTTTAACAGCTAATATGGACACAAAGAGTTGGACACAGCTGAGTGACAGAGCATGCGTGCAATCATATTACTACATTTTACTGTCATTTATGCTTTTGAGGTTATTTACATCTATCTGTATGGGAGAAATACTATATAATGGTGTGGTTGTGGGTATCTCTTCTCAATTCTGTGTTCAGTGCTTGAAACTGACCATGGTAAGACTATGTATACTATAGAATTAAAAAAAAAAAAAAAAAAAAAAACTTCAAATAAGGGCTTCCCTGCCCCCACCAGGAGACCTAATTTTTAAGTATTTACCATCATATCACTACATAAAGTCCACTTAAAAAAAACCTGAGATTTGTTCTTAAACTTTCATCAGAGAATAAATATAATGTAGCTAACAATTTTTATTTGGACATATTTCATACCTATATCAAAGTAGAGAGAATGATAAAATAAGTTATACAACTTCTTTATGTCACTTTGCTGACTATTGATATTTTGTCAGAATTTCTCAAGTTTGCTCTTTCTGAATATGCATTCCATACATACCCCCACCCCTACCCCACTGAACCATATGGGAAAAAGTCGCTGATATATCATTGGAATTCTCCTACATGACCATAAAAAAATGAGTAATTTAACCTATCTCATACCCAGGAAATAAAATCTTTGTATAAAACATTATCTCATATTCATTCTGTACTTAAAAGATGTCAGAAATGATTTTTATAGCTCTGATATAGATCCAGTTAAAGTTCAGCCATAATATCTGGTAATCACATCTCTTTAGTCGTCTTTAACCTAGATCTGTACCCTTATCTTGTAATATTTCTTTATATGGTCTTTCATGATATTGACCTTTTTAAAGAATTTGGGTTGGTCATTATGTTGAGTTTCCCATTATGTAAATTTGTTTGATTCTTTTCTCATGATGTAATCTATTTCACATTGCATCATATGAGTTTGTTCCATTATTTGCTGAGTTTAATTAATCAGTTAAGGAGGTAACCATAGTGACAATAATTGTGAAGTGTCATTTCCCCCAAAAAACAATAAATAATATGCGGTAGTATTTTTAGACTGTCTAAATATCTTGTTCCTATAAGCATTAAACCAATAGTTTTAACTCTTTGTCGGAATCAATCTTATTAATATTAATGTGATTACCTATACAATTATATATTAAATTCTATTTAGTTTCAGAGTTCTAAGAATTATTTGACAAATATAACACATGTAACACAATGGTAGTAATAATCAAGAATGGAAATTTTATAAATCACAACAATGTAAAGTTAACACACATAACAATTTTAAGATCAAGGAATCAATTATATCAAACATTGCTGTCAAAATTATTTTAAGTACATTATCTGAAAATATATAGGCAAATTCTCAAGCAAGATTTCTCAGTAACAGAGCTGTTTATTTTTGTATGGGTTGATTCTGTGTAATGAGGGCCTGTCTATTCATTGTATGATGTTTAACATCATCCCTGGTCTCTGCCAATTAGATGCCAGTAGAACCCTCCAATTGTTGCAAGCAAAAAAAGTTCCAGATTTGTCAAATGTTTCCTGGAGGACAAAATTGCCCTTGTTCATTCCCACTGCACTTTACGATACAAATTTATCAACCCAAAATGAAGGACTGAAAGTCAGAAGGTATTGCGACTGCATCATGTCTTTCATTACAGCACAAAGTCAGTATATAATGGCTTAATTATGATAAATTAAGAAATAATTTTAATTTATATGTAATTATATTGATAATGAAGACAAATAGAACTATTAAATACAAATATTCCCCATAATTGCTTCTGTAAAGAGGAGGGGTTAAAGAGAAGATAGTTCCCTCTATGTACAATCTTTTTATCTGTACTGTTTAATATTTTTCTTTACATGCTCATTTATCATGGCATTAGTAAGTTCTCCTGGAGAAGGAAATAGCAATCCACTCCAGTATTCTTGTCTGGAGAACCCCATGGACAGAGAAGTCTGGTGGGCTACAGTCCATGGGGTTGCAAATAGTCAGCATGACTGAGTGACTAAGAGAGTAGTAAGTTAAATAGAATAGGTATGAATATACAAATAAATGAGTGAATATCAGAGAAGATAGACAATGAATTCTTAAGCAATTTGCAAAGAAATTAATTGTCTCTTATTTCATGCATTTTCCAAATCACATTTGATCCTTAAACAGCATGGGGTTTGAACAGTTCAGGTCCACTTAAATTTGAATTTCTTCAGTAGTAAATAATACAGTACTACATAATCAGTTGTTGGTTGAATTTGCAAATGTGGAATCTTCAATACAAAAGGCCAACTATAAATTATACTCAAATTTTTGACTGCAAGGTTGACACTTCTAAATCCCTCCCCATGTTGTTCAGGGGTTAATAAATACCTCCTCTTTTCTTCTTCACAAGAAGCCCTCTGGTTTCATCTCTGTTGCAAGAGTCAGTTCCTAAGAAAATGTTTACTCTAAGGTAAATCTTATTGCACTGTACCTTTACTCTTTTTTAGTTCACTACATTGGGACAGAATATTGAGGACTGATGGTCAGGGAGGGAAGAGATCTAGTTCTCCTGTTAAATTTTTCACTAATTGATTAGAGTTTTCAGACTTCAGTGGATCACTTACATTGTTGGATGCCTGAGAGCTGGTCTTTAAGCTAAATGCAGCTAAATAAAATACCTAGAAATAAACTTAAACAAGGAGATGAAAGACCTATAGTCTGAAAACTATAAAACATTGATGATGCAAATTGAAAACAGCATGAAGAAATGGAAATATATGATATCTCTTGGATTGGAAGAAAAAAATATTGTTAATCCTTGACATACTACCAGAAACAATCTATAGATTTAATTCAATTCCTATCAAAATACCCTGACCTTTTTAATAGAATTAGAATTAAAAAATACTAAATTTATGTGGAACTACAAAAGACCTTGAATTGTCCAAAATATTCTTTAGAAAAAAAGAATAAAGCTGGAGATATCACACTCCCTGACCAAAGACTGTATTACAAAGCTACAGTAATCAAAACTGTATGGTACTGACATGAACACAGACACATGGAACAATGGAACATAATTGAAAGCTCAGAAATAAATCTACACACTGGCCAATTAATCTATGACGAAGAAGACAAGCATATACAATGGAGTTAAGAAGTCTCTTTAGCAAGTGATGCTAGGAAAACTGGACAAGTATACATAAAACAATGACATAAGAACATTCCTCTCACCGTACAAAAAAAAAAAAACTCAAAATGGATTAAAGTCCTAAATGTATGACCTGAAATGATGAAGCTCCTAAAAGAAAACACAGGCAGAACACACTTTGATAGAAGCTGTAGCAATATTTTTGGATCTTTTACTTTGGATATTTTGGATTTCTTTTACTCCAAGAGTAAAAGAAATAAAGCAAAAATAAACAAATGGAACCTAATGAATGAAAGCTTTAGCACAGCAAAAAAAATAGTAAACAAAATGAAAAAAAAAAAAAACTACTTTGGAAAGGGGATAAAATATTTGCCAATGATGTGACTGATAAGGGATTAATATCAAAAATGCAGAAATAGTGCATATGTCTCAACATAGAAAAAAGCAACCCAATAAAAAAAATGGGCAGAAAACCTGGATAGACATTTTCCCAGGGAAGAAATACAATGGCTAATAGGCATATGAAAAACTGTTCAGCATCACTATTAGAGAAATGCAAATCAAAACCAGAATAAGATATTACCTCACATCTTTCAGAATGGCTACTTCAATTGTAAAAGATGATGCTGTGGAAGTGCTGCAGTCAATATGCCAGCAAATTTAGAAAACTCTGCAGTGGCCACAGGACTGGAAAAGGTCCATTTTCATTCCAATCCCAAAGAAAGGCAATGCCAAAGAATGTTCAAACTACTGCACAATTGTACTCATCTCAATGCTAGGAAAGTAATACTGAAAATTCTCCAAGCCAGACTTTAATAGTACAGAAACTAAGAACTTGCAGATGTTCAAGCTGGAACTAGAAAAGGCAGAAGAAGCAGAGGTCAAAATGCCAGCATCTGTTGGATCATAGAAAAAATAAGACAATTCCAGAAAAACATCTATTTCTGCTCATTGACTATACTAAAGCCTTTGATTGTGTGCATCAAAACGAATTGTGGAAAACTCTTCAAGAGATGGGAATACCAGACCATCTTTCCTGCCTCCTGAGAAATTGGTATGCAGGTCAAGAAGCAACAGTTAAAACCGGACATGAAACAATGGACTGGTTCCAAATCAGGAAAGAAGTACATCAAGGCTGTATATTGTCACCCTGCTTATTTAACTTCTATGCAGAGTACATCTGCATATAATGCCAGGCTGGAAGAAGCACAAGCTGGAATCAAGATTTCCAGGAGAAATATCAATAACTTCAGATATGAAGATGACACCACCCTATGGCAGAAAGCGAAGAGGAACTAAAGAGCCTCTTGGTGAAAGTGAAAGAGGAGAATGAAAAAACTTACTTAAAACTCAATATTCAAAAACTAAGATCATGGCATCCAGTCCCATCACTTCATAATGAGTAGATGGGGAAACAACGGAAACAGTGACAGAGTTTATTTTCTTGGGCTCCGAAATCACTGCAGATGGTGACTGCAGCCATGAAATTAAAAGACGCTTGCTCCTTGGAAGAAAAGCTATGACAAACCTACATACTGTATTAAAAAGCAGAGACATTACTTTGCCAATAAAGAGCTGTCTAGTCAAAGCTATGGTTTTTCCAGTAGTCACGGATGGATATAAGAGCTGGAGCATAAAGAAAGCTGAGCTCTGAAGAATTGATGTTTTTGAACTGTGGTGTTGGAGAAGACTCTGGAGAGTCAATTGGACTGCAAGGAGATCCAAACAGTCCATCCTAAAGGAAATCATTCTTGAACATTCATTGGAAGGACTGATGCTGCTGCAGAAGCTCCAATACTTTGGCCACCTGATGCAAAGAACAAAAAGACCCTGATATCGCGAAAGATTGAGACCAAGAGGAAAACAGGATGACAGAGGATGAGATGGTTTGATGGCATCACTGACAATGTTCATGAGTTTGAGCAAGCTCTGGGGGTTGGTGATGTTCAGGGAAGCCTGATGTGCTGCAGTTCATGGGGTCACAAAAAGTCGAACATGACTGAGTGACTGAACTGAACTGGACTGATTGTCTAAAGGTCTATACGTAGCAAATGTTAGAGAAGATATGGAGAAAAGGGAATCCTTGTATACTGTTTGTGGGAATGTAAATTGGTACAGCCACTGTGGAAAATAATGTGGAGGTTTCACAAAAATTCTTAAAATAGAGCTATCACTTGATCCTGCAGTTCCACTCCTGATTGTGTGTGTCTGTGTGTATGTATGTGTATGTACCTGTGTGTATCTGTTAAAAAATTAGTATTTTTGTTTTCTCTCTCTCTCTCTCTCTATATATATATATATATATATATGTGTGTGTGTATATATATATATATATATATATATATATATACAGTCAATGTATAGAGACAACCTACGTTTCCAGCAACAGATAAATAAAATGCTATATATATATATGTGAAAGAGAAGTGAAGTGAAGTCGCTCAGTCATGTCCGACTCTTAGTGACCCCATGGACTGCAGCCTACCAGGCTCCTCTGTCCATGGGATTTTCCAGGCAAGAGTACTGAAGTGGGTTGCCATTGCCTTCTCCGATATATATGAAACTCAGCCATAAATAAAGAAAAAATTTGCCATTTCCAGGACATGAATGAATCTTGAGAATATTATACTGACTGAAACAAAACAGATGAAGACAGATATGTATGGTATCACAACAAATATATATGAGAAACACATGCAGATATAGAAAACAAGTTAATGGTTAACAGTGGGGAGAGGGAAAGAAGAGAGGGATTATAGGGTATGGGATTAAGAGATACAAACTACTGTGTATAAAACAGATAAGCAACAAGGGTATATTCTAAAGCACAGGGAATTATGGCCATTACTTAGTAATGAGTTTTAATGAAGTATAATCCATAGAAATACTGAATCACTATGCTGTATACCTAAAACTAATATAATATTGTACATCAACTATGGTTCATTTTTTTTTTAAAGTAAATTCTATAACTTGGTAAAAAATAAAAATAAAGACAACTGACTAGATAACTTAATTCAGCTCTTAAATTTTAAATTTCTTGGAAAATACAAATCAACATTCTCTTTAGTCTTTAAGATCTATTATATTTAAGTTGATTAAAAATAGTATTTTTTCAAAAATAAATGTTGAAGAAGTATTAAAGTGCATGATGATAAGTTTCTTTTCTAGGTTAGCCTATTAAAATAGTAATATGTGGTACAGACAAACATATTTGAGTACTGACTGGTTTTAAATATTTGATCTTAGTCATGCAGTTGTGTCTGACTCCATGGGCTGTAGCCTGTCGGGCTCCTCTGTCCATGGGATTTTCCTGGCAAGAGTACTGAAATGGCTTGCCATTTCCTTCACTAGGGGTCTTCTACACCTAGGGATTGAACCCACATCTCTGATATCTCCTGCATTAGCAGGCAGATTCTTTACCATTGAATCACCTGGGAAGCCCAAATAATGTTTACTTAGATGCATTTGTTGGACTTGAATGACTGGATTGATGTACTTAACTTTTAAAATAATATATTCAATTTAGAATTCTTTCTTCCTTAAACTAAACTTCATTCCTGACAAGTGATTGGTTTTGTTATCTCAAGCTTGACTTAAGATAAAATATGGATAGATTATT
The DNA here is from genome assembly GCF_019923935.1 of Bubalus bubalis. NCBI lineage: Eukaryota > Metazoa > Chordata > Mammalia > Artiodactyla > Bovidae > Bubalus > Bubalus bubalis. The sequence continues at coordinate 33,116,057 of NC_059176.1, read as the reverse complement.
TTTCTTGTGGTTATCTAAAAAATGAAAATTCTCTTCTCAGATATTTGGGCTTTTTCATGACACTTTGTTGAATTAAGAGAGTATTAGTGTAGATGTAAGAAGCCCCTTTTCTTACTGGATGATCCTGTTTGAAATGTATTAAAGGATGACATAAACACAATAGTAAGACAATAAAAGAAAATTTTGGTAGATTTTATTTCATAAAAAACCCAAGTATTCTGCCCTGTGAACACTCATAGGAAAATGAAAAGACAATCTGAGTCTGAGGGAAAATATGTACAAAACATATACATGACAAAAAGACTGGTATCTATAATATATAAAAAATCCAAATACTTAGTGAGAAATAATAAGAATATTTATTTAAAGAAGACAGGATTTGATAGACATTTCACCAAAGAATGCATGGATAACAAATAAACACATTAATAAGATGCTCAAAATAAAGTAGTCACAGGGAAAATACAAACTGAAACCATGAGATAAAATTATACCCCTATTAAGATGGCTATCAATATACGAAGCACTTGCAAGGATGCAGAGGTACTGGAACTCTCATATACTGCTGGTGAGAATAAAAATTGTATATCCATTTTAGAAAACAGTTTGGAAATTGTTTATGAAGTTAAATTTATCTTATGACCCAGTAATTCTACTTCTATGTATTTACTCAAGAGAAATAAAAGTTTAAGGTCACACAAAAGCCTGTATACAAATGTTTATAATGGTCTTATTTATTATTGTTAAAATTGGGAAAGCCTAAATGTCTCTTAACTGCTGAATGGATAAATAAATTGTGATATACCTATACAAGGCATGGAGAAGGCAATGACACCCCACTCCAGTACTTTTGCCTGGAAAATCCCATGGACAGAGGAGCCTGGTGGGCTGCAGTCCATGGGGTTGCTAAGAGTCGGAAACGACTGAGCGACTTCACTTTCACTTTTCACTTTCATGCATTGGAGAAGGAAATGGCAACCCACTCCAGTGTTCTTGCCTGGAGAATCCCAGGGATGGGGGAGCCTGTTGGGCTGCTGTCTATGGGGTCGCACTGAGTCGGACACGACTGAAGTGACTTAGTAGTAGTAGTATACAAGGCAATATTACTCAGAAGTAAGAAAGGAACAAACTCATGATGTAACAACATGGATGAAACTCAAATGCATATGCCAAGTGACAGAAACCAGATAGAAAAAAAATTACAGGACGTTTTTATCAATGGCATTTTGGAAAAGTAAAATATAGGAATAGAAAACACATTAGGGTTGCTATGAGCTAGGTAAATAAGAGGCATTGACTATAATGGTCATCAAGAGGAGTTGTTTCAGGATGATGAAATTGTTTTATATCTTGATCAAAATTCATAGGATTGTACATCAAAAAGAGTGAACTTTATTATATGTAAATTTTAAATGAATAAAATAGTAACAATAACAACAGTAATAAAAATATAGATGAGAGACAATGCAAAAAATGAGTGATACAAAGCAAGGAAGGTATTTATGGCATAAGTGCAACTATTTCTGTTGGAAATTGAGATCAGTTTGTTATCCCCTCAGAAGGATTTCCATGATCATTGAGCATATTTTATATGTCATTTTTACTATAGCACTTTAATTCTCTATGTCGCACTTATTTGTAACCTAATGTTTTCTCATTTACTTAGTTTTTGTAATTATTTTTATCTATATTCCTATTTTAGAATGTAAGCTTCATAACAGCAGGGACTTTTCTATCCTGTTCGTAACTGTGAAACTAGGACCTGTAATAACATTTGGTATAAAGGATCAAGCAGTATATATATGTTAAATGAGTGAATGGAAATAAAGTCAGTCTTTGAACTTCAAAGCTAGAGAGCAAATTTTCAAAGAGATGACCATATCATGTAATAAATGTTGGTTAAAAATAAAAATAGAAGTGACCAAAAAACACTAACAATTTAGCAGTAAAATTGATTAACTGGTAAGTAAAATTATAGGGGATAAAATTAACTAAAATATTTAAATAGTAATCAGGAAAAATAGACAAAATGTGAAGTATAAAAGAATTAAAAGTTCATAGTCAGTAAAAAAAATAGTTCAATTTAAAACCATCTATAAGATGAATGAATGAAAAGGCTGTTTTTTTTTTTTTGCATAATTTGGGTAATACTCTCATCATACAATTTGAATGTATTTCAAAGAAAAGCAACTAACCTCAAGGTTATCACCAAGAAAGGACTATATGCAGTTTCAGACACCAACCATCTCTCCAACATTGAAATGAAATATCATCATAAGGGGTTGGTTGTGTATCTCTGATTTAAGAATAGTTGGCAGTGTATTGCTAGCCAGTCAGGAGTTAGTCATTTATTCATTTACTTGTAAAATATTAAAAGAGGAACTAAGAAATGTTGGGTTTGGGTTTGTGTACGCATGCAGATTTATATGTTTTGCTTGTTTGAGAACATCTGGTTTTCTATACATGAATTTTTCCCCCCAATGACTTATCTTTATCAGCCTAATTATGAAATCATTGTAGAGAGCCAGTTGATGTTTTGACCCCTCAACAATCAATAGCACGGCAAAGACGGGTTCTTAGATGCAATGCCTGAGATTTTATCTGGGATTGTAGTGATCTTGAAGGAATACTATTGTGACTGTCCTACTTCCAGTGTTTCCACTGTTACTTTTCCTAAGGATGAGTCTGTCCAGAATTAAGAGTTAAAGCAGGAGCATTGTTAATATAGTTATTGTTACTTACCTGAACATGGAGATTGACTCATTTTAGGGATTATTATATCTTTCAAGATTTTTTTTTAATTTATTTTATTTTTATTTTATTTATTTATTTATTTATTTTTAATTTTATTTTATTTTTAAACTTTACAATATTGTATTGGTTTTGCCAAATATCAAAATGAATCCGCCACAGGTATACATGTGTTCCCCATCCTGAACCCTCCTCCCTCCTCCCTCCCCATTCCATCCCTCTGGGTCGTCCCAGTGCACCAGCCCCAAGCATCCAGTATCGTGCATGGAAACTGGACTGGCGACTCGTTTCATACATGATAGTATACATGTTTCAATGCCATTCTCCCAAATCTTCCCACCCTCTCCCTCTCCCATGAAACCAAAGGCAACTGAGAATACCTTGCACTGATATTAGAATACGGTCTGCTTTAAATCCTAAAAAGTTACTTGTTTCCTCATCTCCTTATCTATCCTTTTACTTATTTAGAGGCATTTATAGGATATCTGTGATGTAACTGGTCCTGTTGAGGGTACTTGTTCCTTGTTTGAGACATTTACTGGCCACTGGGATCTTTGAAAACATATATAATCACTCTCGGGCTTCCCAGGAGGCTCAGTGGTGAAGAATCGGCCTGCCAACTCTAGAGACACAGTTTTAATCCTTGGGTTGGAAAGATCCCCTGGAGGAGGAAACAGCAAGCCATTCCAGTATTCTTGCCTGAAAATCCCTTGGACAAAGGAGCCTGGCAGGCTACAGTCCATAATGTCACAAAGAGTCAGACAGGACTGAGCAACTGAGCACATACACATCACCACTCTTAACACGTGCTTGTTATGCTCTTGATGTAATACTTTTAACAAGGCTCTGAATATCTATTCTTAAAAGATAATAATTTTGCAACAAGAGAAAATAATGTAAAATGCTTTGCAAAATACCTAAATAATCTTTTTCTATATGAAAAATAAAATGAGAGCTTAGGAATGGAAGTGAAAAACTCTCCCCCAAGAAAGTAGAAATGCTGGACTGTTTGAAAGGAGAAATCTCTTTAGCAGAGATTTGGAAAGTATAGGGGTACTGTCTGAATATAGGTTGGCCTTATTTTAAAGTAGAAAATAAAGGAGATAGTTTCTTTAAGAAAATGTGGTCTGTGTCTTGTGATGTTTTAAAATGCCGAGCTTAATAAGAAAGAATCAGAACTAGGGCCATCTTAAGAGTAGAAAGTTGTCTATTATTTTGGCAATATTCTAAGAATAATATCCAAAGATCCCTTGATAGCTCTACAAAAGAAATGGCAAGAAAAACACAATGAACAATGCCTCAAGTATAATTCTTTATGTCTCTTTATGTAAGAAGTACTGAAGACAAGTAGAGTTTACTTTAGGACTCAGGCAAGTCTCTTAGGACATTGAACAAAAATTTGAAGTAAAAAGTAAAACTTATAAAAGATTTTGAACATATTAACAGGAAACTTGAATAAAAATTTTTAAAAAGCAAAGTAAAGCAAACCAAAAAAAAGAAGAAAAAAGGAATATGTTCATTACATTCATTCACCAAAGAAACCAAAACAATGATTCATTGCTTTTATGAGAGACATAGTCATATTTTTTAAAAATAAAGAGTAGAATTTTTTAAATAAAAATTACTTAGGGGACAAAAACAAAAATCAAAAATAATATTCAAGAAATAAATAACACTTAAGAATACTTGTAATAGGATTTCAATTGTTAAAATTGATTTTTAGTCACTAAGTTGTATCTGACTCTTTTGCGACCCCATGGACTGTAGCCCACCAGGCTCCTCTGTCCATGGGATTTCCCAGGCAAGAATACTGGAGCAGTTTGCCATTTCATTTTCCAAGGTATATTCCTGACCCAGGAATCAAACCCACATCTTTAGCATTGACAGGTGGATTCTTTACCACTGAGCCACCAGGGAAGACCATTAAAATTACATAGAGGAATTAGAAAACTTTGGACTGTTTAATGACCAGTCTATCAGTTCAGTCATTTCTGACTCTTTGTGACCCCATGGACTTCAGCATGCCAGGCTTCCCTGTCCATCACCAACTCCCAGAGTTTGCTCAAACTCATGTCCATTGAGTCGGTGATGCTATCCAACCATCTCATCCTCTGTCGTCCCCTTCTCTTCTCACCCTCAATCTTTCCCAGCATCAGGGTCTTTTCCAATGAGTCAGTTCTTTGCATCAGGTGGCCAAAGTATTGGAGTTTCAGCTTTATCCAATGAATATTCAGGACTGATTTCTTTTAGGATTGACTGGTTTGATCTCCTTGCAGTCCAAGGGACTCTCAAGAGTCTTTTCCAACACCACAGATAGAAAGCATCAATTCTTTGGCACTCAGCTTTCTTTATAGTTCAACTCTCACATCCATACATGACTACTGGAAAAACCATAGCTTTGACTAGATGGACCTTTGTTGAGCAGTCTGTAGTCTTTGTTATAACCACTGTACATAATGTGAACTAAATTATTCTTCTCTCTTAATGTCACTTGCCTTATTCCATTATATTAGCAATAGCAAGCATTTGTAAAGCATTTAATGTATATGTTAGGTTGGAGAAAAGGTGTTTTTGCATTGGTAATCTTTGCTGTTTGATATTAGAATACATTCTTAAATGTGGTTGTGTTATACACCAATTTAATAGGCGTTTCTTGCTTTATATATTTTTTGCTAATGACTTATTACTTGCTGCTTATTTTATATATATTTTATACTAGGGAAATGATGTTAGACAAATGCAAATTCGAAGCCTTTTTCTTATTTGAGTTCAAAGTGAATCATAAAGCAGCAGAGACAACTCACAACATCAGCAGCACATTTGGCCCAGGAACTGCTAAGGAATGAATGTACATGCAATGGTAGTCCAAAAAATTTTGCAATGGAGATGAGGAGCATAGAGGTCAGCCATCCTAAGGTGACAATGATCAATTGAGAGTTATCATTGAAGCTAATCCTCTTACAACTGCAGGAGAATTTGTAGAAGAACTTAAAGTCGACCATTCTACAGTTGTTCAGCATTTGGAGCAAATTGAAAAGGTAAAAAAAAGCTTAAGTGCCTCATGAGCTGACTGCAAATCCAAAAAATCATCATTTTGAAGTGTCATCTTCTCTTATTCTATGCAACAACAATGAACCTTTTCTTTTTTTTTAATTGTATTTTATTTTTAAATTTTACATAATTGTATTAGTTTTGCCAAATATCAAAATGAGTCTGCCACAGGTATACATTTTCTTGATCAGATTGTGAGGTGCAACATGTGGATTTTATACAACAAACTGGTGACAACCAGCTCAGTGGTTGGGCTGAGAAGAAGCTCCAAAGCACTTCCCAAACCCAAACTCACACCAAAAAAAGGCTATGGTCACTCGTTGTGGTCTGCTTCCAGTCTGATTGGACTTCTCTGATGGCTCAGATGGTAAAGCGTCTGCCTACAATGCAGGAGACCTGGGTTCAATTCCTGGGTTGGAAAGATCTCCTGGAGAAGAAAATGGCAACCCACTCCAGTATTCTTGCCTGGAAAATCCCATGGACAGAGGAGCCTGGTAGGCTACAGTCCATGGGATCACAGAGTCAGACATGACCGAGAGACTTCACTTTCTTTTCTTATTTCTTTTCCAGTCTGATGCACTACAGCTTTCAGAATCCTGGTGAAACCATTACATCTGAGAAGGATATTGAGCCAATTGATGAGATACACCAAAAACTGCAATGCTGCAGCCAGCACTGGTCAAAGAAAGGGCCCAATTCTTCTCCACAACAATGCCTGACTGCATATCGCACAACCAACACTTCAAAAGTTCAGTGAATTGGCTATGAAGTTTTGCCTCATCCACCATGTTCACCTGACCTCTTGCCAATTGACTACCACTTCAAGCATCTTGACAACTTTTTCCAGGGAAAATGCTTCTACAACCAGCAGGAAGCAGAAAATGCTTTCCACAAGTTCATGGAATCCTGAAGCACAGATTTTTATGCTACAAGAATAAAGAAACTTATTTCTCATTGGCAAAAATGTGTTGCTAGCAATCGTTCCTATGTTGATGAATAAAAATGTGTTTGACCCAAGTTATAAGGATTTTAAAATTCATGATCTGAAACCGCAATTACTTTTGCAAAAAACTTATATATATAAATGTTCATTTATGAACAGCATATCAAATATTCAAATAGCAAAACCACCTTGGAAATTATGTGGTTAAATTTATATTTCTTAACTAAAGATCAGAAGCTTTGGAACACTAATAGATGGTACATTATATATTAGATCATCAATGATGACTAATAAGCACAAGTTAAAGTAAGATTGAATCATTGTATATGACTAGTATATGTATATAAAGGGATTTATATGTAAATTCTCCCCAAAAGTAGGCATTTATCTTAACTTTACTTCCCAATTCATTTTCCTCTTCTCTCGACTTTTTCTGTACTAAACTATTCTTTAATTCTCCATAAAACTAAGAAAACATGTCATCAGCATATCCTGCAATTGGTGAATGCTAAGAGTTAATTTACTGGTGCATTTTATACAAACTTAATAAAAATAGAAGAGAAATAAGATGTTGAATGTATCAGATTTTCCTATTAAGACTACCTGATTTTTTGTAGGCCTGGGTATATATTTCTTAAGTATAGAGCATGCATAAGGGCATGCATTTATAGCTATTGAATGTTTATTTTTTAAAAAGAGAAAGTATTTCATAGAACCACTCTTAGAAATTTTAGAATTTGGAAGTTGAAAAAAGAAACTTTTAAGAAGCAACAGTTTTTGTTTATGATTTCAGTCTCTCAGGAGATAAATTAGATGTAGTGTGGATCTATGGAAAGGACACTGAAACAGGAATCAGCAGCAATAGATAGGAGTTCTAAATGTTCCAGTGAACTATGGCAAGTCCTTAGTTAAGGTACTTCACTTCTCTAAGCCTCATAAGAATGATTATATCTACTCTGGGTATCTAAACTGGTTATTATGAATAACAATAATGTAAATGAAAATATGTTGTATATTCTAAAGTACTATAGTATATTCAGTGTAAACCAAGTGAGGTGATTACATAGTTTGGCTAAGAGACTAGACTTCCTAATCCAGCTACAGCATTTGCGGTACCTACTCAGAGAAGCTAGAGGCGGTGTAATTAAGGGGGTATATATCATTCTTGTGGTCAAGGAAGGAAGACAGAAGTCAAGGCCACAGAAAACATAAGAAGCATCATTTCCAAAGGGTGAGGCAAAACTGTTAACAGGAAATTATTTATAGAGTCAAAAGCCAAAAGAAACAGGAAAAGACAAGAAATCCATCACTTATGGGGATGAGTGGTTTTGAAGGAGGCTGTTGACAATTGGAGGGCACAAAAGCACTTTATTGCGCTTATTTTATGACCCTAAGTCTGGAGTCTGATGAATTAAAGGGGTGATATTGTTCTGGGTGACGTGTAAGAGAGAAATACCTCTAGGCAGTAACTTTTCACATTAACCCTCATAAGGATGGTGCCATTCTTTCCTTTACAGCATGAACAAGAGATATTACTACAGAGAAATGAAAGGATATACCAACCTTTGCATAGTTAATAGTTATAGCAATGTGTGTGTGCGTACTCAGTCACTTCAGTCATGTCTGACTGTTTGCAACCCTATGGACTGTAGCCTGCCAGGCTCCTCTGTCCATGGGATTCTCTAGGCAGGAGTGCTGGAGTGGGTTGTCATGCCCTTCTCTAGGGCATCTTTCCAACCCAATGAGAAAACCCACATTTCCTGCATTGCAGGCAGATTCTTTACCCACTAGGCCACCTGGGAAGCACCAGTTATAGCAATGGGGCCCATGAAACCTGTATATAAAAGCAATAGTTGCCACTCTCATATAAAAAAAATTTTAAAATATCAATTCAAGCTAGGAAAGACAAAGCAGAAGACTATGCTGATCAGTTCTTCATGAATGATACTAAGAAATTGTCAGAGATAGAAGAAATCAAATTCAATATATTTTTAATCCACTTTTTGCTGCTTAAGGTCATTGAAAATTGCTGTTTTATATAGAATCAGGATTATTTCATAAGTTACTCATGAATATCTATATACTGCTTTATTCAATAGTTTATTGCTTCATTAATCACATTTTCTTTTGTTAGTGAGGACATCTTGTCTATTCCATATAAACTGGGATTAAACATATCAGTATAAATAGGAAGGGAAATGGTTTTTACACTCTTTTGCTGTCATGTTTAGTATTTGCTTTATTAAAAGAAGAAGAAAGGGAATTTGGGGACTAGGTTTACCCATCTTGAGTGCTGGTCATGTTTCATTGGTGGTTTTATAAGAGTTGGGTCTTAAAGGTCATCTGGGTATGCTTTAAAGTGGATTTTAAGGATAACATAGCCATCAAATACAATATCTTACAAAAATTGTATCTATTAATGAATTCTTACCTAAGAATAATTATGCCCTCTCATTTCTTTCCTTCATTATTGAACAGAGTGAAGGAACTATCTTTAGACAAAGCCAAAAAGTTTTATTAAGCATTATGTTTCCAAAAAAGTCTTTAAAAAATTCACAGAAGAAAAGCACTAATTGTATTTATAATCACTACTTTTGCCTGATTTGTCCTGTTTCAATTCTAATGTTGTTTCTTGCTTACCATGTGAGATAATGAATATTCTCATAGTTCTCAATCGAGTATGCTTATGCTAATGAAAACTAAACATATATTTTAGAAATGAAGAGAAGACTTTCTACTCTATCTGCTATTAACTCTAGTTATGTTTTTCTAAAAGTATTCAAAATATTTCATGCAAAGGATGAATCATTTTAATCTTCAACCAAACACTAAGAAAAAGTAGGAAGTTAGTTCTTATCCTTAAAATATATCATATATTTGAAGCACCTTATGGGCTTCCCTGGTGGCTCAGCTGATAAAGAATCTGCTTGCAATGTGGGAGACCTGGGTTCTATCCCTGGTTTGGGAAGATCCCCTGTAGAAGGGATTGGCTACCCACTCCAGTTTTCTGGCCTGGGTAATTGCATGGACTGTGTAGTCCATGGGGTTGCAAAGAGTCAGACACGACTGAGCAACTTTCACTTTTTATTAAAATAACATTCTGTCTCTTCCCCTCTTCTTTGTATTAATAAAAGAAAAAATAAAACAACATATTTATTTTTCAGTTTTGCATAGATTCATTCATAAATTTTATTGTTAGGCATTAACATAAACTAAAAGTGGACTTTCTGTATAAATTTAGATGAGTTTTAGCTAGTGTATATATTTGTCTCACAACCTACACTTTCAGGATATACAATATTTGCATTACTATAAAAAATTCCCTTGTACTATTCTTTGTAGTCACACACTTGCTCTCTTCTGATCATTGACAACCATTGATCTAGTCCCCATCACCTATTTTGATTTTTAAGAAATATCATACAATAAGTGAAATTGTACAGCATATAACCTTTTGAGATTGACTTTTACTGAGCATAATGCCTTAGAAGTTTATTTAAGTCATTGGCTGTATCAATAGTTAATTCTTTTTTATTGCTAAGTAGCATTCTTAGTAAGGATGTACTTCTATTTGTTTATGCACTCACTCATTGAAAGATATTTAGATTGTTTCCAGGTTATTGGCTATTACAAATAGAGTTGCCAGAAAAAAAAATAGTGTATAGGGTTCTGGGTGGACATCACTTCATGGGAAATAGATGGGGAAAGAGTGGAAACAGTGTCAGATTTTATTTTTTGGGGCTCCAAAATCACTGCAGATGGTGATTGCAGCCATGTAATTAAAAGACGCTTACTCCTTGGAAGGAAAGTTATGACCAACCTAGACAGCATATTAAAAAGCAGAGACATTACTTTGCCAACAAAGGTCCATCTAGTCAAGGCTATGGTTTTTCCAGAAGTCATGTATGGATGTAAGAGTTGGACTGTGAAGTAAGCTGAGCGCTGAAAACTTGATGCTTTTGAACTGTGGTATTGGAGAAGACTTTTGAGAGTCCCTTGGACTGCAAGGAGATCCAACCAATCCATTCTAAAGGAGATCAGTCCTGGGTGTTCTTTGGAAGGAATGATGCTAAAGCTGAAACTCCAGTACTTTGGCCACCTCATGTGAAGAGTTGACTCACTGGAAAAGACTCTGATGCTGGCAGGGGTTGGGGGTAGGAGAAGGGAATGACAGAGGATGAGATGGCTGGATGGCATCACCAACTCGATGGATGTGAGTTTCAGTGAACTCCAGGAGATGGTGATGGACAGGGAGGCCTGGCGTGCTGCAATTCATGGGGTCACAAAGAGTCAGACACTACTGAGCGACTGAACTGAACTTAGTTCCATTTATCTAAGATACATACATAAGTGTAGGATATCTGGGTCATACAATGTATGTTGAATTTTATGAGAAACTGATGAACTATTTTTGAGAGTACTCACAGTATTTTGCATTCCAGCAGCATTTTATGAGTTCCAGTCCTCCTCATCTTCATCCTTTGGTACTGTCAATATATATATATATATATATATATATTATTTTAACCATTCTTATAGACGTGTAGTGGAAACTCCTTTCAGTTTTAATTTTCATTTTACCAATAATATTGAGTGACTGTTCTGATGTAGAATATCTTTCCATGTGTTTCTTTTCCATCAGTACTTCCTCTTAGTGATGTGTCTATTCAGGTCTTTGTCCATTTTAAAGCTGGGTTATTTGTAGAGTGTTCTTAACATATTCTGAGTAAAAGTTTTGGGTCAGATATGTAATTTGCAAATATATTCTCCAACTCTGTAGCTTTTATCTTAATTCTCTTCATAGTGCCTTACATGAAAAAGTTTTTAATTTTTATGAATTCTGATTTATTTATCCTTTTTATGGATTATATTTTTTTGTGTCATGTCTAAGAGCTCTTTGCCTAACCACAGATCATAACAAATTTCTCCAATACTTTATTCTAAAAGTTTTATGGTATTATGATCTATTTTGAGTTTCTTTTCATATATTGAGAGAGCTTTTGGTCGAGGTTCATTCATTTTTTGCATATGGTTATCCACTTGTTCCAACACCATTTGACTTGCCTTTGCACTTTTGAGGAAGTCAATTGGCCATATTTGTGTTGTTTCATCAATCAATGTGTCTATCCTTTTTCCAATACCACCGTGTTTTGACTTCTGTGATATTAAGTCCTACAGTTAGATAATGCCATTCCCCTTGCTTCATCCTTTAGTTCAGCAGCTTTTGCTATTTATTTCTTGTGCTTTTTCAAGGAAATTTTAGAGTTAACTTCACAGATGAATTTCCTTTGAGTATCTCGTCTAACATTTTTTCCTTCCTAAATTTTTAGGTTCTACATTAAGTAAATTGACTGAGAAAACAAATGGGCTTAAAAACACATCATGCAATTTCAACAAAGAGACAGGAAATTTGATTTTTAATAGTGAGATGTAAGTTAAGTCATATTATAAACCTAAATACAATATGTCAAAGTGACTTTTAAAGACTGCACTCATGTATTAGGATTTATCTTCTGAGATACATGACAGAGCAGTTTCCTGAAAAATAAGAGAATTGTTTTATAAAGGGAAAATTATGAAACGCTTCTATGTTAGAATTTTTAAATTGTTAATAAGGGAACAAAATAAACATTATGAAATTGTTTGAAAGTCCTGTGAGCCCATAGGGAGCTTATGTGTAAGAAAGGGAGGAACTTCCAGTAAATTGGCTGAAGGAAAAGTACTAGCCATTGCGTCTGCCAAATCAAATAGGTGAGAGCAGCTTTGGAAACGTTGCTCCCATTACTACTTTGGAGACCTTGAGTAACTTGCACAGGGGATATGATGTTTCTCCTCATCGCCCCCTGGAGACTGCTAAATGGAACAACAACTGCTTTCTTTTGAGAGGATTATTAATAGAAGGCAATGGTACCCCACTCCAGTACTCTTACCTGGAAAATCCCATGGATTGAGGAGCCTGGTAGGTTGCAGTCCATGGGGTCGCTGAGAGTCGGACACGACTGAGTGACTTCACTTTCACTTTTCACTTTCATGCACTGGAGAAGGAAATGGCAACCCACTCCAGTGTTCTTGCCTGGAGAATCCCAGGGACGGGGGAGCCTGGTGGGCTGCCAGACGTCTATGGGGTCGCACAGAGTCGGACACGACTGAAGCGACTTAGAGGCAGCAGCAGCAGCAGCAGCAGCATTAATAGAAGAAAAGGGTATTTAAGACAATAATAAACACAAATAAAATAACTAGGTTATTTCATATTTTATGTATTGTCTCACCTTCTATCTGTCATTATACTTGTTTCATGAGGCAGTTTACTAGATAGATGATCACATCTAGAGCAGAGCTATTTTAAAGAAATATACAAATGAATCTTCTCTGGAGAACCAAAAGTAACAAAATGAGTAAGTTCCTAGGTGCTTTAAATTTTCAGGTTTAGTAAAGTCCCTATTATATTCTGTCATAATATATCACATCCTCTTACAAATTGTTCTTAAATCCTGTGTGTGTGTGTGTGTGTGTATATATATATATATATATATATATATATATATGTTGTATATCATGTAGGAAATACAGTTTTTCCCCTCCTTCAGCTAGCACCATTGTACATGTACAGAAATCTTCAGACAACAGCAAACTTTATCCCTGTTTTTCTCTTTGCTCTTTTATTTTGCAGAGAGTAGTTGGAAAGGAACACAGAGCCAGCTAGCTTACATTGTTAGATACTGAGTTTTTAACAGTAGTGCAAGTTTTTGATGAAACACATAGCAAATATCAACATGGCAAACTCTGAACTTTTCCCTGGCACCCCTCCACCAATAAAGGATTTCTGCCTTGTTTTCAAGACTGATTCATTTCTATTTCACAATCTAGCATTGAAATATTTGAGGCACCCACTCCTCTGAGGTCAATGGAAAAGCAAAGAATGAGACCACACTGTATAAAAGAAAACTGTGTCACCTTCTCAGCAAATAAAAAGTTTGGTCTCAATTTCATGCTTAAGTTGAAGTATAGTCTCTGAAGAGACAGCCAGTTGGGTTTGTTATAGTAGGATTTGTAACTGTGGAAGTGGAAAAGTTTCTCCAATCTGTGAAAGATATTGTGAAACATTTACTGTGAAGAAGCTGGAATAATACCAACCAGTAGCTATAAAAAATGAGGGAGGAGGCTTAATTTGAGAAGTTTTATACTTTTTTATAAGAACTGCCCCATTATTCTTAATACAGACAAAGGTTGAGTCAAGTTTGTGATGCAGTAAATGAAAAGTTAACAGTTCAGCTCATCACTTCAAGCGAATCCATCTAGATTCACTGCCTTCGTTTCTCTCCCTGGTCTCCCTTGCCCTGCACTTCTTCATTTTGATTAGCTTGTTCCCTTAACTGGTGAAGCAAGCATTTGTCCTTCAAGTCCAATAAGTTCTAACTGTCATTAATCACAAGTTTCTTTGGTAGGTGTTTTAAAAAGTCTAATCAGGAAAGAAGAGCATTAAAGAGAAAATACACAGCACTTTTCAGTAAAGAATTCAGCGAAAGGTCAAGAACTCAGCTGAATTTTGAAATCTTAGATAAAATAAAATCAGCAAGCTATGTGTCTCATACTTTTACTTTCAAATATATTTATAGATTTGAAAAATCAATTATATCCTCTATTGTATATATTGAATTGTGCCAGTTCATTGCTTGCATAAATTGAATTCTATCCCCCTTTTGGGTGAATTGCCCACCGTTTTAACAATAGTAAAAGATGTATGGGGAACATTAAACAGGAAGTAGTTTTGGAGAAGAAATCAAATATCAGTGATTCCAAGAAATAAAATGCCAAGCTCAAATTCACATATGCAATTTTTTTTTTCTGTATCTTCACAAATTAATATTTAGTAACTGGAATTCTATTAGTGCCTAAATCTTAAAGGCTGGAAATTATGCTCCCAGGGAGGCAGAGTATAACTGAAATCAAGAGTTATTAGAATTAAGAGTACCTCTACTTTCCCTGATGGCTCAGATGGTAAAGAATCTGCCTGCAATGCTGGAGGCCTGGGTTCGATCCCTGGGTTGGGAAGATCCCCTGGAGGAGGGCATGGCAACCCATTCCAGTATTCTTGCCTGGAGAATCCCCACGGACAGAGGAGCCTGGTGAGCTATAGTCCATGGGGTCTCAAAGAGTTGGAGGCGACTGAGTGACTAAGCACACAGCTACCTTGATTGGGACCTCTGATGTATGAATCCCCTCTGTGATATCTATGATAAATAGTTGAAGAGATTTAGCAGGTATTGGAATATCTAAATATAGTTACATGTTTATAGTGAAGACATTGGAGAAGGAAATGGCAACCCACTCCAGTGTTCTTGCCTGGAGAATCCCAGGGATCAGGGAGCCTAGTGGGCTGCCATCTATGGGTCGCATAGAGTCGGACACGACTAAAGTGACTCAGCAGCAGCAGTGAAGACATATTTCTGCCCCTTTAACCAAACAACAGGTCAGCTCCTTTTTTTCCCCCATTTCATGTAAACCATCATTTATTGAGCCCTATCACACATCAGGTAATTATCATTCTATGTTGATTACAAAGAAAAGTAAAATTATTTCTATGGACCCTCAGTTATTGAGAGAAAGGAGTAAGAAGAGAGAGGGACATAAAGCAGTATTTTATGGCAATGATCTAAATGTCATCAATGTATTGTGTACAGTGTTGTGAAAAATAGATGAATGGTAGTTAAGCTAGTAAGGGAGAAGTGTTAAAGATTTTCTGAAGAAGGTGACGTGAATTGAGTCTTAAAAGAAAAGGTGTTGATGACCAGAGGAAGAAAGAATGGCGTGGGTATGTCTATTTTATGCGGAGGGAAGAATTTGGGCAAAAGATGCGATCACATGGCTTAGCTTGAGTGTTCAGTGCTTTCTATGTAATTTTACTAAAGTGCAAGGCACACAGGAAGAGATGAAGCTAAAGAGGCAGACTGAGGGTGGTAAGGCTATAGACACATGTTAAGAACTGTTGACTTTTATTTAAACAGTCATATAATCTAAATAATCTAAAACTAGCTTAGTCCCATAATCTAAAACTCTTTTAGATAAACAGGAGACTTTAAAGCATTTTAGGGAGATGGGTGATATTAGCTCTGTACATTATTTGTCAGTCTGTTGCCAGTGTGAGGGTAGATTTAAGTGGTCTGAGATATAAAATCAATAGTATATTGAAACATTCTAGACCAAAGAAGATGAAGGTCTAAATTGGCAGTCTGGATGCAAAAATAATAGTGGTTGTTCAAATATAGTACATAATTACTAGGTAAACTTGTCCAGTAGGACTTGTAAATCAGGTGTAGGGGTTAAAAAAAAGACCTAAGATTTCTGGCTAGATATTAGGATTATTGGTGGAACTGTAAATTGACACATGGACTTTAGGAAAGAAAACAGTTTTGGAAGGAACATGAGTTTCATTTTAGACATCTGACTTTAAAGACCCCTGAGATATCAAAATGGAGAGGTGTAGAAGTTAGTTATGTGTACATGTTTAATATTTTTAAGAGAGATCATATTTAATGCCATGACTTTTGAAGTCATAGGAGCATATAGGTAAAAGTCAGAAGAGTGGTAGAGATAATTCAAAGAGAAATTTAGTGTATGAAAATTCATTCACTGGAGAATAGTTGAGTGTGCCAGCATTTAGGTGATGAAAGGCATAATGAAGACCAACATTATTTAGAAGTAAATTACAGTTTGATGTTATGGAAATGATGGGAGCAGAAAGTTTTAAGCACATGGAAGCGATCTACAAAATTAAAAACAGCAAAGGTGTCAACAGAAATTGAGACTGAAAATGTCTGCTGAATTGAGTCAGTATGTCTGAATTAGGAGTAGATTTAATGGTGGCATACAGGAGAACTGGATATGGAACAACAGACTGGTTCCAAATAGGAAAAGGAGTACGTCAAGGCTGTATATTGTCACCTTGTTTATTTAACTTATATGCAGAGTACATCATGAGAAACGCTGGGCTGGAAGAAGCACAAGCTGGAATCAAGATTTCTGGGAGAAATATTTATAACCTCAGATATGCAGATGACACCACCCTTATGGCAGAAAGTGAAGAAGAACTCAAAAGCCTCTTGATGAAAGTGAAAGAGGAGAGCGAAAAAGTTGGCTTAAAGCTCAACATTCAGAAAACAAAGATCATGGCATGTGGTCCCATTACTTCATGGGAAATAGATGGGGAAAGAGTGGAAACAGTGGCTGACTTTATTTTTTTGGGCTCCAGAATCACTGCAGATGGTGATTGCAGCCATGAAATTAAAAGACGCCTACTCCTTGGAAGGAAAGTTATGAACAGCCCAGATAGCATATTCAAAAGCAGAGACATTACTTTGCCAACAAAGGTCCGTCTAGTCAAGGCTATAGTTTTTCCAGTGGTCATGTATGGATGTGAGAGTTGGATTGTGAAGAAAGCTGAGCACCGAAGAACTGATGCTTTTGAACTGTGGTGTTGGAGAACGCTCTTGAGAGTCCCTTAGACTGCAAGGAGATCCAACCAGTCCATTTTAAAGGAGATCAGTCCTGGGTGTTCATTGGAAGGACTGATGCTAAAGCTGAAACTCCAGTACTTTGGCCACCTCATGCAGAGAGTTGACTCATTGGAAGACTCTGATGCTGGGAGGGATTGGGGGCAGGAGGAGAAGGGGACGACAGAGGATGAGATGTCTGGATGGCATCACTGACTTGATGGATGTGAGTCTGAGTGAACTCCAGGAATTGGTGATGGACAAGGAGGCCTGGCATGCTGCGATTCATGGGGTCGCAAAGAGTCGGTCACCACTGAGCGACTGAACTGAACTGAACAGATTACAATGCACCGAGGAGGAAATGGCATGATGACGGGGAGTTATAAAATCAGAACCTGCTGTCAGACATTTAGTGTAAGAAGAATGTATGATGTGCTGTCAAAGATGCAAATGGAATGTAAATTACCTTGTTTTTTGCAACCTAATGTCCAAAATTTTATAATTTGATTTCTGTTATTGGTACAAGAGTTTTCCTTAAAATGAAGCCCTCTTCCAATAAGAATGGGAAATAGAATGAGTATAAATCGTTAAGTGACTATGTCTTTTATTTTATCCTTTTTGAAAGTTGGTTTTGATATTTCTGATAGAAAGATTGGAAAGGATTTTATACAATCTTGACTTTGTGTTTTTGAACCACTTTGAGTCACCTTCTGAAAAATATCAGGCTGTAGGGCCAAACCTATATTTTCTGTGTTTTAATTAAATTATACATCTAAAAATCCCAAAACTATAGCTGGCTGTATCAGACGTCTCTGTTGGTTAACACAAATGCAATGTGTTTGATTTCTTTAAAATTTCTTGTTACTTTTATTTCAACAAATGTGCTTTTTGTAGCTACAATTAAATCCAAAGTAACAGATTTCCTTCTTACTTTCTTTAATTTTTAAAAGAAAAACTTTTTGTAGACTCATTGAGTCTACAAAACACACACGAATACCGTGTGTTACCTCCAACTACTTTACTTTTTTCTTTATAATTCTATTCCTATTGTATTGCTAAGTCACTTCAGTCGTGTCCAACTCTGTGCGACCCCATAGACGGCAGCCCACCAGGCTTCCCCCTCCCTGGGATTCTCCAGGCAAGAACACTGGAGTGGGTTGCCATTTCCTTCTCCAATGCATGAAAGTGAAAAGTGAAAGTGAAGTTGCTCAGTCATGTCCAACCCTCAGCGACCCTATGGACTGCAGCCTTCCAGGCTCTTCAATTCATGGGGTTTTCCAGGTAAGAGTACTGGAGTGGGGTGCCATTGCCTTTTTACCTAATTCCTTCCAAACATTAAATTTAATCTTAAAATTTTCCAACCTCTTTTAAATGGAGTGGTCTATTATTGTTGTTACATAACATTGCTTCTATTTACCTAAACTTATTTTTTTAATTTAAAGAGGATTTTTAATACATAAATTGAAAATGTAATGAAAATTATCAACTTTTCCCTTTATAGCTTGTCCTTTATTTATTCTTTGGTTTGTAAAAAACTAAAAAAACCTTCCTAGCTTCTCTGGTTTAATGTTTACTCTTAAACTTTAAAAAAAAACTTTTTTTCCTTCTTTTCTCTATAAAAGAGAAGAGATTGACTACAAAAGGAAATGAGGGAATTTAGGAAGGATGGAAATATAAATTAACTCCTTTGTGGTGGCATTATGCATTTGTAAAACACATCAACTATACCTCAAAAAAGGATGGGTTTTATTGTATACAAGATTTTACCTCAATAAACCTGAATTCTAATAATACCTCTTAAGTTCACATAATTAATTTGGGTATTGAAAATGCATATAAAATATTGAGAGAGAAATTATCCTACCAAATATTAAATACATTATAAAACTTCAGTGGAAGCAATAGAGATGTGGTGCATGAATCGATACAAAGAACAATTGGCTAGATAGATACAGAACTATCTAATGCATAAATACATAACAATGCATAAGAATTTCGTTCAAAATAAAAGAATAAAAGCAAATGTGTCAGAGTCAATTTGCCTCTGCTAGAATCCCAGCTCCAGGATTTACCTTTTATGTAACATGAATTGATAAAAATCAAACTGTCTGTCCTTCAGTTTTATCTCCAGTTAAAAAATTATTTTTTTCTTCATTGTGGTCATATAAAGATTAAATGAGGTATTTTATGTAAAGCAAAGTTTCTTACTCATGAGGTCCATGTACAGATTTAAGGGCCCAGAATTTGATTGAAAAATTACTTCTTCATTTTGATCAAGCTATATACAAAATGCTATTTCTTCTAATCATAAATGTAGGCAATAAATCACAATAGAATTAGGAGGAGCTGTTTTTTGGGCTCCAAAATCACTACAGATGGTGACTGCAGCCATGAAATTAAAAGACGCTTACTCCTTGGAAAGAAAGTAATGACCAACCTAGATAGCATATTAAAAAGCAGAGACGTTACTTTGCCAACAAAGGTCCGTCTAGTCAAGGCTATGGTTTTTCCAGTGGTCATGTATGGATGTGAGAGTTGGACTGTGAAGAAAGCTGAGTGCCGAAGAATTGATGCTTTTGAACTGTGGTGTTGGAGAAGACTCTTGAGAGTCCCTTGGACTGCAAGGAGGTCCAACCAGTCCATTCTAAAGATCAATCCTGGGTATTCTTTGGAAGGAATGATGCTAAAGCTGAAACTCCAGTACTTTGGCCACCTCATGTGAAGAGTTGACTCATTGGAAAAGACTCCGATGCTGGGACGGGTTGGGGGCAGGAGGGGAAGGGGACGACAGAGGATGAGATGGCTGGATGGCATCACTGACTCGATGGACATGAGTCTGAGTGAACTCCGGGAGTTGATGATGGACAGGGAGGCCTGGTGTGCTGTGATTCATGGGGTTTCAAAGAGTCGGACACGACTGAGTGACTGAACTGAATTGAACTGAACTGTGGCATCACTATTGGAAATCACAGGGTTTTTTAGTAACACATTACAGTTTTTTAGCAAATATCTCAAAATCTTTTTTGCATCCATCATTAGCCAAAAGTATAATTTTTGTTATATCCACCATCAGGTCACTGAATGCACTGGTGGAATGTCAGACAACTCCGTACCCAATAGTAATTCATCCACCAAGTGATAAAGTCAGGGTGTCTCATATCAGTGCCCCAGTCACCTAGTTGTTTTGCAGTTCTCTGTCTACAATTATTTGTTGATTAACACAGAAGAGAGGTGATTCACTTTTATTATTTGTTTAAGTTTTCAAAATTGAGCAATTCAAGTGAGAATTTTTAACCCTGGTAGGGTGGTATGGGGCTTCCCTGGTAGCTCAGCAGTAAAGAATCCGCCTGTCAATGCAGGAGATGTGGGTTTGATCCCTGGGTTAGGAAGATACCTGGAGAAGAAAACAGCAACCCAAACTAGTATTGTTGCCTGGGAAATCCCATGGACAGAAGGATTCTGGTGGGCAAAGGATCTTTGGGTGGCAAAAGAGTCAGATATGACTCAGTGACTAAACAACAATAACAGGGTGGTGTGTCCTTTTTTAATATAGACATTCATCTAAACCATATTATCAACTTGTACCCTATTGCCCTGGATTTGTGATTGCTATTCATCCCGGCACCTGCTGATTTTCTTCTTTCATTTAAACTTGGTTAGCATTAATTTGGAGAAGGCAATGGCACCCCACTCCAGTACTCTTGCCTGGAAAATCCCATGGACAGAGGAGCCTGGTGGGCTGCAGTCCACGGGGTCGTGAAGAGTCGGACACGACTGAGCAACTTCACTTTCACTTTTCACTTTTCATGCATTGGAGGAGGAAATGGCAACCCACTCCAGTGTTCTTGCCTGGAGAATCCCAGGGACGGGGGAACCTGGTGGGCTGTCGTCTATGAGGTCACACAGTCGGACATGACTGATGTGACTTAGCAGCAGCAGCATTAATTTATTATTATTATTTTATTTTATGCAGTGTGGAAGGGCCTAAAACTTTAACTTAGTCTCCTCTGTTATTGGATATAGAAGAGCTTTCCTCTTTTTATCACACATAAAATTTCAGGTTTTGTGGATTTTCATCCAGTTAGACATTTTTTAAACATACAATTTCACAAGTTCCTTACCTTCCTTTAGGTCTGCTTCTTTAGAAATATATTTCCCCTTCCATTGCCTTCCTCTGGTCATGAAGTGCTAACATTTATGTGCTATTTATCCCTTTGCTCACAAAAAGATAAATTCACAGGTGACATCAACTTGAAATTAAACTACATTTTGTTATTTCTGTAACTCTTGTCTCCAAGAAACTAAAACTTTTAGAACTGTTACTCTTAGCTTTATAAATCTAATGTTGTTCGAAAGAAAGTATTATTTGCCAAGAAAGCTCATAATGAATCTGATTCACTCCCTCACAATCCTAGATTCTGGGATTTCATAGGTCTGATAAACTTAACAGGTACCCACTCTTCCCTACCAGTGTTCCCTGACAGATCCTGGAAAAGCAAGATTTCAATTCTCTGAGCTACCTTAAATTTTATGCCTTGTGGAAACAGACTGTTATTGTGAGAATGTTCTGAGTCATCACTAATCCACAGATCACGAGAAGATACTTTTTCTTGCTCTTTTAAGCACGTTTTTTTCCTTGGGAAAAAAAAAAAAAGCTTTCTTGTTTCTGCCCTCCTCTGCTCTTTCCATCTAAAATTTTTCTAATCTATGAATTATGTTCCAAGACTATCATAAATATGTAAAAAGTTTATAGACCATCTCAGCATTCTTGATTGTCAGGAATAAAATAGCACTGACAGATTTAGCACCCCACACAGGCAAAAACATCCTTTGGTACCAAGGAAGGATTTCACCATATGGCACTCTGCTAGGCTGTGGAACTGAAAAGGTGCTCCAGAGTATTTATTGTAATTCAAGTACCATGAGAATTTAACTGGTGTTTTATTCCCCTTTTAATAAGAAATCTACTCAATGTTCTGTCTTTCTCTAGGCCCGGATCTCCTAACTTAGGATATAAACTTCTTAATAAGTACTATTACATATATAATATCTATTCTGAAAAGAAAAGAAAAGAGATGTCCTGAATCAATTAAGAGGATATCATGAGTAGAACTGAAAGAAATGTGAAAGCTGAATAGAGATTATACCAGAATGTTAACAGACAAAAGATAAAGAGCAAAAGGTCACTGAACAAATCTTTTAATCATGCTTTATTGAAATTCCATCAGTTACACAGTATTACCTTTACCATGCTGCAGAAACTTGGGAGGAACAATGTGAGCAATGTTATTTATGATACAGCAAACCTTGGCACCTCTAAGGCACCCGTCAGCCACCAAGCACTTTGCCATGGATTGCCTGATTTCTTGACCTTACAACATTGCTTTTCTTCAACAGAAGGAAATTGTGTGCAGAGTCAAACTAAAATGAGCATAACAAAGAGGGTTTCTTACTGTCTGGTCAGAACTATGAACTTCTTAATAGGAGTGTTAACATTTACTCAGTGACTCTGTGTACAGAGACCATATTAAGTGATTCACATGTTTTTACTCATTTCATCCTCACACTAAACTCTGAGGTACATACCATCCATTTTTATAGAAGAAAAAAATAACATATATGGAGACAAAATAACTAGATCGGTATCATCCATGTCTTAAGTACCTTTTTGGAATTTAAACGTGAATGCCACTGCTATGTTGCCCCTTTAATGTCCGTCTTTTGTGGAAAAGTAAGGTGCAGTGAGTGACAGACTGAAGCTGTGTCAAAAAGTGCAGTAAACCCCTGAGCGTATGTGTGATTGAAATAGGATGCTCTGGTGAAGGCTAGACAATCTCTCATTGTGCAAAGAGTGCTCACCTGTAAGGTGAGAGGGCAAGGTTTGAGCATGTGCATCTAGCTGTCTTGAGATCTAAAGTGTTGTGTCGTCTTTATTCTAACCCAACCACGTTTTCAGAGCACTGCTTTCCATGTTGTTCACCGCGCCGATTGGGAGGGGACACCACAGAAAAGGACAGTGGAAAGCCTGCTCGTGTCTTGTTTGTCTTATGGGACTCAACACAACCTAACCAGGACCCTTCAAACACTGATGCTTTTATTACTTACCCCTAGAAGATCCAATTGCTTACTGCAGTTCACGGGGTTGTAAGGTAGGAAGGCATAAATATACAGGGAAATATTTCTTCTGATTTTCTAAAGTAGATGTTTTCTGTCCTTTGAGACTCAATATAGGCCTATGAGTTTTAGACATAATTTATAGTTTCAAATTCTTTAACACTGGGAAATGAAGATAATGGTGTATAAAACTAGGTAGCATAATGTTTCTAATGGGAAACTTGTGTTCATATCAATTTGCAGTCCTCTGAGGATCTCTGCCAGATCTTTTCTGTGTCATTAGGCTTCCATGGCTATTAGGTGTTAGAGTTGATGCCATCACAATTCTATGCTTACAAACAGCTTTTTTCACTGTTATGCTATGTATGCTGAGAGTGGGAGAAGGAAGGAGCAGGTGGAACCAACAAATATGACTCATCATATTAAACCTCAGCGACTGCAGGGCAAAGTGTGAAAAATGGAACTCTGAGTTTTGGCTTTGAACTGTCATTAAATTCATTTGATCATTTTTAAAAACTGTGGTGATCTCTTCAGTAAACTGGAGGCAAGAGGAAACATAAGAAGTACTGAACTTTAATACACAGAAAATCCTGACAACTCTCCCTTTGATTTATATATCCAGAATCTGACTCCTTTTCACTTCCCTGTTTTTAAGACACTGAATGAAGCTTTTATGACCTGTAACTTGAAACACTGAACTACATAGAACAATCAGATTGAGTCTAAGTGAAGTGAAACTTGCTCAGTTGTGTCAAACTCTTTGCAACCCCATGGACTATACAGTCCATGCAATTCTCCAAGCGAGAATATTAGAGTTGGTTGCCTTTCCGTTCTCCAAGGGATCTTCCTAACCCAGGGATTGAACCCAGGTCTCCCACATTGCAGGTAGATTCTTTACCAGCTGAGTCACCAGGGAAGCCCAAGAGTTTGTAGCTTATCCCTTCTCCAGGGATCTTCCCAACCCAGGGATTGAACCTAGGTCTCCTGCATTGCAGGTGGAGTTTTTACCAGCTAGGATACCAAATTCAGACTTAAATTGAAGAAAGTAGGGAAAACCACTAGACCATTCAGGTATGACCTAAATCAAGTTCCTTATGATTATACAGTGGAGTGAGAAATAGATTTAAGGGCCTAGATTTGATAGATAGAGTGCCTGATGAACTATGGAATGAGGTTCATGACATTGTACAGGAGACAGGGATCAAGACCATCCCCATGGAAAAGAAATGCAAAAAAGAAAAATGGCTGTCTGGGAGACCTTACAAATAGCTGTGAAAAGAAGAGAAGTGAAAAGCAAAGGAGAAAAGGAAATATATAAACATCTGAATGCAGAGTTCCAAAGAATAGCAAGAAGAGATAAGAAAGCCTTCCTCAGTGATCAATGCAAAGAAATAGAGGAAAACAACAGAATGGGAAAGACTAGAGGTCTCTTCAAGAAAATTAGAAATACCAAGGTAACATTTCATGCAAAGATGGGCTCGATAAAGGACATAAATGGTATGGACCTAACAGAAGCAGAAGATATTAAGAAGAGGTGGCAAGAATACACAGAAGAACTGTACAAAAAAGATCTTCATGACTCAGGTAATCACAATGGTGTGATCACTCATCTAGAGCCAGACATCCTGGAACGTGAAGTCAAGTGGGCCTTAGAAAGCATCACTACGAACAAAGCTAGTGGAGGTGATGGAATTCCAGTTGAGCTATTTCAAATCCTGAATGATGATGCTGTGAAAGTGCTGCACTCAATATGCCAGCAAATTTGGAAA
The DNA here is from genome assembly GCF_019923935.1 of Bubalus bubalis. NCBI lineage: Eukaryota > Metazoa > Chordata > Mammalia > Artiodactyla > Bovidae > Bubalus > Bubalus bubalis. The sequence continues at coordinate 33,090,939 of NC_059176.1, read as the reverse complement.
ACTCAGCAGTGGCCACAGGACTGAAAAAAGTCAGTTTTCATTCCAATCCCAAAGAAAGGCAATGCCAGAGAATGCTCAAACTACCGCATAATTGCACTCATCTCACATGCTAGTAAAGTAAGGCTCAACATTCTCCAAGCCAGGCTTCAGCAATACATGAACCGTGAACTTCCTGATGTTCAAGCTGGTTTTAGAAAAGGCAGAGGAACCAGAGATCAAATTGCCAACATCTGCTGGATCATGGAAAAAGCAAGAGAATTCCAGAAAAACATCTATTCCTGCTTTATTGACTATGCCAAAGCCTTTGACTGTGTGGATCACAATAAACTGGAAAATTCTGAAAGAGATGGGAATACCAGACCACCTGACCTGCCTCTTGAGAAATCTGTATGCAGGTCAGGAAGCAACGGTTAGAACTGGACATGGAACAACAGACTGGTTCCAAATAGGAAAAGGAGTACGTCAAGGCTGTATATTGTCACCCTGATTATTTAACTTATATGCAGAGTACATCATGAGAAACGCTGGACTGGAAGAAACACAAGCTGGAATCAAGATTGCCGGGAGAAATATCAATAACCTCAGATATGCAAATGACACTACCCTTATGGCAGAAAGTGAAGAGGAACCAAAAAGCCTCTTGATGAAAGTGAAAGTGGAGAGTGAAAAAGTTGGCTTAAAGCTCAACATTTAGAAAACGAAGATCATAGTATCCTTTCCCATCACTTCATGGGAAATAGATGGGGAAACAGTGGAAACAGTGCCAGACTTTATTTTTGGGGGCTCCAATTCACTGCAGATGATGACTGCAGCCATGAAATTAAAAGACGCTTACTCCTTGGAAGAAAAGTTATGACCAACCTAGATAGCATATTCAAAAGCAGAGACATTACTTTGCCAACAAAGGTTCGTCTAGTCAAGGCTATGGTTTTCCCTGTGGTCATGTATGGATGTGAGAGTTGGACTGTGAAGAAGGCTGAGTGCCGAAGAATTGATGCTTTTTAACTGTGGTGTTAGAGAAGACTCTTGAGAGTCCCTTGGACTGCAAGGAGATCCAACCAGTCCATCCTGAAGGAGATCAGCCCTGGGATTTCTTTGGAAGGAATGATGCTAAAGCTGAAACTCCAGTACTTTGGCCACCTCATGCGAAGAGTTGCCTCATTGGAAAAGACTCTGATGCTGGGAGGGATTGGGGGCAGGAAGAGAAGGGGAACACCAGAGGATGAGCTGGCTGGATGGTATCACTGACTCAATGGACATGAGTCTGAGTGAACTCCGGGAGTTGGTGATGGACAGGGAGGCCTGGAGTGCTGTGATTCATGGGGTTGCAAAGAGTCTGGAAAGCCTAGATTGAGTCTGATGAAGTGTAAATTTAACACAGATATTCCTCATCTCCAAAATGCAATAAATGTTAATTTAAAGAGTTGTATGCACCCCTAGACTCATCGCAGCACTATTTACAATAGCCAAGATATGGAAGCAACTTAAGTGTCCATTGATAGATAAATAATGAAAGAGGATGTGGGGTGTATGTGTAATGGAATATTACTAAACCATAAAAATAATGAAATCTTGCCATTTGCAGCCACATGGATGGACCTAGAGAATATTATGCTATTATGTTAAGTGAAATATGTCAGAGGAGGACATATATTATATAAAATCACTAATATATAAAATCTAAAAAAAAGTAAAGAAAGCAAATGAACAAATAAACAAAGCAGAAGCAGTTTCATAGATACAGAAAATGAACAGTTGTTTGCAAAAAAGGAGAGTGGGTGGATGATCAAATAGATGAAGGGAATTAAGAGGCACAAACTTTCAGTTAAAAAATAAGTCATGGGGATATACTATACAAAACAGGAAATATAGTCAATAATATTGTAATAACTTTAAATTGTTAACAGGAGTTAACTCATTGTGGCGATCATCCGGTGATGTTTATAAATGTCAACTTGTATACCTAAAACTAATATAATATTGTACATCAATTATACATCAAAAAAAGAAGAAAAACATTTCAACCATGCTCCAAGTCAATCAGAAAAATGCCAAAGTCCTTTCAGTCTACAGAAAGAAGGCGTTAACTTGTCTGACTTCATTGCCTATTTCACTTCCCCTTAGTCTCTGCTCCAGCTACTTTAGCCTCCTGGTTGTTTCTCAAATGTTTCAGCTTGCTCCACCTCAGAGATTTTGAACTTTGGTTATCCTTCTACTGGAATACTTCTCTCTTAGATACCTGTGAAGGTGTAGACTCATTCAATTCAGAACAGGGCCATCTCTCCTTCCCTTGCTATCCCTATATTTTGTATATATATGTATATACATATTTACTTTCTCAAAAAAGTTAAGGTAGCTTGAGTTCATAATATTAAAATATAAGTAGATAAATTATATTACCAATATTAAATATCATAGCATTAATGTCAATCTTTATAATCAGTAAATTGGGTGGGAGATAATTATTATATATATAATTATTCCATATTAAGTATGATATGCTCAAACATAAACAAAATATTTAATGGGAAGAAATATTTTTATTCAGTTTTCATTTCTTTGTTGTTCAGTCATGTAGTTGTGTCTAACTCTCTGTGACTCCATGGTCTGCAGCACGCCAAGCTTCTCTGTCCTTCACCATCTCCTGGAGCTTGCTCAAACCCATGTCCAGAGTCAGGGATGCCATCCAACCATCTGACCTCTTTCATTCCCTTCTCCTCCTGTCTTCAATCTTTCCCGGCATCAGAGTCCTTTCCAATGAGTTGACTCTCTGCATCAGGTGGCCAAAGTATTGGAGCTTCAGCATCAGCATAAGCCCTTCCAAAGGATGTTCAGGATTGATTTCCTTTAGGATGGACTGTTTTGATCTCTTTGCAGTCCAAGGCACTCTCAAGAGTCTTCTCCAACACCACAGTTCAAAAGCATCAATTCTTTGGCACTCAGCCTTCTTAATGGTCTGACTCTCACATCCATACATGACCACTAGAAAAACTGTAACTTTGACTAGACAGACCTTTGTTGGAAAAGTAATGTATCTGCTTTTTAATACTCTGACTTGGTTGGTCATAGCTTTTCTTCCAAGGAGCAAGCGTCTTTTAATTTCATGGCTGTAGACACAATCTGCAGTGATTTTGGGGCCCAAGAAAATAAAGTCTGTCAGTTTCCATTGTTTCCCCATCTATTTGCCATGAAGTGATGGGACCATATGCCATGTTAGTTTTTTGAATATTGCTTTTTAAGCCAGCTTTTTCACTCTTCTCTTTTACTTTCATCAAGAGGTGCTTTAGTTATTCTTCATTTTCTTCCATAAGGGTGGTGTCATCTACATATCTGAGGTTATTGATATTTCTCCTGGCAATCTTGATTCCAGCCTGTGCTTCATCCAACACATTTAACATGATGTGCTCTGCACGTAAGTTAAATAAACAGAGTGACAATATATAGCTTTGGCATATTCCTTTCCCAATTTTAAAGCACTGCCTTGTTCCATGTCCCATTCTAACTGTTGCTTCTTGACCTGGATACAGGTTTTGCAGAAGGCAGGTAAGGTAGTCTGCTTTCCCATCTCTTTATTTCTAGGTTGTGGATTATTTATTGGCTTTATTTTAAAATCCATTTTGTTTGATATGAGTGTTGCTACTCGTGGCTTTTGTCATTTCCAGTTGCACAAAACATCTTCTGCCATCCCTAACTTTCAGTCTGTGTGTGTCTTTTGCCCTGAAGTGAGTATCTTCTCAGTGGCATATTGTAGATTCTTGTTCTTTTTTATGCCACCTGCCAGTCTATGTCTTTTGATTGGAGAATTTATTCCAGCAGTCCCTAACTTTTGTGTTACTAGGAACCAGTTTCACATTTTGTGGTTTTGATGTCCTAATTTACATTTACATGCTTATCCTTTTGCTGTTAATTTTAGTTGTAATCACTTTTATCATTTTTTTGTTGTTGTTTTTTAGAAGGTATGTGTATTGGCTTAAGTGATTTTTAACCCTTTTATATATATGCCTTTCATACTATGATTTTCCTTTGCCTATAGATTCTTATTTCTTTTCTATTTATCAAAGACCCTTTAATAATTATTTTAATTTAGGTTTAGTAGTGCTGAATTCTTTTAGTTTTCCCTTGTCCAAGAAATTCTGTCTTTCACCTTCTATTATAAGTGATGATATTGCTGGGTAGAATATCATGGGGCTTCCCTGGTGGCTCAGATATTAAAGAATCTGCCTGAAATGCAGAAGACCCAGGTTTGACCCCTGGTTCAGAAGATCCCCTGGAGAAGGGAATGGCTACCGACTTCAGTATTCTTGCCCGGAGAGTTCCATGATCAGAGCAGTTTGGCAGACAGGTTTTTTCCCTTGTGGGACTTTTCTCTCTCTTCTCCTTCTGGAACCCCTATTACATGTAAGTTGGCACTCTTCATGTTATCCATAGATCTTATATGTTGCTTTCACTTTTTCTTTTTTGTTTGTTTACATTTGTTTTTCTGTCTGCTGTTCCAATATCTTGCAGATCACTTATTCATTCTTCTGTGTCATTTATCTGCTAATCATTTTTTCTAAGCTGGTTTTTATCTCAGCAGTCAAATTGTCCAAGTTTGATTGGTTTGTCTTTATGGTTTTGTTTCTTGTTACAGTTGCCTGCACTTCTTTCAATAATCTTTCTTAATTCCTAAAGCATTTTAGTTACCACCTTTTTTGAACTCAGAGTGTAGTGGACTGGAAAGGTTTGTTGCACTATTTGTTCTTTAGAGGATTTTTCTCTTGTTATTTAATTAGGAGCAGTTTCCCTGTTTCTTTTTTTTTATTTCACTTTCCCTGTCTCTATAAATTTAGGTGAAACAGTTATATATTTTGGTTTTGAAGTGGTGTTTTTAGGTGGGAACATCTCTATGTAGACTGTGTGTACCCAGCATCTTGCTTCGAGGGTTGGTTTTTGTATGGATGCCAGCCACATCTTCCCTCAGAGCATGCTGGCCTTTATCTCCTTGATAGGAGTGTGATTTGTGTCCAGACCCTGCACTGGATGTGAGGTCTCTTCTTTGCTCTGTGACTGTCACCACCCACTTAAGGACAGGGTTTGCTTCCCAATTCTTGGAGTAGACAGGGTCATGTTTGATCAGGCTCTGTTGCCCTTGAGTGCATGCACTACCCCAAAGAAGGTGACTACTGAAGTAAGGGCCAAGTAAGGTGACTACTGAAGCAAGTAAGGGCCGTGCAGTCACAGTGAACTATGCACTACCCATGCAACTCTCTGTAGTTCCACTCAGAAGCAGCCCAAAGTTGCATCCCTTTCTCCCTTGTATTCACCCGGTGTCTAATGCAAGACTCTGATGTGAAGTAGTCTGGGGCTCATGGCTGGGTAACTCTGACTGCAGGAATCAAGGTGGGTGTGCTGCCACTTGGAATCTGAGATACCTCTGTGGTAGACCTCTCCCATGACCTGTACTCCCTAGATCTGATGCCAGGCTGCTGGACTCTGGCATTGGGGCAGCCAGAAATAAACTGCTATGTACTTCTGCCCAGGGCCTATCCACCCAAGACTCAGCGTCCTGCCTCGGCCTGTTTCTGTGGTGCTGCGCATGCTTGTGGCCATAATGTCTGTCATGACCAGAACCCGCCCTCGCCCCATGCCTGCTGACGGTGGGCTCAGTGGCCAGAACTGCTGTGTGTGTGTGTGTGTGTGTGTGTGTTGACATTGCCCACTGTGACTCTCCTCCTCCTCAACCCCACCCAAGACGCTTCAGGCTATTTCGAGCTAGATCAAGTCCTCTCTCAGGGTCTGTATGCCTTGGATTCAGCGCTTAGACCCTCCGAGTTCTTGTGGTGCCACCCTGTGCACAAACTCATAACGTCTGCCCAGTTCATTCCGCCAGCCCTGTGTTTGCGCGGACAGTGGTCATTGTAGTTCTGCCTGGATCGCACCCCCTGTGCTTCTGTCTCTGTCTGTGCAGCCAGACTGAATCTCTGTCCTGATCTCCTGCCAAGTCTGCAGTGTAAAGAGAGTGGGGCCAGGACATTCGCTCCTTAGAGTGGGGGGTAGGCAAGGTGGCAGCCACCAGCACAAGTCTCTCTCCACCCTGATTATTAGCAAGTGAGCATGGGTGCTTTCTTCTTGAGTAGAGTCTAGACGTCTCCAGCCTTTTTATCTGCACCAGCATGTTTCCCAGCAGTTAAGGGGCTTTTCAAAGACCTCTTTTTTACAGATCCCTCCAGGAGTGCTGATCTTGATGATCTTTTTGTTTTTTTCCTGTCTACCTGATTACATGGAGATGTTTCTTGTAGCTTTGATTGTATAGGAAATCAGTTTCCAGGTAGTTTTCTTTGAGAATTGTTCCACATGTAGATGCATTTTTTGTATTTTTGTCAAAGAGCTGAGCTTCACGTCCTTCTACTCTCCCATTTTGATCCCCCTCCTGACTTACTCTTTTCGTGTTATCTTTGGTTATTTACCTCTATTGTGTAAAATAATATGCATATATTGATATTTCTTGATGTATTCATTTTAATCACTGTTTATTGATTTGCTCTTATGGAAGATTAGGATTTTACTTTCTTTCTTACCACATCTCAACATTCAATCACACCCTTTAAAAAATTGATTTCAATAAAAATTTCTGGTTAATTGTGAAGCTGTATATTATTCAAAATGTAAATATTAGTCACTGCTAAGAAAAATTATATAAAATGTAGGTTTTATCATCAGTCTTTGTTTTTCTTGAATTTAACATTTGCCTCATTTGTCATTTTATCAGTTCCCTATGTACCTATTTTGTGCATTATCAATCTATTAACAATGTTACTTTCCCAAATCTCTATTACACTAGAGGCTATATCATTTTCCTTTTTTTCCTAAAGACCATATTTTATCCTATTGTGCCAGCCTAAGCTGGCATTTGCTTTCTAAGTCATTTGCTTTCTAAGTGTGCTCTGACTTTGGGGCCTTCTGTCTTTGGAGACATTTTTTACTTTCCCTCTCTGTTAAATCTTATTTTGTTTCTTAGTTTCTTCCCTTGTTTTCCTGGAGCACATCTTCTAGTAATTTCATAGAAAGGAAAAATAGGCTATAAATTTCTTAAACCTATACATGTCTAAAGGTGAATTTATTTTACTCTTCCAATTAATTCATAAATGAACTGAATGCAGAATTCTAAGTTGAAAGTCATATTTTTTTTTTTCAGAATTGTGATGGTATTACTCCATGGTTTTCTGGCTCTTGTAGAGAATTTCTGTGATGTGTTATTCCTATTTCTTTGTGTGGAATCTTGTTTTACTCTCTGATGATTCTAGAAAATTTTTTATCCTCGACATGCAGAAAATTCAGGATGGCATATTTTGTTGCAAGATTTCTTTATTTCATTGTGCAAGATCCTCTATCAGCTCTTTATATTTACAGACACATGTCCCACATTTATAGGAAATACTGCTGCATTTTTGATACTTTTCTTTCATCTATTTTTATTTGTTTCATTTTAATTTCCATTACTATAATAATAAAAATCTTGAATAGTCTTTTAAATGTTTTACATATGTATTATCTTTTTTTAATATCCATCCATCTTTTTGTTCTAAAATCAGAGTTTCAGTTCAGTTCAGTTGCTCAGTCGTGTCTGACTCTTTGCGACCTCATAGACTGCTGCATGCCAGGCTTCCCTGTCCATCACCAACTCCCAGAGCTTGCACAAACTCATGTCCTTCGAGTCGCTGGTCCAACCATCTCGTCCTCTGTCGTCCCCTTCTCCTCCTGCTTTCAATCTTTCCCAGCATCAGGGTCTTTTCCAATGAGTCAGTTCTTCACATCAAGTGGCCAAAGTATTGGAGTTTCAGCTTCAGCATCAGCCCTTTCAATGAATATTCAGGACTGATTTCATTTAGGATTGACTGGTTTGATCTCCTTGCAGTCCAAAGACTCTCAAGAGTCTTCTCCAACACCACAGTACAAAAGCATCAATTCTTCAGCACTCGGCTTTCTTTAGAGTCCAACTCTCACATCCATACATGACTACTAGAAAAACCATAGCTTTTACTAGACAGACCTTTGTCAGCAAAGTAATGTTTCTGTTTTTTAATATGCTGTCTAGGTTTGTCACAGCTTTTCTTCCAAGGAGCAAATGTCTTTTAATTTCATGGCTGCAATCACCATCTGCAGTGATTTTGGAGCCCCCCAAAATAAAGCCTGTCACTGTTTCCATTGTTTCCCCATCTATTTGCCATGAAGTGATGGGACCATATGCCATGATCTTAGTTTTTCAAATGTTGAATTTTAAATCAACTTTTTCACTCTCCTCTTTCACTTTCATCAAAAGGAGCTTTAGTTCTTCTTCACTTTCTGCCATAAGGGTGGTGTCATCTGTGTATCTGAGATTATTGATATTTCTCCTGGCAATATTGAAAATCTAGGGCTTATTCTTGACTTTATCTTTTATACCCTCATTTTAAAACCTTTCAGTGTTATATTCTTAATTTTCAACATATATCTCATGTTATATTTTAGTGGTAGTATTTTATTAATTTAACATATTACTTTTCTCTTCTCTTACTGTGGCCCAACAAGGCTCTGAATAAGCTGGCATCAGGTTTTTGTACAATTTATTCTTTTCATACTTCAAATCTTATTTTAAAAGATACCACCTCGGTTTTCTTTATAACAATTTATATTTGAATTTGTAATTACTCATTCATTTTTTACTTGTTTATTATCTCTGTATCTCTGCTAGAGTGTTTTTGATGGCAAAATTATCTTTTCTTAAAAGAACATTTATAATACTTGGTACATAATCAATAATTTGTTAGTGTTAATGAGAAGGAAATTAAAATGGTACAGAGTAGGAAAGAATGTGTTGAAGTACATAATAATAACTCATGTCCATCGAGTTGCTGATCCAACCATCTCATCCTCTGTTGTCCCCTTCTCCTCCTGCTTTCAATCTTTCCCAGCATCAGGGTCTTTCTACTAGTAGAAACTGAATATTCTAAATTAGTGGATATAGGTAACCTATACTTGTAAGATATTATACAGAATCAGAACATGTAGAAAAGCAGAAAGCCATAGTGCTTAGATTCTTAACCCCTCAATAAAAATGTGAAGCAAGAAGGTAATTGTTGTTTTATCAAGTGGGGCAGAAGGGTGAGTGAAAATGAAACTGTGGTGAACTTTTAGGCTCAACTGAAGAATTGGCCTGACTATGAAACCCCCATCCTCATAATAATTGTATAAAGATGAAAATGCTTCCTTTAAATGAAATAAACTATAATCAAGCATCCGGTAACAAGAGATCATGCTAGCTTCACCTTTGAATAACCTTTTTGGTAAGAAATTAAGAGCAGTTTTTGCAGAACACAAGAAAATGATCTTAGTTATAAATAAGATACTGCACTGAGTTTGAAATCCAGAGAGGTTCTTGATTTCTCGTACACACTGTAACTCCTCTGGATGCTCTTGTAATCAGTATAAAGAAACCATGTTACCTCATCACTTTTCCTTGCTTCCACTTTTTTTTTTTTTAATGGAATGAAATCCCTTCACTGGAGGACAACCAGACTCATTCTTCTGATTACTTTGTAAAATAGTTTGAGCTAAGAGCAATTGTAGCAGCTATTTTCTTAGCTCCTTGCTGCCACTATGGACAGTAAACTCTGCCTAAGGAGTTGAAATAGGGAAACATGAGCAACTGTCAAAAAGATTTGTTGAATAAATTCAGAAATGTATCATGTTATGCATTTGTCCAGCAGGAAGCTACATGACCTTGTGAAGGTCATTTCAGCTCAGAGCACATTAGCTCTCTGAGAATTACGACATTTGCAGTGTGAGGTACATAGGGCTTCTGCAGAAGTATCATGAGGGACAATAGAGTAGAATGGGTCATTACCAAGACAGAATATAAGAAGGAGTCCTGAGGTGGCAGAAGGATGTGGAGGTGTTATTATATTTTGGTTATCACCAGGACTCAAAACACAGTGTGAGGCTTAGAAATCATTTTTGATATAAAAAATTACAGCATTAAATCTGCAGGAATGCTGATGCCACTTTAATGTAGGGGTAGCTTAGGTTCAGGGATCTTCCAATCTGGGGAATTTTATTACAGAGAGAGTTCAGAGTGGTGTGTAGGGTTGAGAAATTATGTGAAGGAGAGAGATAGAGTTCAAAAGACAAATTTCTGACAGGCATGAAAAAGTATAAGAAAGCTGTAAGTAGAAAATCAATCAAGGGATAGGTCTAACTCATTAATCAGAATTAAAGTAGCAAATAAATGATTACTTAGAAATTTTGAAAAAGAATTATCACCTCTAGGGACCTTTTGAGGTTAAAGTTGTTTCAAACAGAGCTATTTATTTAGGAAGTAAAAAGTTCCATCTTTTCAGAGGGCCACTGGCAAATATGCCTGGTAAAAGCATTTATTCTGAAAGAGCATTGCTTTATTCTTATTCATTTTATTAGCCATCTACCTCTTGGGAGAATTGTTTAAATATTTAATGCTTATTCATGTTTATTATGCAGTAGACCAAAGGCTGCTAGGTTTCTAAAGGAATTACAGTCTTTTATACTGTAATGGTTTGGAAGTTTGTATTTATATCCAGGAATTCTTCTTGCTCCTCTGTAAACTCATCTTTTGTTTTACTATTCTTCATCAGAAAAAGGAAATATTTCCTTTTAATTTTTTAAAATTTCGTTTTTATTTATTTATTTTTGGCAATGCCGCATAGCTTGTGGGATCTTAGTTCCTCAATCAGGAATCGAACTTGTACCCTCTTCAGTGAAATATTAGAGTCTTAACCACTGGACTTCCAGGGAAATGTTCCCCCCTGCCACCAAAAATAAGAATAAGGAAATAGCTGTAAAACATAAATCATTAGATCATTCTTTTCTTCTTGACTATCATCAACTCATTCTTAAAGAAAATGACTTAATAAAATTATTCTACCCTTTGTGGTCCATCCAGTTTCCAAAACTCCTAAAAACTGTGCAAGATTTTTCAAAGCCTACTTCAAATTGGGAACCAATATCAAATATAATACTCCTTTGAAAACCTGGTCAATATTAACTAGACATGGAACTCTTCTCTAAGGAGAGTGTCTTACTTTGTTTTGATTTTTTAATATGATTTCTTTATTTGCCTTTTGGTCTTGCCTCTTTATTTGCCTTTTGTCTAAAATGGTAAAGAATCTGCCTGCAATGCAGGAGACCCAGGTTTGATCCCTAGGTGAGGAAGATCCCCTGGGTAAGGGATGGCTACTTATTCCAGTATTCTTGTCTGGAGAATCCCATGGATAGAGGAGCCTGGCAGGCTACCGTTCATAGAAGTTGCACAGAATCAGACATGACTGAGCAACTAACACTTTCACATTTGCCTTTTACTCCATACCTGAAAAAAACCTAAGAAAATAAATTATCAGGGAAGGAATTTAATAAATATTGCAATTATCTATATTTATTTATTCCAAGTCTAAACTGAAAGATTCAAAATCCAAATATATATATTAAATATATATTTATTACAAATATATATATTAAAAATTCTTCTTTTTGAAATCTCCAGTAATCTATTTCACTAACTCCATGTTTCCAATTTCAAGAAAAACACATTTTTTTCCCTTTTAGTTACAGTATGAAAGTGTAATACTATATGAAAAAAAGAGGCTGAAATTCCTGGATTGAAAACACTTAAAAGAAGCCTGTGTAAGACTAAGTGTACTCTGCAACAAGCATAGTATTTTCCCTGGATGGTCCACAACCTGACTCTTAGCTGTTGATATTATTTGTTTGTTCCTTTCCCCAGCTGATAACTTTCAGCAACTGTCTCTTTTTCCCAGTTCTAGGATTTTATCTCAGTTATTTGCCATTCTACAAAACCTTAG